>NC_046313.1:78213816-78845601 GCF_009819535.1 Lacerta agilis | reverse complement strand
GTGGTGATTTAGGCAGCACATGTGAGCTGGATCACCCAGAGGGCAAAGCCACCACATGGGTCCTATCCCTTGTTTTAGTGGTAAGTAGAAACATGTATGGATGCCAGGCACACCTGTGGATGGATAGCAGGTCTGCCCTGGCCACAACACCTTTATGTTACCAGATCTAGCAGAAATGTTTGCTTTTTTTGAAATACTTACTTTGAAAAATCCCTGCAGGTAGAGAGGTGTGTGAGTGTGTTTAAGTGAGGCTGCTTTACAAAAGTAAAATGGATAGTTGTTGCTCCACCTGTTTTTGCCACTGAACCCACCGGCATCACTAACATGGTATGCAGGAAGTTATCTGGAAGGTAATGCGATCCTTTTTGAAATCATTTTTATTTGAGTTACAATACCAAATGCATATCCATAAAAAGATTTCTCTGAATCTCGTGACTTTCCCCCATCCCCTCCATGGGTCCTATTGTCAACATTTCCAACTGCATACCGGTATCCACATTGTCCATAATATTTGTTACATTACAAGTGGAACTTTTCCCATTCTTGAATTTCTTGTCTTCTTGGACTCTGTTTTTTCCTGGTCAGTTTTGCCATTTTGGCATAGTCTAACAGCTTAGTTTGCCATTCCTCTCTGGTAGAAACTCTTTTTTCTTTCCATCTCTGGGCTAGTAGCATCCATGCTACTGCTGTCATATACATAAAAAGTCTTTTCTGTTCCTTTGGGATGTCAGTACCTATAATTCCTAATAGAAAGGCTTCTGGTTTTACAACAGCAGCAGCAGCAGCAGCAACAACAACAACAAAACAACAACAACAACAACAACAACAATTAACAAAAGTTATTTTAAACATTTTTTCAATTCATTATATATCATTTCCCAGAAAGCCTTTATTACCCGGTAATGTGATCCTTGATCCGAAAATGTTCCCCACTCCTGAAATAAAGCAAAACCTGCAATAAAGTAGCCTAAGAGGGCAAGCTCATTTGCATGAATCTCATATGTTTGCTTGTCTGGATGAACCTACTTATGATAGAAGCAGCATAACTCTCCTGTCTGAGTTTAGGAGGAAGCAGTGAATAGTTAGCTAGTTTTCCCTTCTCCTGAGCACCTGTTAACACTTGCAGTCCTAATAATTCAGGCACAGTCTGTAGCTTCACTAAGTGCAAATCTACAGATAGCTCACACATTAGACACAGTAGATCAATTTAAATCACAAAGGTTTAAATTGTTGATTTAAATCATTATTTAAATAACCAAAAAATCGAAGGAGCCAATTTAAATCGTTGATCTGAAATAGCTTTCCAACATTCTAATTCATGTATTTCCAGAACACTGAGATTTCTATAAGAACTAGAACACATCTGTTTTAGTAAACAGAATTTTTAGACAACCCAGTAGGAGCATAATCTAAAACTTTCGGCTGGAGATTAGGCTCATATTAGTCTGAAAAGGCTGGCCCAGAAACCAGCATATTTTACCAAAATACTTGACCTCAAAAGTTACTCGTATTTGCCTCTGGTTCATTCCTGTACATAGACAAAAAAAAAAAAGCTCTAGCTCAATATGTTTGGCAGAGGGTCATAGATTCTGTTTGGCAGAGGGACTGCATTTATTACATTCAGATATAAATTGAAAACAGGGACAATTAATATAACTGATTTTTTTTTTTAAAAAAGCAAAACAAAAAATGCGGAACTCCTTTATTTTTATTTATTTGAAATAGTATACTCCAACAAACTCTGCAGTTTTACATGCGGGCAGATAATCTCCCCAAAATACATCCCAAAATACAGTCCCCTTTGAGAATTCTTTTTTTACACCCATTGGCAAAAAAGTGTAAAATTATTCACAAGGGAACAGGTATTGGGGAAGAGGAGAGCATGTCCCTAATTTGCAACCAGGTTGATAGTCCCTCATCCTGATTCAGCTGCATGTAGATTATTAGCTGGGTCAGGATTTGGATAGGGACCTGCATTTGGATGCTAATCTGAATGATTTTTCAATGGAAAGTAATGCATCTAGCTGTGTATCCTAGCATGCCGTCCATCCACAATATTTTAGCTTCAAGAAGTTTCTCATTTGGATGTCTCTGAAATGCACATTGACTGTTAGCTAACATCCATTTCAAATCTATTAAGAATGAAGTCCCAGTTATCTTAACACCTTGAATAAAACTTGCAATGGCTTATGTTTTAGGATGATACCTTGATCATTGTATGCCTAGAAAAATACTATTTAGATTAATTTAGTAATTCTTTGTATATACATGACAAACATTTGAGCAATATACTGTAAGTATGAAAGTTAGAAAGGAAATCAGCCCTGAGTGCTCACTGGAAGGACAGATCCTAAAGCTCAGTCTCCAATACTTTGGCCACCTCATGAGAAGAGAAGACTCCCTGGAAAAGACCCTGATGTTGGGAAAGATGGAGAGCACAAGGAGAAGGTGACGACAGAGGATGAGATGGTTGGACAGTGTTCTTGAAGCGACTCGCATGAGTTTGGCCAAACTGCGGGAGGCAGTGGGGGATAGGGGTACCTGGCGTGCTCTGGTCCATGGGGTCACAAAGAGTCGGACGTGACTGAACGACTGAACAACAACAACAACAACATGAAAGTTAGAATCATTTCCAGAGGTGTTAATGTTTGGCCTGCCTTTGAATTAAGAAGTTTAAGCAGTAATGGAGACTAGTATTTTAATAGTTTATTTTACATGTTACAGATTTGCGTGCTTTAAAAATATGTGTTTATTCCTTTTGATCCATGGAGATAGGGTTGTTTGAATTAGAAACTTGGAAACCTATTTCAAATCAGTGATTTAAATATAAAAAAATTATCCCTCAAGATTTTCTGAGCATTAGTCAGTAATGCTCAACGGGTGCAATTTGGTTTTCGGAACAGCTTCTTGCTTGTCCAGTGCTATAGAGAATGTAAAATGAGAGTCTGCACATGTACAGAGTGTGCTCTGAGTTTGTCTTCATTTGTCTTTGTCCAGTGTCTGGACAATAAACACACAGTTCATACAGCGCTAAGCAAGTACCACCAAAGGATGATTTTTAAGGCTCCCAGGAAGGGAAGATGATTAATTTGCGAGGACACATTAATTATGCACTCTTTCCCCTTGCCCCAGGTAACCCAAATAATATCGGGCATCAGTTGCTGATTATGAGTAATAGTATGCAGCAACCTCTTTCTGATATTCTGAAATAAAATAACTTAATGTTATTGCATATATATTGGCATTTTAGTGAGGAACATAGATGCAAAATGTAATAATACTGTACAAAATTATTCAGTACACTTTGTACAGATTATTCCTTGGGATTCATGCATTAGCATATTACCTCTGCTCTGCCACATTGTGTGTATAAATAAAGTGAAGCATTTTCTTGTATTTATCCATCTGCAGAACTGGTACAACTTCAGGTTGAGTCCTATTTGGTCATACAGTGGTGCCTCGCAAGACGAAATTAATTCGTTCTGCGAGTCGTTTCGTATTGCGAAAAATTCGTCTTGCGAAACACGACCATAGGAATGCATAGGAATTCAATTCCTATAGGAATGCATTGAAATTTTCGTCTTGCGAAGCACGACCATAGAAAAATTCGTCTTGCAAGTCACCCTTTCGTTAGCGAATGCCTTTCGTCTAGCGAGTTTTTCGTTGTGCGAGGCATTCGTCTTGCGAGGTACCACTGTAATTAATGAGCATTAGCAAATGCTTTCAGTATTTTGTTTTTGATAGATTTGTCAGATAGAAACAAACAAGTCAACTTTATAACAAAAGTGCTGTTAAGACTGAATGGTATGGATGTTGAATTGCAGATTATATTACTTTGCAAATAACATGGCTAGCACTTTTTTTTTGCTTGCTTGCTGATACAATGCCATTTTTATTCTAAATTAATTGGCTCATGGTATCACATGTTAATCATGAAATCTAAATGCATTGTTTTACAAGTGTATTTTAATAAGTCTAAAAGTGTGAACACTGCAGCATCAGGCACAAAGTGTTTTTCTTCCTATGAAGAGTGAGTCTTGCAACACCCACCATTCACTTATGTTGCTTCACAGAAACTAATGGGATAAGCATCCCTTATTTTTATATATCACAATTAATGCAAGTGGTAAAGTTGCCTTCTGGAGTATAGTGTTGCAAGTGTGCCAGGAATCTATTTTCGGCAAGAAAACTCCCAGTTTGCCCTCTCTCCCTTAAACTGACCTGCTGGATGAAATAGTAGATGTGTGTATGATTCTAGGCATACCTTCCCCTAAGATCAACATTTGTACACACTTTAGTCACCTTTTATACGTAGTGCTATTGACATTAACCAGAGAGGCCAGCCTGACAGCACTGTACTTTAACACCAGCTAAAGAGTTGTTCTGCTCTACTTGCACAGTTTATCTAAAGAGATTTGGGGTGGTGGTGGTGGTGGTTTTTGGTGTGTGTGTTTTAAAATCACAAGCCTAATTGTTTTCCATCAAAGCGAATTCTCTTCTAGGCAAACTATCCTGTAAGGTAGCAGGATTATCTTGAAGGTCAAAACTGACATAACTATGAAAGCAGGGTATAATGACTAATCCTTCTGCTATCAAAGTAGATCTCCCATGTCGAGCTGCACGGAAAGGGAAAACGAATGGCAGGACACTGGAGGGTCGTTTATACTGGAGATCGGTACCACAGAAGTGTACAGGAATATTGTCATTTTTAAGTATGCCCCCATTAGTCTGCCGTTAACCTACTGGAATTGAGAGATGTGTGCATGGTATCCTCACGCTGTCAGCTGGGGCTGGCACTGGCTGTTTGCTTGCCTTCAACTTGGCGCATGAAGTGAGCAGGAGGGAACCGAACTTGGAGAATATGGCCGTTAGCTTCTTTTTCTCAGAGGTTGCTTAGCCTCAGCCAACAAAGACCACTGGAGCTCCTGGACAGAGGCACCCCTCAATCTGCACCTCCAGTGGCTTGACTGTTGCCCCTCATCCCTCTTACCTACAGACTCCATGGGTCCCCCAGGCAAGAGGAAAATGTGCTGCATGGCAGCCATGTCCTGAGCTTACAGGATATGACTGATGGCTGTGTCCTCTTGCCCATCAGTCCAGTAGAGCTGAGTCCAAGAAACCTGTTGTGCCTCTTCTGGTCAAACAGGACATGTCCAGTGGCTCAGCAGAGGAGTTGCAGGAGCTTTCCGCAAAGGGAACTCCGTGGAGCCTGAAAGCTTATGTGAAGGGGAATGGATAGATATGAAGGGTTTTTTTTAAAAAAGGAGGGAAATACCTTCCATTCACTCTGTCCATCTTTGGCCTCCTCCGTGTTTTTTTGAAGATTTATTATCAGTCTATATCAGTATGTCTAAGTTGGAGCTGGGAATTGATACTCTGACAATTTAATCTGTAACACTGAAATTTTTGTGTGGAAACACTGTAAGGAAAAATGACATTTCTCACTCCTGCAACATTTCCAAGAGCAATTTTAAAATTAAAAAACAAAGATGTGAGCAACACACACATATAGACACCATTTATAATCAACATATTTGCTATGAACAGATTCCTATACTGGTCAGTCAGATAAGTCCTGATTGCAGGCTTCCCATAGGGTTGAAATTCAGCATGGTGTAGTAGTTAAAGTGGTAGACTAGAAACTGGGAGACCAGGGTTCAAATCCAGCCAGGAAGCTCACTGGGTAATCTTGGATCCAGTTGCTGTCTCTCAGCCAAAGCTACCTCACAGGGCTGTTGTGAGGGTAAAAAGGGTAGAGTAATTCCTTGTTCCTTGGAGAAAGGTGAAATATAACTGAAATAATAAATTTAAAAAGTAAAATTGTAAGTAGTGCCTGGTGTGGTAGCCATAAAATTTTCAGAATTACCTCATTATATAAAAGCCTGCTTATTTGACAAGAGAAGGGGAACCCAAGCTAACTGTTTATTTACACATTACCATTGTGACCACTTAATTCATATGCCTTTTTTTTAGTTAGAAGAACTAAGGAATGCCCTGGATAAGACCAGACAAGAACTGGATGCTACCAAAGCACGGCTTGCCTCAACGCAACAGTCTCTGGGTGAGAAAGAAGCACATCTAGCCAATTTAAGAATAGAACGGAGAAAACAGTTAGAAGAGATACTGGAAATGAAGTAAGTACACATATATTTTGATCTTGATAGGATTCAAATAACATGTTTTTTCATTTTATTTTCCCTTTCTGCTCTATGGATATACTTTGCTTCATGTGCATCCTAAAAAAAAAATGAGAACAAGAGGTGCTTTGTGGGGTGTGATTTCACTGCATTGGGATATGTACCGTATTTTACGCTCCATAAGACGCACTTTTTCCCTCCTAAAATGGAAGGGAAAATCGCTGTGCGTCTTATGGAGCGAAGGCTTCGCTCCCACTGCCTCCCCCCATCCCCCGTCGCGTTCGGCGGAAGGTGGGGGGAGGCAGCAGCGATGTTGCTGGATCATGCCAGCACCTCCGTTCACCGAAAGAAGCTTCTTTCGGCGAGCGGAGCTGCTAGCACGATCCACCAACACCTCCGGCGCCTCCCCCCACGTCCCGCCGAACGCGACGGGGGATGTGGGGAGGCGGCGGGGAGCAAAGGGGATGTTGGTGGATCGTGCCAGCAGCTCCGTGAACGGAGCTGCTAGCACGATCCACCAACACCTCCGCTGCTTCCCCCGACCTCCCGCCGAACGCGACGGGGGATGGGGGGAGGCGGCGGGAAGCGAAGGGGATGTTGGTGGATCGTGCCAGCAGTTCCGTTCACGGAGCTGCTAGCACGATCCACCAACACCTCCGCCGCCTCCCCCCACGTCCCGCCGAACGCGACGGGGGATGGGGGGAGGCGGCAAGAAGCGAAGGGGATGTTGGTGGATCGTGCCAGCAGCTCCGTTCACGGAGCTGCTAGCACGATCCACCAACACCTCCGCCGCCTCTCCCCACGTCCCGCCGAACGCGACGGGGGATGTGGGGAGGCGGCGGGGAGCAAAGGGGATGTTGGTGGATCGTGCCAGCAGCTCCGTGAACATCTCTGCTGCCTCCCCCCATCCCCCGCCGTATTCGGCGGGAGGTGGGGGGAGGCAGCTGCGATGCCTGCTTTTGGGATCGGTGGGCGGCAGGGAGGTTGGTAGAGGATTTCCTCCACCACCCCACGCGCTGCCCGCCAATCCCAAAAGCAGGCTTTTGGGATCGGTGCAAGGCATGGGATGGTGGAGGAAACAGCGGGGATGCTGCTGCTTTCTCCACCACCCTGCGCCCTGATGCCAAAAGCAGGCTTATCCCCTGTTGCCTTCTCCCCTCGTCCCCATGTCCCTTTAAGGAAGCGGGGATGAGCCGCTGTGAAGGGAGAAGGGGCTTCCCCTCCAGCACTCCCCTCCGTGTTTTTTAGAGGAGGAAAACCAGGAAAATATTTCTTTCCTGGTTTTTCCCCTTTAAAAAACAAGTGCGTCTTGTGGTCCGGAGCGCCTTATGGACCGAAAAATACGGTGATAATTAGTGCTGAATCATTTGGCTCAGAATTTTTCACTGCTTTGGGGGCTGGGGCAAAACATCCCCATCACCACTTGAAGATTGGGTTAATCTTTTGCTGTGGGTGACTTTGAAGAAGTTAAACTGGAGGCTGTGTTAAGGAGAAGGTGGCTGAGCCCCCCCCCCCCGCCAAAAGCTTTGCCTCAGCTTTAAGTAGTGGGACAGTTGCCCTCATCAGCCTGGCATGTTCCCTTTGTCATTTGTGGCAGAATACCCCACCTATGACAGCTTTCCCTACCTTCATATGGACACAAAGGACAGGCAAGCAGAGAGGAGACTTTCAAGTTTGTGCTAACTGTAGCATCCTTCCTGTGCAATGTGTCACAAATTACAAAGGAATTCAAAACGGATGTCAAATCTCATCTAGGGCAGGCAGCTAAATGTGTGTGTGTGCGTGTGTGTGTATATATAACTCAAAGCGTCAGCCGCAGCATCTGTAAGATAAGCCCAACCCAACCAAGAGTTCTTCAGATTTGCCCATGTTTCCTGCCCCTCTGCTGCTTAGTCCTATTCAGCACAGCCTTAGCTATAATGATAAATATTAATCATAGCTGCAAGCTTTAAAAACACAGTACCCCCGGGTTTTGAATCTTACTCACCCAAAACATCTGGGTATCACAACAGTTCCATATGAGCAACCAGGTTTATTTACCTTTCTGTTTGTCCTAACTTTAGTCACAAAGGGGTCAACACTTTGTTCATGAATCTTTGGCAGCAGTCTTAAGGAGGAGGGCCCTGCTGGATCAGGCCAGTGGCCCAACAGGTTTAACATCCTGTTTTCACTGTGGCCAACCAGTTCCCCATGGGTATATTCTCTGATATGTCTATTGAGCCTAGTGAGCATCTCTGGGACTACTCTACTTCCCGGTAGTCTTTGAAAAGAGATGTTTTGTCATTAAATAAATAACAAAGCTTTATTTTGAGCAATTAGGCTTTTAAAATGAAAATGGTCCATTAAGTTAGCTAGAAGTAAGAATTGATAACACATATGAATTTTAACTTAAGAAACAGTTCTTGCATTTCTGAAAGAACACAGGCCACTCATTAGATTTCCTTCCATGTGACAGCATTATCACTAAAGGTGGAATAACTTGTTTTAAAATATTAGTACCAAAGATGTGGGCTACTATGCCACAGAAACTAGGTTGCAAAAGATGTGGGTTTTGTCAAAGAAGATTTTTGATAGCTGACAGCCCTGAGCTTTAGTGTATTATGTCTGGGTGAATATCATGTTCCTGAGGAATACTAAAACTGTTTTAATCTCTGTGACAGGACAAGGATGATAAAGTCACTTATTATTTATTCTTTTACTAGCGCATTTTCCATAGGAGGGTGTAATGAGATGGGAGGAAAATCAGTTTTAAACAGATGTTGCCAAGATTACAAAGCAGAATTGGTGAAAAGCTATAAGCATTCCACACTATCACTATACTTGTTCTTAAGAAACTAAAAAAAGAACAGAAGGATATAATTAAATTGAACTTCCTCCCCACCATAAAGATAAGTATACATAATTATAGTACATTAAATTTGCAGCACAATCTTTGAAATTGATGGCCTCTGTAAGAATGTGCCCAATGTGGGCACATCTATAGCAAGGAATACACAAAAATTAAGCAGACAATATTTTGAACGTGCATTGAAAAGATACATGCCATTTAAAATGCTTCATCTTTCTGTAACTGCTGTGCTCAGCAAATCGTATCTAAATCCGCATTTGCCTCTCATGGATGTGAATTCTTTAGGAAACATCTTTAAGAATGTATATAATAGGCGTCATCTCTACAAACGATTTGAAAAAATGTATACAAATGAAAGCATTGTGGGGTTTAATACAATAAATTACACATTTTCTCACCAGTTTATTCTCATGCTGCTTTTCCATGGTAAATCTTGCACAAAGCAGGTTACAAGATCAGAAGGATTTACTGTGTGATACAATATTTGTTCCCTGGAGTTCCTCAGGTTAGGTTTGTTTTCTCCCTGAGCTTTGCATATCACACTTTCCAAAGGTGTGCTAACTGGTACATGATATCCTACCATTATAACCTGGGCTGGGCTACTGTTGTAATCCCTTGCTATACCCATCCGAACCACTTGCTTAAGATTCACCAGCAGGGCAAGATCCACCAGCAGGTATCCAGTTCCTACACAAGCTGCTGCCCTCAAGTGCCACCTTTCCCAAGGCTTCTGCACACCGTGAGGAAAGAGACCAGTGAATCATTCACCCAAAGCTTTTGGAGAAGAATCCACCTGTCGCAGGGGTCTGAAGTTTGCCTGACGAAGCCGAGGAGCAACAGCAGCAGTCCAGCAAAGCCCTCCAAGTATCACTTCATAGGAAACCTCATTGATGAACTTATTTCTTTAAAGGACAATGTGTGCAGACAACCTCTTCTGGATAATAATAATAATAAAGCACCTCCCCCTGACAGAAATAATAGCAGCAGCTGGAAGGAGTAGATGGTGAAGGTGCTTCAGATGATAGGTTGTAAAGAATGCACCAAATACTTGCTTTCAGATGGAGAATGGTGGTAGATTTGGGGGTAGGATATGTACAGCATTGTACTTAGCATAAATATAATTTATCAGTACGTTACGCTAATAGGGATCAGTGATGGCCACCAATTTTGATGGCTTTAAAGGAGGATTTGACAGATCCCTGGAGGATAAGGCTGTCCATGCCTATTAACCATGATGGCTATGTTCTACATCTACTGTTTTGCTTATGGGCTTCCCCCAGGCATCTGGTTGGCCACTGTGAGAACAGGATGCTGGACTAGATCAACCAGCAGCCTCTTCCTATGTTCTTAGATTAAAGCTGAATATATTCTATGACACAAATAATGAATTATTATAATGGTGGAACAGAGTGGTGCTCATTTGTCTGGCTATTTTACAATATTTAGATATCATTTATTAATTTAACTAGTGAGGATAAAGCATTTTAGATATTTACAATTTTATTATTTAAATAGTGCTGACAGAATATATTTTGTGACTGTTGGCTTATAGTCAAATATGCAATGAATTGTATACTTAAGAGCTTTCATGATGATTTCCTATGCTTATATTATGTTAAAGTTCTGCCTTCTAACCTCCTCTGGCTCACATTGCCGAGGCCCATCTTAATTTACTGTGTATAATCAGTTGTCTATCTTTAGACAACTGCATCAATTGTCATTGCAAATCCTTTTTAGGAGTACCAAATTATTTTAAGAAGTTCAGAATGAAAGAGGGTGGCAACTTAATTCAGCCATGAGTCTCACTTTTTACAAATACGTTTAGAAGAAGGAACATTCACTAGGTAAGTATCCTCTAGAGGATAAACTTTTGGTAGATACCATCTTCTGTTGAGTTTATTATTTGATGCTGTTGGGTAAGCTCTACAGAGAAATTTTTATTGCATACTTTGTTTTCTGTGTAGGTCACACTGACATTAGTGGCAATTTTGTTTGGAAAGAAATCTGAATTATTTTGAGGGATTCTCCCCTATGCAAGCATTCTTATCATTATAGTTGTGGATACATTGACTCATATTCTACTGTTACATATATTCTTTTGTTTCTTTTTGCAATACAACTCCCTTCTTTGACTAGTGAATGACAGATTGCTCTATTTCAGTTTGAATGATAGATAATCAATATTAGGGTTGGGCATGGAGGAGGCATCAATATATACATGGAGTTTGGTGGTCCCAACCTGATCAAGCTTTGCTCGCACTGAACCATCTCTAGTATGGGATGTGGGTGGCGCTGTGGACAAACGCTGGCTCCCTCAGTCTGAAAGCAAGATGAGCACCACACCCCATAGCCGCCTTAGACTGGACTTAACCGTCCAGGGGTCATTTACCTTTACCTTTAGTATGGAGCAACTTCCTAAAGAAAAAGGAAGTGCAGTATATGCATATATATCTTATATATGCTACAATGACTGGTAAAATCAACTCCTGCAATGTAAACACAATTGCTCAACTAGTTTGTAAAATCTTTCTTCACCACATACAGGTCAAAAATGCACCATTTCTTATAGACAGACAGACAACACACACACACACACACACACACACACACACACACACACACAATTAATGGCTTCAAGCATTCTACCAGACAATACATTATCACTATAATTGTGAATGTAGAAGTGGTTAACTGCATGGTGTGGAGTCACTTTGATAGCTTCCAAGCAGGTGGGCTGCTGTTGCTTACTGGGAGCAAAACGGAACATGGTGGGAAAACACACCAACAGAAGAAGATTGGCACCACCAACCTCCCTGCCACCTTGTCCCTCCCACTCCTGGTAAGCAACAGTAACCTACCTGCTAGGAAGCTGGTGTGGCAGCTATGCCCCATCCATTGAGCTGTTTCCGATTACCAGAGAGGACCAACCTGCCCCATTCTGTTAACCACACTATCACTTTGGATCAAAGTCTCAATTGTGTCTGGAAATGTGAGCTGGCAAGGGATTACTTGCTGTGACCTGTCCTGGGACCTTATGGTGAAATTGAATACATAATAAGAATAAATTAAGATAAGGTGCATTTCTGATTCCCTCCAACAACATCGATTGATTTGAAAAAGAGACTGATGCATTGGCCTGACAACTCTTGGAAATACTAAGCAAAATCTTCCCCAGTTCCAAATCCTGATCTAGTGGGCTGTAATGGTCACACAGTTATCCATTACTCAACCAGTAAGAGCAAGGTCAATCCAATTCTATGAATTTGGGAAATTACATGCACTGAGGAGTCTGCTCTAGATCATGTCCAATACCCAAGGATTCTACTTTGTGCTGTGGCCAGTACCTGCTGATTAAACAACAACGCAATGCTGATAAAAATCAATTACAAGTAGCCCAATCCAGTTCAAGTTAGTTAGTTGTGACTAAATTCCATTGCAAGCGGAGGACCTATGTAGTTCTAAAACATACTATTTTCTTTAGCTAGATTGAGACTGGTATTTACCATGATACTACTACTACTGCAGCAGCTGTGAAAAAAGAACTGAGTAGAAAGGCAGCCACCCCACCCACAGAAGAAGGCGTAGAAGAGCTGATTCATGCTTGATAAGAGAAGAAAGAGGGCCTCTCTTTTAGCCAAAGAGATCAAAAATATTCTGAATATGTTATGTGCTGGCGCAGAGAGATCACAAAAAGAAGTGAACTGCATAAATTTAAAACCCTTGCACTGTTTCCGCGTGCCTGTCTCTTACTCTTCATATACAAACATCTTATGCAAAACCAAGTAACAAGGCAAAAATTTAATTTCACTCAAGTGAATTGAGTCTCTTTAGCTTGTTTGGTTATTCTGTCTCATAAATCCAAGTATCTAGTATATCCAATAAAATCCCTGGAGAGAACTTCATTCCTGTTATAAAATTGTAATGTTGTAAGTCTGAAACACGCAGCATTTGCTATTTAAAGAAGGGGAAAACGGACCAATTCTATTTTGTAACATCTGCTAAAATCATAATCAGTTTGCTGGCTGAGATTAGCGATGTAGGAGCCTGCAGTTGATCAGCGCTGCCCTAGGTGTCACTGAGGCCTGTGGGAATTAAACTAAGAGGGTTTCAGTAGACAAGGGTATAATTCAGCCATCCTCCAAAAAGAGAGAGAGAAAGATATCCTTGAAAACAGAAGCTTAACTTTGCTTTCCAGTCATCTACTCCCTCACTGTCGCTTCTGTCTTTTGAACCATTTGTACTCGTATCGTATCAGAGATGGAGGCCCACACATTCCCTTGCTGGCCTCATTTCAATATAAATATGATCCTATTTCATCATTTTGATCATTACTATTTCCTCAGTTAATAAAACTTTGCGAAAGCATGTTTCCAATGATCTTAAATAAAGGTAGATTTTGGCTGAGATCAGCCCTGGCAGAATACCTCTTTTATTTCCTCAGAGTTTTCCATAACACATGCACACACTGGGATTATGCACTGCGCAAAACAATTTCAAATAATTGCTGCAAGATTACAATACCCATTTTACAATAATTTTGTTGGTTAAACTTCCAGGCTGTGGATTATGTTGTAGATTAAAACAAAACTTCCACCTCCTCTATAAAACATGCAAAGACTTTCAACCCTTTGACATTCCATGTGCAAGATTCAAGATCTTGACCAGCACAATCCTAATTGTGTCTACTCAGAAGTAAAGGCTGTCCTGTGTTTATTGCAATTATACCAGTGTTAGGGCCTGTTGCCCATGGTTTCAATGCCCCTGGGCCCGCAATGGCTCAATTGTGTTTAAGGTGAGGATGCCCTTCTCCCTTTCCTGGAGGTGCACCCTGGATTCAAATCTGTTACCTGCAGCATGTAAAACATGAGGTGTTCTTTTGGACTAGGGCTCTTCCTGCAGACTCTGTATTCCTTATGTGCAGAATTGGGGGGGGGGGGGGCAATGATGTCCCCATCATTGTGAGTTAATTGATTACCTCTGTGTGTGCGGAGCTTATGAGCATGGCCACAAGCATAGTTCCTGGTTGGTGGACATTACTCCCAGAGCTGTGAGGATATGTCTTGTCATTTTATGACATTTCCCCCTCTCCTCCTTTCCTCTCCCAAGCAGAGCATACATTGAATATGGCTGCTGTTCCACTGGTGTAGGGGCAGCTTATCTTCAGTCCTGGCATAATATGAGTATAGGAATGTTCTGACCATCAAGAATAAGACCTTCATTTGAATTCTTCTCATCTTTATGGTGCCAGCAAGTTGGTATCAAAAACGTTAGTTAAGACATGCTGTGTTACAGATCTTATTGGGCAGAAACAGGAATCGCAGGAGAATTTCAGCCCAAGTTCCATGAAGGTCACATTACCATCCTAACTACTTCCTGTGGAAGTCACAGTTGTATCAACATCATGCTGTTTTGTTTGTATTTAATTTGGCATATGACTCTCTATGCTCTCAGCATGGATTCTACAATTAAATGAAACCACACTGCAGGTTGTAAAAAACCAACCAAGTGTTCCACTTTTTTAAAGAGTATGTGTTGTGAACACAGTGAATTTACTGCCTATTTAATGAAGATTATTTAAACTCCATTAAGTTTGCTAATACATATATGATTATTAATAACCTACTATATTCAGTATAAACTTGTTCCAAATATAAATATATTTATCCAAACAATGTCTTCATCTATAAAAAAAATCTGCTCATATGTTGCAAGTTCTGTCTTGTCTTCAATCCATTGATTAAAGGGGAGCATATTTTTGTCTTCCCAGTTCATCAATTCCAGTCTTTGTCCAGTTGTCAACTTCCATATAATAGGTAGATCATTCAAAAGAATATTTTTCCTCAGACATTTTTGATATTTTTCCTACAGTCAAATCTATACAGTTCAACATTTTCTCCCCAAACTAGGACACTGTAAGAACATACATTTCAAAGAGGAATTATTCTTATTACATCTCCAACAAACAGCTATGTTACAGTCCTTTTCTACACAAACATAATGGAGTACAATAGATTCTAAATATTATTTTCGGTTGTATAAGTCTTAGTTTAAGATCCATTGATACATTTGCTATGGAGGCTAAGACACTATTCCACTGTCTGCTGTTGTAGTTGTTGTTGTTGTTGTTGTTGTTGTTTAGTCGTTTCCGACTCTTCGTGACCCCATGGACCAGAGCACGCCAGGCACTCCTGTCTTCCACTGCCTCCCTCAGTTTTGTCAGACTCATGTTGGTAGCTTCAAGAACACTGTCCAACCATCTTGTCCTCTGCCATCCCCTTCTCCTTGTGCCCTCCATCTTTCCCAACATCAGGGTCATTTCTAGGGAGTCTTCTCTTCTCATGAGGTGGCCAAAGTATTGGAGCCTCAGCTTCAGGATCTGTCCTTCCAGTGAGCACTCAGGGCTGATTTCCTTCAGAATGGATAGGTTTGATCTTCTTGCAGTTCCCACTGTCTTGGAACATCCAATTCTTTATTCCAATCATTTCTTAAAACTTGTTTATATCAAACTTGTTTATTGATAACAAATATCCATAAAAGTGATCATTGGCTTTTTTCTAATATCTCTGGTGTCTCAGAGGCTGAAAAGCTCTGTCCAAACACTGTTATTGCAAGATGATGTAGCTGCAGATATTGCCATTGGGATGCATCTGATAAATGATATTTATCTCTTAAAACACTTTTTGTATAAAATCATTTTCCTCCACCCCACCCCCCAGATTTCCATGGGACAACCCCCTGGTTAGCAATGCCTAATCTGCCCTCACTGCTTAAAATATCCCTTGTGATTTTTAATTAGTTTCAACTAGCCTATATCCTACATTCCACCATATTAGGGATATTGGAAACTAAGGTTTCCTTCCTGGCAGCTCAACATCTAGGGCCTAACAGAGGCTCTGTCACAGATCAGCATGGATTGCTTGGGGCCATTCAATATTCAGAATATTTGATAGGTTCAAACTTGGTAAATTTGCATTTTGAATGCTTCCATTGTTAGTTTCTCATTTAGATTTCATAATTTCTCATTTAGATTTCATTCCCTGCCCCATGTATTAGACCTTGTTATAACTGAATAACAAGTTTATAATACTGCTCATACCAGTTTTATGTTGTATATTTGTTTTTATGACACTGTTTTTATTTCTATTAATCACTTACAGATTTTAAAACATTAAGCATTCTGGAAATGCTTTTAAGTAAACAAATATCACTTGAAAATACCTGTGTAGCTCAAGGTTTCGTTCATAGTTGCACTAAGTTTGCACACCTGTCTTTTCTACTTTTTATATCATGATCTGAGAAGACCATACTTGAAAGTTCAGTAGAATTCGCTTTGACATTAGTGTGCTTAGGGTCCCAGCTCCATGAAGATTTCCATATTCATACAGCGATATTTTGTTTAGTCTAACTTAACATAAGGTTCTATTGGTGTACAACCTAAAAGTGATTTTAATTAAACAGATTTAGGAAATTCTGACTGTAATGTGGTCATTAAATGAATGGGGGATATCAGAATTTGACAAGCCACTTACATTTTAGGGTAATGTAACCATTACTTCATTAGAGTAATGCAACTTTACACTCTCGACATAAAAGTCTTTACTGAATGTAAACAATGGTTTTGACAAGAGGGCTGCCTGGATTTGAAAATGGCTTGGTGAAATTCATTCTGTTCATATTGATGCTGACTAGTTTTATAAATGTTTACCTTATAATTTGTTGTGATTCAAACCCTGCAGATGCTCTGTCTTCTGGTAAACCTTGCAATTCTCTGAAAAGAGAGTGCAGGATGGGGAGGGGACACGAAGCAGTCCGGCTCTAGAGGGAGGCCCCCTTGCAGACCATATGAATCCACTTACATGTAAATTACTTGTCTATATGAATTAAGGTGAAGGTTATGAAAGAACTGCTTTCCTATGTTTACTGTAGGATTTTTGACAGTCTCTTTCCTCTTTCAAGTAAATTTGGCTTAAGTCCATAGTCAGTACAGTTTTAAGTAAACTCCTCTTTTGTTACGTTAACAAGGTTATAACATCACTGAGGCAGATTGCCAGCTGCATGAACCGAGGCCTAAGAGTGCTGGCTGAGAGGGATAATTAAAACCTTAGGGTGGGAGAGTTTAAACTCTCAAGTAAAATTGGATAAAAGGCTAATTGTCCACAGCAACATAATACATATTTCTAAGTACCTGTGAAATGACAATAAATAGCAGTATTCTTTATAATGCTCATTTAAACATCCAGATTGAAGATATTGTATTTTAAGGCACAAAAATACCCAGTATATGTATTTTTAAGGGGAAGTTTTGTGTGGTTTGTTGTTTTTTATTTGTCAAGTAAAAAGACTTATTTATAAAAATGTTAGATGCTTCATCAGAAGAATGTGAGTCAAAGATGTAAGCAAGAATAAAACAGAGCAGGCTGGTCCAGGCTTTGTCAAAGTTTTTCATAACTTAAACATGGAGGGGGGGCCACATACCTTTGTTGACCTTCTAGAAGATGACATACAGCCAGGCAAGATGATGCATTACCACAGAGTTTAGAAGAAGAAGAAAAAAGACCCAGCAGAATGAGTTGTAATGTCAGCTTGTATTGAACTAAATAAATTGTGAAGGCCCATTTGTTATTCATTAGGAGCAGCAGAGCAAGATTACCGTTTTCCCCTTCATATGGTGCTTTTCAACCTTGAGGTCATTTTACACTAATATCTTAGTAGCGTGGACAACAATTAATCCCCTTTTAACAGCTTTTACATTTACACACATTTCAGTAGAATTGAATGAATAGTTTAATAACACTATTTTAGGACCCCATCATTATATACTTTTCTGGGGTGGCGTTGTATCAGCAGATGAAGTGACTTTCAATATTAAAATATGCAAAACAGCCTGGTGTGCATTAGCCCAGACTGATTCCCACTGACTTATTTTTAAAATGTTCCAGTCAGACATCAGCAGATCCAAAGAACCTTTGTGACTAGACCCAGAAGGCGAAACACTAATGAAGGGTTGAAATAGGGTGACATTTTATTTTTAATACTTACAGGGGAAATGAGAAGAGCAGGAAGCTAACTTAATTTCAACCATGGCAAGCCCTCCTCTTTCAACCATTGCAAACCCTCCTCTTTCCAAAGTACATGGCAAGGCATAGGCCCTAAGCCTGGCCCCCACCTTATGATGAATAGGGTGGCCTTCCTACCTGGGCCCCACAATTCCAGGCTGGTGCATCAAATGAGCTGGTGCATCAATATGAACATTTCATATTCAGGATCAGGGCCCACAACCCAGAGCAGCTGGCCTCCACAAGCCCTCTTCGCCTCCAAAGGTGCCTGTGTGCTCACCTGTTACCTTAACTAATCTTAATGTTTACTATACCTCGCTGCCACGGGAGTGGGACAAATACCTGTTTAGTCTCACTACCCCCACCTTCTGAAAAACAGTTCCTGGCAGCTCACCTGCAGATCACTCAAAAAGAGGTAATTACTGCTTAAAATATGTTAATTTTGAGGTTTAACATGAGCTGTGTAATATCCCGCTTTAAAACTTTCAGAGAACATATCAAGTGAATGAATAGCCTGAGATGAATGTTCAAATGTTTCAGCTTACATTTCTCTGGGAGATGGTCAAGCAATGCAAGAGAGGAAGGAAATGATTATGATACAATGAACTGTTAAATATCTGAAGAGAGGTTGACGTTTTGGTATCTATTTAATGCATTTATTTTCTTTGATTGTGTCCCGAGTTCTTCAGTCTTGCAGCTCAAAATGCCATTTCAAAAATGCAAGCTATCAGTAGGTGGTGAATGGGGGTGGCCAGGGAGGGGGTCTATCAGGCCCAGATAGGTGCAAGCCAAAGTTCTCCCTTTATCCAAGCTGTTGGAAATGTGAGATCTGACTTTGAACTAGATTGTAACTCTAGATGCAGATCTGTTAAGAGGTCAAACAAGCTGACAGATTTCATTGGAGACAAGCTTCTGATTAAATGGAGTTAGCGGTAAGGAGTTGTATTCATGTCACAGTTGGGCAAAGACAGATGTGCAGATGAATAATCAAAATTAACAGCAGACCCCTTAAAGGGCTAACTAATCTGCCAGAAGAGTGTCTGTCTCTTTTCTTCCCACAAGTGTATCAGCTCATAAAATTACAATTGAACATAATAGCAGCAAGAGCCTAGTAAGCCTCCTCCTCATTAGGGAAACTTCAGAGACACATTTCCTGTGGTACCATATCCTTTCCTGGCCTTGCTGGCCAGCATTTTGGGAAGTACTAGTTGGCAAAAGTTCATAGGAGGCAATTGGCAACCTGCTTTATTCTCTGCTCATTTTAATGACTTTGTGAAATGATTAATCAGATTGAATTTCCGCATCTTTCCTGAAGGAGAAGAGGTGTGAGTCTGCAGTGCTCAGAAGAAGAATTATTATTTCATTACTCTTTCTCTTCCTTCCTTGGCTTTAGGGCTTCCTGCTGTGGTGTCACCCCGATGTTGTTCAGTTGTTTTCCAACACACCAGCCATGTTTTCCTAACTTTACCCAAACCTTTGTGGCTGTCTTGTACTCACATTGTAGTGGGTAGCCAGTTACAGTGGGTTGGAGTGGTCCCCTTCTTTCAAGTAGGAAAATAAGAGGGTGTGTAATCTGTATTTCCCCTCCTCCAGCTGTTGTCATTTGTTATGTGCTAAGTATATCATTCTGCAGTAACACATATAGACATAAAAAGGCCCGCTGGATCATACCAAATTCCCATGTTTTACAGCTTGCTGTTTCCAATACTGGGGAGGCAGATACCCCTAGAAAGCCCGCATTCAGGGCATGAAGCAAGGTGCAGCAAAAGTGCACATAGTTTCCTATCTTTGGGAACTTCAGAATTAACCATATACTTAGCTGTTTTGCTGGTTCAGGGACAGCACGATGAATTTGTAGTCATTTTCATTGTTGCATTATGGTTCAGTATACTTGCATGGATTTAGCTGCCCTGGAGAGGTAATTGAGTCTATTCAGACTGCAGAAGCCAAGGTTAAGTAATCTTAAATCAGGAAAGGTATGATTACATTTTGTGCCCAGGCTTTGAACCAGCTTTGTTCCATAGGTTTCAATGGTACTTACAGCAGTGGGACATGGTACTTGTTGGCTGAGTGGGGGTTTCAGTGTAAACAACAAACAATGTGTTTGTTCTATATCTATATCTCTATATATCATCTGTATCTATATCTATATCTATATATATATCTATCACTGATTCTTCTGAAGCCCCATTATGTTGCCTGCTAAAAATCGTCCCCTCCTGTTCTTTTGGTTTTAAATTATACCCAAGTGATTTACTAATTAGAATCAAATTCTGGGCTGTGTTGTGATGTCCTATCTGCTATTAGCCCTTTGATATGACAGGCAGATGTAGTGATAGTACAGTGCAGCTTTTTCTCATGAATTGTTTGTTGTCTTTCATGCTGTTACTGGAAGCAGAAAAGAGCTACCTGAAATATCTTGTTATAGTTTTCTGTATTTTTTTTTAAGAATAAAGGATTCCTTATAAAGTCTCCAGGAACGTTAGAAAAGGCATCATTGTTTTCTGCTATTTTCTTATGTCACAGATATATTAACTAAAATTGCTCAGTTTTACCTGTTGCATTGCAAGTCCATATTCTGAAGCATTGTTAATATTCAAAAAGGCTAGTATTTCAACTGAGTTTCAATTTAGTACTACTGTAAACAGCTATTTATGACCATGGCAGATAATTAATTTCCCTCAAATACTAACTTTTATCTAAAGCTACTTGCATTAAGGCATGATGTAGTCCCTTGTGGCATACAGAGGTGTCCCATTACCTGTCTTCCCTGCAAAACAAATTAGCTACCTGTCAGTTTTGTACAGAGTTTATTTATGTTTGACACAATGGGGGTGGCCTGCACTTTATCATCCATCTTCTCTATTTGCATAACCTTTCAGAGCTAATGGCTGCCATCTTGACAAATTAAGCTGGTTTCCTATGTCTTTCATGGATTAAGCCCTCTTGGACAAGTTGTACTTTAGTTTAATTCTTGTACAGTGTTTGCTAAGTGTTGTAAACAATATAGTCATTCATTTTATTCTATTGGCATTTGACACATATCCTAGAAAATTGCATATTTGCTAAGAATTTTCCAAGTGTATTTGGCGTCAGTGTGTTCCTATAATACTAAGATCAAGAAACCCTATTGAGCTTTTTTTCTTTTCTCCTGCATTCAGGAGGATATTTTGAAATCAATATTGTGAGAAAATAATGATTTTGAAATTGGCAATATTTTATAAATGAGCTTTCCCTCACCATCTCACTCCCACCCCACCCTTTTATTTCTGTTCTTTGCATGTGGCCCTTCGTATGTGTTTTCATTATTAGAAAAAGTATAAAGTATGGTTTAAACTAGCATACAAATAAATCAGTGTCTTCAAATAAATGGAGGATAGCATCAGGTTTATAATTATAGAAATACAACATCCATTGGAAAAGTAGAATATGGTAAATGTCTGGAATCCAGATGAATGTATTAAAAGAAATCTACCAAACATCAAATATTTTAACACTGGAATAATGTTTGCATCAGTCAGTATCAGTTAACAATCCGGGGACCATGTTTTGCTCCATTTGAAATTTTTGAATGGGTTGCGAATACAGTCTTGTTTTCCTTGATGTCATTGGTTCAGGTGTAGTCCATGTTGCACCCTCCTGATATTTCCAAACTACAACTCCCAACATCCTTGACCTTTGGCCATGTTGGCAGGGACTGATGAGAGTTACGTTTTTGACCATCCTTGTATTACTTAGTCATTAAGTAATGTAGCCAGCTCATCTCTGTCTCTAAGTATTGTTGCAGCTGGCATGCCATCCAAAGTTGGAGAAAGAACACTATGAGATATTTTTGCATATCACATTCCTGGTGTCATAGGACAACTGTGACAGCAATTAATGGAATGAAGACAACCTTCATTATTTACATAACCCTTTGGGGGTAATTGTTAATCCTCCCATCTTTAGCTGTTTGACCTTGCTGGGACCTGGAAGTGAGTAGCCAGTTGGAAGCATTTCTCCCTTCTCCTTAAGATGATGACTTGAAAAATAACTTTGAAAAGTAGTAACCAGTTTATCTTCATGTCAGTGTTATGAGGTAGAAAATATTGCTATTATGTGGGGTGAACATGTAGGCCAGGGGTCAGCAAACTTTTTCAGCAGGGGGCTGGTCCACTGTCCCTCAGACCTTGTGGGGGGCCGGACTATATTTTGAAGGGAAAAAAATGAACGAATTCCTATGCCCCACTAATAACCCAGAGATGCATTTTAAATAAAAGCACACATTGTACTCATGTAAAAAACACCAGGCAGGTCCCACAAATAACCCAGAGATGCATTTTAAATAAAAGGACACATTCTACTCATGTAAAAACACGCTGATTCCCAGATCGTCCGCGGGCCACATTTAGAAGGCAATTGGGCTGCATCCGGCCCCTGGGCCTTAGTTTGGGGACCCAGTGGCGTAGGAAGTCTCTTCACCACCCGGGGCGGCAAACCCGGGGGCGGAGTCACTCCGTAGCGCGCATGCGCAATGTCATTACGTATGAAGCATACGTCATTACGTATGACGCATTCGTAGCGACGCTGCACATGCGCGCTACAGAGCGGAGGCGAGCCAGGGAGGGGCATCAGCCTGACGTCCCTCCCTGGCTCACCTTCACCTACAGCCGCCCCGAGCGGCAAGGATAAGGAGCAAAGGAAAGCTGCCGCTCGGCGCTTTACTTCGCTCCTTCCTGCTCACCGGGCTGCGGGTGGAGGCAAGCCAGCGAGGGGCGTCAGCCTGACGCCCCTCCCTGGCTCGCCTCCGCCCGCAGCTCAAGCAGCAAAGCACGTGCCAGCTGCTAACCTGCTTGGCGCGCTTTGCTGGTTGGGCTGCGGGCGGAGGCGACAGGCGAGCCAGGGCTCAGCTTGGATGTCACGGGGGAGGCCGCCCAGAGTGTCACCCTCTCCAGGGTGGTACCAGGGGCACCCCGCCCCCTACGTCACTGTGGGGACCCCTGATGTAGGCTGATGGGTTGGAGCATTGTTCCTTTGCTCATAGTTTGTGCTATTTAGGAAGATGTTACTTCCACCTAAATGAAAGTATGTAGCAAGTCACATTCTCTCCACTCAGCACAGCCCAAACTATACAGTTGCGGGCTTTCAGCTTCAGTAAATCCAGGTGGAACCACAGCAGACAATCTGTGTACTCTACTATACTACAGAATCTCATACCACACAAGGCAACCCCCAAAGTGGCTTCAACTATTCAACTTAAAACGCTGAAGGTTTAGTCAGGATAACTGCGATTAGTGAACTTTTGTACAATATACACCAGAGTTCCCAAAGATCACAAGTAAGTGGCCAGTGATGTGCAGGCCACATTTAGTCTTCTGGATATTTTTGAGAAGTTTTTGTAGTTTAAAAAATCCAATTTGGGGAATATCTGTCATCTAAAGAAATTATCTAGGGAAATGCTTTCTGTAATATCTTGTCTCCTAATAAACTAGGTACATAAGCCACCCGTAAGATTTTGTTCACATCCTGATTTGGAGCTTGAATTGATTCTGATTTGTTTAAGGGAAACCAAAGCTTTGTGCCTCCTATATCACTATTCTGAGGAAATGATTTGTCAGGGATTGTTGTGTAGGTATGTGGCACTGAGGCAGACATTGCAAACAAGCTGCAGCACACTTCCACTCTCATTCTTAACAGCCTCAATTAATTCCAATTCTAATTCTGGTTCATTGTTATAACATTTTAATAATAACTGCCTCCCTTATCATTGATTGCCTTTTTTTAAACACAATACCGCTTGTCCATTTTTGCTATATCTTTTTTTTTCTTCTAACGCTGAAATTCTTAATCTGGAGGTGCTTTGCCTCATTTTGGTTAGTTATTCTCTTTTTTGTTTCAGGTGCATCACCCCTCCCTTTTAATTCCAAAATGCCTTTCCAAGACAATGACTAGTTAACAGCAGTCGCTGAAAAGTACTTGGCAAAAAGACTTGTTAACTTAAGATATATTTCAACAGTGTGTTGCATTTCAACAGTGAAGGTTCAACAGTGTGTTGCAGTGTGGAGAGCCAGTGTGGTGTAGTGGTTAAGAGCGGTAGACTCGTAATCTGGGGGACCGGGTTCGTGTCTCCACTCCTCCACATGCAGCTGCTGGGTGACCTTGGGCTAGTCACACTTCTCTGAAGTCTCTCAGCCCCACTCACCTCACAGAGTGTTTGTTGTGGGGGAGGAAGGGAAAGGAGATTGTTAGCCGCTTTGAGACTCCTTCGGGTAGTAAAAAGCGGGATATCAAATCCAAACTCTTCTTCTTCTTCTATAGACTTCTGTTTTAGCATTTCTCTTATCTAGACTGGATGGGAGGTTGCCTGCTCTTGATGGGGTTATGCTCCCTTTGAAGGAGCGGGTATGTAGCTTGGGGGTACTTCTGCATACTTTGCTGTTGCTGGATGCTCAGGTGGCCTCAGTGGCAGTGAGTGCCTTACATCAGCTTCAGCTGGTGGCTCAGCTGCACCCATATGTGTACAGGGATAGCCAAACTTCTTCTGTCTTCTGTGCTCTGGTAACCTCTGTGTTAGATTCCTGCAACACGTTATATGTAGGGCTGCCTCTGAAAACAGTTTGGAAACTTCAGTCAGTGCAGAATGGTGGCCAGGTTGCTCACCCGGGGCAAAAGTTTTTGAGCATATTACACCAATTGTGTGTCGGTAATCAAAGGCTCCAACTGGTAAAACCAGTCTCAGAGAGTTCCAAGAATGGAACAAAGATGACAGGATCATACTATGTATATGATAACTGTTTGTTTACTTCTCTTAATGATGCCTTAGCTTTTGCCGCTCTTTCATTGTCTAATATCGGGGGAGGATGTCAGGATATTATTACAAGCCGAGCTGCAGCAGCGAGGCCAGCATGACTATGTGTCTGTTTTTATCATGTGAGAAAGCTACCAGTCCTACCAGCTTTCTCACACATGTGATATTATTGTACTCTTTTACTTTTGTTTCTGGCTTGAGAGATGCTGGACACGCTAATGCACAGCTCTGACCTATTGAGCTGGCAAGCAGAGAAATACTCTGCACTTTATCTACAATAAAGAAGTTAA
The DNA here is from genome assembly GCF_009819535.1 of Lacerta agilis. Lineage (NCBI taxonomy): Eukaryota > Metazoa > Chordata > Lepidosauria > Squamata > Lacertidae > Lacerta > Lacerta agilis. Next base: position 78,820,483 of record NC_046313.1, on the reverse strand, counting down.
GCCTTAATGGCTTGTGTGTGTTGTTCTTCACGCTGGGGAACAATCACATATCAATGTGCCCCTGGACTCGAGTAGCCAGGAGGGCACGCAGGCTTCGTCCCTACCTGGGGTCAGTCTCACAACTTGCCCCCGCGGGACGTTTGCTAACATCCTGGCCGTACTGCACAGGCTGCTGATTAATTTCCAGTCCCAATTCAAGGTGCTGTTATTGACCTACAAAGCCTTAAATGGCTCAGGACTACAATGCCTAAAGGACCACCCCTCCCCATATGAACCAACCTGGACTCTGTAATCATAATCTGAGGCTCTTCTTTGTGTGCCTCCTCCATGAGAGGTCTGGAGTGTGGCAACATGAGAACAGGCCATTTCTGCAGTCTGAGGAATTCTCTCACCAGGGAGGCTCACCTGTCACCTCCATTATACACATTTAGGCACCAGGCAAAAATGTGCCTTTTCGACTAGGCCTTCGGCTGATTAGCTTTCTATAGCCTTTTAAATGTGTTTGTGGGAGGTGGGGTTATTGGTTTGTCTTTGTTTTATTTTGTATTTTGTATTCTCATTTTGTATTTTTATGCTGTGAACTGCCCTGTGATCTTTGGATGAAGGGCAGTATACAAATTTAATAAATAATAATAACTAAGCATTTGGCTTGACTTGAGTCTCCCAGGCTGATTGAGTACAGACTTAATCCCTTTATTTATTCTCACAGAACCACATGGATAGGTGCCAAACTGCCACCCACATGTCCATAAGGCTTCAGATTGCAAACCAGTGGACAGGTATGCTAGTGGTTTCTCCTTGGTCACTTGTTCATATGATCACCTTTCTTCACCCAAATTTTGCTGCCCCAGGGAGGGAACCAGACTGTAAAATGATCTTGTACACTCCCCTGGTTGTTTGAAACATGTGGGCTGAATGCCTGAACATGATGCTCCCCTTTCAGTAGTTGCCACATGCCAAACAATTACTTGTAAAAACAACCCCCTCCTGTGTTTTCCAACCCTTGTGTATGACATCTTTATATTACCTATAGATGTGCACTAACATCACCATCAAATTAATTAAAACCATTTCCCCAGTTCCCTAGCAGCTTTAGAAGAGCAAGCCTAGGCTTCGTACTAAGAAACACAAAGTTGCATTAATAAACTGACAGCAATCACTGGATGAGACAATAGCTCTATTCAAACAACAAAGGCAGAACTGTACTATCTCAGCAATTGGCATCTGGTTTGCTGGTGCAACCCCTTGATTTACACATCTGGTTGCAGGATATTCTTAGTGCAGGGTGCGTGATTATAGAACTCTCTTCCCACAGTGATTTAACAAGACTGACGTCTCTTTATCCTTGGGGCACAGGACAAGAGCCATTTCCGTTCCCAGAGAGAATGTTTTCCTTGGGGATCATAGCCAACCCAGCACTGCATAGCATTGTGCCGGACAGTTCTGACTTTGTAGGTCATACTGTCTCAGGACAGTTCTGGCCTTGTAGGTCATATGGTCTCGGGGGCTAATGCAAAAGGTGGTCTAGTTTACACTGAGGTTCAATTGTGCTTAATTCTGCTAAAAGTATTGGCAGCTTGTGAACTGGAGTGACTGGGGCACCAACAACCTCGGCTTTCCAGTAACCCCAAAATAAAGCAAAAGCTGTATAATCCTCTGCAACAGCATTAGCTGTTTGCCTCAGGATGTTGTAGGAGAGGGGTGAATCCCATGGGTGGATTATACCTGCTTTGCACATGAGAGTTCTCCAACAGCCCTTCTTTTGGAGATTATACAGACGATCATATATAGAAATGGGAAGAAGGTCATTGATGCCTGAGAAGATCTGAAGAAATAGTCCTTGTGAATGAGATTTGAGTGGCAAAGGAAAAAAAGGGTATCCATACATGAGTGTATTGATGGGAGTGGTCTAAGGAAATGAGAGCTCTATAACCTGCTATTTTGCCTTAGAGACTTGCAAAGTATCATCCTATCCATATCTACTCAATGGGATTTACTCTGAAGAAGTGGGGGGAAGGATTGAAAACCAAGTTGCTAATTGGATTGTGAGTAAACTCTCATATCTCACATTAGATTCTAAATTAGGGGTGAGTAGATTCTACAACTGCCATCATCCTTAAGCTTTGGTTTTGCTGGCTGGGACTGATGGAAGTTGTAGTACAGCAACATCCAGAGGGCCACAACTTTCCAACCCTTGCTTTAATGTTTATTTCTGGAGCACAGGTCGGCTTCATATGGATGGCATTCACCTAAGCAGCTCCGTCAGCAGAAGCCTTGCACAAGGACTTCCATTTGTGCAATGGGGCGTCCCTGCTCCCTTGCACTCCATGAAATTGGTGTGTGTGTGTCAGGAGAACCCCTAGAACAACACAAAGGGGGCATCATTCCATCACAAGCTAAATGCTTGTGCAGACAGAACGATTGGAGGAACACAATGTTGAATTCAATCCCATTTTTTAAGGTTTTGTCTTCCTACTGATTGCACATTCAGTGGCAGATAGAGGTTTGAAACAGTTCCTTTCATCAGCAGAACTGCAGTTACTAGTATCTGTCTAATCTGTTCAATGGTTTCAATGGTTTCTTGTACTTAAGCTGCAATAAAACCACCATTTCTAAATTATGCTTCATAGTCCAAAGGTGGGGTATCAGTTCAGTGAAAACTTTATATTATTAATGATTGTGATAAATAACCAATGAAAATACAAACCAGGAACCTTGCAGAGGAGTTCTTTAATCATAGTGCATAGCACATGTTCTCTGAAAGGTTCTGTAGACAGATGCTCTTGCAGTAAATATATTTGTTGGGTTACCAACCTATGACCAAAGTAAACTTCTACATCACTGACAAATGTATAATACTGCAAGCGAAGATTCCTTCAGCAGAAATTGGCCAAGATATAAGTTGTCTCTGCTTCAAGATCTCCCAGTGATGTAACACCAGGGCTCTATTTATATTAGTCATTGGCACAAAATATTAACTATTTATTTATAGTGCACCTTTTTTAACCTTTTAGCAACATTGAAGTATAAAAATAAGCCCCATTGAACAATGGCCCTAATTTGTTTCTAGTTTAACTAGTCCCCACCCATTCAAAGGAATGTGCAACCTTCCCCCCCCAGAGAAATATATGAAGTAGAAATTAATTAAACTTTGTGGCAGTTGTATTTTATCTTTTACTTTTATCTGTTTACCGACTATGCCTCTGATCCTCAATTTTCCATCAGCACATGCCCCATCCCTTTCAAGGCTGGGTTGCCTGTGACTGCCTCTCACCTAATCACAGATCTCACTTCCCAGACATTTTAGGAGACTGGTCATGTTTGTTATTGTCTGCACTGCAGCTACAGTTTGCATTTCCATGACAGACCCAAACATACATAATGTGAACATGGAAAAAAGCCACACTCAAAGCATAGATTTTTTCATTTTGCTAAGTAAACAATCCAAAGCTCTTTTTCGTTTAGAACAATATGACTTTGAACGAACTGCATTACCACATTTACTTCTTACACCTGTTTTCCTGGTGGTAAAGTCCATACTTGTAACTAGAGATTCCTTCTTTTTGTCTGGAACAGTGACAATTCAGTTCATATTTCCCTGCCTTGCTTTTCAATGAAATAGTGGGAAATCTAAAGCGACACATTTTCAGTTTTCTTGTTCACCACAATTGCAAGTAGAAATATTACTATTAGCCTCACGCTGTTGACTCATATGCGAGTTAAACCTTTTGTTCTCTTGTCATGCAGATGTTTTTGAAAGAGAAATCCACCAATATGATTGAAATCAAATCAACTTGAACGATGTGCTCGCTTTGGCAGCACATATACTAAATCAACTTGAACGATTACTTAACTTTGATCGATGGCTCCTTTTTATTTAATTTTTTATTTAATACAAACTATGTATTCTCATGGAAAGAATGTGTATATTTACTATTCAAAAAAGATAAGTATATATAGAAAATATAGTATTCTTGCTTCAATTGTTGGATGTAATTCTCTTGTATAGTCCCAATCCAGAGTCCTTTGTGCATTCAATTGTTTTCCATAGTCACTTTTACAGAAGCTGGCCCTACAAAATTCTCAAATTGCTTTTTAATTCCCCTCATGTTCAAAAAGCTGTTTAGAGGTTTGGCATGTGATTAGAGGGGAAATGCTGTATTCATGGTGGTTTTCTCAATTTACTTATGACAAGAAGCTCAAGGAGGTTTACATAGTCCTTGCATTTTATCCAACCCTTTGGCATCGGTGAAGCTGGCGCAGAGTCACCTAGTGATATTCATGACTGAATACAGATTTGAACAAAGATCTTCCTGGGCTCTAATCACTATATACCTACTGGCTTTTGGTAAAATATTTTATTTATTTATTTATTTATTTATTTATTTATTTATTTATTTAATCTGTCCTTCATCCTAAGGTCCCAAGGTGGTTAGAGCAATATAAAATATACACCTCAGGTGTCAAAGGCCAGGCTAAAGACGTGCCTCTTTAGCTTTCTCTGAAAAATGTATACAGTGCTACCTCGGGTTAAGAACTTAATTCGTTCTGGAGGTCCGTTCTTAACCTGAAACTGTTCTTAACCTGAGGTACCACTTTAGCTAATGGGGCCGCTGTGCCACCGCCATGTGATTTCTGTTTTCATCCTGAGGTAAACTTCTTAACCTGAAGCGTTATTTCTGGGTTAGAGGAGTTTGTAACCTGAAGTGTATGTAACCTGAGGTACCACTGTAGTTAAGTTGCCAGACCATCTCTGATTTCCAGAACTAAACCCTTACACATCAATTGTGCCTCAATGGTTTTCAGAATTGATGTTTAAATACTTACGATTTCTCTAACAAGATTTCTCTCTGTGCTCACTTTCCCCCTTTTGGTTCCATTTTACTGTAGAGGGCAAAACACCATGGGACAGAGTCAGACTTTGCATTCTAATGTTGGAAAGACCCATTTCATCCATAAAAGGGTTGTTTGTTCCAGCAAAGTGAACCTGCTGATGGAGGGAGGGAGGTGCCAATATCTCCTCCTCCTGCTGCTGCTGAAGTCCTTTGCTACATAGAATTGTGTAATGGGTGGCACTGGGGGCTGCAAGGGGTGGAGGGAAATCTGCAGACGTTGCCTCAGTCCTCCCATTGGTGGTAGCATTCCTTGAGTGGCACTCTGCCCAGGGGATGCTCCTGACGACAGGACTGCATTCTAGATTCAGCCATTTGAAAGCATTTGGAGCAATCCCAGCTAAAATTAAACTTCTAAAGCTGCACTTGGTCTCTGTGGGACGCATGATGATTTTCCTTGTCCATTGAAATGCAAAGCATACCGTTGCTTAATTTGAATGGAATCATGGCCACTATTTGTAGGGCTATAATAATGACGCTACCAGAATTATATGTGAGAATTATAAAAATTAAAATGCTCAGTTTTTATATAGATCTAGTGACCATGTACAGAAATGTCAATAAGAAGTACGGTGCTGCACTTCTATTGCTACATGCCAACTCTGATTCCCTCTTATATGCAATAAATAGCAAGCTTCCCCATGTCCCCCCAGGCACAAATGAGAAGAACTAGAACAGCATTCCAAAACGGCACGTGTCTTTGCCATTTTAAATATTACCATTATCCAATAGATGCTTTCCCACAAGAGGGAAATCAGGAATTCATTTGGAGCCCTCTCTGCTCTCTATATGTGTGGTAGAAAATTTCCCTCTTCAATGTCTATACTGTATCTGCCAAAATAAATATTTTATTACACTTATTTTTAGTTGATATTGCATATGTCCTGTTAAGATTAAACAGTCAGAGGTCAGGCAAGTTGACATGAACTGCAGTTTTAAATTAGTTGTTTGGTTCGCTGTGTGCGTATCTCTTCATAGGTATGTGTATTTCTTGATTAAAAGCTGGGGATGTTTCCTCACTAAAGGGAAGCAAAACCATCATTATCTGTCCGACATGGAATCCAGTGGCCGCTAATCAAAGCTGTGCTGCATCTGGTTAAAATATACTTGGCAAAGACTTGTTTCAATTGAAGGTTTTGCCATGTCAAGGGAATCTTTCACTCAAAGCAACGACCCATATTGTGCTGAACAAACACATGAGTTTTTCATTGAGAACAATAGCCTAACAAACCACTTCCCGGGAACATTGAAAGAAAAATATGTGCCTTTGGCAGTTCCTGCCCTGAGTAGTGTTTATTTGAAAACACTTCAAATGTGTCTATATTAAATGTATGCAATAATTTTTTTTAAAAAAAACAACAAATACAACCCCCCACCCCACCAAAATTAGCTGGTTTAAATTTGCTAAGATGCAGTGGTGCGCTGTGCTGGGAGAGGTGTTTCATATAGTGACATAAGTCTGTGATATAAACAAACATTAATTACAACGGCACAATGAAGCCAATTTCCTCCTCTTTCCCTGCTTCTCCTCTTTGGGAGCAGGGATGTAACAAAAATGAAAATGTGGGAGCAAAAAACACAGAACTGGAATGTTTTTTTTTCACAGCTTTTACATGTGTAGATTTCTAATCAAATTTTCCAAAGTGACTTGATAGTGGTATCTTCTTTTGAAGCAGTGCCTCTAAAACCTTATACACAAAAATGTGTACCTTCTATGGTACGCGTAACATACTGTGTTGTATGTGTCTGTATCTCAATGAAGCAGTGAATGGAGGCTCTGAGAAACACTTGGAACTTCCCTGTGCACAAAATTTCCACATTCATTTACAAATTAATCTATCATTCAAAAATGTCTCAGGATCTGGACGTTAATTGCTGATTTGATCGTTTTGCGGCACTGTTACAGGGGATAAACATATTTCTGTGATGTGAGGCTTTTCAGCCAATATTTTCAGGATAAAGTGAATTTTTGGATATCCAAATTCTTTGGATGCAGCCCTGTATGTACACTTACCAGGCAGTAGTTACTTCTGAGTAGAAATTGCACTGGGACCTTAGGATGAAGGGTTGGCAATTAATCATAATACTAGGGCAAGCTACCTGGCAAACCATATTTGGATCAAGTAACCAACCCTATTTCCACCTTGGCAGGTGATAACAATCTGCATGTTGAGAGCAACCAATGGGATTCCCTCTGGATGCTGTGGAACTACAATTCTCACAACTCTGAACCTTGCACATGCTGGCTGGGGTTGATGGTAGTTTTCTTCCCGTGACATATGGATCCCCACCCACCCCCATAAATTTTATTGAAACTTTTCATCATACAGCACAATAAAAAAACAAACTATGTAGGAAAAGAAAAAGGAAGAAAGAATGGAGAAACGGCAAAGCCCTCTCTCAAAGGTAGATCTTAATAGAACAATTAGGGTTTACTCTGCGTCTTGTGCAATGATGAAAACCGGTAGAAATAATTATTCTTAATTGGAGATGATATAGACAAATGACTATATTTGGTTATTTGTGTAAGAAGAAAACCCCTTATCTTCTCTATTCTAAACATTGATTTTAAAATTGAAGAGTTAGTTTTTGTTTCCCTTGCAGATTTTGTTGTTTGGAGGTGGAGTTTCACAGATGCTGGCAAAGAGGTTGCATACCTTATAATAAGATGGTGTGGAGCAGGAGTCTTAATGGAAGAAGCCTGGAGGTTATGGCAAAACAGCTTTATTATGGCCATTGTAGTCAATGCTAGAAGGGCTTAATTAGCTAATAAGCAAAGGAAGTTATTCCAACCGTTTATTTATGAGCAAGTTAAAAGATTCAGTTAGACCATATGGCTGTGTTTAAGTTTCCTGTTTATTTTCTCCTCCCCCTCCCATCTCCCCAGTTTTCACAGTTCAGCTGCATTCTTTGTATAAATCTTGCGGCTCAAACGAATCATCTTAAATGATACCAACAACAAAGGCAAAATTGTTGTAGCTACGAAACTTTATGAAAGCCAGACATTTGTTTCTGTGACCTTTTAAATACTACTCGCACATCTAGAGAGCACATTAGTGTGAGGATTATCACATATAAAGGTGAATGATAAGATAAAGGGTTTGCATAATGTATGATGCTGACGGAAACAACTCTGCCAAATTCAGGCATGTTTTGGTACTGTTGTTTCCAAGTGAGAAAGTTAAGCACAACTCCTGGTGAAATCAATGGAGTGTAAAAATGCCTGACTTTAGTTGGATTATATGTATAATATGTAAGTAAACAAACTACCACAGCATGCTGTATGGTTTCTATTTTTTAGCAATTATATTTCACTTATATAATTCACTAAAATAACTTCTTATAATGGAGAAATAGCTCTGTCAACCAATCTTCCACTCAGGAAACTACTCATTATGTATAATTTCATGTTCAAGAAGAGATTGCTAGACTGTCCTAAAGCACTGCAACTACTGGGTCTGCAACACAATCTGAATTCCAATATTTTAGAGGTTTCAGTTATCACTGCTAAATTCAGCTAATGCATCAGTGAAACTGGTATCATTTAGACCGTAGTGTGACTAGCAAAATCAAATAGCCTAGTCTGAGAATAAGCTGCTCGAAGGAGCAAGTATTTCATGACTTTTTAAGCTTAGCATGCACAAAAGCAAATTAAAACTTCTATGTACTATTTATAAATGGAGTCCTGCACAGTTTCATTATAAGTGAAATAACATTGGCAGCCGAAAACATAGAAATAAACCACTAACAGGAATTTTCTTTTTTTCTTTTTAAACAAATGCCTTTTAAGATACTAGATTTGGTCGATTAAGAGTTGAACTTGTAACAATATCGAATGGCAGCCATGTGAAGAGCACTGCTCTAAATCTCTTACTTGGGGTCACCATTGCAGTGCCCATGGGCACACTTGTGCCCACAGAGACCTTCGCTTGGTGCCCCCACCCTTCTTCCCTGAAATTAGACTTGAAAGAAGCACTCTTGTTGTGGCCAGGAAAATGGGTTATGGTGTGTTGTGTGTTTGGTATGTGGTGCTTGTGACAGCATATCCTGTTTGCAAATGTGTCCAAGCAGCCAGCAGCTTGGCCATTCTTGCCTTATGCCAGGCAGGAGATGTAGGAGTAAAAGATCTTTATTTTTTAGATTTTTACAAGTGCCTTGTCAAAATGGGTTTCTTGGAAAGTACTATGTTTGTAAATGTTGATAAAAACATACAGGGGAGTTTCTGACATACCTCTGCAAAGAAAGCATTGTTTTTCAGCTTAGGAAAGGGGAAAAAATGAAAAAATTAATTGTGAATCTGCAAATAATTGTTCTCTTTGGCTGTCAACATGTCTAGCAGAAATGTAATATCTGAAGTAATATTTTAAAACCGTCAGGATATATATGTATAAGAGAAAGTTGTATGACCTTTTAGAAAAATGGGCAATGTTCCAGGGCAGCAGGAAAAGAATAATAACCCAGAGTCCAATAATGTCAGTCTTTGTAAAGGTTTGGATGAGGGTTTTATTACTTGAAGTTTCTGAATGTTTCTAAGAGTAATCCTGAGAGAAGCAAACATTACCACATTGTAAGCAGTAGATAATGATGATGAAGAAGAATCAGAAATAAATTACCAAATCTCATATTTAAGCACCAGGGAAATAGGTACTAAATATTCCAGTGCTCATTTGGGAAATCAATCAGTTCAAAAGAACTCAGATTCTGACCTCCCTTCCTTTCCATCTAAGTGGTATTCTCAGGATGCTGAAGGGACTATTTAATAATAATAAAAAAATAGTTGGAGTCACCCTACACCCTACATGTAAAAGAGAACTGATGTTTCTACAGAAGAGAGAAGAGAAGATTTAGTACTCTCCTGGCACATGCCCCCAATGAAAGGTAAAACCATTCTAAGGCCCCATTTTTTGTAAAAAATAAATAAATAAATCTAATCTTGATAAAATCTACAAAATAAGCCATTGCATCATAGAAACATCATAAAAATATTGCAGGGCATTAGCCTTGTGCAGGCAAAACTCACATGCTCATTAAATATATGATCCTTTGGTGGTCTCCATATTGAAGAGCTCATGAATAAAGAGTTTATTGGAGGAAGGGTGATAGGCAAATGTTTTAAATATTTATTTTATCCGATGCTGGACTTTAAAGTTTTTAAATCAGGAGGAATTCTCATTGGTGCGTTTCTCAACTTCTCTGACTGGATCATATTCATGTTATGAAGGATTCCGGCCATTTGCAGTTGCTCTGTACTTAGGAAAAGAAGGTCAGAGGCAGCCTCTTTCTAGCCTGGATTTTGGGATCCTACATATGTAATCTCTTGCATCAGGTTTCCAGTCACATGGAGAAGCTCAATACTACTGCAAAACCTAAACAGGCAATGAACGTTCTGATTTCTGCTAGCAATATTTTCTGAAGTGCCAAGAAGTTGAAGAATTAAGTGGTGGTCTAAGAAGCAAAATGATGAAAAAAAATTGATACTGCATTTCAAAATTTGTGATAAGGAAGAATTCTTAAAATAACAGGGATGCTCTACCACAATATTCTTTTGCAAATCACTGCCTATACACATGTAAGCTGCTTACTCTATTGGGTCAGCTTAATGCCCACTATCCGCAGAATGCTCTACTCCTGCTGTCCTGTGTCTAGTCTGATCAGGGCTCTGAAAAACTGGCAAGTTATCATTCGCAACATATATAAGTTACTCTTTACATCATACTCCAGATGAAATAAGAGAAGTTCACAGGAGCCTGTGACAATACTTTGTTATACCTGAGTAACAGTAAATAGGGTTAAATGGATAGTATCATTAGAACATAAACTGTGACAGAAAAAAATCCTAGTTATAGTAGCCAATCTAATTTCAATTATTTTTCTTTTGGAAACTAGTTAAACTCAATTTTTATTTTATTTCGTAAAAAGTTTTTGTAGAGTTTACATAACTTGGTAACAATATCAAGCATTAATACATGTGACTGCCACGGGGAAAAGATATGGCAAAAGATGTAAACTTTAATTCCTTTGAATTATGCATTGTGTACTTAGACAGTGGTAGAAACAGTATGTTTATCTGTTGACTTCCAGTAAAATTTAGTGTCTATTCCTACTTAATAACTTACTCTTTTGTATGTTTGACATGTATTTTATGTCTTCCATTTACATGGATATGTAAGATACACAATCGTGGGCGAGGATCTCGAGAAAATGTGCAGCGCTGCGCTAAGGGGAGGAAATACAGGACACTTTTTGTTCTATTAATTTATTGATCTTTCCTATGTCTGGTCTAGAAGCAGTATTAAATTGTAAGCAAAAACTGAACATGAGTTGTTACTTGCATTAGTTTATACATGTTGCATTTTAGTTCCTGGGCAATCTCTTAAGCTGTTTCTGGCTGATGTTAGATTTATTGTACAGGCTTCAGAGGAGAAAGCTCTTACAAAGCTTGTTGCTGACTGACAAAATTATGTCTCAGATTGTTTCCATTATTGCATATTTGAGATCAGAGTACAAGTGGAACCTTAAACTCCACTGCCCATATTTGACTAGGAATGCAAACTAAAATAATTCTTACTATTGTTTGGACTTGATACCTGGCCTTCAACTTAAGCATCAGTGTATTGACACCAGCTACCATTTTTCCTTCTGTAATCCTGCACATTCATTTATTCATGTCAGCTTAGTTGCATAGCCACCTAACTTGTACCCAGCTCTGGTCTTCTATTTTTGAGTAGTGTTTAGTCCTCATATGTAAATTTTATCCTAACAGTCACATGTTGCTTCCAATAAAGCTGTGCTTGGGATTCAACCATTTCCCCAGAAAAGCAAGTACCAACATTATAGAATGACTATCAATAGTGCCTTTTTATGCCCCCTTGTTAAAATGTAGTTAACTAAGTATAGGAACAAATAGATTGTGTTTTGATTCTTGAGTCATTTTTAGAATCCAAATCAGCCCAAATCCAGAAGCCATATCTGTGTAAGCCAGCGATTCACTGGTTTCCTTCTTCTGAACACCGCAAAATGGCTGTGCATCACCTTGCAGTGTAAATGACTGGCATGACCTTGCCCCTACATTTGCTTGCTTTCTCCCTCCTTCTACTTTATTCCTTGTTGGAAGGAGACACTTTTACTTTCACTTGGGCTAGATCCGTATTGCACAAGCGTGAGCATCAAATGGAATAATCTTTGTAGTCATCTTGCCATTCCGTCTCCCACTTGCTCATTGGTTATATCAGATGGATCCCATCAGACAGTTGGCTTGGGGAGCCTAGTAGTCTTAAGAAGATAGCAAGGAGAAGATTTAGCTCATGGTAAGAGAATCCCTGCCACGGGGTGAGCTCCCGTTGCTCGGTCCCAGCTCCTGCCCACCTAGCAGTTCGAAAGCACGTCAAAAGTGCAAGTAGATAAATAGGGACCGCTCCAGCGGGAAGGTAAACGGCGTTTCCGTGCGCTGCTCTGGTTCACCAGAAGCGGCTTTGTCATGCTGGCCACATGACCCGGAAGCTGTCTGCGGACAAACGCCGGCTCACTCGGCCTATAGAGCGAGATGAGCGCCGCAACCCCAGAGTCGGACACGACTGGACCTGATGGTCAGGGGTCCCTTTACCTTTACCTTTAAGAGAAGAGAAGGGTGAAAAGACAGATCTATGACAGAGAAGAGTTGTGCTCTGGGTGTCTCTGCATCCATACAGTGGCTGCTACCAATAGGAGCATATGTATAGGTAGTCACAGTTAGGACCTTGCAAGTGAAAGAAAATATATTACTATATATCAGTGATGGGAAACCTGTGGTACTCCAGATGTTGTTGAGCTCCAGCTCTCATCAGCCCTAGACAACAAGGCCACTAGTGAGGGACCAACAACATGTGCAGAGCCAGAGGTTCCCCAACCCCCTGCTATATGGTATAAATATATAGGTATGGAAAGTTAATTTCACTTCTACCGTTACTCATTTCACTATGTTGTGTAAATGTTTCAGCTTTTAAAGAATGAAAGAAAAAGACAAATCCAGTGTTCATGCTTTTAAAACACTGAACAGATTGTGGAGACTGCAGTCATCCGTCATTTATGAAATAGCTACATGATCATGTTCAGAGTGATACTTCAGGCTCTTATGTAACAAAATTGTTGTTTTCTTCCACTGCTAGCAAATCTATCTTTGTAAATGATTATATATTGATGACTGAAAAAGGAAAGCCTGACAAACTGGAGTTAAAATAATATTTCCCCAGGGAAGCTTCATTCATTGAAACGATGACCTTACAGTACAACTTAGGGGCTAAGCATTATGAAAAATAAATTGCAATGCTATATCTTAATCAGTGGAGAAATAACCAGCAAGTAAGACCCTGTCTTCTTATATATGCTCAGGACTTTTTCCAAATATGTGTCACAGTTCATTTTTTGTTAGCACACAGAATGGACTTTGATCTTCTCTTTTCATACTGTAACATTTCCAGCTAGAGTAGACATCTTATCTCATTTATTGATAAGAATTCCTGCGAACCTCTGGCTATAAAGAGGTACACTAACCTTTACTTGTAGCATTCCAGCTTGTTCCTTGTGCCTGTACTTCAGTGTTCATGCTGAGCCTCTGGAACTTGGTGAATACTTTTTTAAATTTCAGCAGGCATTTTAGGTACCTTCCTCTGAGTTTTTGTTTAATTTTAACTGATTTTATGCTATATTCTTTAGGTATCCCTCTTTTAGTCCAACTGTACACCACTTAGAAACTGCAGTATTAAGCAATCCAGGTACAATTGCAGCAGACCACCAGCCCAAGCTGGGAAGAGACACTTTGTGCCACAAAGGACACTTGTGCCTCCAATGGCAATGGGAAGTAAGAGTACACCCAAACTGTTCTGTTTCAGGGAGATTATAAATCCATCTAACAGGTTGCGCCTCACCCAACCTAACTGAGGAATGTACCTATCGGGATTGTCTCTGTCTTATCTGAACTGAGCTTCATTTTGTTGGTCGTCAGGCAGTCCATTACCATGGCTGGGCACCAATTGGTCCACTACCACACCTATTTGCAATGTAAAGGAGAAATAAGAGTTGCATGTCATTAGCAAACTTAAGATAGTGCACCAAAACTCCGGATAACCCCACTCAGATGTTTCATGTAGATGTTGAATAGCATGGAATATAAGATGGAACCCTGCAGAACCCCACATTTCAGGCAGTGCCCCCCACTTTCAACTCATGCAACAACTCCAGAAGGATACCACATTATTTTTAAGAGATGTCATATAATGTCCATCTGACAGGATTTCATTACAGAATGACCCCATCTGACTTCTCTTTGCTGCAGCCCACCTTAGGCCATGTAACAACCTAGCTGTGCATTGTGACACATCCCTTAACTAACCAGTGACCTCGCCCAGTGGAAAATTGAGTGTGACACAACTGGATGTTTAAGATAAAGAGTTAGCAGAAAACTTAATGCTGAGAATTCATTTGCTTATATTCCATATTGCTTTTTCATTTGTGTGTCAGAGATTCCTTCAGAGGCTCATCAGCTGCATTTTTAGTGTGAATTCCCCTTCAACATTGACAGAAACTAGCACATCCTCACTGGGCTAGGGTTGACCATCTGAAATATGTTACATTTCTTTATCTTTGAAACACCTAGGAAGTGTTTTTCTTTCAAGTGTGCCTAAGATACATCTTAATTAGTGGAGTTTTCTACTTCCTGGGGGAAAGCAGGCCAATTGCTCTATCGGGAGACATTCTGTTCCATTTGGAAAGCAGGAATGACCTCATTCCCCACAGCTGTTGCAAAGTCATAATATTTCTAACCTCAGTCAATCATATTAAGTATAGGTTCAATCTTGAGATACTACAGTGTTCCGTATATTTTCCTCTAATAGATGGTGACCCAAACTGAGGTGCCTTTATTAGGCCTATAAAGCCCACTGTGATGCAGTGTAGTCTCTGCTTTTCTGTAGACATTTACATGAGCCTACACACCTACCCCAATCCCTTATGCCGCTTGTTTCCTCCACACAAAATGCTCCTCTGCAGAATTGTGCCCTTTCTCCCCCTCCATTTGCATTTTGTAGAATGAGAAGGCAAACAGATGCATTGTTTAGATTTGTCCTAAGGCCAGGTAAGCTTTCCTTTTTGAGTCCCACAAAAGGCACCTCACATGCATTGAAAGAATAGCTTCCCTCTTATGTGCAGGAGCAGCACATGTCTACATCAGTATGTGTGTAGGGCCACTTCACAATCTGGCCAAACGAACGGACAGCAGGGGTGTGTGGTCACTGGGCATGTCTGTGGTGGGGCTGCCTGACCAGCACTGGTCCTGCAGGTTCCTCAGATGTTCTTTCAAGTATGCATTGGACGATTTGTGGGATTGTTTTGGGTACAGGTGTTCAAACACATGCAACTAAGATGTGCAGTCTTTGCTTGCAGCCCGTCCAAGACAGAAACTTCACCAGTGTACCAAGGCAACATGTCTATGTTACTGCCCCCCTTCCCAATGTTTACTATCTATCCATTTTTAACTTGTAGTGGAATATGATGCTTGTAGTGGAATATGATGAATAATACTTCCTTAGGCACCCTTTGAAAATGATAGTTGGTTAGAGTGTGGTGCTGATAACACCGAGGTTGCAGGTTTGATCCCTGTGTGGGACAGCTGCATATTCTTGCATTGCTGGGGGTTGGGCTAGATGATCCTCAAGGCCCCTTCCAACTCTACAGTTCTATGATCTCCCTTTACCCTGTCCTGGCCTTTTACCACTTATATAGCTTTTTACTGTATGCAATAGTATCTATATTCACATAGTCAGGTGGCATACAATATTCTGGGTGAACCTTAAAAGAGTGATGTATGTATGTCAGTCACAATTCTTTGGGGCTAAGAGACCAGAATCACAATTGCTGTAAGTTGGGCTTGGGAATCAGTACCACCCCAGAATTATCAGGAAACAAAGTGATATTACTGTAAAAGCAGAAAACATGTACATTTATTAAGGGAGCACCAGTGGGGGAGGTACAATAAAAACTGGTTGGACTATTGTTGCAGTGGGAAGCCTTCACTTGACCTTTCTTTTGAAATCATGTAGAATATCAAATGTTTCTCCACACTTGCGGCTTCCTTTTTTGTTGCTGTGGCCCAATGAGCCTTAGAAACTTGTGCATGCTTGCTATGGCTGATGGTTGCATAGAGGCATACCTCTCTTCTCCCCTCTTCTGGTTCAGAGCTAATCTGCATGCCTGCTGACTCTGGAGCATGCTTTTCAGGTGCTTGAGCAACTGATGGTGTGACCTATCTGGAAATTGGACTACCATCACACAGGCGTGCCACTTGCAAAGACCTTGCAGGTGGCAAGATTGCTGGCAATCATTTTAAAGAATTTCAGTTGTTCAAGACCACCAGTCTTGAAGGTTGTGTCCTGCCTTCAGTGTTAGGGATAGTTTGCCTCTGGATACCAGTTGCTGGGGAGCACAAGTGTAGAGAGTGCTGCTGTGCTCATGACTTTATTGGGGGCTTCCCATAGGCATCTGGTTGGTCACTGTGAGAAGATGCTGTGCTAGATGGGCCTTTGGTCTGATCCAGCAGGGCTCATCTCATGTTTTGGGGTATGGCAGAATTTGGAGTAAGGTGAAGTAGGCTGTATGCAGAGACCCTTCTAACCCCTAGACCCAACAAGTGTTAATATATAAACCAGGTTAGCTTCCCATTAAGGGAAAGAGGAAAGTGGGTCTGTGTGAAACGGCAAATGTGTGGGCCAGACAAAGGTGAGAGTTGAGAGTTCAGTGCTGTGAGCCAGAGGAAAAAGCAGCAAGCTGAAGAGAGTCAGAGCAGTGTTTGGTTTCTGTTTGATTCCAAGGCTGTGGCTGTGGGAGAAACATGACCCTTTTGGGGCGTTAATGCTGTGAATCTCTCCATCGTAGGCTCCAGTTGTATATATGTGTAAATAAACCATATATCCTAAAAACACCACAGTCTCCACTGTGCCTCATTTCCAAAGGAAACACGAACCCTGGTAAGCTCCTGGAACCCCCTGGAACCTCACACCGCTTGGTGATTGGGTTGGCGTGCAACAATATCACCCTTGCTTTCCCCCCTAAATCTCTTTCAAACTTGTTAATATCTTTTGGGAGTCATCTGAGTTCAGCTGACGTTTCAGTGGTACTGAGTAGTGCAGCAGCATTGCTTTCCTAAGTTGTTCAAATGGTGCTGATATTCTTGTGCTGGAGCAGCACAGTACACATTTCATTCACAGAGGCCACATTCCGATCTTCAGTGCAAAGTGTGCTTAGCACCATCTCACAAGGTTTTCAGTAGGTGAAATTTCATCCACATTTCATTATGCTCAAACATTTTATACTATCAGGCTGAGACAACAGATTCTCTGATGGAAGCTTGGTTTTGAAAAAGTAACAGATGAAAAGCAATCATGATTTATGGTGCTTAGTTCCCAAAGAGAGAGAGAGAGTCTTGCCTAGATGAACAGGAAGATTGTTTTACGATTCTGTATAGGGGACATGTCTACAAACCTTTAAAAATGTTATAGTGAGTGTTCTGGGCCAAATTCAGCTCTGGTATTTCAAAGTTCAAATGATGGGAGTTGTAGCAGGAATTGTTTTGTAAGATATCCAGCCAATATAAGTATTCATATATTAAATGTATATTTATGTCTTGAAGGATATATGCATATATCTCATGAAGTTCTAGTAGATTCACTGTGTCTATGGATGGGGAAGAATTCTGGCTTGGTTTGAATTTTAATGAAAACATATCTAGCTCGCACATCCCAAAACCATATGTGAACCAAAACACAGCCATTCTTTGAAATTTGCACTCTCCAAATTTTGAAATGTAGTTCTTTAACCAAATAACATATACAAACTGTATATATTTAGGGAAAATGACTTGCAAAAATGTACATCAGGCAAAATTGCAGGCATAAATGTGTGTTTCAGGAGAAATTTGCACAATAATGTTGAATTTTCACAAGGACTTTTTAAAAAGTTTCACAAACTGAGACAGGGATGTGGAGAGCTGAACTTAAGACAGGGAACATTAAAAATGTATAGAAACTGAAATTAGCGGATGTATCCATTTCTAATTGGGATTACTCAGGAGCAAGCTATTTGAAGCCAGAAACAATTCTATGACCATGTGGCATATGAATAGTGACAAAATCTTCACATGAACCAATTTTATCTTTCTTTGACAGAATGACTCTGTATGTCATGCAGTTCCGTAGGCCTAGAGTGACCTTCCCTTCTCAGTTCACCAAACCACGTATTTCCCTGTCTGTTCTCCAGTTCACAAAACCATTTTCCTTCCTTCCTTTCCTCATGCCTGTTCTCAATACCTAGCAAACCGTTTCCCAAAATACCCCTTACCCACATTGTGTTACCTTTTGTCTTCAGTCCCACTTAATCTACCATGACTGCTCTCACACCCCTGTATTGTCTTTCTAGTTCAGATTGCAAGCCTTCCAAGAAGGAATTGTATCATTTTCCATCTTCTGTACAAGACCTAGAATGTTTGTGCTAGAGCCAATATGAAGCAGATGTGGGTTCAAATAGCGACTTAGGCATACACTCGGTGGGTGAGTGGACCAATTATTATCTCTCAGCCCACCCCTTTGTTCAAGATATAAAATAGGGTAATCACCAGGTGTATACTATGAGGTCCTTGGGGGGAGGCTGGTAAACAATTGAGATGGATAGTCTGAAGCTGTAATAAAGAAATAGATTCTGCTTACAGTTGAGCTATACAGTCTGGTTTTTTGTTTTTGTTTTTTTGTTTTTGGCTTTTGCAAACGCATTCTGCAAAACCTACTCTTTGTAAGAGCATTTATGGACCTCTTTTAGAGGAACAGGAGAAGGAACAAAGCAAAGTTTGCCTGTCTTCACTCTGCACAGTCTTGAAGATAAATAGTAGACAGAATGTCTGAAAACAAGCAGAAAGCAGACATCTACAAGACTGTTTGCCCTTGAATGAGGTTTGTGAAATCTTGAGTAGTTTGCCAGCTGGCCAGTTTTCTTTTTGTATTGGGTTTGTTTCTTGGGTTTTGTTTTATGCCATTTTATCTTTGCATAGTGTTGGTAGATACCATGGCAATGAATGACTTGTAAGTACACACAGGAGCAGAGATTAAGGATAGCACAAGGATGCTGCTGTTTTACTGTCCTTAACAAGAAAAAGTTACTTTATATGTCACTATTATTCATGCTATTTTAAAAATAAATTAAAAAAGACTAGATTAACATCAGAATAACCAATTTTGCTAGTTCATATAACGTTTTATAAAGTTCAATAGGCCAATCTGACTTGAAAAACAGTGAGATTCCCTTGGGGACACTTTGGGAATTAGCGACATACTGTAGAAGAAAATGTAAATAATGAAAGAGCAAAGAGCAAGGTCATTGAGAACACAGCCTGTTAACAGAAGGCTCTTAATATTGAATCACTGCATCTCCATAAATTCTGTCAGCAGAAAAGTCATAATCTCTGAGATGCAGAAATGGGTTGAGCAATGTGGCTTGGATGTTTTGCCTATGTTAAATTGATTGTGGCTGCATTCCTGAGCAATCTTACTTGGCAGTAAAAAGTCCTATTCAAAGCAATCGAGTTTACTTCCAAGTAAATGTTTTCGGGGTCAAAGTGCCAGGGAAATAAAATTTCAAGATGATAGTACCTGTAAGCAGTTGGTTGGAATTGTTAGTTAAATATAATGGTATTGGCTCAACAAAAACTACTTTATTACTGAAACGTGTAGCAATCACTAGTGGAACTGCTGCATTTCTAAGGCATTAGCAGAGCATCTCTGCATTCCTTCTGAGCTCAGGATATTCTGCATGCAAGCAATTGGGTGAGATAGTTGTTTGGTTCTGGGCTATTTCAGTCATAACTAACCAGGACAGTTTAATCAAGTGAGCCAAAGGTTAGTGAGGGGAAGCTGGAATTATAATTAAAAAGCTAGGGTATAATTAGATAATTGGATAGGACAGCATAATATTGGGCCATAGGAGTGAAGCAGAAATGTAGGGAGCAACCCAGCTTCTTTCCAGTGCAAATGGAAGTCATGTCTCAGAGGCTTTGCATGTGCCTAAGCTCACCAGGACCTGGGAGGAACAGCTGTGCATGTGTCACGCTCTTGACACATGATGCCAGCACTAACACTAGAAGGCAAGGAACAATTTTTCCCCTCCCCCTACCAAAAAAAGCACTTGGGTATCCAGCAGCCCTGATCTGTGCATGGTGGACTGTACCAAGGTGAGCACATGAGTCACTCCATTCCCTTTGGTGTCTAAGTTCTAAACAGGTGCTTAAAATACTTGCATCCTTATTTTGTATTAACACGTAGGGGTTGCCAGGGAAGGGAAGCATCCACTGCAAAAAAAAAGAAAAGAAAAAAGAGAGAGAACCAGTCTCAGGATCCTGAAGAAAGAGCATTGCACTTCTTATTAATACCAGAACAGACCTTCCTGGAAGGATTTTCTACAAGAAATGGGACAACAATTAATAAACCATCATTAAAACATATAAAAATCTTTTTAAAGGGTACATAAAGCTCTCATTGACACCATTCTCATAGAACTCCATAGTCAGTAATACTAACCCTTTTTTTCTATGTATAAACATTTCAACTTATGTGTTTTTACGGGCAAAATATCTGTTTTGAAAACACTGCAGACAAAACTCCTAAATACCCACAGAATTATACACAAATTTATATATTAACTCCCAAAACTTAGTTGTCCTCAATTTTTAATTAAAACAAATTCAGGGGCCGTCTTTAAATTTCCATTTTTTTCAATGGCAGCGAAGTTTGTCTAAGCCAAGCTTAGTATTGGCTGAAATGAGAGGTGACCTTATAAAGCCCCTAAACTTATTTGTAGCTCAAATCAGAATTGAATAGGAAGGAATGTCTTGCCTAGCTCCTTGCTCATCCATTTCTGCTGCTGGTAGCAGTACAGGGAAGTCTTAATTAGTTAAAATCTCCAGAATTTTTCCTGCAAAATTTAACAGCTCTCTTAGAAATGTGAAATGCAGAAATGCCTTCAAAGAATGTAAAGCTTTTTCCAAAGGAAGCCCTGAATAGACTTCTAGGTTTTAGCAGCTGTGTTCTAAAAACTCTGCAGGTAAAAAATGACCACCAATGAAGTCTATCCAGCTGGCCTATTTCTTCACCCTTGCAATACACTCCCAGCAGATTGAAATGGAAACATTCAGATTGGTAAATGTGTACCTTTTGAGGCTAATACTAAGATCCTTGTAAGTGATCACACAAACAAAAACACACAGCTGAGCTTTGATTGTGTGCTAAATCTGTGAGGAACTGGTGCCAAGATTATTCTTAACTTCATTTCTCATGACTTTCCATGTGCCACCCAAAGTTTTGTTTATTACAGAGTTGCATGGCACCAGCTTTCTGTTCTTGCAGTGGCCAATCAGATACCAATGGGAAGCCTGAAAGCAGCACCTGAGCACCACAGCACTCTCCACACTAGATATTCCTGGTAACTAGCATTCAGAGGCATAGGAAGTAGAACACAGACATCATGACTAGTAGCCATTGATAGCCTTATCCCCCATAAATATGTCTAATCCTCTGGATAAATCTACGTAAGCTCCTTTATCATCTGTCCTAATATCTTCCCTACTATTGAAGTCAGTTTGACTGGTCTGTAGTTTCCCTGATTCCCCCCCCCCCTTGCTTTTTGAAGATTGGGACATTTGCCTGTGTCCATTTCTGTGATGCATCACCCATCCTTCTGCAGTTCTCAAAAAATGATTGACAGAGGTTCTAAAAATGCATTAGCCGTGTTCTTTAGTACCTAATGATGCTGTTCATCTGGCCTCAAAGACTTGAACTCATTTAAAGTAACTAGTATTATCTGACTGACTGCATCTGGTGATGCAGCAGCTAAAAAAGCCAATGCAATCAAGGGAAGTAATAGTACCACTGTATTCCGCTCTGGTCAGACCTCACCTGGAATACTGTGTCCAGTTCTGGGCACCACAGTTCAAATGGAAGGGGTTAATTAGCTAACCTATATATACCCTGTTTCTCCTAAAATAAGACATAGCCATAAAATAAGCCATAGCAGGATTTCTATGCATTTGCAAACTATAAGCCGTTCCCCAAAAATAAGCCATACCCCGAAAATAAGCCATAGTGACGTGGTACCTCCCATTAAAACAGCCTGGAGAGGCGTGGCTATGCAGCGTACCAATGCGACATGGTTAAAATAAGACATCCCCTGAAAATAAGCCATACTGTGTTTTGTTGAGCGAAAACAAATATAAGACGGTGTCTTATTTTAGGAGAAACACGGTATTCACCTGAATGTATTGTTAGTCCAGTGAATGTATTAAGTATAAAAGAACTTCTTAAGCTTTTCTGTATGAAATTGCTCTGTAAAGCTGTGAACTCTGATCTACATTGCACTGGCAAATGATGACTAAAGTGTCTGGAGATAACAGTAGACCTTACACAGTGAGTAGAACTGTCCTTGCAGAGAGGAACTGTTGCCTAGGTCAAGAGATAGGGTGGCCTTGCTGGAGTGCGCATGAACCAACTCTGGCTAAATGTCATTTGCCTTATATGTACAACAGGAAATGTTCCTTATATGGACAAGAGGAAGTTTTCTGGGGTGGGAAGAGAGCCAGAGAACTGTCTATAAGAACTGTCTGAAAATTGACTAGTTTTGTACTTGCTTGGATGTCTGAACACCGCAAGTACCTCTGCATGCAGAATAATAAATCTTTCTCTCTCTGAAGCCAGAAGCCTCAGGTGTTTTCTGCTTCCATGTTTTCTCACCGGGCGCAACAATGGGAACCCGTAGGGGCAAATAAGGCTCCACAAGAAGGATACTAACAAGCTGGAACGTGTCCAGAGGAGGGCAACCAAAATGGGCAAAGGCCTGGAAACGATGCCTTATGAGGAACGGCTTAGGGAGTTGGGTATGTTTAGCCTGGAGAACAGAAGGTTAAGGGGTGATATGATAGCCATGTTCAAATATATAAAAGAATGTCATATAGAGGAGGGAGAAAGGTTGTTTTCTGCTGCTCCAGAGAAGCAGACACGGGGCAATGGGTTCAAATTACAAGAAAGAAGATTCCACCTAAACATTAGGAAGAATTTCCTGACAGTAAGAGCTGTTCGACAGTGGAATTTGCTGCCAAGGAGTGTGGTGGAGTCTCCTTCTTAGGAGGTCTTTAAGCAGAGGCTTGACAGCCATCTGTCAAGAATGCTTTGATGGTGTTTCCTGCTTGGCAGGGGGTTGGACTGGATGGCCCTTGTGGTCTCTTCCAACTCTATGATTCTATGATTCTCAATCTTGAACTGCAATCCCACCCACCCACCCCCTCCATACCAGTTGTAGAAGTGGCAAACAGTTGTCCTTTTTGGAGATGATTGAGGCAAAAATTGAGCAGTTTTATATAATCCTAGTTTAAAAACTCAACATTTTAGTATGATTATTCATCGAAGTCAAATTAATTTTATTTTTTCCCTCAGTGAAAAAACCCATGTTTGTTGTGAGTTAATCTGTTATCTCCCCTTGCCTGATAACCTTTAAGCTATTTCTCCTTTAGGCAAGTGATTGGGAATGCGTTTTATTGCTCTTGAAACAAAGTATTTCAGTCTGAAGAATGTAATTGGTGTGATTTACTACATTTTAAACATACAGGCAAGAGACTCCAAGATATTGCACTTAGGAATTGTAGACAAAGAAGAACTTACTGAACCTGAGCAGAATTGTTTTCTTTCTGTTACAGAAGGAAAATATACTTTATCTCTCTCTAAGTGCATTTTTGTTTATAATGTACTATAAAACCTAAAAGTGTCTATCATTCAGGTAATTGAAAAAGGAATGTGCCAGAATGAACAGATGCTATATTAACTACTGAATGCATTGAAAAGGACAGGGTTTCTGGTGATAAACTCCTTGTTTCTATCCTCAAGTAAATTTCAACTCTCACCATGCAATCCTATACATGTCTACACAGAAATAAGTCCCATTCAGTTCAAAGGGCTAAATTTCCAGGTAAGTAGGTAAAGGATTGCAGCCTTACAGTGCAGCCCTATAGATGCCTGCTCAAAGTTCAGTGGGTTTTACTCCATGCATGTGTGTACATACATACATACATACATACATATATGATAGATGTAGGAGGAGCCCTCTAACAGCAACAGCACCACTTAGGACTGTCACTGTAGTCTCATAGCAATAGGAGCATCCTTGTTAGGAAAGCATGGGAAGTTTGGGTTAACTGAGCACCAGTTAACCAAATAAATAAAGGCCAGCAAATTAAATGGACTAAGTTAAGAGTTCCTGGTCACAGGCCACCTCCAATGAAATTGAAGGAATCAGTTGAGCAAAAGTGTGGCATATGCAGAGGCATGAAGCAGATCTGTGGCAAGAAGCTAGACTTCAACTATGACCACCAGCCACAGAGTTTCCAGGTTGTTCATACTGCAGAACAAGCCTGACTTGGAGGCTTGGGTAGAGTTAGATGTAGAGTCATGTAGTAAATGACCTCCTCTGTCCTATTTCTATCTAATGGGTTGGTCTTGCTGCTTACCTGAACATCCTCTCCTTTTTCAGAAGTAGTGCCCAAAAAAGTTTGGGTGGTGTACAGGTTGACTGTGCACCTGACATACCCCAGGCGAAGAATTTGATTCCTGATGCCTGGTCACAGATGTGGCTGGAAAAACTTGTCATATGAGCCTTTGACAAATGACACTTTCAACTACGTACCAGTAGATCAGATGGGTGCAGGTGCTTTCAGTGAAGCAACCTAGCTCCTGGTCCACAGGGGAAAGCAAGAGAGCATTCCCAGCTGAAAGAAAACTTCCTGTGGATAAGCTTCTGGTAGGGAGGCTGTAAAGGAGATGGACACATGATGAATACAATAAATGACTGGGAAAGGTTTGCCTGCGCTTTGGGTTTTCAACAAAACATGCCTGTGGCAAGCTGGTCATCTGCATTTGCCCAGAGCAACAAGTGGAAGTTGTTTTGTGCTTTTCATGGCAAGCTTCAGCTGCACCAATACAGACCACTATCTGTACCCTTTTTGTGCTAAAACAGCACCCGAAGTGTAGAGAGCACAGCCAGGACTGTCCTGGGACGGGGGACAGTAAGTAGCCTGTGTCAGTAAGAGTGCTGGGGTTGTATTCAAAGACCTGTATTTAGCTTTCCATGAAGGCAATTACCTGATAAAAAGCCAACAATATAAATAAAGCCTCTCAAAGCAACATAAACTGGTTTTAACATACAATGTTTACCATAGCACATATAGACATAAGAGATTTGTATCCTTTGCTAAGCTAATGCTTAAAACTGAGATGACGATGATGAAAGTATACCATTGTGTCTTTTCAACAGAGAGATAGTGTTTCAATTTGTAAACATTATATGTTTGACTCTTACCCTCACAAACTGCAGACTTTTAAAGACATTAAGTCTGCCAAATTATAGCCACTTATTTTGGCTTGATCTATTTTCAGCTAAGAGCCATAGAGAGGGGCTGCCAAACTTGTTTCTTTTCATTACCTGTTCTATGTCTGGCTTAAAGTTTAGATTTTAGAAAATGGAAAAAAGCTGTTTGTGAAATCACAAGGCTCTAGAGCTCTTAGTTTCCTCTTAGTATCAACGTTTATTTATTTAGTTTTGGGCTGGGTTTCAAACGGCCAAAATTGGAAACAGAGAAGGTGACTCTGAATATCATTTATCTGTATGTAAGCGAACATTCAATGTACATTTAATTTAAAAAATTGCTGTTTCCTACGAGAGGGAGATATTTTTCACATTGTTAAAACATTTTTAGAGGTCACTAGGTGGTCATGTCACCAGCAGGGAGTTCTTGCTTGGCAGGCTGCATTAGTAGTTAGTAACAAATGCCTCCCAAGATTCTGCGTTCAAAAGGAGTTGCTTTGCAAGCAACAAATGCTTACAACCTGAAAACTGAAGAATAAAAAGTAGCAACAAGGGGAAAATGTTTGGAAATGTAAAACAGCATCTTTAGTGGCCAAATTGGACTGTTTGGGGAGTTGAAGATTACATGTCTACTTTAAACTTCAGTTTAGAGTTTACAGAAGCAATAATATCTTAACTACCTCACTTGGAAGTCACCATTACCAACTATTGGAGCACTGTTAATGTGTGCTTTGCTGCATGGGCTGAGGATTGGAATATATTTTTTTCCTTAACTTTCGTTCCTTTGAAGTTTTCAGTGATCTTTAATAGATTCTGATTTTTCCTGTTTCAGTTTGGATTAATAGCTGATAACAAAAGAAACCTCAAACATGAAGCTTAAAATATGTGTGGTTTGTTTCCTTGAGAATAAATGCTTCCCCCCCCCCCGAATTTGGGGACTGCATTATATTGCAGACAGACAAATTCAGATATTCAGAATGTCTGGAGAAGAAAGTGCTAAAAATATAGCTGAAAAATTCCTACATGTAAGATTGAGACTCTGTGCATGTGGAATATTTCTGTATGTTAATGTTGCATTGGGAATAATCCTATGTGTGCAGTTCAATTTTCTTTGAATGCAATTGTCATTATTGTGTATTAGATCAATTTTATCCTCTACCATAGGAACAAATGATTGAAAACCATGGCCTCAACAAGGTGAAGGAAAGGGTTCTTGGCAACAAAGGAACAAACTGGACCATCTGCCTCAGTATACTGACTGGCAATAGGTCTCCAGTGTTTCAAAGAGGAGCTTTTCCCAACCCTATTTAGAGATACCCTTCAGGCACTGTGTGAATTCAGTGCTTAATCACAGATTCCAGGGCTTGGCCAAAAAGATGGAATGACTCTGGGTGTTAATTTTTGTCTGACACATTTTGTAGAAGATAATTCACTGACTTTTTATTGGTGTTCTATTAAGATTTAGCAACTAGCAACCACTGTGATATAACTGGACTAGCATGTGAGCTTCTTTAACCATTGCTTCTTTCTCCATTCTCTCCCCTCTTATTAAAAAAATTGAACAAGTTTAAGTTGCAATTCTGTTCGTGCTTACCTGGGAGTAAGTTGCTCTCTGCTTCGGATAAAGATCTGCCATCTGTCTTACAATGAAATCTGCAGCAGTGTGCAAATCCATGGCTCTTTGCTTGGTTTTCTGACTTCCCCAGACATATTTTTCCCCATTTATTTACATATAATATACATTTATATACATGTACATATTATATACATAATAAATGCAACAGCCGTTTATTAAGAATTGTGTTGATTCTGCAGTTTAAATTATTTCAGGTAGCCATTGCTGTTCTCATACCCTTAGTGTTTAAAGGATGTTGATTCTGCTCATTTAAAGGACACCTTGAATAGTACGGCTGGTCCTGTAAGTAAAAGCACCCAGGCTATAGGCCATGCAACACTTGACA
Organism: Lacerta agilis; assembly: GCF_009819535.1. Lineage (NCBI taxonomy): Eukaryota > Metazoa > Chordata > Lepidosauria > Squamata > Lacertidae > Lacerta > Lacerta agilis. Next base: position 78,793,215 of record NC_046313.1, on the reverse strand, counting down.
AGTGCTCTTTTGCCTGCCTAATGCTAGTACTCTTAATACTAATGGAAACAAGAGTGATAGAGCCTCGCAGCAGGACTTTATGCTTGATACACCTTACCCAAGTGAATTGAGATGCATTAGTATTAAACCAAAGCAAGCAAAATTCTATGTGGTGGGCCTTGTTTTACACAGCTGCTCCATTGTCTAAACTGAAAAATTCCACAGCTCAGCTCCATACTAATTTTAAGTGGGGAGAGAGAGGATAATCCCTTTGTTCAATTGCTCTGTGCTATTCAAAGGAAGATGACAAAATGCTATTAGTTAAAGATGTGGCGTGGGGCTTGTTTGTTTGGGTTGGCTTAGTGTGGCGTACTTAAAGGCATCACAATAAAATAATAACATTAAAACCCGTAAAACTCAACATGAAACAAGCAATGTCACAACAGCCATAAACATTCTCTCACTAAAAGACCAAAGGACAAGCCACTTCCAACAGGCCTATAATAGCCTCTGAACAACCCCTTTGAAAAATGTGGGCTTTACCCTGCTTATAAAACACCAGAAGAGGCATCCATTCTCTCTCTCTCTCTCTCTCTCTCTCTCTCTCTCTCTCTCTCTCTCACACACACACACACACACACACACTGCAGGTTAAGCTTACTGAGCTCAGATATGAGTTTCAGGGACTCATAAAGCTTAGCTGAAAGAAGGGGCAGGCGTTTCATGGCCCGAGTTTTGCAAAATAGTCACCTTCACAGCAGCAAGAATGTAGGTAGCAAAAAAAATGAAAGCCAGCATCTGGCTACAGTCAGTGACTGGATCCGCAGTCTGGCATATTCCACTAGCTTGGGGGGGGGGAGCCCACACTTAAAATAGTTAAAATTTAATTCATTTTGTCAGAACGTTAACTAAAATAGATAATTACATGGATCCCTGTTCAGGGGAAGACCTAGGTAATAATGATGCCCTGGGTGAGGCCAAAATTTGACAATGCCCCCCCCATCTTTGTGGTGCCTTCCCAAAGACAGGTAAGGGTGGTGCCAGACTTTGGGAAGGAGCCGTGAGGCTCTGGGAGGGTCTTAGAGTCCTCCTACCTCTGTCCAAAAGCTAGGCAAGCACTAGCTAGGTTTGGGGAAGGAGGAAGGAGGCCTCTAGGACCCTGTCAGAGCCCTCATGCCTCCTTCCCAAAGCCCAGTATTTGCTAGGCTTGGGGAAGGTGCCCCCTTGCCCCCTGTGCCATGTGTGGGGGAACTGGTTGTGCTGCCCTGACTCCACATCTGCCCTGCTTCCAGCTCTTTGGTGTATCATACTGTGCCAACCAGGCTTCAGCCACCAACTTTACAAACTTCTTTTTTGGACTGGGTAGAAACAAAAACATATAAGTTTATAGGTAGTAGCCATGTTGGTATGCCATAGTCAAAATAAAATAAAAAATAAACAAATTCCTTCCAGTAGCACCTTAGAGACCAACTAAGTTAGTTCTTGGTATGAGCTTTCATGTGCATGCACACTTCTTCAAATTCTGAAGAGGTGTGCATGCGCATGATAGCTCATACCAAGAACAAACTTAGTTGGTCTCTAAGGTGCTACTGGAAGGAATTTGTTTATTTTTTATTTTATATAAGAAGTGTATGTGTGTGTGTTATTACTGTTCATATATTTTATGAGTATACAAAACATAAGGAACAAAATGGAACCAACCACAATAATCTTTCTGCTCTGCACACACCCTGTCCCCAAAATTGCCTCCTCCTTCCCTTTCAATCATTGCAGTAGCCCTTGGGGGAGAAATCCACCTCAAAGGCCACCAGGCTCTTTTCTTCTAGCAGCACATTAAAGAGGGAGAGATCCAATCTCCCTCCTTTGTCTTTCCTTATTGAGGCTGGAGTGCCAGTAATGCCTCACCAGGGCTCATGCTGCACAGCCTCAGGTATAACTTAAATGGGAGGGGTGATGCCCTATAAGCTTTCAGGAACCTTTCATTCATCTCAGGCATTTATTTGCACCTGTACACATTCAAGAGAGAATAGCCCCCAGAGTTATATATGGAGAAGGGTGTGCCTTATTTAGTTACCATACAGCTTTATCACTTTTCCAGTCAAACAATTCAATAGTGAAGAATCATTCTTGTATGGCGTATTAAAGAGAAAGTTCAACAAAACTGGGAAGCCTAATATTGACTTAAAAATAATAATAATCGCCCTACGTGTGGCTACTACTGATGGCTACACAGAAGCTGCAGGAGATGCGGAATCCAGTTTCTCAGCAATGTAATAGGATATGGCCACTGGGAGTATATTATACAGTGTTTGTATAGTATGTAGTGAATTCAAGGAATAAGTTTTGACCTAGAAGCTTTTGAATGGTTTTGGTCTGGCGCTCCTCATGCTTTCCCACTTACTTATTATCGCCATGTTAAAAGGGCAACTAAGAGTTAAATAATGCGATCTGTGGGCCCCATGTAGCAATAGTTCTCTGTTTTCTCCCAAGTACATGCACTCGGGAGGCTCAGCCAAAATGCCTTGTATTTGGTGGACTTGTTCTTAAAAAACATGAGGTCTGGAGGGTGACAACATGAGAATGGGCCTTTTCTGTAGTGGCTTCCCCTTTTGTGGAATTCTTTCCCCAGGGAGCTTCTCCTGGCGCCTTCATTATATATTTTTAGGCGCTAGTCAAAAATGTTCCTTTGGCTGGTTAATATTCTACAATCTTTTAAATGTGTCTTTGGGAAGGGGGTATTGTTTTGTTGTTTTTGTTTTAATTATTTAACCGTATTTTTCTCTTGTATTTTATTCTGCATTCTCCCTTGAGATCTTGTGATGAAAGGCAAGATATAAATTAAATAAATAAACAAACAAACTTGATTATTCATTTGAGAATATTCACTTCTCACTTACTCATTCACTTCTCACTTACGTTCTAAGGTACTTCCTCTAATTTTTTTGCAAATATACATGGATGGCTATAGGCAACAATTCTGTAACATATTTCATCAGACATTGGCATTTGATATGTAGTAAGATTTGCCTTAATGGTAAAGGTAAAGGGACCCCTGACCATTAGGTCTGACTCTGGGTTGCGCCGCTCATCTCGCTCTATAGGCCAAGGTAGCCGGCGTTTGTCCACAGACAGCTTCCGGGTCACGTGGCCAGCATGACTAAGCCGCTTCTGGCAAACCAGAGCAGCGCACAGAAACGCCATTTACCTTCCTGCCGGAGCGGTCCTTGCACTCTGACGTGCTTTCGAACTGCTAGGTGGGCAGGAGCAGGAACCAAACAACGGGAGCTCACCCCGTGGCAGGGATTCGAACCGCCGACCTTCTGATCAGCAAGCCCTAGACTCTGTGATTTAACCCACAGCGCTACCTGGGTCCCTAATAAGATTTGCCTTACCAATTGGCAAAGTGCTGCAGGAGGGTAAGCTATCCCACGGCAAGAGTGTTCAGCCTTGGATATTTTAGTTATCGCTACAGACTCCATACTGGTATTTCGTATCCTTTTCTAATACACTTTCTATTCTTTCTCTGAAGTATGGTCCTCTTTCCAGTTCTTTACCCGTGTATGAGTCAGGCTGCCTTATTTTTTGTTAATGTTGCACTTTTGCACATGCTCTGTTTGTTCACAATCACCTTTGTGCTGTTGCTAGAATTTGTTCCACTTTCTTCCATTAAGCTTTGGTGTTTTTTGGAACACCCCTTGTTTTGTTTTGGGAACATTGGAGTGTTTTAAAGGTTGCTTGCTCAACTTTGGGAGAAATATCTTGTCTGCTCCATTACTTTTACCATAAGGATGCCAAAAAACACCTACTCTTGTTTATATTCCTAGGTTATTCATATAACCAGCCTTGAAGATTGGTCATGTGATTCCAGGTTCAGGTGTAGCTCGGTTAATACGTTTTTGCTTCATTCACACCTGTCTCCATATTCAGTGCAGGTGGCTAGCATTTTCCAGCCTGTGTGGGCACAGTACATTTACAAACAGCTTAGAATCATAAAATTGTAGAGTTGGAAAGTGTCCCGTGGGTCATCTAGTCCATTTCAGATAATCTGATCTAAGTCAATAAAGCATATTAAACTTCAGAATTAGAGATAGCCATAACTCAAGGCTGGAACTGGTCCTTTCCTTCAGCTGCAAGAGAACCTATGTACATTTGAACTTTAATTTGTCTCTATTTACCCCCACCAGCAGTCCCCCGCTTTCCTCACATGCTGTATTATCAATTTGTTTGGAGAACAGTGGGCTCATTCATAAACTGAATTGTAGTTTAAACAAAATAAAAAATAAAAAAATCCTTCCAGTAGCACCTTGCTACTGGAAGGATTATTTTATTTTATTTTATTTTATTGTTTTGACTATGGCCGACTAGCACGGCTACCTACCTGTAACTGAATTGTAGTTTGACATGAAAGTTATACATTCATTGCTACAGTTCTGAAGGCTATTGTTATAGGGTTGGCATACCTAGAAAATGTGGGTTTCGGGTATATTGGATCTGAATTATGAACATTAGAACTTTATACCCATAGCATTTGCTTGCATGTTTGACAAGAGAACCAGGCACAAAACAGTAAAGCAATTTATCACTCATTAAAGCTCTTCATATAATTGTGAAAGCAGCCCTTGAATCCATGGGTGCTGTTCTTATCGTCACTCTTTCCTTTGGGCTATTGCAGTGTTATTTAAGACAGAAACTGCTATCTCTGCTCACCTGCTCACCACTCAATACTGAGAAGACTCTCCATTATAAACAAGTCTCAAATCTGCCATGATTTCCCCACCACCACCTGGATGGTTTTATTGGTTCAGTGGGCTAAACTCTTTTGCAAAACTCAATTGTGGTGATTTCAGTTTAATCCAGTATTTGGCGAGGTTTATTAAGGCCTAATTGTAAACTGAATAATAATAACAATTTATTACTTATACCCTGCCGGTGTGACTGGTTGCCCCAGCCACATTGGGTGGCAAAAGAGAATGTTTTCTCTTTTCGTACTGAGGCACACAGTAAATAATATTTTATGATTGATAGCAAATTCATTCCATACATACCTTTTAGTTTCAGCTGCCAAAAGCGGAACATTTTTCTTTTAAAAAAGTGGTTTTATTTTTATTGCATCTTCAGTCTTAAGTTATGACTGTAATCTTTTTCAGCACTCTGACTAGGTAAGAGCAAAATTCACATGGTGGGGGGAGGAAGGGACAGAATTCCATGAATTTTCAGGCACAAAAATATTTCTGATTCATGCAGCCTTTGCAAGTTTCCTTTATATTTCTTCCTGATACTATGGACAGGAAGGTTAAGCATATGTAGATTGTAACTGAAAAAACTAATTGTTATGGCTATTAGACAGTATCCGTAAGAGCATCATAAATAGTTTCCTGTTCTCTTTGTGCTCAACTACGCAACCAAATTAGCCAGTAGGAAGTATTAATAGATGGGCTTAGTCTACTGTGCAAGTATAGCATTTTTTCACAGTTACAGTTCAGGAAGACGCATTTCCTTGTGCCTATTTTGGTCTACTTGAGACTAGCACCATTCTAATCACTCATCTTGGTTTGTGATCAACACCCCCCCTTCCCGCCAAAATCTTTACATCTGCCTTTTGTAAAAGCTGCTTTCTTAGTCTGTAACAAATTTGGGAAACAGTTACCCACCAAAGAAGATCAATGAGTAAGCTGCCCTACTCAAATTTGAATCATATGACTTGCATGCTCCTGGAAATGCCTGCAGCCACTCCTTTAACAAGGAAGTCATAATTAGTCAACATGGATCTGGTATCTGACTCTTTTCATGCCTATCTTTAAAGTACTAATTAAGGAAATATTTGTGGGCTGTTGTCTGAACTCCTCCTCTCCTTGATTCTTGAAATAACTTGGATCTGTTCCATATTTTCCTCACCTCCCAGCAATGTTCTTCCTTCAGATCTGTTGCCTTTTTGACACTATTTATCTTCTAAATTAAACTAGGACAGTTAGTCCAAGAAGTACACTTGATAGTGATTTTGTTTCGGTAGCACCTATATTAGTACCTCATCACTCTGAGACACAAAGGTATTTCAAATCTGGCCAGTTGCTTGGCTTTAAGGGCTTTTTGTGAACCCAGGCTCAGTAAACCCAAGGTTGCTGGGGACAGGGATGTGATAGGTAGAAATTAAGACAAGACAGCATATTGGGATCAAAATGGCCACAATTGTTTAAATTGCAGATGCAAGTAGGCTTGGGCATAGGCACTGGATATGGATTCTGAATCAACTTGCCCGTCTACTGGTTGATTAAGCCTTCAGAGTCAATCCTAGATTTAAGGATCATCCTATGACATGAATCAAATCTAGGCAATCCTTCCAGGAGGCCATTTGGGAAGTTCTGTGGCATTTAGGCAAAATCTTTCCCTGGACCCCTTTACCTGGGTACCCTGATACTTTTCCATCAACAAGTTGTGACAGTTGCTATGAGGTAGGTGAAACCTCCAGACAAGCCTCATTTTGTCTGCAGGTGATTTCCTCCCTGGCCTAGAATATGGTGACCAAAATGCTTCATAGCAAGGTGTTAGGCACACCCTGCCCACTCATCCCAGCAGGACCAAAATTATAGAGTGGGGAGTCTGATACCACCTGCGCTGATTGAGAACTTTCATGCTGGCTTGGAAAAGCTTTCATGCTGCAGCTCAGCAAAGCAAGTTCTGAAGGATAATTACGAAATCTGTACAGCATATTATCAGGAAATTTGAACTGTGATGTGCTTTAAATATCATATCATATCATAAGTAATTAACATAAGATTCTGAAAAGCATGATGTGGAGTTTCTGCCTATGGCTCTCTGCTTCTTCAGACAACAGCACTGTTAGATTCTGACTGACATTTTTATGAGTCAGAATAAGTTTTTCTTCTCTTTGACAATTCTTAATAGGTTCTTAAAATACTAAATATTATGTTATTTGTTTTATAATTACAGCATGGCTTTATTAGTTCCTTGTCTTTTGATTATGGACAAAATAAAAGTTTTGTCTTAAAATCTGTCATCCCACCCCATCCATGTCCAGAAAAACTGATTACACACATTGTTATCATTGTCTCTCACTCTTGTTGTGCGCATTTTCAAAATACAGAGGTATGTGGTCACTTGACTAAGGGCCTTACCATTTGTAGTGGTATAGTTGCCGTTGGATCAAAATTTTTATGACTTCATTTGGCGTTGATTGTCTGCTCTGTTGGTACCAAGTCACTGTTATTAGTGTGTGTCCTCTCTACAGTAATGGTGGTTTGTGCCTGAATTCAGATAAGTTCAGTGGCTGTAGCTACACTCTTTACATACTTTTGTCTTCGAGTCTACCCTGTAAATGTCTGAAGTATGAACATGCATGGAATAACATAATGGGTGTTAGATATATATCCTCTAAACTCAATAGCTCACAAACTGACAGCTTGTACCGGTCAAAGTGGCGCAAAATAGACATCTCAGAAATGATGCCCTTTAACCCCTATACCTTCCGCACGGAAAGTTTTACGCATGCTGCACCAAAGTAAATAGTGAAGATCTGTTCTGGGTCTTTCGCAAATGTTGGATTTTTTTGTGGTAGCAGAAAAAAACATTATTTTGAGTACATTATTCTGGAGTAGTAGCTGAATAATGACAATGTCATGTGGTGGCATGCCCAAAAAATCTGAAAACCCCCCAGCAACTACATCACTATAAAAGGTAAGTGCAGAAAGGCCCTGAGTTCAACAGAGAGGAGACATTCTGGAGTTAATGCTGCTGTGCAATGCCAGGTCAATGTTGAATAAAACCACTGCCATCCACGACTTGATTGTGGATGGTGGACTTGACCTGGCATGTGTAACAGAGACTTGGTTGGATGAAGCGGATGGGCCTGTCCTTGCCGCTGCTTGTCCACCAGGTTTCTCTTACGCACAGCAACCCAGGCCATCTGGGCGGGGAGGGGGGGTTGCAGTGATTTTTAGGAAGTCATTAGTTTGCACCAGGCGTCCTATTGGGAAGACCCAGTTCTCTGAGTGCATGTTCTGGAAGTTGGGCAATAGGGGCAGTACAGGATTCCTTTTGGTGTACCGACCTCCCCGCTGCACCAAGGATTCCCTGCCCGAGCTGCTTCAGGTCGTGGCGGATGTTCTCCTGGAGTCACCTAGTTTGGTCGTCCTAGGGGATTTTAACATCCATGCCGACACGACCTTACAAGGGGCCGCTCGGGACTTCGTGGAAAGCATGGCCTCCATGGGGCTGTCCCTGAATAAGTCTGGTCCAACTCATAGCCGAGGACATGCCTTAGACCTGGTATTCACCTCTATGGATGTTGGTGATCTGACATTAAAAAAAAGTGAAACTAAAGAAGTGCCATGGTCAGATCACTTCCTGGTACAACTGGACTTCTCCGCAACCCTTCCCCTCTGCAGGGAGGTGGGACCAATTCGGATGGTCCGCCCCCGCCACTTAATGGATCCAAATGGTTTCCAGAGAGTGGTAGGGGATACTTTATCCCATGTTGATGGCCTTTCAGCCGATTCCCTGGTGGCCCGCTGGAATGTGGAGCTAACCAGGGCTATTGACTGTTTGGCTCCGAAGCGCCCTCTCCGGTTGCATGGAGCCCGGACAGCCCCGTGGTTTTCCCCGGAGCTGAGGGCGATGAAACAATCGTTGAGACGGCTAGAGCGCCGGTGGCAGAAAACCCATTCTGAATCCGACCGAACACAGGTTAGAGCTCAACGTCGAGCCTACCAAGTGGCGATAGCGACGGCGAAGAAGACTTTCTTCACCGCCTCTATTGCATCTGCGGAAAATAGCAGCAGGAGACTCTTTCAGGTGGTTCGGAATCTAGCGGAGCCACCTTCGTCATCGGGGCCTGGTAGGGACCCCAAGATCTCCTGCAATGCGTTTGCAAAGTTTTTTGCAGATAAAATCGCTCAAATTCGGAAAGAGATAGACTCCACCGTGGGAGCAGGGCCAGGGCGGGAGAGTGCCAGAGTCCTGTCTAGTCCAGTTGCGTGGGATCAATTTCAGTCTGTTACCTCCGAGGATGTGGACAGGCTGCTTGGACGAGTGAAACCAACCACCTGTCTCCTTGATCCTTGCCCATCCTGGCTTATAAAAGCTAGCCGGGAGGGGCTGGGCGATGGGCTGCGCGGGGTGGTGAATGCTTCCCTCTGTGAGGGAGCCTTCCCAGCCCCGCTGAAAGAGGCGGTCATTAAACCGCTTCTTAAAAAAACATCTTTAGACCCGGCCAATATGGCCAACTATCGCCCAGTCTCAAATCTACCATTCTTGGGCAAGGTGATTGAGAGGGTGGTTGCTGAACAACTCCAGGCACGCCTGGAAGAAGCGGACCATTTGGATCCCTTCCAATCGGGATTCAGGCCTCACCATGGGACTGAAACCGCCTTGGTCGCGCTGGTCGATGATCTCCGGCGGGCTAGGGACAAAGGTGAGAGCTGTTTCCTAGTTCTGCTGGATCTCTCAGCGGCCTTTGACACCATCGACCATAACATCCTTCTAGACCGGCTAGAGGGGTTGGGAGCTGGAGGCACTGTTATACAGTGGTTCCGCTCCTTCCTCCTGGGCCGTGTTCAGAAAGTGGTGGTGGGGGATGAGTGTTCAGACCCCTGGGCTCTCACTTGTGGGGTGCCTCAGGGTTCTGTCCTCTCCCCCATGCTTTTTAATATCTATATGAAGCCGCTGGGAGAGATCATCAGGGGGTTTGGGCTGGGTGTTCATCAGTATGCGGATGATACCCAGCTCTACCTCTCTTTCAAATCAGAACCAGTGAAGGCCGTGAAGGTCCTGTGTGAGTGCCTGGAGGCGGTTGGAGGATGGATGGCGGCTAACAGATTGAGGTTGAATCCTGACAAGACAGAAGTACTGTTCTTGGGGGACAGGAGGAGGGCAGGTGTGGAGGATTCCCTGGTCCTGAATGGGGTAACTGTGCCCCTGAAGGACCAGGTGCGCAGCCTGGGAGTCATTTTGGACTCACAGCTGTCCATGGAAGCGCAGGTTAATTCTGTATCCAGGGCAGCTGTCTACCAGCTCCACCTGGTACGCAGGCTGAGACCCTACCTGCCCGCGGACTGTCTCACCAAAGTGGTGCATGCTCTGGTTATCTCCCGCTTGGACTACTGCAATGCGCTCTATGTGGGGCTGCCTTTGAAGGTGACCCGGAAACTGCAATTAATCCAAAATGCGGCAGCTAGACTGGTGACTGGGAGTGGCCGCCGAGACCACATAACACCGGTCCTGAGAGATCTGCATTGGCTCCCAGTACGTTTCCGAGCACAATTCAAAGTGTTGGTGCTGACCTTTAAAGCCCTAAACGGCCTCGGTCCTGTATACCTGAAGGAGCGTCTCCACCCCCATCATTCAGCCCGGACACTGAGATCCAGCGCCGAGGGCCTTCTGTCTGTTCCCTCACTGCGAGAAGCAAAACTACAGGGAACCAGGCAGAGGGCCTTCTCGGTAGTGGCGCCCGCCCTGTGGAACGCCCTCCCATCACAGGTCAGGGAAATAAACAACTACCTGACATTCAGAAAAAACCTGAAGGCAGCCCTTTTTAGGGAAGTTTTTAATGTTTGATATTGTTGTATTTGGTTTCTGTTGGAAGCCGCCCAGAGTGGCTGGGGAAATCCAGCCAGATGGGCGGGGTACAAATAATAAATATTATTATTATTAAAGGGAAGAAGTGAAGACACCTTACCTATTCCTCACTTATATAGTCCTTGCCTTTCTTTTGTTGTGGTCTGCTTGACATTTCCATCCTGGAAAGTAATTTAGTTTCTGGACAAAGGTAGTCAGTATTTGGTTCGTTCACAAGGATAATCCTGTCATATATGTAACTCAAAGCTTTATGGAAAATCAGTATTAGGCTTGCATTCTACAATAATATATTTTAGAAGATTCTTACACTTTGATTTTGAGTTATTTTAAACATCTTGGTTAGAAAAACAACAATAATTTTCCACGCAAGGCTTATAAATTTAAGTGAGCTTCAAAATGGGTTGGATACTATGCTCAAGGGATCAAACCATTCTTTCTACAAGCAACTTTTATCTCGGTCCTTTATGCATACAAAATACAATGGTGAAAGACAAGTAGCTTGACAATGACAGATTGCCTATAGTATTGGTTCATCCTGTTTGGCTTAGCTGGACTTTGAGCAGAGCTATGTTCCACACAAACAAAACCTTTGTATTCACATGTAATTGGATTCACCCTCCAGTATTTCTGATCCTTTGTGTTGTTAATTTTTTGTTTAGCATCCACTAGGTTGAAGCAGCTAAACTTATATTGCATCTCTACAAAATGCAAAATGGCTGTCCACACAGAGAAGGGTATGGTTCTGAAGTTTTAAATTTAAACAGAGATACTGAGATTTAAACTGCTTTATGAAAGGTGTTTGCAATATACAGTTAAGTGCAAAATTCAAGTGCTTTCATGATTGCCATACAAAACTATGAAAAAATATATAAATTATGCGTTCTTATCTGGATTCTTATGAACCTAAAGCAGAATACAACCATTTTAAATTATAGTCTTCAGTGTCTATCTGGCTACTTTGTGTGAATGATTTGATGATCACATGGGGCAGAGGAGCCATCTTCTAAAAAACATTGAGGGGGGCCCCAACATCACGTCCTGACATCACACACGCAATGTTATGCAATGTCCTCCTGATGTCACTCTGCACCCAGCTCTGTGTTGTCCTAAACAATGGGGGCTCACGGCCCTCTAAAAAATAACAACCATTGAGCCTCGTCCCCCAGGAGTTTGCGTGCATGCATAGAGGACAGAATTTGAAGTGCAAATTTGTCAGGTGTATATGGGCATTTCTTGATTGACTGGACATTTCTTGAAGTATAAAGAGCTAGTACTACTTTCATAACTGAGGTCAAATTACATGTGACACACAGTTGCATGTAATGCTTCTGTATTGATTCAACAATACCACTTAGCATATGTGGCAGTTAGCGATCTGGAATAAAGACTGGCTGGTGAAGAAGTGTTTCGGCCTTTCATCTTGTTTTATTTTTCTGCTCACTGCTCACCCCACAAACCTTTTCTTTCTGCAGGGAAAATATACAAGGGTGTGTATGTTTTTCTCAGTGGCTCAATGGGGGTTGTGGTCCTGATGAAAACCCTCCCAACCCTGAACGGAAGGGTCCATTGGTGCTGCCCTCTAAGGGTGGCTTGAGGTTTTCAGGATAGTTTTCATGGGGGCCATGACTTGAGAGGAAAGGGTTAACCACTTCCCCATGTGCCACAGTCTCAATCCCGGCTGCTATTTAAGCTTATAAAAGAAGACAAATTACTTGCAATCATTTAGTTAATATCATACCTCCTTTGATTAGAACTGAAGAAGGTTTTAAACACCCAACTCACTTTTTAAAAAACACATTTAACACTGTCAGTCGCTGAATGCTCTCCCAATATATCTCACTTTCTATTGCCTATTTAAAAGCCTGCACTTTTAATCATGAGGGAACTGAAGGATGCGTGCGTGGAAAGGGGGGGGGGAGGAGTGGAAACATGCATGTTGCCTTTACACATCACATCATCCCCACTGGTGCTAATGCAATTTAGCTCAACATGGCAGTATGTCGACAGATAAAGGCACAGTTCCATACTGCAACAGCTACTGCTGTGTAAAAGTAACATTGGATATTGGAACAGAAGTGCTAGCACTATAACCAGGAAAGCTAGCACAATGCACCCCACACCTGAGTGCAGCCTATAGCTCATATTGGTCAACTTCTTAACATAAATCTAGAATTTTGGACTGCCATCTGTGAAGTTATTATGTATTAGCCTCTTACGCAAATTATAAATACCAGCCACTAATTCAGGTATGGCTGCATGGATTAAACATTTTAACTGTAGATAATGTTCCTCTGTGTATTTCCTTAAAGGCAAATGTGCAACCATTGTGGATTAATAGCATGTTTGAACATACCCCCTTTTTTTCCTTTTTGGGGTGAAAGAAAGAAGTTGTTTCAAATAGGATCTCTCATCACTGTCTCTCTGACATTACCTCCTACTGAACTTAAAGTTGAATACTTGGGGTCAGAAGGGAAAGAAAACAACAATTATAGAGACAAGTTGATTGAGCGGTTTCTTTTCCATTCAGTTATGATTGGAACATGAAGAGTGGGGTGTATATTGTTAGTTCAAACATTTTCAATTACAGTGTTTTAATTGCATTTTTGTGTCCTTACACAAAATGCATTCCATAATAATGGATGTAAGAATTACGGTATGGATTGCTCTTGCTTTCGTATTTGTTAACATCTGAAATTTTATATCACTTCATTTATCTACTTTTCTAACAGTTATGGACAGTTCCTATTAATAAAGCTGAGAATATTGTTCTCTGACTAATGTAGGTGAGGGAGTAAAACAGAAGTGTTTACATTATTCCCTTTAAAATAGACTGTGATGTGGCAAGGCAATTTAAAAAACAGATTTCCAGGAGACTTCTTAAAATGGTTAATCTGTTAAACAGCAATCAAAGGAGAGCATTTGCTAGTGTTTAATTCTTAACAGGGTTTTTTTAGTGTAGCTAAAACCATTTTTGTGTGTGTATTTTATTCATTCCACTTCTACAAATTAAAATATACTCTTTGACATTGTTTAGACTGTGGATCTCTTGAACACACATGTATGTGCTTGTTCTTACACAGAAGCACACCCCTTCACATACCGTATTTCTTGTATGTGTACTAAATGAATTTAGAATGTATGCATATGTGCATTCGCAGATGGTTTTGCTTTCAGTATCAAATTAGTGCTTGAGGGGCAGCCATGTCGGTTTTTGGAATCAGTGACAACTTGCGCTTCTCCAAGTCACTCTCCTATGCGCCCTTGTCCTGATGATCACCTTCAGATTTGAAGCACCCAGTCTACATCAGCCCAGCCTTTCCCTTCAACCCTGTTCCACCTGAGGGTCTAACAGAGGCATAGGCAAACTTGGCCCCCCAGATGTTTTGGGACTACAACTCCCATCATCCGTAGCTAACAGGACCAGTGGTCAGGGATGCTGGGAGTTGTAGTCCCAAAACCTCTGGTGGGCCGAGTTTGCTTATGCCTGGTCTAATACACTCAGAAGGTGATGCCTTTTTGATTATCCCAGAGCGGGAAGCCCCTACCTGCCATTGGAAACATATCCCCAAATGGTGCTTACTTCGGTTTGATCGAAGTTTTCCTTCCTCTTCTATGACGGGGAATTGAGATTCCATCACTGTGTGTTGGATATTAATTTTCTTTTAAGGGGGTTTCTCCTTTGCCTCTTATTTCACTGTTCAAAGGAGCATGTAGGCTCCTTCTACTGAGAGTTGATAGGCTCAGAAAATGTGAGAATTTCATTATTTCCCCTCAAGAGGAGTTGATTTTTTGTGAGCAGAATTAAGGGGAGAGGAGGGCATGAGAAGGACTGGGAGTGTATTCGTTTTGAATTCAGGTGGAAGGTTGAATCCGAGAGAAGTTACCCTTCCCACTGTGGAAGGGTAATAAGCCCCACAATATTTATTTTACTTTAAAGGGGTGAAGCCAATAGGGAGAAGGGATGTGGTTTGAGGAAGAAAGGGAGGAGACAAAGAGCCCAGTGATACTTGTGCACAAAGGCCCCCAGAGACCTGCACAGGACTCCACCACTAATCACTATTAAAGAAACAAACTGAGTGGTCCAGGCAATATGGGTTTGCTGGGCAGCCTGTGTATATTTCTATGTAAACTAACCACTTTGCTGTTCTGTAACGCGAATCTGTGACATTGCCATAATTTCCCTCATATTCCCATCAATATTTTCCTCTTATGTTTTGTGCCCAATTAATTATGAAATATTTCACATTCAGATTTTCTATCATGTATCCAAAGCAGATTATATATTTTTGATTTAAAAATGTGCATTCTTTATTATTAGTTTCGTTATTGAGAGGAGACATAAAAATGTGCAAAACTGATCCTGTAGGGATCTAGGGTTATGCTGTACAGTGGTTTCAGTAATGTTCTATTAACTTTCCCACAAGAACTGATATGCTAGCCCAATCTTTGTGGTCCTTTCTGGAGACATAATCTCATAAAGGCTTGGTATTATAAGCAGCATTCTTCTGACATGCAGTTATATCCACTTTAAAATATATAGCCCAGGACCAGCAGGACTAATAATAATAATAATAATAATTTGCCTGAATGCTGTACATACGACAGTTTAATTTAATTTTAACTTTTATATAGAAAAGACGTATGGTACCATCATATGCTAAAATGTTGTATCATCAGGTGTTGAAATTATTAGGTTCCATCGTGTTTAGATATTTGAGTTGTTGATTGGTCAGATTGAACAAAAAAAGCTCAACATAAGAGATTTTGGAACTCTTTTAGACACCCCAATATCCTTTGCTGTCTTCACATTCCAAGTAATGAACTGAAACGAACCTTTCTGCAATTTAATTGTTGCAGTCTTTGCAGTGTGCAGTTCTAAACACACTATGAAAATTAGCAATATTTGGACTCTTTGAGTTCCTTTGATTTATGTTGCAGTCATTGAAGTCTGGGCTATTGTCTGAATCAAACAGGTTCACAATTGATCATAAGCAGTACATAGAATTGAAACTAGAAAATTTGGGCGGGTACATTGTATGCAGATTAAGACATGCATTTATGATTCCTAATATATTAATGTTGCCTCTTTTGCTTCAGAGGCACTAAAATATTCAATTAAAAAAAAACATGTTTTCCAAGGCTTTTCATTATTATTTTTTAATCTTATCAGACAGGAAGCACTACTTGCTGCCATCAGCGAAAAAGATGCAAATATTGCCTTGCTTGAACTGTCTGCTTCAAAGAAAAAGAAAACTCAAGAAGAAGTGATGGCTTTGAAAAGAGAAAAAGACAGATTAGTCCATCAGTTAAAACAACAGGTTGGAAAACACTTTTTTCCCTTATTCTTTATGGGGATTTGTAATTATTTTCCCTGCTTTCTTCTAACATGAAACTTAAGTCTTTAAACCAAGCCTGCCTGTGACAGCTGGAAAGAAAGGTAGGATAAGGATACATATTGCCTTATTACTATTTTATTGGTGTTTAGTATTCAGTTGCATGTCGGTTCGGCTTGTCCAATATGTTCTTCGGTCATGTCCTTTCCCCCCTTTTTCCATCGAGGCTACCACTTAACTGATTACACAACAGCAGAAAGCATCATACTGAGATATGTTCCTTCTCTTGAATCCTACTAACCCCTTATGTTAAGTTCCCATTTTGTATATTGTTGTATTCAGTGCTTCTTTTGGGATGGTACTTACCGCTATGGAGTATCGTCACCTCTTCTTCTTTTTGCTGCACATGGCAGCCATTTTGTGCTGGCACCCATGCCACTTTTATCATGAAATGAGTACTAGAACCTCATTTTTTAAAAAAATAAAAACCCATATTTACTGTACCTGCTTATTCAGATGCTGTGTTATAGTTGCTTGTTAGCTCTCTGCAAGGTTATCTGGAAGTTACCAATGGATCTCAGCAGAAACTGAACTATAATTTGCTTCTGTTCTGAAGTGCAAATTGTAGGAATGCTAGGTTGTATGTTCTAAATATATGTTTTATCTGAAAATAATTATTAAACTGCATTCCTTTTTACTGATAAGGAAAAATTGCCATAGAATACATCCTATACAGTAATACAGTGTGGTTGGAACATATTATTTGGATCAAATTCAAATCACCACTCAGGCAAGGAGCTCACCTTGTGCCAGCCACCATCTCTCAAACTTACCTATCTTTCATGGTTGGTGGGATGATAAAATAGATAGGTGTGCCCTCCTGAACGCCTTGAAATAAAGGTGAAATAATAAAAAAATGGAATGAATGCATGATTAAATATGCATATATAACAACCAACAGACTGCAGTAAACTATTTTAGCTGGGGCAATCTTTTTACGTCACTATTAAGTTTCTAATGGTTAGGTTCATGCATTAAGGAAAGAGAAGCATAATCAGATAACCTAGATGCTAAAGCTGTGTTGTGTGTCGTAGGAATGCATTGTCAAACCTCTTTCTCCTGTAGAAACCCTGGGGAAAGTAGATGAGAAAAAGAGATGCTTTAGAATGAGCCTTTATTGGATGCTTTCCATTGTGTGACAGTATCAGCCTTGATTTTTGTTACTGTTACTTGCAAAGTAGGAAAACATCCCTAGCCGTGCCAGTCATACCAGTCTCACCCAACCCTTTGCAAGTAACCAGCTTGTCCTTCAGAATTCAGACATTCATAGGTGAGCATGCCATGTAAGCATTGTATTGGACCCCTCCAAACATATCAATGTTATGATTCTTTTCCTTGAATCATGCATTGTATGGTGTAGCTTTCTATCCCTTGAGCAACAGGATGCAAAACTGTTGCTTCTTCCCTCCCCTGATCTTCCTATAGTTCTGACCTCATGCGCCTAATCATTACAGCTTCTTCCCACAGGTCTATAGACATAGGAAACAGCCCCAGAGCATGAACATATCATCCATTTGTGATGCTGACTTCATCACAGACAATGGTGCCAAGTACCTGGGTTCCAGTCATGATGCACATGTGCCTCAGGTCAGTCAGCTGGATAGGAGACATTGTACCCAAACGTTGTAAGCCCAGTAGGTCCATCAACACCTTTCTCTTACTTTTGATTTCTGGATTCTTTGTAGCCACAGCTGAGTGGCATGGACTCAAACACTCTTCTCTTTATTTTCTAGGTAATAGCAGATATGTTCAACTTATGTCAGATAACTTCCCTCTTTTCTCTTTCTGCACCTCTTCCTTGGCAAATACAGATGGTTTTTAAAAGTCATTTTCCAACATTCTGCTATGCTATAGCACAGGCATAGGCAAACTTGGCCCTCCAGCTGTTCTGGGACTACAATTCCCATCATCCCTGACCACTGGTCCTGTTAGCTAGGGATGATGGGAGTTGTAGTCCCAAAACATCTGGAGGGCCAAGTTTGCCTATGCCTGGTATGGCATGACCAATAATACAGCACAAGGATGGGGCTATAAACAGATAAAGAGAAAAGGTTCACTTTAGGGTCACCAGGGGGTTTGATCTGTCCCCAATATGTCTTAGAGTGTACCCCTTTAGTTCCTCTCATTTGACCCTATAGGGCAGGGGTGGGGAACCGCTGACAGGCCATGTCTTGTACTCCCAATAGACTACATTTGACTGGTGATGTCAGGTGATGTGGCATTTTGAAGCCCCAACTATCAGGTGATTGTGCCCTTTCAAGGAGCTCTACACCATGCTTGGAAACCCCATCTATTAGCTGGTCATTGGGACTTCAAAGCACTGCCTAGAGGTATTTGCAAAGGGCTTGCAGTTTGAAGTGCAAACCATCAACTGATTATTGGTGCTTCAGCAGCCCAGCTCAGTTGATCATTGGCATTTCAGAAGCCATGCATTTAGTACTTCTGAAACCTTGTTGATCAACTGATCAAAGGTGCTTCAGCAGCCTATTTTGCCCCACCCAAGCTACCTTTTACGTGTTCACACCTGACATCTTATATGATGCCAGGTGACTGGCAAGAGGGCATGGTGTGGTCAAAATGGCCTGGTGGGCCTAATTAGATCCATGGTCTGGAGTGCTACTCTTGCAAACACTGTTGTGCTGAAGGAAACAAATTGATCAATGCCCCTGGCATTGGGTTGCTTGGCCTTTGCTGAAACAAATTATAATTGCTTTTCACCGAAATAATGTAGGATCTTCACTTCATACAACATTTCTTTGGAACGTATTAAGAGACACAAATAGTGACAACTATTAACATGTAAATAGGTTTCAGAACACTTTTATTGGTTTCAATTTTAATATGATTTTGTTCTATTTGAATGTATTGGATTATTTTTATGAAGCATGTTTGTTGTTGATGCACCTCAAGAAATGTGACCGAGAGTTTGTAGCAAAAAAAGAATCATGTATTTTCCTGTGATCTAAATGTTCATTTCATTATACTTCCTAGTTATATGCTAGGCAAGAAAAAAACACAAACCACCATTTTTTGTAATAAGGGGAAGACACTCAAATCAAGACATTTCTAAATATATACTGTAAATGCCTTACAAATCAGCTAGATTGGGATGATTCCCAGTCAGTTCTTTGTAAAGCTTGTAACAGCTGGGTTGTGTGTATTGTAAAGAGTTATATTGTATGCCTTTTAAATTCATTAGTACATTTATATCCCACCTTGGGATATTTATATCGTGGAACTCAAGCCAGTGTACAAGGGGTTGCCAAGCAGACCTCCCTATGTAGCCTATGACTGGATCAAAGCCTGCTTAATTAAAAAAATGTGGCCTAAAACCATTCTCTAGTCTGGTTGGATACTACTTTACGAGGATATTTCAATGGGTTTGGATAATATTGGTGAATTTCAATACAGTGGAACCTTGATTTTCGAACTTAATCCGTTCTGGAAGATCGTTCAGCTTCCGAAAAGTTCAAAAACCGAGGATCAATGGGCTGGCTGCAAATTCAATGGGGGGGGGGAATGAAAAATGCAGCTCGGAAACCATTTGGCTTCCTAAAATTGTTTGAAAACCGGAGCAGTTACTTCCAGGTTTTTGGTGTTCAAGAGCTGAAACGTTCCAAAACGGAGGCATTCAGAAACCGAGGTTTGACTGTATCTCTGATGTTAAATTGTTGTAATTACTATTGAAATGGAATGGTGCATCTTTATTTGGAAGAAAATAGAGGAATAGAGGCTTTCAGACTGCAAACCTATACTCTCTTTCCTTGGAGTAACGTTCATTGAACTAAATGGCATTAACTCCCAAGAAGACATGTATAGGATTATGCTTCAAATCACAGTGAAGAGAAGTTACAACTAGGAAAAGTAGTCGTTCTAACCCTGAAGGCATTTAGGATGACAAAATATTCTGGATTTCCCCCCTCTAATGCCCTGATTTTTGTGCATTTAGAAACAGCAACCCTATTGTGATCGAGATAGCTGACCATAGAAGAAAGTCTAAACAAACAAACAAACAAAAAGCCCCAAATGTAGCATTTCCTCATAGGGCAGTCACTCCACACCCTTTATCATTTTGGTTGCCTTTTACTGAACCTTTTCCAAATTTACACTATCCTTAAATAATTATGCAGTAAGCACAGGGAAACTATAGACCAGAAGAAATAGCTATGCTGAAATTTGGCAGTTTATATGGAGAAACAGAAAGTGAATTGGTGAAAAACAGATCACTTTGTTCTATCCCCCCCCCCCAACATTATCCTCCAGAATAACCTGCCCTCTGTCCATATACTGGGTGTTATGACCCTTACTGACAGAAAACATGTGGGAGTGTAGGGTGCAGAGAAATCCTGTTCAAACTATAAAGGTAAGAAGCTCTGACTGTATGTTGTCTTATCAGCCTTAGAAGACAACACTGCTTTCTATGGTATGCTTTCTGTATTATGTTTTGCTTCATATGTTTATTGGATATAGTATGAAATATATATATTTAAAAACATAGTCCTAAGATTCAGATAGTCAATACTATTAAACTTTGTGGATTAACCCAATATAACAAATTGTCTCATAGAGCTCTGTTGGGATTGGATTAATGCCAAGGGCACTGATTGCATCAGAATGTGTAATGTATCACAGACGTATACTGAGATTGAATTGCCAAAACTCAAATATATCCAGGTTTACTTCAGACATAGATAATGATAAAACATTCTAAACAATCTGGTTGACTCCTCAAGCTTCCTACTTCAGGTGAAGACTAATTGGCTCTCTCTGTAATGTTTCCATGTGACATTTTCAAAGAACGTTGAAGGTCAAACTCTTCCTGAAATGGCTAAAGAACTTTTATTATGCAAGGAAGGAAAGCAATGTTGCCAGGCCCCGGCCCCAATGATGGATATATACACGAGGAGGACAATTGTCCACAGAGAGGGAGCTTTGCGTTCACTTTTCTATGCTGTCATTTCTGCTGTCAGACAAGTGTCTTTGCAATTCAATTTAAAACCTGAGTTTTCTGTTCAGTAGTGGAAATTGCTCCATAGAAAAGAGCACGCAGTGCTCTTTTTGTGTGCTCATAGCATAGTTATTTCTAATTCCTTATTTGGTTTATGCTTCCCAATAGCTCCACATACTGTGGCAATTACTTAAAATAAAGGAATCTCAGGGTGTGTTCGGTCCTCAGCTGCAGGTCTTACATTAACATTTGTTGTTTAAAGTTTTTTTTTTTCCTGCAAATGTTTCACCCATTGGATAAAAAGGTTTATTGCTTAGTGGAAGGACATATGTCTGTGTGGTGAAACTTCCTCTCTCCCCAGCCCCGGTCCCCCCAAATCTGCTCCAGAGACTTGGGGAACGTAAGGGTAAACAACAGGGAGAGGAAGTCCTGTTGTATAGGCAGAAGTCATTACACTAATGGCATGACCTTGTAGGATACATCACTTTATGTATCTATCATGGGCTGGATTCAATTAAACCGATGTGCTAACAGTAGGTAGTGTAAGGACTCCCACTAGCAGAATGGGGTTTTCTCCCAATTCCCTTTTCCTCCTGCTGTGCACCCTCAATACTTCCCCCACATCCACTCTATGGCATTGGGAAAACCCCCAGAACAGCATGTGAGGATAAGAGTAGGGAGATTGTTCCACCTGGGAAGCAGAAATGCTTGCATTGAAGAAACTATCTTAATAGCATGACGTTGCATCCTGCCCCATATTTTTAATCTGTCCTTCCTCAAAGGAACTCAGGACAGCATACATGGTCTACCTTATCCCCATTTCATCCTAGCAACAAACCTTTCAGGTAGGCTAGGCTGAGAAATATGGACTGGCCCTAGCTTCACAACTGGGCACATGCAGGGATTGTAACCCAAGTCACTTCTGTCTAATGCCCGTTGGACGTTGTTGCAAGTTGTAGGATAGCAGGCAGTGAAAAGTGAGGGGATATAGCAGCGAAGTCATTCCATGCTGCAGGTGTTGTTAATGCTACTGCTGAAATAGTTTAGCAGTTGAGGGGAGCTGCAAAGGAAGTAAAAGCCTTAACAGCCAGATCCTAAGCATGCTTACTTGGAAGAAGATTCCACTTGATTCAGTTGGATTTGCTTTAAGGAAAAGTATGCCTAGACTGGAATTCTAATTACACACACGAGAACATGCTTAGGACTGAACTATACAAATTGAAGCCTTATTAGCATAAGGGGCTAAAAAAGTGCTTGTGCCCAAACTCGCTATTTAAATTTATTCAGATTAAATGAAATTATAGTTTTAGATCCTGCATTATATACAGAAAACACTGTAATAACTGCAAAATGCTAAAATATCCTCGGAAGCATTCACTGGGGAGGTCTAATAGACTCCAATGTGTTTGGAGGACAGTATTTAAAATGGCATATTTAAGACTCCTTAAATCTTGTGCCTGTCAGCTTTTGGTCTGTTCATTTAACCAATGGAAGGATATAATGAAGAAAGCAGAGACCCAGTTTAGAGAATATGCCTGAAGAGAGCAGATTGAAAGGGGACATAAATCACATATATTGTAGCTATGCGTCAATAAAAGAGCCATTCTGAGTTTTTGGAGAAAGTCAAAACATGTCATGAGCCTTGCCTCCGTTGAATTGGTGTGGTTTAATGTGTTGCGGTTTTTGTGGCCAACATGATATGTTCAGGAGCACATTTGCATGTTGGTGGATATGAAACAACATTCTGGTGCAGAACTAACGGGAACTCTTCTAGTTTTTCTATCTGAACATATTTTAAGATTTAGCAAAGTTTGTCAAAGTAGGTTTGTAGAAAATGCAAAGAAACCAAGCTAACTGCGAAACAAGCAGTTCATGAATGTTTGAAATTCTAATTGTTTGGCAAACCTATACATCACTTTTTAAATATTTAATTGTCCCAATTTGTATTTTAGGATGGTGTACGCTTCTCATTAGGACTGTACTCAAACTAAATCAGTGGTTCATTGTTGTTGTTGTTGTTCAGTCGTTCAGTCGTGTCCGACTCTTCGTGACCTCATGGACCAGAGCATGCCAGGCATGCCTGTCTTTCACTGCCTCCCGCAGTTTGGTCAGACTCATGTTGGTAGCCTCGAGAACACTGTCCAACCATCTCAACTTCTGTCGTCCCCTTCTCCTTGTGCCCTCAATCTTCCCCAGCATCAGGGACTTTTCTAGGGAGTCTTCTCTTCTCATGAGGTCAACAAAGTATTGGAGCCTCAGCTTCAGGATCAGTCCTTCCAGTGAGCACTCAGGGCTGATTTCCTTCAGAATGGATAGGTTTGGTCTTCTTGCAGTCCATGGGACTCTCAAGAGTCTCCTCCAGCACCATAATTCAAAAGCATCCATTCTTTGTCGATCAGCCTTCTTTATGGTCCAGCTCTCACTTCCATACATCACTACTGGGAAAACCATGGCTTTAACTATACGGACCTTTGTTAGCAATGTGATGTCTCTGCTTTTTAAGATGCTGTCTAGGTTTGTCATTGCTTTTCTCCCAAGAAGCAGGTGTCTTTTAATTTCGTGACCGCTGTCACCATCTGCAGTGATCATGGAACCCATTAGCAGTGGTTCATTAGCAGTTGACAAATAAAATGTCTAGCTAGAATTCCTTTTGAGAATTCAAAGATAAATGCTGCTAAGTGAAATCTATACAATGATGTAATTCTCTTTGAAATAATTTGCTGTTCGGATGGTCAGCAAAAAATGTAAATGGAATTGGCCAAAAGCTGCTGGAGAGCGTTTTACCCTAGACATGTTCCAGTCTCTCCAAGATCACAGGTGTCCACAATATATCAGCCACAGACAAAGCTAACATTTGGCAATCTTTGCTAACTCA
The DNA here is from genome assembly GCF_009819535.1 of Lacerta agilis. Taxonomy (NCBI): domain Eukaryota; kingdom Metazoa; phylum Chordata; class Lepidosauria; order Squamata; family Lacertidae; genus Lacerta; species Lacerta agilis. The sequence goes on along the minus strand of NC_046313.1, from coordinate 78,769,430 downwards.
TTAGCTCACTACTTCATAGAAGGATTAGGAACCAAAAAGGTAACTTTGAAATCTTATGATAGTGGAAGTACATAAAAATTAACATAGCTAGCAATCTTTTCTGTTTCATTTGCCTGGATGTCCTGGTTTTACCAGTGGAGTTGGCAAGTATGTCATCACAACATTGTAGTCAAATAAACAAAAGACATTGGTAGCTGAATCTGAGTATGACCCGGGAGGACAGGCTATGTCAGCCCCTTCTGTGGGCCTCCTTGATGTGTTGCTGGGGACATTGTATGTCTCTCACTTCCTGACATTGGTCTCCTTGACTTACTTTGCCTAGATCAGATCTCATCAGGTACTCATCCCTGGAGAGGCACTGATCACCTTCGGATGTTGCCCCAGATTATGTTTTGGGCTAAGAGTGGTTTCTTGTGCCTGACCCTTTACATGGTTTCCTTCCTCTGCCATAGCTTGGAAGTCCTGTGTGTGAGGCCTAGCCTTCTTGGGCTACTAAGCCTTGTGGCTTACTCACAGGCTATGCCCACCAGAACAGGACAGTACACTAGGTAAACCTTAAGCCTCTTTACCGTAGCTTCTGACACTTGAGATGTCCCCTTGAGAACCCCCTTACTTTTGTGACTGTAAGTTGTTTAAAACTGTTATAATTTTTTAAAAATATTAAATTTAAACTATTTGATATTTTAATAGTTTTAAATAATTAATAGGGGGACCTTAGAGTGAAGGGCAAAAAATACTAATACTAATACTGTACGACTACTAATAATTTTGCTGGCCTGAGATGAGGAAGAATTTGAAGCTGACTGGTGACGAGACAATATCCACTACTGTTGCTGAAAGCAGCAGGCTAGAGAGGGTGGAGTATATGCTCCCTGGCACACACAGCTCAGTCTTCCAGCTCCTTGGCATTGCCCTCCACCTCCCGCCAACGTCTGCAGCTTGAGGCAGTGATCTCACTCTGCCTAATGTTAGGGTCGGTCCTGCTTCTGTAAGCTTTGAAGAAAACAGGCATTTAATGATTCCCCGAGGAAATTCATTTATATGTATACATGGAGTTAGCAGAGACATCAATGTCACTGTCAGTTCTACCCATCCTTCCCTCATGTATGTTATAGAAGTGGGGTGTTATTTAATGTTGGACACCTTAAACTGAGCCTGTTTCTCAGTTTTATTTTCTATTTCTGTTCAAACTATAGCACATATAATTTAGTACTGAGATCAAATTTTCCATGCAGCTGTATCTTTAGTTTTTCTTTTAATTACTTTGTATTACTAGCATATCAAGTATTGGGGGAAATAGTAGTTCTACTTTTTTCCTATTAAGCAACTTATCTGATCTTATAGTTTAAATTTGTATTAAATAATTATTACAGAAAATTGTCTGTTTAATAATTTCCTGTCATAAAAAAGAAAAGCAGACTTCACATCTTATATTGCCTGTATACATTTAGGTCCTTGGTCTATACTGTCTCCAAGCAGCTCTGTTTTCAAAGTGTTAATTATATATTTTAGCCCATTTATTTCCTTTTTTGTTCTCATATCCTTCTGTGTAATTACCACGTTTAGTATTTGGGACTGAGGCAAATACTTTTAGCATGAGCATAGCGTATTCATTACTGAGTACACTTTATTGTGTGTTATGCACTTTTAACTTCTAAGACTTGTACCTACTTAGGAAAGATATGTGACCACAACAGAAAAGTCAGGTGGGTTGTGTTTAAATCAATATAACTTAAGTCACAAATGTCACAAAAGCTGAAATGTAGGCTTAGTACCTCAGATAAGTGTCTGGCACCTGGAACTACAGTTTTCATTCTGCCACACATCTAGTATTCCAGCTGGTGTTTGTGAAAGGACTATTACCCACCAGTATTTGAAAGAAAGAACTATATTACATCCTCTCAATTTGCCTTGGAATAAGCCATGCCTGTTTCGTAAAACTGTATGGTGACAGGCATCAGAATTGTTACGATTAATTCAATGCCAATTCAGTTTTCATTTGACTGAAATAAGCTCATTGCCCTTCTGCTACTGTTTAAATTAGGCAATCCAGACTTTTGATAGGGAAATTGCCCAAATGGCTTTCTAAAAATTATTTCTAGCAATACAGAAAGATTTGATTGTATGACTTTCAGGCAGATGAGACCACGCTGATGTAAGAGATTTAAAAAGCAGAACCATTCAGTTATATTTTGATTCTTTTCTTTAGCACATGGGTTCATTTCTATTTTGTTCTAGCTTGTTTCAGAATTATTTTTGTCTATCAGTTGGAGAGCACAACACAATGAAACCTTACTACAGGCTATCTTTCCACAGTTCTATTTTCTGTATCTTCTTGCTAATGCAATAGCGTGTAATTGCTCTATAATAGAGAATCATAGAATTGTAGAGTTAGGACCCCAAGGGTCACCCACACATTCATTTTTGCAACTGCTGGATCAGGAGTAGGGAACCTGTGGCTCTATAGATACTGTTGGACTGCAGTTCCCATCAGCCCCAGTCAGCATAGCCAGCAGTCAGGAATGATGGCCGTTGTAGTTCAGGAACACCTAGACTCTGCAGGGTTGCCATACGTCTGGAAATTTCCAGGCATATTTGGAATAGGTAAAGGTAAAGGGACCCCTGACCATTAGGTCCAGTCGCGGATGACTCAGGGGTTGCGGCGCTCATGTCTCTTTACTGGCCGAGGGAGCCGGCGTACAGCTTCCGGGTCATGTGGCCAGCATGACTAAGCCGCTTCTGGCAAACCAGAGTAGTGCACGGAAACACTGTTTACCTTTCCGCCGGAGTGGTACCTATTTATCTACTTGCACTTTGACATGTTTTCAAACTGCTAGGTTGGCAGAAGCAGGGACCAAGCAATGGGAGCTCACCCTGTCATGGGGATTCGAACCGCCGACCTTCTGATCAGCAAGCCCTAGGCTCTGCGGTTCAACCCACAGTGCCACCTGCGTCCCCATACTTGGAATACTGCAGCCAAAAGCAGTGCACAGGCGGAAATCAGCTAAATGTCCATGAAAATCAAATCATATGGCAACAGATGTTGGCAGTGTATTTTTTGTCAATTTCGCTCAAAAACATCCAATTTCTTTGCAAACAACTCTCAGCAAAACTAAAGAAAGCTCAACAACTTTGGCAAAAGAAAGAAAGAAAGCATAATAAATTTGCCGTCGGCCCACCCCCCCACCCCAATATTTTTAACAAAAGCACCTTCATCTACTTTACCCTTGGCTTATAAGGAAACTGTACTTTTTAAGGATATATAACCTCTGGGCAATATATGGGATAAGCTACAGTTGCTTTGTCCAAACATAGCTCTTGCCGTATATTTTATCAATGCAAATACTTCCTTTATTGTATCTGCTACTTTATCATAGGTACAGTTTTAAAGCACAAGAACGGAAATCCACACCCATGTCGATAATGAAAGAATGGTTGCTGTACGTGAAGCACTTTGAACATGCCAAATATTATTGAAATGTCTTAGAAATGCCAGACATTGGTATTGTTTGTCCCACTGTGTGTGACTTTCAGCTGACCTCAAATTTCATCTGCTAGTTTGTGACCCCAACAGTCTTGCCCAGTTTTGCACTACATTTGCTCAGGGGCATTGCTGCTGTTGAAATCATGTACTCCTTCCTTTCAGAGTAAAGGAATGGTGTAACTCCTGCTTTGCTTGCTGCAATGCTTTCTTGACATTATATTTTGCTGCAATGCAAATTGTCACCTTTAGGCTAAGGACATTATGTGTGTATTTGGAAATCATTTAGCATAGTACTTGCTCACACCTGTACGGTCCCTTTTCTTTTTCTTCTTCTGGTAGGGATGGGGTTTGTTGTTCTGTACCTGTTCATCTTTTAATCACACTATTGTAACTCAAACTCCATCTGTTGTGGTTTGCATTTCCACCATCCCCAGCTTCTGGCAACATCATGGTCACGTATTTGTGTTTGCATCCCATACATTTCCTTACGATACAGAACAGAGGAAGAACAGCAAAGTTGCATGAGTCACTGATCATTTCATTGGAATGTCATTGTACTAGACCTCAGATAAGCTACTGTAAGCAAATCTTTAAAGCAGTTTCTAATTCTGTCTGTGAAGAGGGAGATACGATGAGGACATTCTGCATGGGAACCATAACTGTGTCTTTCCTGTTTCTTAGCAGCAAGCCTTAACTATTTTTCCACATCTAAATCCCAGGCACAAATATTTTATTCTTCATCTGCTCTGGATAACTGATAATTACATTTTTTGCTGACCTGATAAAGGTATTTTTAGATTAGTATTTCAATATTACAATTTTAATTTGCTGTTATGCTTTACTAGCCAACCCAGATAAAGCTTTCCTGTAGAACTCCTAGAGAAAATATGTACTAAATGAGCTTGAGTATGTAGCCTGGGTCAAGGCTGCAGCATATAGGGCTAAACTGTTGTTTACAATGGGGTTTTGACACAAGGAACTGCCTCATATTCTTAACATTGATGGCAGGAATCCACATTCATGACTGAGAAGTGTTCCCCATGGAAGAGCAGTTTTGCTCATTTTTCCACTTCTGGCGATCATGTCAGATGTTGCTCCTGTCCTTGCCCCTTCAGAAGGGGCTTTTCAAGACCTCTCGAGGAGGCGCAATGAGCTGCTCTGGAAATGTGAACTGGAATAGTCTCATTGTGCATGTGGCTCTTTGGATCCCAAACCATACATGCCCACATCAGTTGATTTAATTTGCTGCTTCATTTACTGCGTGTTAATATTATATGTACCAATGTGTTCTTTAGCAGATAATTGTTGTTTTAGAAAGAAGTTCAGTAAAAAGGTTAGGCAAACTAATATATAGGATCAGTAAAAGCAAGCTTGTGTGTATATATAGTGTGTGTGTGTGTGAGAGAGAGAGAGAGAGAGAGAAAGAGAGAGAGAGAGAGAGAGACAGGCAGACAGTCAACGGGAAAGAATCAGATTCTCACTCACAGCAATATTGAAGAGAAAAGCAACAAATAAGCAATTGTCCTGTTAACATTTGGCATGATCCACATCTATTTACACTTGGGTATGTACACCTATGTACAAAAAGAATCATGATAAATGGGGCTCACTCAAATAGGCTTCAATAGGGTTCCAGTACTTGGCTTCAAAGGAGTCCGATTGGGGCTATAGGAATCCTGTAGTAGGATTGCTGTCTGTGTTGAGTTGCCAACAAATTTTGTTGAGGTGGAATTTCGGGGGCAATTTTGTAGCACAGGGCCCTGCTTTGGTGAAGCGTCCAAGCAATTTTGAGGGAAACATTGTTACTGGTCATCACCCTGTTAAAACCAAAAAGGAAAAGATTTGGAGTACTGGCTGAGAAGAAATATTGCACAGTGCCATATTTAGGAGCCTGTGTCCTAGGCAGCAGTCTGGGGAGTAGGGATTGGGGAACAAGGTGGGCATTGGCTTCATAGGGTGCCTGGCATGGGCTGCAGTTGGAAAAGTGTTACAAATGGTTCAACATCTGGCATTGCCGATGTTGTGCCACATAACTTACATAAAAGGAAGTTGTTCATGCAGTATGCATTTGCAATATTATAAATACCATATTAATAATCAAACCTCATGAAATTAGTATTAATGCACCATTAATTTTGTTGTTTTTGTTGTTAGTGGATCTCTGGCTTTAAATTCTATATGGTTTTTATTGTATGGTTTTATGTATGACTCTTGTAAACAACTAATTTTTTTTATGAAAAGCGGTGTACACACACACACAAGTGCTTTCCCCCCCTTAAAAATGTTTAGGGGTATTCTCATTTTGACTCAAGAAAATCACCATTTTATAGTTCAAATTGGGAAGAATAAATACAACAAATGGACAAAAGTACAAAGATTCACAAAATGTTTAGGGTTATGTGTACCCCTGCGTCCCCCCAGAAAAAGCACTGTATGTATATTCCCATTTTCTATGCAAGCACAACTCCTGCAACAGGTTTTCATAGGAATCTGGCCAAACATAATTCCCAAGAGAAGACCAAAATGTGACACATTCATTCCATTGCTACTGTTTTCCTATAATTAAACTTCCTACTATTGAAATGCGGGTGGTGCTGTGGTCTAAACCACTGAGCCTAGGGCTTGCCGATTGGAAGGTCGGCGGTTCGAATCCCAGCAATGGGGTGAGCTCCTGTTGCTCGGTCCCAGCTCCTGCCAACCTAGCAGTTCGAAAGCACGCTCTGTCGGGAAGGTAAACGGCGTTTCTGTGCACTGCTCTGGTTCGCCAGAAGTGGCTTAGTCATGCTGCCACATGACCCGGAAGCTGTCTGCGGACAAACGCTGGCTCCCTCGGCCTATAGAGCAAGATGAGCACGCAACACCAGAGTCGTTTGAAACTGGACTTAACTGTCAGAGAAGGAATTTTTTTATTTTTTATTTTGTTTTGGCTATGGCAGACCAACACAGCTACCTACCTGTAACATGAAGATAGACTTAGAGTTTAAGTGCTGTTATTACTTAGGCAACTGAAACCAATGTTTGAAAACATCAGTTTAAATGCCTTGCAGAGGAAATCGTAGTTCCAGAGAATAGTATCATGAACTGCATTGTTTGCATTATTAAATATTAGTTGCAAAGGACTTGGAAGCAAAGTTCAGTCCTAATATATTGCTCCTTTTATCTTCTGAAATAATATGCTAAAATCTGCAGAATCCCAAATCTTCTGTTTACACCCAATTGCATACAAAACTCAAAGTAATAAAATGTAGGTTTTATTCTACTTTCCTGTCCCATGTTAAATAGGAACAGACTTGGTTGGGCTTGAAATAATTTTTAAGGAAATCCAGGAAAGTGTAAGAAGTGGTGGCCCTATGGTGTCAGTAGGTGGCACTCTTCCCTCCAGATCAATACTGTTAAGCACATTTCTAAGGGACATAGTGCTGTTGGAAGTACACAGTCGTCTCTCTCCCCACCCCGATAAACTAAGCTTTTAAACACATGTGGTCAATAAAAATCCCATCGCATTTTTTGCAAGTGTAGAGGTATAAAGCCCCTGGGGGTCCTGGACAAATTCCAATCTAGTTAATTAATTTCTTCCTGGAATAAAACTATACCTGGCATTTCAAAGCCTACTGAACCTTAAAAGAATTAGTAAGTAAAACAGGCAGCAGTAATTCACAGTATTTGGTTTACAAGCTTGATAAAGATAATTATAATCATCCCATGTTTTCTAGTTGCTTTTTACTCCCCTCCCAAAAAAATCCCCTATCACTGTGGCATGTTTCAAAGCTTCAAACCACAGAAGACGATAGAAGTCTCCATATTTTAAAGTAGAAGAAATGTCCCTGTGAAAGAGTATTTCAGTACAGAAATTCTTATTTTCTTATAACTAAACCACGAGAGAAACCAAAACACAGCCTCAGACTTTTCCCCCTGTCATCCTTGCCAAGCAATAACTTACCTAAACAAATAATCTTGTCCCGAGACTACAATCAAGAGGCATAAAAAGTGTGGTATCTGCTCTTAGCAGTAGTCCTGTGCCTGCTTTTTCTATGATTTAGATTCCTCAGGAAGAAATATTAAAAGTGGTTTATTTATATTTCAGCACCAAATTAAGAAGATGGCATCATCCATTCACAGTTCTTACCCCATAACAAGACTAATCCCCAACACCTCATTACAGGAAACATTTCCAGGGTTGCATATATCATCTTGTTTAACTAGTACATTTTTAAAGGGTACAGTTGAAAGGTAGGAAATTTAAGGCCGTTCATTGATAAGAAAATAAACAAATAAAACTTTAAGAATTTCTCTCAAAGGGGAAATATATTGTGAGGCTTACAGTAACCAAGGTGATATTTGTCAGGAACTTCATTGGTAAGAACCTAAGAGCATCTTCCTCCTCCTTCCTGGTAGAAAAAAAGCTTCTTGTTGGAAACATATATATTTTGGGTAGCGTCTGTCTTTGAACTATATTAGAATACTGTGTAGATGGGAAAGGTGTTTTCACCATGTGATTTGTTGCTATGTTTAAGACTCAATAAAGAATATTCAACTGCAGGTCAGTAACAAGCTTTCTTTATTCTGCGGGTTGCTCCAATTTAGGATGCCAGCCGCCAATTCATATTAAATTATGACTTCAGTCATTTGGGGGAAAAGTAAACCCACATTGCCCTCTAGATAACATTTTTGGCCTTCAAGAAAAATGTTGCATTAACCCCTCTATTAGGGTCAATTCATACATTATGTACATCATAGGGTTGCTCTGGCAATTGAGTTCCATGGCTGTATCACAGTAAAGAGATATACTTGTTTTATGCATAGGGATGTTTTCCCTGCTTCATTGGGCTCTGCTGGTCCCCAAATCTGACTCCAGAGAACCTGAACAGAAAACCAATGTCTACTACATTATCACTGATATTTTGACATACTTGCAGGAATGATCCTGCACCCAACCCCTAGAGGAATCTCCAAGTATTTAGTTAGACCTGCCAGGTCTCCTCATTTGGTTGTGGTCTGGTTTGGCCCAAATCAGGCCCACTTGTTCATTAAATGTCATCATATGATGTAAGGCGGTAGGCAGGTGAAGCCAAAGTGCCAAACTGACAAGCAAGATCAGGCACACACTGTAAGTGTGCGCCCAATTATTCTTTTCCAGCTGCTGGTAGACAGGCTTCATCTGCAGCAACAGAAAAAGACACCAAGTTCAAACGTGCTGAATTAAAACTGGAAAGGAAGAATACTTGTGTCTACTCAACTGCCATGGAAGTTGGAGGGGAGGAGCTTCTTGCTCAAATGAGGCTGTAACTTCAACTTGCATGTTTTACGCAGTATGGAATAGGTAGCCTACAAGGTCTATGGTACATGTGGCCGCCTAGCTCCAAGGCAATGCAGGTCTGCCTGGCAGGCTGCTGTAAGCACTAGTTGGCTTTGGTCAGCTTGGCTAGACACAAGATGTGCAGGCAGGCATAAGAGTTACACCTCAGAACTTCAAATGAAATTTAGAACCAGCTATTTGGGGGGTAGGCATGGAGCAGTGTTCTAATGCAGACCCAGCTACCACTTAATTTTGATTAGTACATTTTAGCACTTAGTGGCCTTTTGTTTGCTTCAATCCTGACAGACGCAGAACAGGATGAAGCTGATGGCAGACAACTATGATGATGACCATCACCACTACCACCACCACCACCACCACCACCATCACAGATCTCCTGGGAGGACACAACACTCCAACCACAGACCCTCTCCAGAACAGGTCAGTCATGTCTCTCCTTCCTTTACCTTCATGCTTATGCTTTTACCGTGCCAATTTTCAAGATAAAATAAATGTTCAAAAGGAAGAATAAATAGTACAAGCGATATGCTCTTTGAACTGAAACTAATAGCTTTGTTATTTATTTCCATCACTCAAATAATCTAAACGTTTTCCTTCCTCTTTCCGTTTGGCCTTTTTGTTCCTTTTGTTATGGTTTTCTTTCCTCCTTTTGCTTTCATAGCATTTCTGAAGAGTCCCGATTCAACTATTAAAAGTAATGTTTCTGAGGAATTGCTTTTTTTAATGCACTTTAGGGTTTTTGTTTAGATAGCTGTTCTCTTCAAGTATAATTTATTATGGTTGTCTTTTATTAACTCAACCTGTCCATAAGAATATAATTGGTTTGAGTCTGCTCACCAGTAGTAATATATATATATATATATATATATATATATATATATATATATATATATATATATATATATATATATATATATGTAAATTTTTAGATACTTGTTGCCCTATGGTAGCAAATTATCAAAACAGCTCGGTGATTTTAGTTCCTTCTGGTATTAGAAAGCAAACCTGAAGTATCATAGAGTGCTGAGTATATTTTTCTGTCAGCATCAAAAAGTACCATTGTTTGGCTTTGTCACACATTTTATAATAGAAACTGAGGAGAAATTGAAAGTGGCTGAGCTTAAGTGAAGGATCCACGTGCTTTACCCTAGATAGACTTCACACAGAAGTGTCAGAGACCCAGCATCAGCTGGGAGGAAGAAGAGGCAGGATTGCCTTATTATGTCGGACAGAGTATAGAGTGCAGGAACTGAGCAAGGTGAATGAGTGTCAGGGTTCAACTCTGCCCAGACGGGGAACCTGAGGCACTGGCGTAGGAAGGGCGGGGCGTAGGGGGCTGGGCATCCCAGGCAGCACAATCCCGGTAGGGTTCCATCTCGGCTGCCCCACCCCCCACTCCCAGGACATGTGCCCCATCCCATGTGGGCGGGACGCCACGCCCATGCAGGTGGCACGCCGCATTCCCAGAACGTGTGCCACGCCCTAACGGGTGGCGCACCACACCCCCAGAATGCACGCCAGCCCCACCCCCGCCTGCTTCCCGGTGCTGGAGCATGAAGCTCCGCCACTAACCTGAGGCCTCCTTGGAGAAGGAGCAGAACACCAGCAACCCCCAAGAGCTATTGGATCCAAGCATACCTGATCTAGGTTAAGGTGTCTTCACACCAGTTGCCTATGTTCATGGACAGCTCTTGAAACATTCTTGAAACCATTCCCCACAGGCGCAGAGAGAAGAAACTTATTACCTGCCTGAATCAGGGCTTGGTTGAGAGCTTAGATGGGCATCCTATCTTGTTGAGCAGTGTGAAGAGTCCTGTTTGGCTGATGAGGTCCAAGGCCTTCATTGGGTCTGTGAAGGCGACATACAAGGGGGGGGGGCGTCCCTGCTCTCAGCATTTCTCCTGCAGCCGGCGCAGTGAGAAAACCATGCCAAAATTCATATTTTAAGTACATTCCAGGTTTAATATTTCCAGGTCTCTGGCCATTTGTACATTTACGGAGAAGTGGAGACGCTTAACTGTCAAAGATCAGACTCAGAGTAGAAAGAGAATAGCTAGAACCTGAAGATGTTACAAGTAGTTCTTAAATAGTAAGAATATTGTGAAGAAAAAGAGCAGAAGAATAAGAAAGTAACAAATTAATGAAGCAAGAAAACACAGATTAATTGCTTCATTGGATTGTTATGCAGAAAACCAGCAAGTAGATCTGTTGCTTCTTTGCTGTCAAAGAAGAACTGAAATGAACTGTAAATGAATTGTTGCCTGTTCTGGCATTTTTTAAAAGCATGAATCATGTGTTTTTCAGGTCAGGTTTTGTTATTTGTCATTCCATATAGTTACTGCAATTTGATTGCTCCTTTTTTTTAATTACACAAGCCTAGATTTTCCACTCAGAACTGTGTGTTGCACTCAAAACTGCATCTGGGTTGGTGACCCAATATATAGTGCTGGTGTAAAACCACAAAACGCTAGTAAACCTCTTATGGTTAAGTGGTATTTTTAATTTTTAAAAGAGGCGTGTTGCATGCATACTACCAACAGCTGCCTTCAGACTTTGGAAATGTATTAATGTACATTGGAAATGTGCATTAATGCTAGCATTGGGGTAAATCCTCCAGCTTTCATGGGGCCATTTCACTCCCTGAAGCGCATCGTGAGGCAGCCATTTTGTCCCCTGGCAAAGTCCCTGGGAATGATGGATGCTACGTGGTGACAAACGGTTGTTTCTACTGGACTGTCCTATGGAGCATGTTACAACAATGCTGCGCTGCTGATTGTATCTCCTTTGCTGTGTGCTGTGGTGTCAAAGCTTTCGCTAAACAAAAGAAAGAGACGGATGCACTCCATGCTATCCTAGTAAATTCTCTCAGAATAGTAAGTCTCACTCCTCCCCCAGCACAAATTCGTAGATTTTGCCCTACCTTGAAAATATTGTACTTTTCATTTGCCCTTGTTGACTCTCTCACTCTCTTCATATTACTGCAGCCCAGTGCTAATTAATGTCTAATCCCTATCCTAACAGCACATATGCTTTTCTGGAGCTGCACTGATTTCTGTTATTTAAAATGTCACCATTAAACATGCAGTTAAATTCCTTGCTTTTGTATTGCCCGTAAATGACACAGAATTCTGTGCCCCCCTTACTCTTCTATTCCCTTCATGAAATATTTTTGTGATATGGGTTGTGGAAGCTGTTTGTGGTAGCTACTGTATAATATCAACTAAGAGGCTGAGCCATGACTTGGAAGAAGAGCTTCAGAGGAAGGGGACCATAAAGCTCACTGGTAGAGCAGATGCTTTGCATGTAGAAGGTCCTGTTTCAATTGCAGGCATTTCCAGCTAGAAGGTCAGGATGGGAAAGGCTTTGGCATGACACACTGGAGAGGTGCTGCCAACCAGATTATATAGAGTACCTTGCAAATAGCTTGGCCTGACAGAAGGCAGCTTTATATATTCCTAAAACTGGTGGAAAGGACTCCCAGGGTTAAAATTGCTAAACCCTTACTTGCAAGTTGATTGACACAATTTGCACCAGTCCCACCTAAGTAAGTCTAGGCTTTTGAGGGGAAACTCGTAAGATTAGAGTTTAGCACTGAATTGTTTCTAGTGCAGCTAATTAAGTGACTTTTTAAAAAGCTCAGCAACCTCCAGCTTGTTTTGAGGGTACTTGGCAAAGCTAAACTGGCTGCTTGTCAGTGCCATATTCCTCCTCAACTACGCTCAGACTCTTTTGCCCACTGAATCCTGCAGGGTACTGAAATCAGCTGCTCACATTATATTAGATGTGGGAGGTAAGGAAATCCTATAGTGGAAAGTAACCCACAAAAGCATATGCGCCACTATAGCCAATCATATTATATGACAGTGGGAGACAATGTGGAAGGAAAGCGCTTCGAAGAACGCTGTCACATTTATTCCCAGTGAGGGTCAAAAGTAACTGGGGAAAAGAGGGAGATGCTTGTGGAAATGAATCTGAAACAAGGCACATTGTTTTGACTCAGCCATACTGATGATATACTGGTAGGTCCACAGAATTTTGTTTCCCAGACAGTGACGTTTATGGCTGGTGTGTTCTTCTATTAAAGCTGTTAATTCTGGATGCATGTACAGGTCTAGACATCACCAAGTTTTATTTGACCTTACATGTTTCCCATAAACTGACTCAGGATTAGTACATTGTCATGTTTTCTTTTTTAAAAATAAATGGCCCTATACATTTTTAAAAACATAAAGTCTTTTCAGGCCGCAGCAAGTAAACATATTTGTTACAAGAAATTAAACCCCTTATGTGGCAACCAGCATGTAAAAAAAGAGTATTGTCTGCAACATGTAGAAAGGTTTTATAGTCTCAGGGCCAGTAGTTACATGTTTGACAACTCAACGCATCCGTTGTAGCAGGCTGCAGACAATAAGAAAAGATGCCTTATATCAGCTTTTTTTAAAAAATATATATCATGAGATGAGCACATTATTATCACTAGATTTACTTAACTCAAGTTGAGATGTTAATTCTTTGCACTCAGGGACATGAAAGGCATCTGTGACAAGTCTTGTCAGGCAGGCTTTTCCACTGAAGGAAGGAAGCCAAAAGAGTTTAACTCATGAACATTGTGAAGACTGTGTTGTGAAAGCGTTTTTAATTGATACTCTTGTCCTACCAAGTATTCTAAAACCACTTCATTGTTTATAGATGTTAGTCATATTATGGGAGCAGTTGTATTCAGTTAGGAGGCTGTGGCCTTTCATTCAATCACATTCATACGGTCTGATTCTTGATCAGATGGCTGATGTGGTTGCTCAGAAAATTTCATGATTCAAAAACGTAACATTGTAGTTCACCTAAGAAAAGCAAACAAACAGACCCAGACATATCACTTGAACCTATTTAAGGACTAGCAAATCAGTCTATTCTCAATCCATGTCCTTTTCACATCTATTCACTCATGTCTTTTTCATTCCATTTCCACATTGATTTGCCAACTATATTAAAAGAATCAGTCAAGGGATCTGAAACTAGGTAGTCCTTTTGTATTTACTGATTTCTGAAATGTGAGAGACCCATCAGTATTGGCATTCCACTGGCTCCAGAAGACACACCTGTCTGGGAAAGCATTGCTCTGAATTTGAACATCTGATCTTACTGTTTTAAATGGTTTTTTAAAAAAATGTTTCAATTGTCATGCTTTTTAACCAGTTTGCTTTAGTATATATTTAAATTAAAGATATTTTAATGCTCTGTATATTAATTAGATATGGGTTGTATAATGGATTTTATAGTTGTAAACTGCTTAGAATGCATCTTAGCATATAAGTGGCATACAAATTAATGATGATGATGATATAACAACAACAACAACAACAACAATAATAATAATAATAATAAATATAGTATACATGCTCTATGATTGTTAATATTATGCATTGTCCTTAAAACCAGGTTAAATATCAGCGAACCAAACATTTTTAGTTATAGTAATAAATAAAGGAACACATGTTAATTTCTATCTAGTTTAGATGTTGATGTTGTAATTTATCACTTATAGAGTGCCTAAGATTTTCTAAGAGCTGCACAGAGATTAAAAGCTAAGGCATTCTCTACCCACAGGATCACTATAGTGGGTGGAAAGACAAGCAAAATCAGGAGCCAGTTCTTGGAGTTATGAAATCTGAGCAGTATCATCTGATCTGGACAGATGATCCCTCCCTGCCTTTAAGCTCGCATGCACACACACAATCCAACAACCTTTAGTCCTCTAGCAGTTCTAGAGCAGCTGGGAGTTAGAGCCACGCTAAGATAATATCTTATCCTATTCAAAGGGCCCAGCTGTACAAAGGGGTGGCAGGAAGGGAAATCTCATTGTCCAGTGAAGGCAGTTGCTGCCACACCTTAACTTGTTTCAAAAAGCACAGTGACAGCAATGAAAAGAGAGCAAACAGACAGTGAAAGCTGCATTCATCACTTACTGGCATTGCTCCCAAAGACACCCTCATAAAGGCTACGCTGGGAGGCACCAGTCAGTGTTACAGTTGTCTCAACAACTTTGGCAATGACACTTAATCCATTTGCTGTCTTCCACAAACACTGCATGAGCATATTGCCAGGAAGCAGCCACAGTGCCACCACCAGCATGGCCATAGTTTAATAGGAAGAAAGAACCCACACTCATATATTTATTTGTTTTTATTTAAAGGATTTTCAGACCCCCTTTCAGCCTAAACCTTTGAGGTTACTCTCAGAAAAACAAAAAAATTGTTCGCTTAAATAAACTTCTAGAGGCATTTTCAAAATAGAAGCAGGCAGACATGTTTTGGATGTGCCAAGTCGAAATCCGCTGCATGCCAAGCTGCATGGCTGCAAATAAATTAAAAAGACTTAAAGCTTGTACATTTCATATCCAGGAATTCCACAATCATATGTGGCCACATCTTTGATCTAACATGGCTGCCACTGATAATAAAATGGAAAATTTAAGGGGGGAAAACACCAAATTGAGCTACCCATTGCCTTGCAATCATCCTGTTGTATCCAAAATGTCAGCCAGAGTAACTTTTGGTGGTCCAGGCCCTGCTTAGGACCAGCACTATGCAAGCATTCACATAAAAAAAAAGTGTACATAAAGTCGCATCTTGTTTGGCCTAATATTTGGAGCAATCTGAAGTTCCTAGTTTGCAAGGCCAGCTCCTTATACACTCCATTACTGTAATCAAGTCTGGATTCCTGCATAAGCTCCAGAGCTGCCCTCAAGCAGGGTTTCTAATCCTTTGGCAGTCAAGTCCAGGCAGCACTAGAGCAAGCCTTTGGCCAGGGGAAAAGCAGAGGAAGACAGGCCACCATTCCAGTGACAGCAGTTCAGACAATTCCATAGTCAAGTGGCTGGAAGGAGACATTGTAGAACCTATACAAGTGACAGTTTCCCCAGGAGAAGGGTTCAAGGGCCACCTGAAGATCACTGTTTATATTCAAGCAGTGCTACTAAAATTGCACACAGCACATCTCTAAGTATTGTTGGTGTTGGCGTAATAGAATACAGTAAGCTTCTTGCCCAGGAGCCTGAGAGACTTGAAAAATGAAGAGGGCTGTCTAAGCTAATGGAGGGTGTAGGAGCCATTGCTTCCTTCAACAATATTAAACAATATAAAAACTGGATCTACAATTGCACTCAAAATTCATGCACGGTGAAATTAGGGAGACCATTTTGTAAAATATTCTCTAGGGGAGGACTAAGATACTCCATTAGTTCAGGCAACTGAACTTTTCTTTGAAAATATTGTCAGAAAATTGTTTCATGATACACTTTGCCTCATCCCTACTTTTCAAGTCATAACTCCCTCTTCTTTTCCTTCTTTTTTTTTTTTTTTTGCTTTTAACCCAGTGGCATTCTCACAGCTGGAACATTTGTTTGTTCATATAAGCATGCCATTTTATTTCTGTCTACTACTACACTTAGCAAATCTGTGGCAGCTTCTGCTTTCTGTCATTTATACTAAAAGGGAAGAAAGCAAACCATTCAGATATTTCTTTCCAAAATGTGAGTGCAGAAGACTCTTTAAACTCCAAATAAAATAGAAATATTTCAATTCGGGGGGGGGGAATTGGGGCAAGAAATGAGTTGATAGTACACAATATATTGTAAACAAACAATCAAGCAAAATAATGTTTCAATTGATTCAAAGATAATACGTCAAGGCTCTCTTGGTGCTGTTTGTTAGAAAAAGTAAAATCCCATCTGAAGTTTTTGACTCATGTGATGGCTGTAATAGATTACGGCATTAGTAGGATACAGCACCATAGAAGATGGGTGGCTTGAATCCTAATCCTTAGACACTCTGCTTTAACAAGATCATGTGGGATTTGACCATTTAGAGCAGGGGTAGCCAACATGGTGCCCTTCAAATGCTTTTGGATTCCATCATCATCTCTGCCCATTGGCCATACTGACTCATAGTCCAATAACATCTGGAGGGTACCACATTGGCTGCTGTTGCACTAGAGCATTTTGAGGAACAGTGGCCAAGTGTAGAAAGTTAAATTGGTCAAGCAGGTAAAAGGGATCAAAACCAGCAAATAAGGGAATACCCAAGTAGAATTATAAACTGAAACAAAAATGAATGCCTTTAGTGTCCCCATTGAAATAAATAAGGTAAAAAAATGGGCTGGCTTTATTCTAAGTTTAATTATATTTAAATTTATATCTGACTGCCATATTTTTCTGTTTAATTCAATAATGTACATAACATCTCTCTTAATGTCTGCTTAAAAACAACAACATTCAGCTGTTCTTTTATTATATTGACTTGATTGAGGTTAGTAGTGATGTTGCCAGTGTGTGTTTTCACAGTGTAGTATATGAATAACAGTGTAGTATATTTGAATAATAAACAATAATGCAACATCACAATATTATGCGTATTTATTCACAAGTAAGATTGTCCCTAACACAAGATAAATTTCAGAGTTAGCCAACTGTAGAATTCTCAATACTGAAAAAAGTAATTCATAGAATATATTTAATTGATTTATTTACAATCCCATATTGGTGTCTTCCAGGGATAAGATAATGTGTATATGATGGCAGTAGTTAAAGTAAATATGGTAACCTGTGTACACAGTCCATCAATTATTGCTACTTTTCAAATCTCTGTTAATCCCAGTGATGGTTTGTTGAGGCAAAAGATAGAATCTATGCCTGACGCAAAAGTTGACTGTGACATAAACTGGAGTACAGAGGAATGTGAGTAGAATTCTGCTCATACAGTGATCCTGTTCCAGCTTCTTCTCTGTGCACCACCCCCAAAAAGCAACTCCTGAAGGCTGAGTAACATTCTGCAACAGTGTGGAATGCAGCCCACGGGGTGCAGCAAGAATAGGCCATAAGTGGGCACCTTGCATTAATACAAGCCATATATTGAAGTAAGATATACTGTTTTCCTCCTTAAAAAAAAAAAAGTTTCTTTCCCTACAAAAGAGGCTTCCATTCCCTACATCCACCCGGTTTCTCAGACCACTTAAGCATTTCTTTACATTTTCTGTGGGGTTGAACTCAGCTTATCACTGCAAGACGGTCATGGCTTTAACTGTATGTGTGTTTTTCTTTCCATGCCACCCGAGCTACCTGCATCTTGATCTGAAAAAGCCCAGTGAAAGAATTTACCTCATGAACTGAAACACAGGAAACAGGGGAAGCTGACTGCTGAGCACCTGAGATTAGTGCAGTCACTGTTTTTCTTTCTTTCTTTAAAAGTAAAAAAAGATTTCACTTAAAAAGAAACATGACCAGAAAAACCAGGAGCACAGTGTTCAGCCTCCCTATTCTCTTTCATGAAGAGTTCAAAGAGATGATTTGTAGAATGAAATAATGGACATCACAAACACCCTTTGGTCACCTTGGAAATAAAATAGTCACAGAAACCCCTGTATCACACCTACGAGCATTGCACCAATGTTTCCTCTCCCCTTTCATTATTTTTGGATGTGATTTCTCTTGTGATAAATTGATGGAGAATGGTCAAGAAAAAAATGCAGGAGGCCTTTTTGACACCGCATTAGTAATGACTTGGATTGACTTTATGTAAGAATATACTTGCCTCACTAAGTTATCTCATTCTTTATCATGTTGTGTCATATATGTCTGTGCCTTCCTGAAAGGAAAGCTTTTATTATTGTAGTAATTACCAATATGCCTGTGATATACATGTCGGTTCAGAGGTCAGCCTCACGGAGATCTATGGCAGCTGCTTCCAGGTAGGTGAGCATAGGATTTCAGCCTTAGACTCTTTCTGCAATAGTCTTAATTGGTTTTTATATGCAAACCATTGCTATTGAATTGTACAATCCACTTTTGATTCACAGTTGCAGTTGGATGTACGGAATGACTTATTATATTCTTGCTTTTGTTGCTTGTGATATAACATAGCTGCTGCTTAAATTTCATAACATTTTCTTTGAAAACTTTAATGCCTTCACCATTGAAGATCGTTGTATCTTCAGTTGCACCACCGTAACTAACCGTTTCTTCTTTCATTCCAATGCTAACACCTTCTAATGTCTGGCTGGCAGGATGATGAGGAGGGAATATGGGCCTAAGCGGTTCCTATAAGCCAAAGTTCCAGTTTTGTTTTGAGGGGTGAGATACCATTTTTATTCTCTATTTAGATGCAATTTCATATTGTCTGAACTGTGAGCTACATGGACAGGCGTATCTCATGAACATTAAATAAATGTTTTAGCATCTAACTGGAGTGACAGGTTGACAATAGTTTTGAATAGTTGTGGATGACCATAGTTAACTGTGATTATTCTGATTTATAATGGTATGGTACCATGTTATTGAAGATAAATTTAAGATCACCACCACCACCAATTTATTTACGTCATTTATTGCAGTTATCAGGGTTTTTGCCTTCAGACAGATTATACCAATGATGATGGTATGTAAATTGCACTGAAGTGTCTTATTTGGTGCAGCTTAAGAGATGGCCATCTCATTGGCAAATAATAATCCTGCACAAGTAAAGTATGTCAAATATAAAAATAGGGGTGATTATTTCTGATGTAGGGGAAACTGCCACTTCTGTTCTGTAGTGCTCTAAAGCAAATGGGGTACACTGAACTTTATAAACTATATAGCACATACCTTGTTATGTATTCAATATAGGAATGCTATTGTAGGTGGGGCAGGGGCACTCACAGAAGCCTCGCCACAGTGTCCCTGTGCATATCGCCCTGTGCTTTAAGTCTCCACGCATTAGTGTGGTGAGCAGGGAAGGCCTGAAGGAAGCCTTTTCTTGAGTTCATTTGAAAGTGAGTGGAATCCTCTGCTTGTAGCCCATGGTAAGGCATGGTCCCTGCTCACCTGAGGCATTCTGTAAGTAGAAGCCCCTTGCAGACTTTTATCGCTTAACACGGGGATGGCTGGGGACTTGAGTGTGCAGGGCAATGTGCACAGGAGTGGGGCTTCTATGCCCCCATCTACAGACACAAAGAAAAATGCCTTTTACTCATATGTTTAATGAAAGCATGGAAGTTGTGGAACGTTGGTGTATATTGACAGTTCTGTCCTTTTGACTGGAAAATATTTTTCAAAGTGTCATTGGGCATGGAGGTCAGCAACCTTAGGCTGGCCTGGCTGGCCAAGCCCAAAATTGTAGTCTCCAGCCCCAACCTCTTCACCTAGCAAGCCCCTGACAAGCCATGCGCTGGAGCTTGAATGACACTACTTTGGAGGGAACGGCCTTTTGTGGAGAGGATTTCTGAAAGTCTTCAAGTCCATTCACATAAGAAAAAAAAAGTGTTGTGCTGCATCTGCCGTAGAAGAGGGACCATAAGTGTGTGTGAGTGTGTGTGATGAGTGTACTGTCAGTAAAGTGATGTACTGATTAAATAAAGCATCTATGGGACACTTATAAACACCCCCCCCCAAAAGTAGAGCAACTTAAGCTCCCACCCCCACCCCCACCTTTTTTGTGGCTTGGCGGCCACTGAGGTGGTTACCAGGTTGTTCCAGTGTGGTTGAACCAGCCTTCCTCTCATCTTTTGAGCTGGGGAGGTGACATGGATTTCCATGAAACTGCTAAGATCAGACAAGAAAGGGGAGAAGCTTGTACTGCTGTGCTACTTCCACATACTTCCTGTTGGTGCCCTATACTGGCATTCTGGTGGAAAAGGTGGGGAATTGGGGGGCGGCAGGAACATGGGCAGTGGCATGGGTGGAATTAAACTACTGATGCAATGATGCAGGATTGCTGGGGAAGTATCACAGAATAACTGATAAAGTGGGAGGGTGTGTGAATGGGCCATTATAAATCTACTTCAAATGCACTTTTAATGTATCAATGACACGTTCCTGAATAAAACAGAAGTCTGGGTGGTCCCTTTGGCTTGGATAAAGCAGGAGTGCATCAGTGGGAAGATTAAAGGTTACTGATCCTTCAGTCCTTGTACAGTGTAAAATATGGGGCTGGTTAAGAATGAATTGCAACTGAAGCCATGTGTATGTTGACTGGAAGTTGTTGACTTAGTAACATTGATAATTTCTGGGCTTTATTTTCAAAGTGACACATATTTGTGTTCTTGTTAGAGAGGATATTTACGAACATATGGTGTGGCTATCAAAACCAGAACAATATTTGAATGTATAGTTATATATTGCAGATATAAATGCAAATTGTATGTTCTGTGAGATGTGCTACTAAATTTCACACAGAGAGGAAAGCGGACAATCCCATATACAGTTAAGCATGTGTAAGTGTCGTTGAAATTTAGAAGATGTATATATGCTTCCTTAATTATCTGCTGGAAAATACCCAGGTTACATGTGGTGGCAAAGTTTACCAGCACTTAAATTGTTATACTTTAGCTCCTGATTTTTCTCTCATCTACTGTTGAGAAATATATTGAAAAGGAGCCCAGCTTTGTTAATGTGATTTTCTACTAAATGTCTGCTGTTTGTTTTTATACAATACTATGTGTAATTATAAAGCTTTCCTTACGAAGGGAGTTGTGCTACTGCAATAAGTATTCATTTTGCTGCTTTCAAGCGACATTCTGATTTTACATCTCATTGTGTGCACATGGATGCACAAAATAGATTTTTGTTTGCTTTCCAGGTGCAGAAGTATTTGGGCAAAACAGCCAATAGGATTCCATTCCTTTGTTGGGTTGCCAGTGTAATTTACACCATATTGTTTTATTCCAGAATCTTGATGAATACCTTTTTTGCTATGCCAACAGGAGCCTGGTATGAATCCAAAGCTGAAAGCAGCAGCTTTCATTTCCCCAGATTATTCTGAAATGTAGATTTATTTATTATTTTCCCCATTCTCCTTCACAATGGATGTGAGGCTTTCATAGCTTTGGCTAAGACATTAGACGTTTGCTGCAGTGACCCTTTCTCCTCCCCCAACCCCCCAAGAGCACAGGCACTTATGTAGAACATAAAATTTACTGAGTAAATATTCTCAGTATTTATTTTGTTGTTGTTACAGGAGATAATCAAAATTTATCTGATGAATTGTAATGATTTTCTATGAGGTTTATAAGTTTAATTTTAGATGTTTTGTAAGCCATCTGGAGCTTTGGAGGAGGTGTAGTAAAACTGTTTTAAATGAATA
Source organism: Lacerta agilis (assembly GCF_009819535.1). Classification (NCBI taxonomy): domain Eukaryota; kingdom Metazoa; phylum Chordata; class Lepidosauria; order Squamata; family Lacertidae; genus Lacerta; species Lacerta agilis. The sequence continues at coordinate 78,747,520 of NC_046313.1, read as the reverse complement.
TAGATGTGAAGAATAGGACATTGTGACCAATCGGTGTGTTATGATCCAGAGTCTGTTCTAAGACAGGCAGATGCAGAATTCTTGCCCACCATCAGCATCGGGGGAAGACCAGTGCTCACAGCTGCTGGGTCAGCAGGAGTAGCTGAGAGTGTTGATATTTCATCTAATGCTTGTTCCATGTGCTGCTGCACCAATTATATCCGGTGGATGTTATGTGATGGACTGTGTTTTAGTAAGGATGAGGAGATACCCCATATTCAGTGCATCTAGGGAAGAGGAAGACTTTGTGATTGGTAACTGTTGAATCAGGTGAGGAGAAAGGATATAGATACCGTACAGCTATCTGTTCACCTGGTCTACCACTCAGTTGAGGTTCTCAGGGTTGCCATATCAATTACCCATTGGGCCTGCAGATTCTGCTTTTTCAGGTCACCAAAAGAGAAATCTCCTCTTATCCACGATTTAGTTCTGAATAACTATGTTGACCTGGCTTGCATCACTGAGGTCTTAGTGCAGTGGTAGATGAGAATGGTGACATTTATCTATCTCAGTTAAGCCCACCAGTTACATAGACCCATCAACCCACTGAGTTTGAATGCCTTTATTTGATACAGGGTATCAGGAACTAGACAGTTGATTCTGTTTGTGTACCACCACCCCACTGCTGAACAATCTTTCTGCCTGAACTGACTGTGGTGGCCCTACATTTACACAGGAGTCTCCAAGGGTCAAAAGTTGAAAGGGAAAGTGAAGAGGGTCAAATCTCTCTAGAATGCTTGTGGTTTGGTCATAATCACAAAAATAGAAGTTTACGAGAAAGTATACCACAGATCAAAAAGGTACCAACACGGCCATTTATTTTTAAAATAACATTAATATTTATTTGAAATCAAGTTTAATTGAAAAGGGTGGGTTTATTTTCAGAAAGGTTTTTAATACTGGGATGTCAGACCAATGCATTGTTTTGTGTTTTGTGTTTGTTCTATTACTAGGCAATTACTTAAGATAGCAAAAAGAAATGAGCAACCATAGCGCATCTTTAATGTTAAATGTTAAACATACCGGTATTCATATAATTTAGATCCACAAAGTTATTAAGAAGGACTACTTTGTTTTGAAACCAAGCTTTTCAGCTACTTTCTTTGGTCTCACCATCATCTTTGGCCAAGCATATTTGGATTAATACTGAGGAAGCATCTTTTTAAAAAAATTCAGACGTGAGGACTTAAGGCAATGAAGGTTTTATCATACCAGCTTTAATTCTCTGGAAAAGCTATTTCAGCCTCAGGGAGGTGACTGAACATACTGTGTGCAGACATGGATTTCACTTACCTTTTCGGAAGATGCCTTTGCAGAACCCTCAAACTGCTCTTTAAACTTCTCCGAGTTCAAGAAGCAATTTGCGAAATGACACAAGTTCAATTTAAAAGGGAACCTGGGGGGCATTTATCCTGCTGAAAGCTCTCAACTCAGGAGAAGTTTTAAGGGAAGTTTGAGGCTTCTTTGAGTAGAACTTCTAAAAATGTAACTCAGAAAACGTAGGTGTGTGTCCAGAATGTGTGTGTGTGTTCCCTTCTGGATCACATCCTGTACCTCGCATTAAATTGAACAGATGGTTTCAGCTTCTAAAATGTAAAATCTCCCAAGAGGCTCATGAATATATTGGACATGATCTTCAACAGACTTCTCCAATCCAGTGAAAAGAACAAGATTCCAAGAAACCAACTGTGTCTTGTGTATAATTAAATTCAGTTCATATTATATGAATGACAGACCTTTTTTATATTACCAGAGGGACACATTTACATAAAAAAAAGAATAATGAAAATGAGAGAGAGAAACAATAGATGTTCACAAAAATGATCAATTTCTCTATTATTAAATTAAAGAGTGGGGGAAATAATTTTAGGATGCAATAATTTAATCTGGACTCCAAATTCATTTATTTCCTCTGTCCTTCTTGTACTTTGTTTCCAGCCACAAATTTTGGTTCTGGAAATGCAGTATATTACATATTAATAAATACTCCATTAGATTTGCTGACACATTTGTTGAATTCAGAACATTTGCATTGTAGTACATCTTCATTCTCTCATGAGAAGATCATAAAGCAAGAAAGATGAAACTTATTAGCATGCTATTAATATGATATGATATATTGAGATATATATACGCTGTATATAATATAAAAGTATGGATTTCCGCAGGCTCAGTCGGACCCTGCTTGTCTTTCAGAAGCAGAAACTTTACAATATACCGGTATGTAAGTAAACCCCTGCTATATTATATTAATCCATTAGCTCCTTGCTTGTCAAAGTAACAGGATGTGCAGTCACTTTCAGTAATTAACTCGCCTGCACATCTTACTGAGAACTGTCAGAGCTGGATCCAGACTTCCCTGAAGTCTCTTGAAAAAGACAGAAGGTTTGCCTTGATCACTGCAAGAAGCATTTGGATGAACGCTGTATATCATAATTTGCTTGCTAAGTGCCACCTTGTCTAGGACTGGAATCAGAATTACTAATACCATTTGATCCATTAGTCCCCGCCTCCCCCAACACACACACAGATAGTACTTCGTTATGTATGTAAAGCTAAGTGGTTCTGAATGTTTATGACACTGTGTTTGTAAGTCTGGTTTGGAACGTAGATTCATTGGGATCATAACACTTAGATGATATATGATGAATTGAGCATCATTCCCCCATAAATTCTTCTGAAGGCAAGAGTGCCAAACTAAGAAATACTTTAACATACCTATAAACCAGTAGGCAGGTTGCTTTGTGTGAGTACAAAAATAGGTTCAATCCGGGAGAACCTTATATTGAACAACTAAGTAAATCACACAAAAATTGACAGTTGATTATTCTCAGTATCATCCCCCCCCACTGGCCGCAACGCAATCCAGACTTTTCGACTATTTGCAGGTTAGGGAAAGGAGTTCACAAATATAAACCCTATGCTCTGCAATATATATTCTTCTGTCAGGTCTATTCTTTGTGTTGTTTTGATATGTAACTAGGTGCAATAGCAGCACTGGTTGGTACACCTTCAGGAATGTCTCAGGATGTGGTGGAATTAACTACTGCTTTTCTTCTTTCATTTACATTGAACTTCGACATGATTGCATGTTTGACAAAAATACTCTGTACAAATTCCTGCTATGAAAATCTTTGTGATTACGAAGGGTGTTTCCCATTTGCCTTGTATTGTTTGCTGCTGGCACGGATCTTGCTCAGAGAGATGACAAGCGTTGCTTTTGAAGCAGAGTCACATTCTTTTAAAATGGTGCATGAACTACGTTTTTGAAGTCAGTCTACTTCAGTAAGAATGTATTTTATAGGACTTCTATCAGTGTGGCCTCTTAAAACTCTGGGGTGCTGATTTTTCATCTGGAATAGTGATTCGAAACTTAATCTGCTTGAGTTTTGTGTTCAGATTTAATAGTACTTCACACCTCTTTCATTTATTATACATATAAACAGCCTATTTTCCAACTCTGGATAGGAAATTAAATCAGGAAAAGTTTTTTACTAAAAAGTTCAAGGGAAAAAAGGTTTGGCTTAAACAAACTTTTTTGGGAGTGGGGCAGAAAGAAGTTCTGAAATTGATGTCAGTTTGGGGAATTTTTTTTCAAAGGGTTAATGGAATGGGCTGACAATTTCCCCTGCCACAATAGCAGGTTCCCTCTCCCACCCTTTATGCCTAGAATGGAGCTTCTCTAACTAGATTTTCATGTACCCTGGTAATTTCAAAAAGGCTTCTGTTAGGCCAGGTTTATGGAAGCCATGAGTGTCTGTTTCTCACTTAAAGCCGAGCAGCAGTAAATGATGGTGGGTGGGGTCTATAGAGCATCAGCAACAGTACCCTCTTGCTGGCGGTGCATTTGCACACCCTCCAACATGATGTGGCCCAAATTTGGGACACCATCTTCCGGGTCTGCACTCCCACACAAATCATGTAACCCGTGAGAGATTGCGGATCCGGAAAAATAGCTTTCTGGGGGCACGGTGCCCATAAATGTTCATTTTGGGGCACCATGCAAGATCACAGACCTTAAAAACAGCTTGGGGGGCAATAACTCGGCACCAAATGGCCACCATATACTGGGGGACACACACAGGATTTCCCCTTTCTTCCAATGCAGTTGATGGGTATGCATTTGCCAGGATGGAGCAGGGTGAGGTAGTAGTAGGGTCAGGGGCATGAGAATTAAGAAATTCCTCAGGTGGTGCAGCCTTCTTTTCCTTCTAGTTGTTAAACCAGTATTGCTGTGTGTTAAAGATAACAGAGATGAACTAATGTAAAAGAAGAAGGCAGAAGGAGGCTACAACACTTATAAAGACTAGTTGTTGGAAACTTGAGGAGGGGAGGGTGCTATTCTGCTCAGGTCCTGCTTCTGGGTTTCCCCCAGTGGTCACTGTGAGAACAGGTTGCTAGGCTAGATGGGCCCTTGGCCTGCTCTAGCAGGCTCTCTCTTTTTGCTCTTATTGACTTATGAAAACAGTTCAAATTAGCAGCTGTAGATCTCATACTGCAAAATTTGATGGAAATTATTTACAGTATTCATTTCATGAAGTCAGAAATGTTTTTGGCAACTTTTTAAAAAAAACCTATTTATTTATTTTTTTAAAAAATGTTTATGGGAGATGCCAGGTTTGTTTAGAAGAGTTTGCATCTGATTCATTCCTTTATTTTTATCTGTCAAAAGTCAAAACTGAATTTTGCAGCTACACTTTGGGATCAGCATGCTTAGGACTGAATTTGATACTCGGCAGAACAGAAAATTAGTAAAACTTCACATTTCCAAATATGCTACATGAATGAGAATTTTGCGCTGTTTGAACTGCTTTGGTTGCTGTGGCATAAACATTAGTGTTTTGATAAAAGGTAAACTTGGAGTCCAGTCTCTGGAATACGTGGCGGAACCACATTACATTGGTGTGCTCAACTGGTGCAGAGACCATGGTAAAAGCTTATTCTATGCAATTTCTGGAAATTGAGTCAGATCACCATTATGATGCTATTACCAGGGTGCTTGTAGAGTGCACCCTGGCTTTGATGGTAAAGATATTAAAGGATTTCAGTCACACACCAACTTTATGTTGGCACTCCACATGTAACCAATGAAGCTGCTTATGGTTTCCAAAGAGCTCCTTCGACGTGTGCAAATGCTTCCATATTCACACTGGAGTTATCCCCCTCCACCTCTCTTTTTAACCACAGCACTTGCTGCCTTAAGAGGCTCTTCCCAAAATTCACTTGAGCTTTGGGAATGCTTTTTATGCAGTGTGAGGGATTTGGTTTTGGAAGGGATGCTTCTGTAGCTTGGCTAGGCATGCAGAATCTACCACACGGAACTTAAAGTGCTGCATTCCTAAAAGGAAGCATGCAATCTGATCCTATGCATGTTATTTGGAAGTCAGTCCCACGGAATTCAGCCAGTCTTACTTCCAAGTAAGTTTACTTTAGTCATGTGTGTCTTAGAACATTAAATTTAACCTATTTCTTTTTCTAGATACAAGTAATCGTATTATATGTAAAACCACTTATTTTTATCATTTAAGATAAATATGATTGCAGATTTTTTTTTCAGATTTAGTAGTTGGGGGGGGGGCATGACCATATTAAAACTAGTATTTGTAGCATTCAATGGAGTGGGTGAAAGCTGGAGGAAGGAGCCAGAAATGTCCAATTCGTTTTTCTCATAAAGTGTGTGGATGCCAGTTCTGTGCTCAGTTAGGCAGAAAAGTATTGTTACAGTATTGTCCGGAGACCAGAGGCCTTATGGAATGTGCAATTTTTCAAGTGGTATAAGTGTTTGTTATGTTGAAACTTTGCTATTATACTTGGGGTGGGAGCGAAACCCTCATGTAGAAATTGGAAGGGATTATTTATTATTACAAGGAACATCACTGCTAGGCTTTGTTGCCCATGGAGCATCCCTTGTGTGGCATTTTTCTTTCTTTTATTCAATGTGCTCTGATGTTGTGGCATCAGCTCCACAAAGCCGTTGACCCCCAAAAGTATTCAAACTTGAACTGCACTGATTCCCCCCCCCCAGATTTTCAGGATAAAATGTCTTGAAAAGTACCATATGTATCTTTAACATGGCTACTCACAGCTTCTTTATCCCACTTTTCTGTTTCGCCTCCTCCGGTGCTAATTGGGAATCACAATTGGAAAGCACGATGATGTCATGATCCTATGTAGCCAATTGGGAATCACAATTGGAAAGCACAATGATGTCATGATGCTATGTAGCCAAACAGATTTGTAGCAGTGCCACTGAGGGCAAACAAAGCAGCATTGCCCACACTTGGGTGAGAGGAAACACAGGAACACCTTCATTTTTTCATGCTTCAAGGGCAGCCCACAAAGTCACCCCTTCTCAGCGTGGGAAGAGGAGGAGCATGCCTGGCTGCTTTGGCAATTTGGGGACACCTAGTGTTTACCCCTGTTCCCACTGAATGGGCAGCTTTGCCCTTGTGTAAACAATCCCCATAAATCGCTAGAAGGGGGGGGGTTGTGTGAGAAAAACATTTCAAAAGTCCCCTCTGTTTTAGCTCACCTCTTCTTCTCTGCAGCACAGTCTAACACCTAATCCTTAAGCTGTTTGATCCCTTGGTGTTTCTTTGATGTTTTGAAGGACAGCCCCCCCATTAACTCCAGGCTGTTGGATTGGTGCCAGCAAATTACATTTTATTGCCATTGTGCCTGGATGCAACTCTAGTTGACAACTGCCCCCACCCACTGCTATAGGGACACAAGGGAAACAGCTGTTCTGTTTTGAGTAGAGATGGGTGGAGTGGACCTGTGACATCACATCTGCGGACTAACTCCTATTTACCTTGTAGCATTCTGCCCTTACCATTTGTGAGAGGCTCAGTGACTTCAACTGTGAGAAGCTATTTCCGCACAAGCAAAACTGATAGTTAAATTACTTTTCAATTGGTGGAGTAGTAAAGGGGTAAAGGGACCCTTGACCATTAGGTCCAGTTGCAGACGACTCTGGGGTTGCGGCGCTCATCTCACTTTACTGGCTGAGGGAGTCGGCGTACAACTTTCGGGTCATGTGGCCAGCATGACTAAGCCGCTTCTGGTGAACCAGAGTAATGCACGGAAACGCCATTTACCTTCCCGCCGGAGTGGTACCTATTTATCTACTTGCACTTTGACGTGCTTTCAAACTGCTAGGTTGGCAGGAGCAGGGACTGAAAAACAGGAGCTCATCCTGTCGTGGGATTCGAACTGCCGTACTTCTATTCAATTTCACTATCAGAGAGTCCATCCAGCCACTCAGGACTCAACTAGACTGGTAAAGAAAAAGCAATTTATATGTGATCACATATCACAATTTATATGTGATATGCTGATCGCCGAAGAATTGATGCTTTTGAATTATGGTGCTGGAGGAGACTCTTGAGAGTCCCATGGACTGCAAGAAGACCAAACTATCCATTCTCAAGGAAATCGGCCCTGAGTGCTCACTAGAAGGACAGATCCTGAAGTTGAGGCTCCAGTACTTTGGCCACCTCATGAGAAGAGAAGACTCCCTGGAAAAGACCCTGATGTTGGGAAAGATGGAGGGCACAAGGAGAAGGGGACGACAGAGGATGAGATGGTTGGACAGTGTTCTCGAAGCTACTAACATGAGTTTGGCCAAACTGCGGGAGGCAGTGAAGGATAGGCGTGCCTGGCGTGCTCTGGTCCATGGGGTCACGAAGAGTCGGACACGACTGAACGACTGAACAACAACAACAATGTGTTGTATGTGCGATATAACATTGCACCACCAGATGGCGACGTGGAGTCCCGTTTTTCTCTACCTGTTTTCCCTATTTAAGTTTACAACATGAATTATGCATCTATAAAATTTCTTTAACATAAGTAAAATAATTTTTTATAAATAGGTAGAAACGTAAATATGAAAATTAATGACTGCATACTGCAATGTAGTATCATTTTTCTCTTGCACTGCAGTATGTAAACATAAATATGAATTGGTATATAAAAAGTTGTTTTGTCTTTTAATAAGACAAAAATGAACAATGAACATCAGTTTTCAAAAGAAGATTTTTACACTTTCTGCAATTATGTAGGCCATGGTCCCTTCAATTATTTTTTCAGGCCTCATTTTTAATTCGTTGAAAAGTTGCCACACTTTGTCTTTAAGTTACCGTACTCTCTCTCCAGTTAAAAAGTTAATTTGGGTAATGGTGGGCATAGTTTGATTAGATAATAATTATAATTAGAGAAGAATGCAACTGTATTTATTGATTTAAAATATTCCTCCGCCACCCTTCATACTGTTACAAAGCCCTTTCCAAGGATTCCCAGCACTCACCCTGGGTCTGTGTTCCTCTGAGAATCAAGAGGTGGCAGAACTGTCATAGCTTTAAGAAATATGTTGGAGCTGTATAGTTTATTTCTGTCTTCCCTAAATTTATATGTTTCAGCATTAATTTATATGTTCCAACATTAACATATGCTTTGAACCAACCTAAAAACTGCTGACTGCAAAGACTCGTTAGTATAAATATCTCCGTTACTTTCCCTGGTAACATTATAATGTGGGCTTCAGTGTACAGATGAATAATATTGCTTCTAAAAAGAGTGAAAATAGATGTTTGTATATAAAATCACTCACTTCATTGTCTTGTGAATGTTACAGCAAATGTACATTCTTTCTTATACTGGTGTTGTATACAGTTTCAATAATGAAAACAAGTTATTACAAAAATAAAAGCTGAACCAATCTGTCAAGAAAAAAATTTTTTTTGAAGGATCCCTGACTCTCTAGAGAGGCTTTTGGGGAACACAAGGGGAAGAGGAGGTGGGAAACATTTCTTCAATGAACATCCCTCCATTCACTTATCTTAGGACCCTAGCCAAGGGGTTTTAATGGGATTGCATTTGCCAGTCTGCATACAGCTTAGCTTTCATCCTGTGTTCTTAAAGGACACTATGCAGCACACATGCTATGTGGCATGGGCAGGTAGACTTTTTTTTAAAGGACATTTTCAAAACACACCAAAATTACCTTGTTACTATCGCTACACTATGAATTATGTTATATTGTAATATATATTACAATATTAATATCATTGTTCATCACTAATACCTGGCTGAGCGATCTGGGAAGAACTGATCCCCTACTAATTATGTCTTATGGTATTCTTGGTACAGTGTGGGCATAGGCTCGATATCAATGGCTGGGGAGTAAGGATCACTGTAGCAATTAGGCCAGGGGTCAGCAACCTTTTTCAGCCGTGGGCCGGTCCACCATCCCTCAGACCATGTGGTGGGCTGGACTATATTTTGAAGAAAAAAATTAATGAATTCCTATGTCCCACAAATAACCCAGAGATGCATTTTAAATAAAAGCACACATTCTACTCATGTAAAAACGCCAGGCAGGCCCCACAAATAACCCAGAGATGCATTTTAAATAAAAGGACGCATTCTATTCATATAAAAACATGCTGATTCCTAGACCGTCTGCAGGCAGGATTGAGAAAGCGATTGGGCCGCATCCGGCCCACGGGCCTTAGGTTGCCTACCCCAGAATTAGGCTGTCCATCTCCTTTGTCAGGATTCCTGTCCAGCTGATTTCTCAGTTCACATATATAAGACTGTAGGGAGCTTCTGTTGGACCAAGCCAGTGGCCCATCCTGTCCAGTATCCTATATATTCACACTGGGCAACCAACTTCTTTGTCTCTGCTGTCTAACCAGGCTGGCATCCTCTTGGCCCTTTTGGTACCTTTCCTGATCTGCGGTTCAGTTTCTAATATTGTGTTTTTAAACAGTTCCCAAGCATTTTGGAAATATTTGACGTTTTTGACTTTATCAATTCCCTCATTTTATCCTATGACATCAAATGTGACCGTGCTGGGTTTTCTTGCCAATTGGCCATTTACATGTATGCTTAGGTTAACAGCACTATTGTCACTGCTCCCAGTTGGCTCAACAGCACTTATATCTCACACCAAGTCCTGGCAGCACTCAAGATTTGGTCTAGGGCTGCTGACCCTCTGGTCAGTGCCATGACCATAGGGCTTAGTCATTTAGGGTATCTTGAAATTTTACCAAGGGTAATAGTTGGGCCAGTACTTACAATACTGTATACATCCAAGCATGTTGTAAATCTTGCCCCTCCTATTGAAATGCCATCTTCTCTATCGTCCCTCATCTGAAACAGGGCAATGCAAATGACATAGGAGGGGATGGTCCTTAACAAAAGAGGGGCCATGGCATCTCTTCTTAATACTTGGAAGTAAGGCTGATGCTAGATTTTGTTAATTGTAAGAATCAAGCCACGTCTATGAGAAATTGGAATTAACTCATTTTATTGCATGTACAGAACTTTAAAACTCGGAACATATTTGTTAGGTGGCAAATCCCAATGGGATTGAATTAAAGAATTATGCCGTCTCACAGATCTTAAATTTTTACTTTACAAGGATTTACTAAGGGTTTATGAGTTGCTGTAGTTCCCTAAAGCTTCACAATTGTACCACTTCAGCTGCTGAGGCTGCCAAACAAGAACAGCTGGTAAATTCACAACCGTATATATTTCATGTAGATTTCCAGCCAAAACTCTCTGTCTCCTTGAGGGACTATCCAGTTGGGATTTCAATTTAGTCCACTGATGAAGATGCTCCTGGCTCTTTCAGTGACATTTATTCTTTAGAAGTTATTTCATCTCCTTTGCTTTTTGGTAGGCTCATCACATAGAGCAGACTTGTATTAAATAAAAAAATAAAATAAAAGATTGTCCAGTAGCACCTTAGAGACCAACTAAGTTTGTTCTGGGTATAAGCTTTCGTGTGCATGTACACCTCTTCAGATACACTGAAACAGAATCACCAGACCCTTATATATAGTGGGAGGGACTTGTATGTTAGAAGTCTGTGCTTATATAGAAATGAATGGTTCTACTTACTAATTTCCAGATGATTTTTCATCAGTTTAGGTGGCAAACATGATAATTCATGTATGGAGGGGCTGAATGCATTACCTGGCTAAAACCACAGAGTGGCAATGAAGGGTGGGAGGAATTCCTACCCTACTGGAGATTCCTACCTTCTACTGGAGGTCCTTGCTTGGCAGTAGGGAGGAAGTAAAAAGCTCTGAGGCTGTATCAAGAGGCTGTATCCAGAGCATCCGGTTCAGGCTAATTGCCCCACCAACATGCCCATGATGGTTACTGCTGGCTATTCCATGAGAATCATGTGTCAAACACCTCTTTGCAACTCTATCTCTTCTCCTTGCTGCAACAATGCATTATGGTTAACAGAATGAGCACCCTCCCTTTCAGATGTTGTCAGTGTCAGTAGTCAGGCCCTGCATGTACTACTCTGCCACTAATCACAGAGGGCCATAGAACTGATAAGTATCCAGCCACCTGAAACACTTGTCACTACCATTTGCCAGAACATCTGTGTTCCCGTGCTGCTGATGGTGGTGGTGGGAGAGTTAGCTTCCTGCTTGGCAAAGAGCATTTTTGTTGTTGTCATCATTGTTAAAAGAACTCACATACCGCGTTATATTTCAAGAAGAAACATCAAGGCAGTTCAAGTGGATAGCTTGGTTGGTTAGAGCGTGGTGCTGATAACGCCAAGGTTGCAGGTTCAATCCCTGAATGGGATGGCAGCATATTCCTGCATTGCAGGGGGTTGGACTAGATGGTCCTCAGCGTCCCTTCCAACTCTACAAGTCTATAAGCAATTAAAAAAGATGACTGTCCTGCTTTGATTGTTGTCTGAAGTCAGGAGATCAGGGAGATGCTTGTCTAAACAGGTGTGTCTTCAATTACTAGTGGAATGCCAGTACTGATAACCCCTCCATCTTTCAGCAGGGAGAGCATTCCACAACACTGGTGCCAGCAGTAAGAAAGCCCCAGTTCCATGTTACCAGTTACCAGTTCATGATAATAATCAGCCCATGGAAAAACTAACTGGGTTCCATTAGTTGGTCTTAGGCATGGCAAAACCTGAACCTCCAGCTGTTTGGGGACTACAGTTCCCATCATCCCTGACCACTGGTCCTGTTAGCTAGGGGTGATGGGAGTTGTAGTCCCAAAACAGCTGGAGGGCCAAGTTTGGCCATGCCTGGTTAGTTGTCCTTACCAGGCAGTGTAGGGTGGTGGTGGTGGGGGGAATGGTGTTTCAGGTAACCTGGTCCAGAGCTGTATAGGACTTTGTGAGTAAAAGGATCTAAAAACTGTTTTGGTGCTTAATAAGCAGCCATTGCATATCCCCTAGCACAGCTGATGAGAAGCACCACTCAGCACCCAGCCTGCAGCATTCTGCACCAGCTGCAGTGTCTGGACCAGCTGCAAGAGCATAGTAGAACCTGTACCCAGTTAAGAAATAAGTTATATATCCCCTTGAGTAAGCCAGTGCTTCAAGTGTGTTGGGATTCCTTGCAGGACACTGGTTGCATTAAGATCATCAAGGAAGCCTCCATCGAATGGGCGACAGTTCTCTTTGAAGCACCATTTACAGGGGCAAGGGGCAGGAAAGTTATAGTTTTCAAAAAGAAAAAAAGTTATCAAATACAAGGTGTTTTTTTTTTAAAAAAAGAAAATATTAAAGAGAGCTGAAAGGCAAAGAATGCCCCCCCCAAAAAAAATGTTCTGTGATTGACGTAAGGCATCGTGGCAAAGAGCTGACAACTAGCTAAAGAGCTAAAATGTTCAATAAAGTTCACTACTGGGAAGCTAAATAATTGCTTTTCAGAATTATTTTTTACCTGTGTGCTCCTTTTGATTAGAGACTCATGGGCTTAAAAAACAAAACAAAACCCAAACCACCCAATTTTATGCATTGCTACTTCAGCTTGCCAGTCAAACTTTGATCTTATTTTGAAGTGTTCGAAAGCTGTCCATGTTGCAAGATTTTGGAAAATCTGATCTTACAGGTTTAACTTAAATATTGTTTCCATTTTGAAGTCTGTCATGTGGGTGCACCACAAAGAGTGTTTGGTTTTAGCCTTGATGCCTTGGGTGGTAGTATGCAATAAGTAACAAAATACTGGGAATAAAAGAAATGTCCTGAAATGTATCCCTCCAGCTATTGCCCAGTTGAGAGACAGAGAGAGAGAAAGAAAGAGACAGGATGTAAAGTAAAACCAGCATTTCTCCCTTTGATCAAAGGAGAGATTCTCCCACCACCCAGCAGGCGATTAACACATAAGTAAATTCTCTTGTAAAAGCCATTGACTGGAGAAAAGCAAGTATCTGCTTAGCACCTAGAAAGCAAACTTTACTTATCCGGTATGCAGCTTTCAGTGAAAAAAAAAGAACATTCCCTTTCCAAGTTCAGGGTTATAAGTGAGGCTTAGTTGTCTCAAAATACTGCCTGTCAGCAAAGTGACTTATTTCCCTATATAGTTTGTCTCTGGTGTGATATGACAGCTGCCATGCTTCTAAAAGGGAAAACAGTGAGTTCTTCTGGCTTAGGAGCAGAACTGATGTTGAAATTCAGTTGGCACGACCTATTTACGTGTGATTTCATATTTATTTTCACTATTGGCAAATGACATTTCGCATTTGGTGCATTGTATTTGGTGGGATGAGCGGAATAATCGATTCCATTGTGGCGCTGTTTGCAGCCCCTTTTTATTATGCAGCTTTTTGAAGTCCTGGTAAGTATCCTGACACTTGCCCTTGACTTGATGTCATAGCTGTCAATCATTTGCTGCCATAAGTGGCCAGGCAATGTCCAGAATGTCCTCCGGACAATTCTTGTTTGCATTTCTGTTACAAAGGGCCTGCCATTGTTATTACACCTGCTAGTGTTCAGTGTCACTGACCTCTCATTTAACGCACAATCAAGGGTGTGTGTGTTTTTTTTTAAAAAGAGTTAAACTGGCACCCAGCCCACTTAAATTAGAGAATTTGTCATGCACTACTATCTGCAATCATGAGAAGAGGACAAGAATATTACAAATGCCAATCCACTGGAGTATGCCCTTGATACTGTCATGTATTGTTCACTGATCCCCCCCCCTCAAACGCCCTTGCCTCTTAAAGTGAATGATGTCATATGTACCCAAGGGCCAGGGTCATTTTTGTTCTTGTTTTGGGTATTATTATCTGTGTCTCTGTCTATCTGATTGTAATTAAGATAATAAGACAACACAATGGGAGGAATTCAAGGTAATGCTAAGCAGCTCACTCTATCAGCTCAAGCATTTTTGCTTGTCTGATTGAATGATCTCCCCCCTCTGCACACTCCCTCCCTCTGTTTATTGGGTTTATTATTATTAGTGTTTTCCTATTGTGATTTTATGCTGTAACTGCCATGAGACTTGCTGGTATAGGGCGGTATACAAATGTAATAAATAAGAATAAAAAAATAATGCTATTCTGGGGGTTCTCCCAACTGCAGGGTGTGTGTGCAGGGGGCACATGTGGGGAGGAGAGGGGAGAAAAGCCCTGTTATGCTAGCAAAAGTCATTGTGTTCGCAAAAGCCATTGCTGAATCTGGCCCATTGTAAATGACATTGGAATGAAGTGTAAAAGTTAACATTAAGTCAAAATAGGGAACTGGTAAGAAACAGTTCGATAGAAAAGCTGCTTAAGGTGCACCGGTAGAACACTGAATGGGTATCATGGCCATTATTGACTCTTTTCTGATGAGTATGGGGGAACTAATCTCCACTAACATTAAAATGTGCAGTTTATGCATGGGTTGAAGGAAGAGCCTCCTTCATCGCTTGCTCTGTTGAGTGTGTGATGGCCTGATCCATGTAATCATTGTTGCTCAAAATGAGGGTGTGCCATAAAGATCACACAGACTGTACAGATCAGCCCTATGGGGATATTTTGGGCTATGTGCACATAGATCCATTTCCACTTTAACCCCAGTACACATGTGCCAGGGGGATCATACTACTTCTCCTTTGCTTCTCATAGACTTGACATGCTTTCAGGTTGGTGCAAACAAGGCAAAAGACTCTAGGTGAACATTTTGAGCAACTTGCCATTGATAGATTTTTTGGTATGGAAAAGTTCAGAAAATTAGTAATTATTATCTGTTTTGTTGCATGCTGTTGAGGAATGGAAATTTTATTCTGCTAGTGATTTATTTTGGGGAAATTGTATAAAACAAATTATTATTTAATTCTTTCACCAGCTGTATTTGCATCATAGGTTTATACCCTGGAGAATGGCTCTTGAATGTAAATCATTGCAGCAAGATTTTGGCCTTTCCACTGCTAAGAATCAAGCACAGCGATGAAAGAAGAACATATAGGAAGCATAGAGCAACTCAGAGTTCCTGTTTAGGGATAGAGCTACATTTTATGTTGAACTTTAATCCATTTTTTTAATTAAAAAAAAAAAGCTAAATTCTCCAATGAACTTCCTTTAGTGATGAACTGCATCAACACAATTACATCGTTTGGTACATCTGGTAATTAAATATTCATGTATTTATCTTTTAATGGCTATGTTCAAGGATTCCCCACCCCCATTTTACCATTGGATAGAATTATGATCAGTTTTGCAGCTGTAGATTCTACACATAACCTTGACTGTTGCAGCAATTAGGAACAATTGGAATGTATTTAAACTTGATTTTGATAAAGTAAGAATGACAGACACTGGTTTTCATCCTCCTAGTAACTGTTTCCTCACAATGATGTACTTTCAATTGTCTTTCCACACTTTTCTATTACACTGGTAGAGGATTTCAGCTCTTAAAATATTATGTGGTATGAGATTGTTTAGTGGTAATTTGACAATATGCAAGTGAAGATCAGAAGGGGAATTTAAATTATATAAGTCACCCAATTTGATTGAAGTGTGACTTGTGTGCTAGACTAGAAGAGAAGTTTTCACATCTTAAGTAGTTTTTATTAAATACCTTGATTCAATTATTTACACTTGTTACCCAACTCATTATGAGGAATTTGAGGGTAATGCAAGGGTAAAATCAGTGCTCCCGAATCAGAAAAGCATGAAACTGAATCCCTGTAGATCTTTCTGTTGTTGTTCTGCGATCCATCACAATTTGTATCTAAAAGCTTCTTGACATTAAAGACCAGGTGAGTGTGTTGAGGAAAGGGAATTGAGGCAGCGGGGGGGATATCTCCTATCCACATTCAGTTCTTTGAATGTAAAAGTGTTTTTGGGATAACGGCCAGCAAGTATTAAATGGGTAGATTTGATAAATGCAACACACGCACCTTGAGTGATTTAACTCCAGTGACCAATAACCAACTCAAATAATATATATATAAGCAACACCTCCAAAGATGCTTTAAAAGGTGCAATTCTGCAGCTGTGAGGCAGCAACTAAGAATGCACATACTCTTGCTGTCAGATTAAAATCTATTGTGTCCAAATATAAACCTCTATAATCACACAAAAATGTGTAGAAAATGTGTCCTAGGAAAGCAAAGGAAAACTAAGGAAAGAGGCCCAGAAGCAGAAGGCCCTATACATTTTGGAGAATTTTCCTCTTTGGTGTGATAGAAAGGCACAAGGAGGCATCACGCAGCCCTACCTTGAGTAGCCAAAGTTCCCATAAAATAATAAGGACCAAACTGACTGGGCCTGATACTCCATGAGATATGACTTTAGATGTTGTGTGTTGTTTGTACCTACATGAATCAGAAGGAAAGGGTTGTGGTCAGTGGGCTTTATAAGACTTGGCAATTTCTGTGTCACCTGGGAGACAGCACACCTTCTGGGACATCCTGTTACCTCCGCACACTGCTGCCTCTGTCCCACCCAGTAGGGAGTCACCTACCATCACCACATGTTTCTTCCTCCTCTGGTGGAGCAGCAGGAATAATTTGGAACACTGTTCCTTTCACAGCCACCGGTGCATTCTGAGGTCTGCGACTGCTGTCATTGCTCCTCTGGCTTGGAGTTCAAGGGGAGGGCATGGAATCCAATTTGCAGCTCCAGTGACACAGCATAGCTCCTAACAGTCCTGCTTCCGTGTATCAGGGGTTCATTTCCTGCAATGAGCAATCTTCCTCCTCTTTAGGGACACCCCACCTGCGTTGCTGTTCCAGGATAGTCCATTCTCCTCTTTCGAGAAGTTCCTCATTTTGCCCCGTAGCTTAAAGTGTGCATAGGCGGGCCTCAGGTTGCTGTATCTTCTCTTCCAGCAAGGCATCCAGCTTGCAGGTGCCGTTTTGCACATTCTCAGGCAGGAAGACAAACCTGGCATAGGTATTGCAGGTCACTGCAGTAGCTCCTTCACTGTCCATGTGTGTTGGTCCTACATACACTGTTGGGACAGCACTCTGGGCCTCCACCTCAAAACGCCCTCACAAACACCCCTGCGTGCCAGTCCTGGTCACAAGCTCCTAGAGGCTGCTGGCTACTAACTCTTCCCCCAACTCCCTTCCTCGTTCAGCCTGGCTTCCCTCTCCTTTCTCTCAGTGTTCCTGGGAAATGTAATCATTCTATAAAGAGAAAATGAGAAGATTGTTACCTGCAGTCACACCACTCATTTTCAGCACCAGCTGCCACCACCAAAAGAAATATCCCTCATTTATACAGAGCAGCAGGTGGTATTATAGAGTTACCTATCCAGACCAGCTGTATTGTTGTTTTTGAAAATCTCCGCAAAAGAACTTTGACACAAGTGCATGTTTTCATTTGCTTTTCAACAATGCTATTTTATTTAAAACGGAGAGAGGCAAAGGGGGAAAAAAATGGAATTGAGAACCGAAAAACTCCATTAAGTGTGGCTAAAAATTATGAAGGCATGTGTTGCTCTGCATTAGAAATATGCTGCAGAGTTCAGAGCAGTGTAGTTCATAGGCAGTGCTCTTTTTCTAAAATAATAAAAAAATGTTTAGGGGTACTCTCATTTTCCTACTCAGACTACTGTCCCTCAGTGAGGCCAAACTTAGATTCACAATATGTTTAAGGGTATGCGTACCCCTACGTCCGTCCCCCCAGAAAAAAGCAATGCTCATAGGTAATGAACTAACACTTTGTTGATTTCCTGTGAACGCATAAGATATGATCTTAAGATATCTGGAAGGAATGTGCAGATTAAAAATATCACTTAAAGAATTCATATATCAACATTTTTTAAAATGGAAAAATGCAGGAGAGAGCTGGGGGGTGGGCTGGTGTCACAAAAAAACTTTTGGCATTGCAGTATCCTAGCAATACATCTATCACCATATTTTAGGCTCATGAGGATTCCTTCCCACCTGTCAATATCTTATTAGCTGGCAACTTTATTGGGTTTTATTGAGGGATGAGCAGGGGGTGTATGCAGCCTAGCTCCCTTGCTTGAACTGTCTGGACTAAAGTTACTTGAATGAAGGGAGTATTGGGATAGCCTTCCTTAGAATGCAAGTCATCTGAGACTGCTTGAGTTCCCTTGATTTCTTTGGCTGTAGTCTTCCAGCAGTCTCCTGTAAAAGCAAGCAGGGAGATTATATAAAAGGATTTTAAGGCTGCACTTACAACTGCTTTTTCCTTGCCTTGTTCCGACTTACCCTAAAGTGGCTTTTACCCTGAATCCTGCCTGGTTTGTTCCCCATGTGCCCTTAGGTTGATGCCTAACTCTGCTATGCCACCCACATTTATTATTGCAATGAATGTATTGGTTTTCAATTAATCTTAGCTGTATTATGCTATAGATGCATCATTTACTTGGCTGGTGGTGTTTATTCTAAAACGCCTGAACTTCAGAGTGGGATGGATGCAGGTAGGAATGGGTTCATGGGAGACAAAAGATGTTTCAATTCAAAAAGGCATTGCCACCTTGCTTTTCCTATTAGTGGAAATTGTTTATTCATTTAGCTTTGCTAAAACTTGTTCATATTCTTTCAGAAAACAAAGGATAATATTTAGGGAAGGGGGAAGGGGGAAATAACACAGTCACTTTTTCTTTTATTACATAGCTTGCAAACTGAGTATCAATGGATTCATTGTAGGAGTTAGGGTGGATCAGCTAATAGTTCTTAACTCGGCTTGAGAAGCACTATGCTTTTAAAGCACATGACTTCCTCCCAAGTATTCCGGGAACTGTAGTTTACGCCTAACATATCTACAATTTTAGCATGCTTAAAAACTACGGTTCCCACCATTATTTGTGCTTTAAATGTTCCCTAGATGTACGGTGTGTACATAGCCATAGCTCCTGGAACAGCAGTGGTTACCTACCCTAGAAGCAATTGAAGAAATGCCACTGAGATTTGGTTTGTAGAGCCTGGAGTGCAAAATTCTCAGAAGAAACACAATTATTTTCCATTTAAGAATGGCACTGTATAAAACATTTTCTATCATCACTTTTAATGTCTTGCACATGTCTTTGAGGAAAATAAAACCCTTCTGGGTCTTGTAGACTATTTCCCACAATAAAATTTAATCCATTTCCCTGATATATTGGTATCTTGAGACTTTGAAGCCTATAGTATCATAAAAGCTTTGTCTAATTTCATTAATTTCAGTAAAAGTTCCTTGTTTATATCATATCCTAGACCATTAAAGTGCCCAGACTCATGTCTTTAAGGTCATCAGACTGTTCTCCTTAATATAAAGAGATAAGAAATGGGGAACCACTGACCTCAACAAATTCCCTATGGAAACACCTTAGTAGCTTCCCAAGGGTTTGGTGATCTCCTAAACCTCACATAAAGCCTCATAGAAATGGCATTTTGTGGGATGCCAAGTATCTCCACCCCTTAGGACCAGTCATTTCTTCCATGGGAAATGCCTATCAAACCTCAGTGAAACCTGTAACAGTTGCTCTTTGGGGTGGTACCATGCCCATTTGCTAATCTGGTTGAGTTGTCTTAAATAAACTAGAATTCCTGAAGAATTATGTAGTTTAATATGCCTGATTTCCTGAATTCCCTGTCAGACATTAGATTCTGTGATGTCCCCCAGATGCTTGAGAGGTTAATAGTAATAGCTGGGATGCATATAGTGATACTGAGAAAGAATGTTATCAATAAAATGGCTCTTTCTCCTTGGTTGCACACTGTTGTCCCCCCCCCCCCGGAATTTAAGTTCAGATGAATTATTCTCACAATAATGGCTTCGTGTATCAATAGGTTTGTGTGTCTGTTTTGAAAAAAGGCCTTCTTATGTTTGTGCTGTCAGTAGCTAATTTCTCAGTGGAAGGATAGCAGCTGTTCAGTGATTGAAACATGAAGAAAGATGTGTTGGAATCAGATAAGCATCACTTCCAAAGCAGATTTACCTCCACATTTGCTTGCCTTTGTAATATTACTAGCAGTTAAGGAATGCTGAAACTGAGCTTTATGCTTGATTTGAATCATAATCTCATAAGATATAGTAAAATCTACCTTTAACATGCTTTGGTTGCCATTTTGCGTCGACACACAGCAAAATGCTCATACAGCATGACAAACTAAAATTATAATCAAGGGAGGTATATTGACCTTTGAGAGTAGTATTGTAAAGGTTCTAATTGTTGTCCCTTATGATTATAATTTGCCTTTTTGATGGCTTATGAGACTCTTCTCCTACCCCCATTTCCCCCTTTTCATCTGAAGTGATTTGTAGCTGCACAGCATTACACTTTTATCTCCACTTCCAAAGCTGCACTTGTAAGACTACATTCAGCAGCAGATTAATCCCCAAATAGCTTGGTTCAGTTTTCACAGCTGCTGCCAAATAGGCCTTCCTTCGCAGCCTTTTTCAGAATTTCTGGTCATTATAATTAGCAATTACTCATGGCAAGGTTGTTTCTACATTTCAGAGTTGTTGTTGTTGTTGTTGTTTGGGGGGGGGGGAGGAAGGACCTTCATTAGTGTACTTTATGAGCAGGAATTATCAGTGTGAGAACTTAGGAGGAAACCATTGTTTTAATATTCAGAAGTTGATTTTGAACATTATTATAAATGTGAAAGCTCTGAAGTAAAGTTGTGGCAGGGGTGGGACACAGTCATCAGATGTAGCCTTCCCACTATACATGGCGAGTCCCTCAGATCACAAAGGAGGCCGCTGGTCTCTTTGGCCAAGCTTTGTTAGCTCTTCTGTCACAGGCATTGAGTTTTCTTTCCACTGTAATAAAAGGTCTGCTGGGTAATATTTAGGCTACTGGGATATGAATAGAGCAGATGTATTCCTTCCCACCATAAAAGCTATGGGATTGCCCAGCCCTGTTAAAAATAAAAATAATTTCCTTTGTTCAGGTCTGTTGGAACTAGAATTACATTCAAATTACTTGCTCATGAAGACTATCTTGAAGAGAACCTGGCCAAAAGCTCCATCTACTCTCCCTCCACTTCCAGGGACACTAGTTTTTGTTTTCTTCACAAGGGATGGCACGCTTATGTCTTGAATGAAGATACTTATCCAGAGGCAATATCCTTTCACAAATTCAAAGAATGGCTGCAGTCTGTGCCCAGATCCTCGTGAAATTTTATCTCCATGTAACCCACAAACTGGCCTGGATCAAAGCATTTGGAATACGCCTGCCTACCTTACAACTTTTGTTAATGATGTGTTTTGGTACTTGCTAAACCATATGGCTGTTAGAGGATACTTAGTTCTTGCTTTCACCAACATGGAGTGTAACAAAAGAGACAGTAGTATTCTGGTTATAGGCTGACCTCCTTTGGCACTTGCACAGACACTATGGTGGGAGGGGTCTGGTTGCTTGTCACCTATCACCAGGGGCGCCAGCTTTACATGGCCAAGTTGTCTTCTGCACCCTTAATGTCTGCTGGGAGGGGGTGGAGGAGGGTGAGCGCAGAGCCAAGCACTGTGTGGCCTCAGTGGCCGGCTCCTCCTGAGCACGAGAGGAGAAGCCACCGGCCATTGAAGCTGCACCATGTTGGGCTCCTCGCTTGGCCTCCCACCGACAATATGACATAGCTCATGCATCACATGCATGATGTTACATGTATGTGTCACACACATGATGTCACGTGTGCACAGTGCACACCAGGCTCCCTCAATCTTGGGTGCAAGGCGGCACCTCTGCCTATCATATATGAGTGGTTTACTTGATGTAAGTAGCTTTGAGACTCTTCTTTTGTATAAAACAATGGATAAATTAAGAAATAGGATAAAATAAAGATGCCCTCAACTTGTAAGGAATTGATGGCACAGCCCACTTGCCGCAGAGTGCACGAGGCCTAGTGTGTTCCTCAACTAGCATATATCAAGAGTGTTGAAACAAAGAGGAAAAGGGGAAGTTTTAAGTCTTCCAAAACTTTTTGGCCTGTTAGCAGCATTTTTATAATAAAACATTCAAGTTTGAACCTATAATATTAGGACTATGTGTTTTGGAACGGCTGAAGGCCTACTAGCAAGTGAAAATGTGTATACCACAGAATCTTAGTTGTATAGATTCAAGGACTCTGAAAAAAGGAAGAATGAGATAATTTGTAATTTTAACAAGAAAAGGTACCATTCAGTAGTAGAAGAACTTTTAGTATTGTCTTCTTTGAGTATATGTAATATTCCAGGTTCTTTATAAAAATAAAAAAGGTAAAGGGACCCCTGACCTTTAGGTCCAGTCGCATAGATAAGTGATCCTAAATTTGAAATGAAATGCACTGAGTCTAGGTGTGCTTACTCCCAGGTAAGCTTCTGGGAGTAAGAATCCTACATGAGTTTACTCAGAAGTAATTCCCACTGTATTCAGTGGGGCTTATCCTGATGCATAGAATTACATTCTCAGCTGATAAATAATTAGTATTGGTTATTTGTTTCAATTACCATGCATTGTGATTCAGAAGCAAAATTTTAAAAAAGAAAACAATTGGCCTAAATATACTTTTTCACATGAAACAAAGATTTCAAACTTTACTCTCACAGAAATAACATACCTTAACTGAATTAGTTGCTCAGTGCTCTTACTCCTAATGACAATTTATGAAGATGATTTAATCTTACAGTATAAGTGAATGCTCTGCTGACAGGTTCTCATATGAATAGATTAAGCTCTCATTTTAGACATTTTTATCGTATTGATTCATTCCTTTGGAAGAATGTTGGCTTTTACATTTTTAGAAATGATTCCAAATAGCTTGTCCAGATTACATCTTGCATTTGAATTTCAGCTGTGATTATGTTACAGCGGAGACTGACAATTATATAATAGGTATATTTCAAACAGTATAGGAGAAAGCAAGCAGGCTGGTCTTCCTAGACAGGATGCATCTTTGTGTGTACACCCCATATAGGAATTAGACAAGTTTGTATAAGATGCTTTCAGAAAATATATGTGTCCGAGCTTTTAATATGTATTCACAATCTATATTATTGCTTACAGAATATATACAAGCCACCTCTCTGTCAGAAGTAGACTAAGAGGATCATATAATATGACCCACAAGGGCCATCTAGTTCAGCCCTCTGAAATGCAGGAAGGTGCTTTAAAAGAAATGCTTTATTTCCAATAAATAATGCAAACTGATTGCAATGAATGGGTTGAGTCCAGAGGATCCTTTCTACAAACTCACAGGCTTATTGTATTTGTGAAAGGATCTGAGATCTGAAGCTTGAATTAGAGAAGCGGGTGGGGCAGTGAGGCTGATTCCCCTTGTCCCTGCTGTCCCCTGTGCTACTGCCTATGCTATTCCAGATGACACCCCCCCAACACTTTCAGTGGACGTATGGGGCACCAGGGGAAAGAAAAAGAATAGAACATCATCCCCCCCACTCTTCTTCCCAAGGGAGAGTGGATTACTGCTCACAGGAATTCTAGATCCAACCCATTACTTTTTATGACAACCATGGTACAGTAGTGTATGTCCCGAATTAAATGAATGAGCTACATAATGGAAAGGTTAAGAACTTCCACCCCTAAAACCACTTGAATAGCCACCCATTCTCTAATTCATTGTGTGATGCATGCGTACGAGATAGGACAGGTCGTGATGTTTGAGTCTCTGAGCTTCTGGCGCAGCTTAAGCGAATGTTTCCGGGGACTTTGTCTGGTGAAGGGCGTTAAAGATAAAAAGTGAGGTAAAAGGCAGTGAGCGCAGCCAAGGACAGGAAGCATCAGGCTGCTGCATTTAATCACTGATTGGTACCAGGGGAAATCCTCTCTGCATGAAGCCAACAGTTGCCTGAAGAAAGGATGGAGGATCTGAGGAGAGCCTTCTAACTGTTTTTGCACATGTGCTTGGCATTTTAGCAAGCTTACTTATTGGTCATAGAGGTAATCACAGTAGTAAATGCTCACTACCAGAATCATTTTTATTGGGTATTACAGGACCAGATATAGCCAGGAAGATAAGGAAAATATTTGTGTATGCCACCACAGCAGCGAGAGTACTTACAGCAAAACATTGGAAGAGTGATCAAATCCCCATCAGATCAGAATGGTTACTAAAATTGGTAGAATATGCTGAACTAGATAGTCTCTCAGAAAAGATTAAAGATAAGCAAAAACAGGAGTTCATTGATAACTGGAAACCTCTAAAGAGTTACTTTAAAAATCAGTGTTGCAATATGAATTCGGTAGCAGCTTTTGAATAAGCTCTGTAAATAAAGGTTAAATGGGTTAAAATAGATATATACACATAGATGCATATTAATATTTTATTATGATTTTGCTGATAAATTTAGGTAATAGGTTTATGAGAGTGAAAAGATGTTGAGAAGGAAGGGAAGTCAAATTTATGAATATATATACTTCTTTGTTGGAATTTTTATTTTGATGAGTTTGATTTACAGATTATAAAATGTCTTTGATGTATGGATGTAACCATGGTTAATAAAGCATAAAAAAGAAGAATGTAAGCATTGAGTGACTGTGGGAGGGAGCCAAAAGGTGCAGCATGTGGAGTAAAAATAGGGTTGCCATATTTCAAAAAGTGAAAATCCGGATGCCAAATCTAAAAAGAAAAGGAAAAAAAATTGAGCTATAATTTAGGTTCCCTCCCCCCATACAGCAGATAAATACAGTGGTACCTTGGGTTACAGATGCTTCAGGTTACAGACTCCGCTAACCTAGAAATAGTACCTCGGGTTAAGAACTTTGCTTCAGGATGAGAACAGAAATCGTGCGACGGCAGTGGGAGGCCCCATTAGCTAAAGTGGTACCTCAGGTTAAGAACAGTTTCAGGTGGGTCCAGTAGAGCAGCATTGGTGGGAAGGAGGAGTAGATATTGGCAGGCAAAAAGCTTAGGGTGCGGTCCATCTCTCTCCCTCAATATCTGTTTGTTTCTTTCCATTGTTCATAGCCTACATTTAGTTTCCAAGAAAACCCAAGTTAGCCAACAAAGAAAGTTATAATACCGTTCAGTATTTATTTTTTGTCTAGCACCCCCCCACACACACACAAAAGGCTCTGAGGCACAACAACAATCTTCTAACATATATGATGGCAATAAGAGTTAACACAAATTATTATAATATGCAAAGGGGGGGAGAGAAACCTTCCATTATAAAAATATGGGTGGGTTCTTTTTGACACTTGCTTCATAGTACGTGTGGACCGGATTTCTTACTCCTGGTTTTAAATTCTAAAAAGGGTCCCTCAAAATTATCCTGTTCACTTTAATTTAATTTGGCAAGATGCTTATGAAAGCAAATCAGAGGGAGAGAGAGAAAGAAGAAGTATGCATACCAAGCCAGGTCAATGTTTTGATTACTACAGCACAATTCTGTTTGTTTGTTTGTTTAAAATAGTTTTTAAAATGGCCCCCCAAAAATACTTCTTGAGTCCAATAATATAGTGTAATACAGTAGGTTGGGCATATAATTAGGTTTTTTAATGAAAAAATAATAAAAAATACACCCTAAAGCACTGCAGATTAGATATTGATGTTAATATTGTATTAGTACTATGTGCTGTTCCACGATACATTGTCTAAAACCACATTACACTGTTCTGAATGTACCTGGCCTTCAGCATTTGCTGAAGGGAACAACATGTAAGCTATTCTGGGGAAGAAAAGCAGGCACAAATATAATAATTAATAAATGGTGCTAGATGGATGTGACTATTGTTCCACATGCAGATATACCTTATGGGAATGTTTGAATAGTTAGCATCAGCTGAGTTAGAGAAACAGTCCAAAAGGAACTACAGTGGTACCCCGACTTACGAATTTAATCCGTTCCGAATGCACATTTGTAGGTCGAAAAATGTGATTTCCCCATAGGAATGCATTGGAAACGAAATATTCGGAAAAATTCATAGGTCGAGTAAACCACATCTAAAATTCGTAAGTCAAGTAAACCCCATCTAAAACCGCCAACGGATGTCCATTCGTAAGTCGAAAAATTCGTATGTCGAGTAATTCGTAAGTTGAGTAAACCCCATCTAAAACCGCCAACGGATGTCCATTCGTAAGTCGAAAAATTCGTATGTCGAGTAATTCGTAAGTCGAGGTACCACTGTATCTGTTTACAATTCAAAGATTTCCTATGTGAGAGAGCTTGGTTAAATTAAATATATCTATCATATGCAGGAGGAAAACAAATTAGTTCAACTCCCTGTTTCCTTTGCAAACAGAGAACTTCAGTAGTTTGGCATCATTTGACGGCCTGAGCATTTTTTGTACCTTTTCTTGCCTTTTATGCAAGTCAAGTGCTCACTTTTAACTGTGCTATTAAAAAGAGGAAGAGGGAGTTAATTTCAGCCGCAGCCTCTCCCCCCTACCTCTGACTGTGTGACTGACTGGACAGACACCAGCAGTTTTCTTTATCAAATGCTCCTGATGGGGTGATGCTTGTTATCCAGAAAGGCAGCTACAGAACAACTAACTCTCTAATACAGAGGAAATGCTCTGAGTAATCTTCACAAAACTAGATAAAGCTGAAAAATGCTTCTGTTTCAGTGATAATGTTTCAACATACGCATTTAAGGAAACAAGGCCTAATTCCTAAATAAAAGGTCAGCTGTCTTCGTTTATCACATGTTCATGCTGACTCTGGATGGAAAATTGAACCAGGACATGAAAACATGAGGTTTGTCACAGCTGAATAATTTTATTTCATAGGACTCATGTTTGCTGCCAATTACCTTCATTTTAAAATTGCATTCAGCCTGCAGCTGGTTCTTATACAACGTAGTTTTCACCATGGCCATCAATGAGTGATCTACATTCTACAGCCTCTGAATGGACTTGCTTTATTTGTTTCCTTGTTTTGTATCAGTTCCAAAGCACAGAAAAGGGGAGTGTTAATCCATTCCTCCTTTGTCATTTTCCTGCAGAAAACTTCTCCCGGAAGCTGCTATTTGCTCTCAAATTTGCGGGCAAAAAGCAGCTTCAACAGGGCAGAATGGGTTAAATCTCCTCTCTCACTGAACTGCCCGAATTCAGAATCCCATGACTGTGTTTTTCTTTTTTTTTCCTAAAGAAAGAGACGTGGTGGTTGTATCCATATGCAATAAACTGTTTTAAATATTTATGAGAAAATAAAGGGATGGATGACCATAAAGACTTTTTGATAGGTGTGAGACACTCTCAAAAGATAAACTATTAGAAATTGTAGGAAGTAGTAGCTCCAATTGGTTGCAGAGAATTCAAGTAAGATCATCAGCTATCAAAATTTTATAACAAACAAGGCTCCTTAAGTATACCAAGGGAGATGGACTGAACCATTAAAGTATTTTCTATCCTGCATGGAGATAGGACTGTGCCTGCCCTGTTTCTGTGTAGATTTTAATGAGAAATTTGTTTAAAAATCTGTGTGGAAACAAAAGGCACTTATGAGGCAGTCCAAGAGCTGCAGCACTGCCTCTGTTCCTCTAAAATAAAATAAAAAAATCTTTATTTTATACTTTTAAAAATTGGTAATTCAGCCACCATACCCACAACTGTTCACTTGATGACATAATGTATCCTTATGCATGTGCAGACACACAAGCACACATAGAGCACGCATACTACATGTGTGATGTGGTGCTCTCTCTCTCTCTCTCACCCACACACACACACATATGCAGGATATATACACCACATTTTTGACAGAGAGAAGGAGACAGCTCTGCACCCATCAAAAGTGCTGCAGTGGATAGAAGTGGAAACACTGCATTTTGCTCTTCACAGAACAACCAGGACGCAGCATTTTAAGTCCTCTGGAGCGCAATGCTGTGATGAGGTAACAAAGCCCTCCACCTTCTCCTTAGAGATCGTTCTCTAAAGACAGCTCTCTAAAAAGCAGGCAGAGGACATTATCTCCCAATCTTAGCACTTAGCACCACAGCGCTGGTATTGGCTGGGGGGGGGGCTGGGGGGCCACTTCCTGTAGCTTGACAGGCCATGGGTTAGCCACACCTGCCATAAGCACTCTGGATCCACACTGTAGTGTTTTTGTAAGTTGCAAATTCAGTGAACAAGGACTGGCCTTTTCCTTATTCAGACAGCATTGGCTAATAGTTAAAAGCCACAGTATTGTGTATATCTATATTTACTAATATGGGATTTCAGCATCCATTTCAGCAGCTGAAATTTATGGGACCAAGTTTCCATTACCCATTAGGGTCAAATCAGGCATTGTGTGCATATGTACTATATTCTTTCTTCTATGAAATTAATATTTAATATGTTAAGAATTAGGAGTAAGACAATTATGCAGACCGACACACAAAGTTAGGTTGAGAGGCTATATTAGATGTGCTTCAGTAGAAATAAAACTTGTATCTGCTCTTGCTTAGAATTGAAATGTGTGCGTATTAAATAAAAAGTATAAAACACACACAGAATAACTGAGAAGCTGAGACTTTTGTGCAGTCAGTATGTTGCCTAGAATACAGTTTTATTGCTAATTCATAAACTCCTACTAAATGACTTTTACAGTGGAAACACTGATCCTGCCATCATTGTAGCTATGGAAATAGCGAGGCATTTATAAGGATCTGGTTACATTACATCTGTTTACCACACCATCTGGGTGTGTGTATGTGTGTACACACAGAAGGAGCAAGGGAAGACAATTTTCCTCTATGTATTAATTTATTTATTCAGGGTGATATACAATTGTACAGTGAAAACAGATTAAAAACAATATAAAAGCAACAACTAAAAATAGGTTTCATAACAATACAAATAAACACCAGACAGATAATAATAATAATAATAATAATAATAATAATAATAATAATAATAATAATAATAATTCAGTTGGAAAAGCATGTATAATAATAGCACAAATCATTTTGCTTTGAGCAGGGGTAGTCACTGACGTGTATTGACAATGCTAGCAAATTTGAGGTATAAAATGATAATCACAACAAAGTATACAGCACTATTTTGCAATGTAGTCTTGAGTTGAGTACCCAAAAGCAGGGCTTTCATATAACCCTCATCAATTAAAATCTTTCCATATACCCGTCTGAAATGGTGCCTCTGATCCTAGCTCTAGTTTTTAATTTTTAATTTTTAATTTTCCACTGCTTAATATATTCACAAACAATGTCAAAACGGAAACAGTTCATTATTGTGGAATATTACCCAAGAAAACACCCTCTAGCAGATTATTAGCAACTCTTGTAAGAATTCATTTTTGGAGACAATTAGACACTATCTGGTTCTCATGCTCATTTTCTAAAGCTATGCTGTTTGTTTATGAGCAAGAAATTGAAGAAAACAACATTCCAGGATGCGAGTGACCAGGATGGTGAAGGTACTGGAAACCAAATCCTATGAGAAACTGTTGAAGAGATAGACGAGCCTTAGAAGAATATTGCAGGACTAGACCAAAGACCCACTATTTTTATAATGGCTAACCAGATGCCCGTGGGAAACCTGTAAGCAGGATAAGAGTGCATCAGTACTCTCGTTACTCATGTTCACCAGAAACTGGTATTCAGAGGTATACCACTTCTGATAGGGGAGATGGTACACACCTACAATGATGGTAGCCATTGATAGTGTTATCCTCCATGAATTTGTTTAATCCCCCTTAAGAGCCTGCAAGTTGGTAGCAATCACTGTATCTTGTGGTTATGAATCTCCTAGTTCTAACTATGTGCTGCTTAAAGAGAAAGTTAAGGTGAAAGTTGAGCTGTCTGAAGGATTTGTTTTCTGTTGCTCTAGAGAACAAGTATGGATCTGATGGGTGGCATTCAACTAAGTGGTTGCATCCCCAGAATGAGGTCCACTTGTTTAATGGATCATTCCCCCGTCTCCTCTCCCCAAACTCCCTAAATATGCTCTGGCAGGTTAGGAGAACCTCTAGAACAGGTTTAGAGGGAACATGGAGGGAGGAGAGGGTTCAAAAGTCTGGTTGCACAAGTGGACCTTGCTTTGTGCACATACACCACTTAGTGGTACATTGAATTCCATCCAATGGGTGGAAATAGCTGGGAATCAGATTTCATTTAAATATTAGGAGAAATATCCTAATGATAAGAGCTGTTTGACAGCGCACAGGACCACGTCAGGTGGTGTGGGCTGTCCTTTACTGGAGGTATTGAAGTAAGAGTATGGCTGGCCCCCAGTCACGGTATATTAGGTGACTCTGGCATTATAGATCATGCATTGATTCATTGGGGTGAATTCAATGCTAGTTAATTTTCATTGAGTCTACTCTGAGTAGGACTAGCATTGAATACAACCCTATGATCACCAAGTTCCCTTCCATCTTGGTGATTCTTTGATTCCATTCTATACGACTTTTGCTCTTGTTCTGTCCAGCCTGACCTGGAGTACAACTGAAGGTAATTGGAATTATGCCATGGCAGTTCATCAGTCAAATGCTCCTTTGAAATAAATAGGATGATTCTTTTTCTTTTTAAAAAACCACATCTTCTATTTCATTTTAATGTAGCTGAAGAGAATAGTTCAAAGTTCATAGAGAAGGGTTCAAAGTTTTAAGTTTCTTGTGGTTATGTTTGACAAAGGGTGAGAACCATGGTCCAGGGAAAACAATTTGTGTGAAAGTGACATTGAAATCAATGGGGAAAGTTATTTTAAGTATATAGGTATATATCAGTAAATTAAGACAGAATAAAAGCAGCAGCAGTATCTGAACGACCGTCAGAATTTTCCAGTCCAGTAAAAAAATTTTTTTTCTGAAGGATAGTTTTCTGAAGGATTAAAGGGACAAGCCAACTCAGAGGCACAATTTTTCAAAGTGGCTGTATTCAGGCATGAGGGCATGAAGTCTCATTGGCAGATCTGGAGATTCACTTGAGAGAAGACATTCCTTAAACTGGCTGTGACTAACTTGCCCCATTGATTTCAGTTGGACTTAACTTCCTCCCAACTGGAAACATGCAAATCACATTTTTTTGGCACTTGCTATTTTAATACCCACTATACTAAACAAGTAATTGTAGCTGTGACCCAGCAAGACTAAAGTGTGTGTGTGTGTGTGTGTGTGTGTGTGTGTGAGAGAGAGAGAGAGAGAGAGAGAGAGAGAGAAGAAAACCTCCAAGAAATATTTATAAATCAAAACATCCAGCATTTATTTTAAATTCCAATATTCTAAATCCTATTTCCAATTATTGCCGATATATTAAAAATGAAAAGGAAGACACCAATATTGAGAATTTTTTTCTTTCCTTAGCTGCAAGATCAGCTTCTTCTAATTTTAGATATTGGTAGCGATACAGTAATCCTAAATAGGATATAGGATGTGATAATATAGGGTGGGTATTGGATGTTTTGAAACGTAGACCTCTCTTGGAAGTTTATTCTGCTCAGCGTGAGATTTGTCACTCAAAACCCCCATGGCCTTACCTTTAACCCACTTCTATTTATGCTCTGCTGCAATAATTTGAAACCATGTGTAATACCTGACCAGTGCATGCTGGCAATCAATGGACCATTTTGAATTGGCCTTTGTATATTTTGTTATACAACAGAGCTTTTCAGAGTATTTGGAACAGTATTTTCATAGCTAGGAGTCTGTCTCCAGCAGTCAAGGTTTTAATAAATTTTAATTTCTAGTGTTCATCATGCTATGCATATGTATTTCTGTTACATTAATGTTTCTTAGAATCCTGTTGTTGCAGGTTTCCTTTCTTTCTTTCCACATTATATAATTCCTTGTTTTTAGAGTGCTTCTTCATTATTGAAACAAACAAACAAACAAACAAAAAATCCTTCCAGTAGCACCTTAGAGACCAACCAAGTTTGTTATTGGTATGAGCTTTCGTGTGCATGCACACTTCTTCAGATTCTTCATTGTTGGTGCATGATATGTATATAACCGTAAGAGTAAAAATAAAATTTAAAAATCTTGTAAATGCTCGTATTTACAAGCGCTTTCAAAATTTCTGCTTAGCCTAAGTGCAAGCAACAGATAAGTTTTGATGCTCATGTTGTCATTAATATTAGCAGACAAATATTTTTTTATTCGCATTTGTTGCTAGCGTTAAGCGACTCAGTATGATAGGCATGAAATAGCTCCTGTGGTTTGTTCTTCAGTCGAGCAGCTGAGATTCAACTGAGAACATAAATGCTGGTTGTAGCTGTTCAAACAGCAGTAGCAAGTAGCATCATATGCCCGTGTTTCACTCATCAAGCAGCATTAGCTTCACTTTGCAGACATAGCACCAATGACTGTCCAGCTTTGGTTCAGCTTTGCCTGGTTTTCTCCCCTTACTAAGCTTTCCAGAAATCTGAAAATCAAGTTTTCATCTGTCACACTGATGGTGTGTCCAGCAGTGCGATCCTATGCATGTTTACTTGTAGTAAGTCATACTGAGGGCTTACTTTCAAGTGGGGACATGGGTGGCGTTGTGGTCTAAACCACTGAGCCTCTTGGGCTTGCTGATTGGAAGGTTGGCAGTTCGAATCCACACAACAATGGTGAACTCGCATTGCTCTGTCCCACCTCCTGCCAACCTAGCAGTCCAAAAGCACACCAGTGCAAGTAGATAAATAGGTTCCGCTGCAGTGATTAGGTAAACGGCGTTTCCGTGTGGTCTGTGGACAAACGCTGGCTCCCTCGGCCTGAAGTGAGATGAGCACCACACCCCATACTACCTTGAAAGTCGAACAGAATCCATTCTGGAAGTCCCTTCGACTTCCAAAATGTTCCGAAACCAAAGTGCAGAAGCCCCGTCGGACATTTGGGTTCCAAAGAACATTCGCAAACCGGAACACTCACTTCCAGGTTTGCGGCGTTTAGGAGTCAAAACATCTGAGTACTAAGGCGTTCAGCATCCAAGGTATGACTGTAGTTGCCTTTGACTGAACTTAACCATCCAGGGGTCATTTACCTTTACCTTTACGCTTACTTTCAAGTAAATATGCATAAGGTTATAGCTTTTTCCAATCACATAATTTAACATTTTCTTAATAACTGTATATGTATTTTTAGGTCAGTTTGCACCTTTATCCAGGATACACATTTAGCGGGTATCACTGCAGCTCTGACTTCGTCCTGCTACTGGCCATAATGGCAGCTGGGTTAGAAATAGTTGCCTGTGATGTGATTGAGGGGGAAATGAAGTAAGGTCCAAAGAAGGGTGGGAAAGCACACTATAAGATGAAAGCAAAGGAAATGGAGTGACAGCCAAGTTTCTAGCATCTGGTGACATTTTCTGGTGACAGTATCCATAGTGGAGAGATCTATGTGGTTGGTCTGTGGCTGCTGTAATAAACTTTACAAAATTAAATACTGTCCTCGTGGTCATCATTGCTTGTTGGGTGGGCAGGCAGTTTCACTTAGTTTTGTGGCTTTCTTCCATGATACTGAAACCCCAAAGTGTGAATTATTGTCACAGTATTTGGCTGAAAGCATTGAAATTCCCTTCCCTGAATAGTTTTTGCTGTACTCGAAGCCTGTTCAGAGTTGTTATGTAGAGAATTCCATGGGTGCAAAGAAAGAAGTGTTCTGGGAGCCAGAGTTTCATAAGGAGCGTGTGGGTGGGTGCCAAAGGGACAAACCTCGACAAGTTTCAAATAGACTTGCCAGGTCTCAGGGCTTGACATAAAATAATAGGGTTTTAGTCTCTTTCTCATTAATGGTATTGTCTAATTTTGCTATTATTACCTGGTTCAGAATAGGCATTTCATGTGCTGTAAAGCGTGCTATCCATGTGCAAGGTTATATAGATATAACAGATTAATTTATCAGCTTAGGTTTTTAAAAAACAGCTGAGGGATCTACTTAAAAAACACCCCCACCCCACAAATGCTTACAGGCTGTTTCCTGCTTCAAAATGCAACCATCCTTGAGCTCTCAAATTCTTCCCACTGAGTCTCAGGGGGTGATTCTCATCAGACCCCAACTATTCAAAAGCAGTGCCTCAGGCAGCAAACAAAACTCAGGCTGTACATTGATTTCACACACACATAACAGGTATCTGGACTGTGACTATTGCCCACAAGTAATTAAAGGAAGGGGAGTATAAGAAAACTTTTGAGGGAATGCTTGCATCAGTCTTTCTGCTGCAGATCTCCTGTGCATTGTTGCAGAAGATTATGAGAATGCCTTTGGATCACATGACACCAGTAAAACCTGCCGTGTTTAGCCTAATCCGTGCACTGAGACTATGCCATAGAATGCATGCAAAAGCTCTCCAGTGAGCTGTGGTGTTGCAGCACATTGTAGGGCAGGTGTGGGGAACCTTTGTCCCTCTAGATGCTGCTGAACTACAAGACCCATCACCCCTGGCTTTTGGCCATTAGTTGGTGGGAGTTGTAGTCCAACAACATCTGAGGGCCAAAGGCAAGTGGGTCTCTGCACTGGTTTCCTCATTAATGAACCAATGATAAAACTCCACGGGACTTCAGAACTGCACAGAACACATTTTGAAAGTCACTGATATTTATCATACCACTTGAGCATTCAATATTTAGGCAATTGAATGCCTATGCATTTGGAAGCAAAATAGGGCCACCCAAAAATAAGGGAGTGGGTTCTATATACAAGGAGAATCCAAAGATATGCAGAAGTAAAGACATGCAGATTAACAGGAAACTATTAATAATAATAAGGTGCTGGAGGAGACCCTTGAGAGTCCCATGGACTGCAAGAAGATCAAACCTATCCATTCTGAAGGAAATCAGCCCTAAGTGCTCACTGGAAGGACAGATGCTGAAGCTGAGGCTCCAATACTTTGGCCACCTCATGAGAAGAGAAGACTCCCTGGAAAAGACCCCAATGTTGGGAAAGATTGAGGGCACTAGGAGAAGGGGATGACAGAGGACAAGATGGTTGGACAGTATTCTCGAAGCTACCAACATGAGTCTGACCAAACTGTGGGAGGCAGTGGAAGACAGGAGTGCCCGGCGTGCTCTGGTCCATGGGGTCACAAAGAGTCGGACAGGACTAAATGACTAAACAACAACAACAACAACAACAACAACAACAACAACTAATAATAATAATAATAATAATAATAATAATAATAATAATAAAGTTGATAATTACCTGTGACCTTCAGGATTTACAGAATATTAAGAGCAAAGAGATAAGAAAAATGACTGACAAATCTTATTTTCTGGACAATCATAGAATCAGAGAGTGGACTTCCAGGATCATATTATTAAATGTTCACAGAATGCCTGTCTTTGCCAATTGCCAGGGGAGTAGCAAGGAGGGTTGTAGGGGGCGGATCGCCCCATGTTCCATAACGGAGGGGGTGACAAATTATCAAGGAACAATTACTGCCCTACTAGGGCGGTTCATAAAAAACTTTTTTTAAATGCCTGCTCCAAAGGTCTTAACTTACTATTCTAGGGATTATATAGCTATATAAGAAATTTCATGCATATCGGTTAATATCTTGACCCTCCTCCACCAAAATAGCTGTTTATTTGGCTGTTTTCCAATGTCGTGAAGGCTGAAATTTAAGTTCAGTGGAGCACTTACTGTTCCCAACCCTAACCCTGTGGAAAGTTATCTAATTAGACTTTAATTTGATTTTGACATGTTTTTAGGAGGTAATTTAATTATTGTTTGATTTTATACCAATGTTATGTATCTGATGTTAGCCACCCTGAGCCTGACTTCGGCCGGGGAGGGCAGGATATAAATAAAAGTTTTTTATTATTACTTGTTGTTATTCCTTTGTTAGAAAATATGAAATAACGGGGAGGGGGTCATTGGGGGGGGTGACAAGAAATTTTCCGCACCGGGTACCACCTGACCTTCCTACGCCTCTGCCAATTGCTACTTTTTGTTGAGGGGGACATGCTAGTGCTAGGTCAGGTCTTCCCTGGATTTCTTCATTGTTTTCTGTGGGCAGCTTTTGATTCCTATTGTAGAGGAGAGGGGGAATAAGGAAACTAGATGTTTTTCAGATTACATATGTCTTTCAGGTTAGTTAGTCTGTCATTCACACATGAAGTATCTTGTGGCTGCTGAAAGTAGGGTTGTCATATGTCCTCTTTTTATGGGACACGTCCTCTTTTTCATGAGTAGAGTCATCATAGTGATCCATAGTTAAAAGTAGAAGTTGGCAAATGTGTCCTCTTTTTGCTCTTCAAAATATGGCAACCCTAGAAAGGTGGAAAGAGGGCTGGTTGAAACACAGAATGTTAGCTGAGGGTGAAAGGGCAACGGACAGCAGGGAGTGACAGGAAACTTGCTTATAGTGAGCCTCCGGGAAGGAAGATTTGGCAGGAGAGGTGTGTGTGTCCCATGAGATTAAAAGGTACACACACTCTCTATACCAGGTATGTCCAACAGGTAGATCACTGGATGTCTGTGGTAGATCACAGGTAGATCATTGGTTCCCCCCAAAGAAGCTGAACAACTGTGGCTCCCCTAAAAAAACATTTTACCTCCTCCCTGAAAAAACTCAACAACTTTGATCTGAACCCCCAAAAAGGGGGTAGATCACTGCCAGTTTTTAACTCTGAGAGTAGATCGCAGTCTCTTGGGAGTTGAGGACATTCCAGATGGAAGGAGAGGGAGAAGGGCACCGTTCCCCTTTCCTGCTCTATAGAACCAGCCACCATCGTCCATACACACACACACATGCTATAGCAATTGCTCAAGTTCAGGACTGGAACACACCCCAAACCTGGGCCCTCTAGCACAATAGAGCA
Organism: Lacerta agilis; assembly: GCF_009819535.1. NCBI lineage: Eukaryota > Metazoa > Chordata > Lepidosauria > Squamata > Lacertidae > Lacerta > Lacerta agilis. Next base: position 78,710,636 of record NC_046313.1, on the reverse strand, counting down.
CAGCAAGGGAAGCCCTCGGGGAGAGTGACAAGTGGCACTTCCCCCTTCTCCTTTCTTCGCACCCTCCTCCCACTGCCTGAACAGCACTTCAGCACTTCTGTTCCAGGTTGGCCAGAACACTGAACAATATCTGTTGTGGTTCCCACTTGTGGTACTCAATTTGTGTTAGCAGCAAAAGATGAGAGGGAAGGGTTAGCTCTCCGTGCCAATTATTGGCGAAAGAGTGAGTCTGGATTGCTTACTATGTTGGATGATTTGTTTCCCTTGGTTGCTGCATATTATGGGTCATCCACTAACCCAGATATTTTCAGCTGCTTAGTGACTAGTGCTGATGTATTAATACAGTCAGAAGTAAAAATAAAAATAAAAAATCAGCGTGAACGTTTTTGAATTCTATGGCTCTTCTTAAAAACTTCTTTAAAAACTTTGTTTCCACATACCTATTGGCTTAACAGATGGACATATGATTTCAAGCTACTAAACATCAAGGACTGTTTTAAAAGGGGCAAGAATGTGAGTTGAGGAGAGAAGGCTGGAATTAATACCTAGAAAGAATTTGATTCTGGCTCAGACTTAATTGCCTTTCATTTTTCCATCTCTATACAGGCTTAAATTGAATATTGTGCATTTCTGCATCTGTTTATATTGAACAAGAAAACCTGCTACAAATGAGATTATTTTAAACATTCTTTAATAAATAAAGTGAACTCAGATGCATGTAGTTATATACACTCCTCTGAGGTATAAGGATGTTTCTTTGCAAATGTAAGTAGGATTGAACTTCTATAACTAGGCCACAGGAATGTTATTTAAAAGCAACTGAGAGGCATCCATGCAAACTCCTAAATTTAATTCAGTAGTTTAACAAAATAATGTATCCTGGATTTAATGCATATTAATACCTTATGTTGCTGTCCAAATAGTCACTGGAATAAAATGTCATATTTTTCTCTTTTAAATGCAAAGTGTCTTTCGTTCCTTCACTTAACTATTTCATTTCAACCATCTTGGCTACAATCCTCAACAAACATACCTGGCAGTAAGTACCACTGACTTCAAGGAGCTTCACTTCTGACCAGATATACATATGACGGTTAGCGATGCAGCCATTAACCCACTTACTTATGTTGTGGAAATGTAATGAGTAAACAGACAAGAAAAATGAAATGAGGCATTAAAGCTGCAATTCTGTACACTTAGGAGTAAATCCCATTGAACTCAACTAGGCTTTCTTCTGAGTAGACATGCGCACGATTGTATACTTTAATCTGCTTTCTTAATGGGGACATTCCTGGCAGTTAATCCAAACAAGTTGCATCTGTCGTGATGTGGATTTTGTAAAATTTGCTCCTGGGAAAATCAAGGAGACTTAAAAAAACTTCATCCTATTCTCTAGTATTCTCATTTTGGAAGTTGAGTTCACCCATGCCTTGTGTTCAGTGATGTACAAATGATTTAATTGTGTTTAGGTAGGGGTATGCATTGGCTTGAATCTGCTCTGTAGCAAATATTCTGATTGTTATTGACCTAACTCCAGGCTTGTGGCCCAATATCAGCATTTGCAGGTTTTCTCATACACCTGAAAGATTGTTATCCAAAAGGCACCTGATTCTTTTCTTCGTTTGAAACATTTTTTTTTTTGAAATTGGAATTAGATTACTCTTCTGATTTATTTATTTTTCAAAAAGGCATTATGATTTCAGTAATTTTGCTTAAACTTTTAGCGTCAGCTTTTAACTTTTTCCCCATCTGTACGTTTTCTCCTTTTTCTCTAATTGCTAGTGGCTGTACAGTTGAGTGAGATATACAAAGATCTTTCAGTCTTTGCTCCTCTTTCCTCTCATCTTACATCTTCAAGGGGAGGTTGCATGAGGGTTTGGGTTTGGTGTTTTTTTAAAAAAACAAGACATAAAAATTAAAAGCGAGACTGACTAGTACTGAAGCGAGGAAAAAGGCAGCTGGCCTTTTATCACCATAATTTTTGCTAAGTCTAGGAGACAGGAATGGAGATCCATTTCCCACTACCTTTTTTAATCAGCAAACTATATCCTGATTAATTTCTTAAACAGAGTATGTAAAAACAAGGTTGTTAAAAAGATACAACTTGCAAGATAAATTTCAGAATTGTAAGTGCTGGTCTATCTTCATTTTTTCATCTTTCTGTTCTTCACATCAGCTTTTTAAATGACACACAACTTCTTTAATGAAGATTATCTGTATATTAGCTATATGCTCCGGAAGGTTAAACGTTCTGTAGTTTTATCAATATTTGTTGATATTTTTACAGTTACTTGCACTTTCTGTAAGGCAGAGCCACTGTTAGAAAACTGGAGTGAAAACTGGAGTGAAAACTGGAGTGAAAATAAACAGGTTTAAGAAATAAAGCAAGGCAATCTAGAGATTCAGTGTGCAGCTTTGATGTGGAATTCATATAAGGTCAGGGCCAGAACTAATATCAAGGAGAAAGAGTTGGCCTTTCTCAAGAGGCAAATTTGGGACTATTGTGAAAAGGTCAGCAACTTACCAGTTATTTTGTTTAAATAATTATTAATAATCGCTCAATTATTAATTAACACATTTTCAAGTATTAATCAACAATCAATGAATTAATTAATAATAAATTGCATGATTTTTTATTCTATTTTTGTTTATGGGGTGCCATTTCTATTTTAGGCGCCAAAATATTTTGAAACTTGTATGGAATGCTTTCGTTGTGTGAGCAAAACATACTTTCTTCCATAGGCTCCCACTCTGAACTCAAAGCTCAGATTTTGTCCCAAAACCTGACATGCTCCCCCAGCTCTCCTTTTCAACAACTGAGTGGAGCCTGTCATTTGCATGGATTATGTCCTCTTCAGTGCATGGATTATGTCTGCAGCCAAGAACCCCTCTGGAGGGGCTCAGTCAGTTTGTACCGGTGCATTTGACACCACATCCTTAGAGACAGAGGCTTGTCCAGTTCCTCCAGCTCTCTCTTGGCCTCAGGCTCAGCTGCCAAGGCAACATCCAGCAGCAGATGTGGGGTCAGGGCTGACTCTCCTTCTGCCCCCAGGATTTCCACTGTGCTGTAGGAGCCCTCCCCATCCTACTCCTCAGACTCAGACTACTCTTTCCCCTCTTAACAAATCCTGCCACACTCTCCCTCTCCCAGATGGTGCCATGGGACCGTCACACTTTCACTTGTGCAGCAGAACTTCCCCTTCCTCTCCTCCCACTTACAGCTCCTCAACCTCAGAATCTGCTCCAGTGGTTGGGAGACTCCCCCAAGCAGATTTTAGGGACGCGAGGGAAGACTACAGGTGAGAGAAGAGGAAGGAGTAGCCTATGCATAGCTGTCAACCTTTTCCCTTTTTTGCAGGAAATTCCTTTATTATAGCATTGGGAAACAGCAGGGAGGGTTGACAGCTATGTATATAGCAGTGGGGAACAGCAGGGAGGGTTGACAGCTATGAGCCTATGGCATGAGTGTAAGTGCACTTCCATATCACTGGATGCAACCCTAAGGGCTTGACATTTGATGCCCTATGTTGCTTCAATAATTCCATGTTGCTATAATAATAATAATAATAATAATAATAATAATAATAATAATAATAATTCCAGGGGTCTTCAGAATTCTGCACACAGTATTCTAGACAGCCTCACATCATAAGACCTGTGGAATACATATAAGATCTGTCTGAGGGCACACAAAAACTGCCAGACAGAAAGTACATGGTGAAGTTAAAAAAAGGTATGAACAAGAATACACAACACTTGGCCACCTTTTAATTATAGAAGCAGCCTCCCACTCTCTTCATAAGGTATTATAAAGTAAAGGGAATCCCTTTTACTTCCTTCACAAAAAGCCCCTGGACCTATTCACCTGTAGTTTAGAAGGCTTAATCTACTCCAGAGGGGCTCCCTTAAATTCATCTACTTCGGCCAAAAGAGGAGGAAATTACAGCCATTTTTAGGTTCTCCATTATAGTGAATGAGGAAACACTTCATTTTATACAGCGTGGCTTGGAACCTGAAACACAGACCAAAGGAAAGAGAGCATAGAAATAGACTGGAATTTTAAAGAATGCACAGATACAGATAAATGGTAAATCGTGGGGCCTGTTCACACTCCTCATATCTTCTTTAAAGGCTTCAAAGTAATTTTTGACCTTTTTTGGAAATGAATTACCGGTACTCAGGTTATCTTTTAAATGCTGAACTATGTCACTGAAATTACTTTAATGAACTTCAGAGCAAGTCCGTAAAGAAACATTCTATTAAATCAGTACAAATGCTAGTGCCTTTGAACTGTGGTTGAAGTCATTTATCCTACATTAGCTCCTTATTCCCCCCTACTTGTCTGGAAATCTTGTAATAAAAATCCATATTTGATAAGTATGCCCTAGTACTGTACCATAAAATACTTGGAGAGGGGAAACTGGTATCTGGGTGGGAAGGAGAAACTTCCAATAGGTACTTTAGTTTTTAAAATGGTGGCGCAGCTAATTGGCATATTTTTAGCTGCAAACATGACCCAAATCTTTCACATGACCAGATAAGGAAACTGGAGTTCTTCAAGTTTGTTACCACCCAGATTGCTGTAGCCTAGCCTAAGCTTTTGGTTTTATTTTAATTTTATCTTGCTTTTCAATAAGTATTCATCCAAACCGACATTTCATCACTCCAGTTGCAGAACAATGTTCCTTCAACATGAGAAACACGCAAACACCTAAATCTGGAACAAATTATGAAATTACAAAATAGGCAAATGCAGAAACCAATGGAATCAAGTGTTTGAGTGTGCAACCTCTGATGCATGAAGCATCTTATGAAGGACACATGATGTTTAGTTTGACCTTCAGCTTTTAAATTTTGCTGCAACGTGATACAGCTTTTGCTCCTTTCAAAAATTGTGGCACTAACAATATTCCTTTCTGCAGCAATTATTTTGGATTTCTGAATACACACTTTTCTCAGCATACAAACAGAGTAGCCTATCTATCTGAATTACAGGTTGCCATTACAACACTTTTAGTTCTGTTCTTGTTTAGAGAGGTTTGCTTGCATGAACTCCCTAAACTCGTTCATCACACCTTATTGCTAATAGAGCTGTATGCTGATGTTAGCTGAACAAAGTTGCTTCCATTGTCCTTGAGATACTGCAGTAAAGTCCCTGAGCAACTCTTCTATTCCTAATAATCCTCTGACCCTAGTGCAAAAATCCTCTGCAGCACTGAGCTTCTACACCAGTGCTACAACAACTGCATTCTGTTGACAAGTGGAGAGTGAATGTGCCAAAGCTAGGGGTGAATATTCTGGAACAGCATGAGATGGGGCACTGGAGGGTAGGAGTGAGAATCACCTAGGTTGGTCAGAGGCCTGTTGCACAAGCAGGGTAGAGAGGAAAGTCTGCTTCCATGAGCTTCCTTTTGCTTGTGGTTCTCAGGATCCAAGTGGTTGGATTTTTAAAAAACCAACCCACTTTTAATGAACATGCTTTATTCATCATGCACTTGTCTTGATTCACACCTTTTGCCCAAGTTACAACTATACACACAGGCAGGATGTTTATCCCAGGAACTGAAGTTCAATCAGGAACCAAATGCCAATAAATAACAAAACTCAAGGGGCAGTCCCATCACTCTCCTGCCACTGGTCCTTCTAGTGGCTCATGCTAGTTGGAGAATTCTGAGAAGTCCTATCAAGTGTTGTTTTAATGCAGGACGCCAGAAATGTAGCGATGCGGGTACTGTGCATATTGTCAGTGGAAGGAAACCAATTGACACTTCTGAACTTAAACATTTCAAGAAGCGCACAAGCATTTGCATTTTGAAATAGCATCCACTATAAAAATGGAAATGAACTTTAGGGCATTGAGTAGGTGAGCTGGTGTTGTCATCCTTTTCTTTTCTTTTTGGTCATCCCTGTAAGTTATTGGTTCATTTCAGCTGCTAAATACAAAGGAAATCAGGGTCTTTCTGCTCAGGTTTGTAACAAAGAGAATAGTTCAGATGCAGCATCAGCAGCTCATGTAACCCATCAGTGCCCACCTGGCTGATGCCTTAACTGTTCACCATCACTTGTATTCCTGGCATATATGCTGCTACAGCCCCCAGTCTCCTCCCTATAGTCTCACATTCACAGGCCCTCTAAGAGCAGCCTGCTCATGACAAAAACACACCAAATAATTCTGGAGGCTGGGGCTGGTATACCCGGTAGGAAGTATACCTGGTAAGTGTTCCATATTTCCAGACACATTAGTTTCAGGCTGTGTACAGCTGAAAGCTAGAACTGTGTAAAGAAGTGATTTACCTGATAGACCACCAGTTCCATCGAAGCAAGCAAAACATCAATTTTAAATCTGAACAGCATGGTGTGGAAAATAAAGGGTTCTGAAAGTTTTAGCTTGTTAGTAAATACATACAGACAAAGTATGTTAAAATGGTAGTCAGTTAAGCTTGTTAAATCTGCAGGAGTCTTTCCTCCAGCCCGCATCTGATTATCATCACACTGTAGATAAAAGGCAATTAGTCTCTCAGCTCTTTTCTAGCCAGTTTATTGGCATTTAACACACAACCACTGAACAGACAGGGCCATATTAAAAATTCCACTGGTGGATAAATGACCGTAAATTTAAGACAAAGGTAAGGAACCTTAAGATAAGCTGTCACCGAAGTACTCAAGCAAAAAGAATGTTAGTGCAGAACAGCACACTTGTAGCCATAGTTGACTGAAAATTATTTAATCATATATTGCCCTGAAAATGTGATATGTACACTAGGAATATGTACACTAGGAAACAAAAAGGATACTCCTTGGAACTATGCACAGGGTATAATAGGACCATAGCATAATACTGAAAATTAAGAGCAAAGGTTTGTTTTTGTTTTTGTTTTTTTTAAAGTCAAAAAGTCAAAAATTCAAGACTACAGCAGGATTGTGCAGGACCTTGGAGAGCTCCCAGAATCCTACTGAAACTGCTCAGCATGCACCTAGCTACATCTGAAGCCTAACATACAGTTAACTAGACCTGTAGTGTAGAAAACCCCGCCTCCCCAGAAGAGCCAGCTAGCTCTTAAAGTGCCCTTCCCTTGTTTTGCAGTTTTTGCTTCCTGCAAGACTGGAGAGACTGGGGCAGTTTGAGAGGCTTCTCCTCTGAATCAGAGCAGTTGGCAAAGCTGTGTTCTGTGGCTGAGGGGCTCCTGAAAAAAGTCCTGGCAGTTCTTCCACTCAGGTTGAAGCTAGAGCCTTACCCTCCTCTGAGTCTTCCATTGCACAGTGCATGGTCCTTGGGTTATGACACCATAAGAAGGAGAAACTATTGCTTCAGGCCTCTTTTCTTGTTTATCTACTACCATCTTACTTCAAAACAAAATCGAAAATTCTTTCTAGTAGCACCTTAGAGACCAACTGAGTTTGTTCCTCCAGTTGGTCTCTAAGGTGCTACTAGAAAGAATTATCGATTTTGTTTTGACTATGGCAGACCAACACGGCTACCCACCTGTAACATCTTACTTCAGTAGAATTCCTGGATTAAATAATTCTGTGCTGTGGAGCTAGCACCACTTCCCCAGCATCTTTGCTGAGGTCATTTACTGATGAAGACTGTCCCTAGGATATCAGGTCATCACTCCTAAGGAGCAAGCCATACCAGCCCAATTCCATTTGGTAGCACCTGCATACCAGAATAACTCAGGGTTATAGGCTTTCAGCAGTGTACTTCAAGCTTTTAAGAGGAAACTTTCTTTAGATTTGTGAGGTCTTAGACTTGCTTGTATTTTTGCAAAGCAGCCCGATTTTCATGTTAATGGAGTGGATCCAGAAAATCATACTCCAACGAACTTCCTTCAAGGTGTTTTTTTTTTTTTTTTAATTATCAAAGGACCACTTTGTTCACTGGAGAAAGCACCTCCCTCAAACAGAGAATGTTTTTTTCCCCATTGGAGGAAGGTTCTCTGTATCTAACTCAGTATCCCTTGCTTTGTTTTTGAATAATGGTTTGGTTGCCTCTCTCTTAAATCAGGAGCCTTCTATCGAGATGTACAGATCGAAATCCTAGCTTTTCTGAACTTGGAGTAGTAGAGTTAGCATCAAGGAGGTAACCCCTACATTTTGAATCTTGCTCTTGATTCTAATGCAAGAGTTATATAAACATCACAGAATCAGCAGTGTACCAGTTCTCTTTTTTAGCTATAGAAATGCATATTTCAGCTTTTTTCTGAGTTGACTTTCCACATTCTGAAACTAATTGGCCATACTCCTTTGCAATGTCTGCTCAAGGACTTCCTCTTCAGAATAATGTGCTTCTTATTAAGAGCATCCTACAAAACTCAGGAGGATTGCATACAGAGGAAGCAAGACTGAGACACATGAATTTCTATACCATACTTAGATATATGATAGTGACGACCAAGTTGTATATCACGGTTGTTGTTGAGAAAGCAAAGGAAGAGAATGGCTGTAAATATCAGACAAACTGGCTGTCTATATATGCAAACCTGACATATGAAGAAGAACTTGCCAAAAAGGATAAATGCAGGCACATAGCCCAAAATGTTATAAAGGTTATACAGTGAATTTATTACTTATTTAATTCCACCTCATATACAAAATTTGAGTTGATAGTAAAATCCTAAAACATGATGATATAAATATTGTTGTAAATAAATCTTTGCTTGTATATTTATTTATATACTCCTCAATTAAAATATTTTGTCATAGTTTAGAACCACACCATGCCTATCAGGGAATAAAGGTAAAGGTACCCCTGACCGTTAGGTCCAGACGCAGACAACTCTGGGGTTGTGGCGCTCATCTCACTTTACTGGCTGAGGGAACCAGCGTACAGCTTCCGGGTCATGTGGCCAGCATGACTAAGCAGCGCACAGAAATGCCGTTTACCTTCCCGCCGGAGCTTGCACTTTGACGTGCTTTCGAACTGCTAGGTGGGCAGGAGCTGGGACCGAACAACGGGAGCTCACCCTGTCGTGGGGATTCAAACCGCCGACCTTCTGACTGGCAAGCCCTAGGTTCAGTGGTTTAGACCACAGCGCCACCCACGTCCCTTATCAGGGGATGCTGCTATGCAAATAAGAAAATTGTTCAATAATATTACTTTTGTTGTTGCTGCTGCTGCAGTTTTTGACAGCTATATGAATATAAATATTAAAGTGTAGATTATAATTCCCCATCTGTTAGGGAAACCAGCACAATTGGTGCACTATTATGTTTGCTGTCATTTTATTTTCCCCTGCCAGGAACACCTAATTTTACAGGAGCACCAACAAGCAGTGAGCACCAGATTAGGCAAATCATCTTTATAATTACAAAAAATGCTCAAAAATCTGACCATTTCCATTCATTATATTCATTATATTTCATCATCACCCATCCATCACATTGGTCACTCTTGCCCAGGACTCACACAGGCTCAATTTATAATGATAAATTCTAATCTTGACACACACAAGATTTTCCTCACTCATGCTCTCAGTATTTTATTTCTAACACCCAAACAATTAATGCACAGTCATTAATAATACCATGATTGGTAAAGAAGAGATCACCATATATTTCTACCAAGAAGGCTACACAACTCCTAAGACCTTTTGGGAGAAAATAATTCATTATATCAGAGTAAGTAGAATGGTTGCAATCATAGAGTTTACCTAAAATAATTGGATAACTTGCTTACAGATTAAAAACATGTGTTAGCTCTATCCCTTTAAGTTTTAGGCCTTAGTATTAATTGCTGTCAGCATAGAGTAGACAAAACAAAAATAATTTTGCATCATATCATAGTAAAGAAAAAAATCTAATAAGGGTGAGGATAACTCTGTTTTGTGTTTTGTAGGGCAATGAGTTAATCATACAGCATCCAAAAACTGAGGCACAATACTATATATGGCTAAGACTATGGGATCTGCAAAAAATTATAACTCCTCATACCTTTGAAAAGCAAAGAGTGAAAAAGCCCTCTGGCTCCCATAATGCTAGTCTATCTTACTCCAGCTGTCCTCCCTCTGGGGCTGATTTGAAGAGGACTGAGGAAAGGCCAAAAAGCAAATACTGGAAAAAAGCACACAATTTGTAGTATATACACATACTTTGTATTTCTTTTTTTTTACCCACACTCAGAGTCAGACTTCTACAGAAATGAACACAAGGCTGTGGTTTGCTTGTGCGACAGCGCGTGGATACCTTCCCACAGCCATTAAGTAGCATCCTTAGTAACATCCAAGTTGGACTATTGTAATGTGTCCTATGTGAGGCTGCCTCTGAAAAGTGTTCAGAAATTTCAGCTGTGATAGAATCTTTGAGTTTGGAAGCTTCTTCTGGATTCTGAAGTATTTGTTCAAGGATGTTCATAATACTTGGTCATGACACCAAGCTGGAGAAGAGTTCTCCTTCAACCCTCTCCCACTTCACCCACCACTGTATTTTCACCCCAAACAACTCAATCTTCGCTAGAACCCAGCTTTACTGCACTAGATGGTTTGAGCAATGGCAGATTGTGTGCCTGCAAATATCACTTGGGAAGTGTAGTTTCCCAGATACCATTCTGGTTCTTACCACTAAGCCCTAAATGGTCTTAAGACCTGGATACATCAGGTCCTTCAAAATATACGTCAAATGAAATATACCTCCCTGTGTACTGTCAGTAGCATAGGTCATTTCATCTGAAGTTTAGTATGGAGAAATAAAAGATAAGGCCTTTCCTTCATCACAGCACTTTTGTTGGGAAATGCCTTCCCTAGGGAGGCCTGCCTGGCTTCATTATTGTACAGTTTGCACTGATTCCTTAGGAAGCCCTTAGGGGTTGGATTTAATTCTGATGTATAGCTGCTGGCTTATGATTTTATGTGAATTTGATATGCTGTCGTTTCATGTTATATTTTTACTGAGAAAAGGGTAGGCTTTAAACTAATTAGTAAGTAAATAAATAAATAAATAAATAAATAAGAGACATGTGACAGGAAAGCAGCATTCTGTATCTAACTGTATCACGAATGAGTCCAGGTCACCTTGTCCTTTGTAAATCAATTTTGAATACACCTCAGAAGAAAGGAACCAAGGAAAACAGGGAACTTTTAAAGGCCCAGTTACTGTTGTGTAATGATTGGCATGATGACTGACCCATAGTTTCTTTTTCACTTTTTCATTTTCCTCTGCATTAGGGATGTGGAACCTGCAGGCCTTCAGATGTTGTTGGACTATAACTCCTATTTTCCATGATCATTGGTCATATTGTCCTAGGGCTGATGGGCTGTTGGAAGTCCAACAACACTCATAAAGACACATGCTCCCTGTTCCTGCATTACAGGAGCATTAGGGACTTGTGGCTCTCTATATGTTGTTGGACTCCATCTTAAATCAGCCCCAGCTAGTGTGATGACAGGAGTTATAGTTCAAAAACAACTGAGGGGGACACAAGTTCCCCATCCCTGCTCTACAGTTTCAGGTCAATCATGATTTTGACATGAATGAGAAACAGAAACTACCATTGGAATGAGAAACCAGGTATTGATATTGTAGGTCACCCAGTTTAACCAGATTGTCTTCTTGCTGTAATTATAGTTCACCAGTTTGATTTTTGATTATTCTAGGTTGCCAGCTTAACCAGATGATCATTTTGCTGCTTTGCTGTATCACAACAAAAATAGATGTACAGTATATCTCAAGGATATACTGTTAAGGATGCTGTTAAGGTGCTACACTCAATATGCCAGCAAGTTTGGAAAACTCAGCAGTGGCCAGAGGATTGGAGAAGATCAGTCTACATCCCAATCCCAAAGAAGGGCAGTGCCAAAGAATGCTCCAACTACCGCACAATTGCACTCATTTCACACGCTAGCAAGGTTATGCTTAAAATTCTACAAGGCAGGCTTAAGCAGTATGTGGACCGAGAACTCCCAGAAGTGCAAGCTGGATTTCGAAGGGGCAGAGGAACCAGAGACCAAATTGCAAACATGCGCTGGATTATGGAGAAAGCTAGAGAGTTCCAGAAAAACATCTACTTCTGCTTCATTGACTACGCAAAAGCATTTGACTGTGTCGACCACAGCAAACTATGGCAAGTTCTTAAAGAAATGGGTGTGCCGGATCACCTCATTTGTCTCATGAGAAATCTCTATGTGGGACAAGAAGCTACAGTTAGAACTGGATATGGAGCAACTGGTTCAAAATTGGGAAAGGAGTACGACGAGGCTGTATATTGTCTCCCTGCTTATTTAACTTATATGCAGAATTCATCATGCGAAAGGCTGGACTGGATGAATCCCGAGCCGGAATTAAGATTGCCGGAAAAAATATCAACAACCTCAGATATGCTGATGATACTACCTTGATGGCAGAAAGTGAGGAAGAATTAAAGAACCTTTTAATGAGGGTGAAAGAAGAGAGTGCAAAATATGGTCTGAAGCTCAACATCAAAAAAACTAAGATCATGGCCACTGGTCCCATCACCTCCTGGCAAATAGAAGGGGAAGAAATGGAGGCAGTGAGAGATTTCACTTTCTTGGGTTCCATGATCACTGCAGATGGTGACAGCAGTCACGAAATTAGAAGACGCCTGCTTCTTGGGAGAAAAGCAATGGCAAACCTAGACAGCATCTTAAAAAGCAAAGACATCACCTTGCCGACAAAGGTCCGTATAGTTAAAGCTATGGTTTTCCCAGTAGTAATGTATGGAAGTGAGAGCTGGACCATCAAGAAGGCCGATCGCCGAAGAATTGATGCTTTTGAATTATGGTGCTGGAGGAGACTCTTGAGAGTCCCATGGACTGCAAGAAGATCAAACCTATCCATTCTCAAAGAAATCAGCCCTGAGTGCTCACTAGAAGGACAGATCCTGAAGTTGAGGCTCCAGTACTTTGGCCACCTCATGAGAAGAGAAGACTCCCTAGAAAAGACCCTGATGTTGGGAAAGATGGAGGGCACAAGGAGAAGGGGACGACAGAGGACGAGATGGTTGGACAGTGTTCTCGAAGCTACTAACATGAGTTTGGCCAAACTGCGAGAGGTAGTGAAGGATAGGCGTGCCTGGCGTGCTCTGGTCCATGGGGTCACGAAGAGTCGGACACGACTGAACGACTGAACAACAACAACAACAATATCTCAAGGCTGCCAAATACTAATGGTTGTAGATTACAATCTAGCTCACAGATTTTGCATTGTTTACATTTTTGTTGTATGCGTGGACCAGTGTCAGGATTTTGAAGAGGTGTTTGTGGGCCAAAGAAGCAGCCATTAAAACAATACTGATGCTTTTGCCACATGGGAATTCACAAAGGTGTAATTCCTTTACTTTGAGATATACTGTCCTCCTTAGAAATTTTAATAAGTGCTTTGTAGATGAAGATTAGAAAGATGAAGGTCAGGACTTGACAAAATAGAACTGAAAACCTAGTGAGCAGTCATCATCAGTAAAAAAAGAAAAGAAAACCCAAACTATATCTGACTTATAAAATAAGTAAAGAGGCAATTAAAATGACCTGCCAGTTCTATGAACCATAAAGCAAAGCTGAACAGTATACTATGTGATGATTTTTTACCAGAGGGATTGTAGTCTATTTCTTTCGCTTTCTTTTGGTTTTGAAAGAGCACATTAAAACTTTTATTTCCAGCTTATGGAACTTCACACACAGAGCAGAAAAAAGAATTTGCAAAGGAATCCAAATACAGATATATTGAAAAATTCTGTATTAGATGAACTATGACAGAATATTTTTAGTGGCCAAATTGCAGCAGGGGTTCAACTTTAAAAACAGCAGGATCTTGTTCGTTGCAGACATGAGTGACATATTGCAAGCAAAATGGGGGATGAGGTGGGGTGTTTAGCTGATAAATGTATGCTTTATGTTTAGAGAGAACTTGGTTTGGGAATTCTGCAAATGCTCTGGTTTAAGTGTATAGTTTCATATTTTGAAAGGATTTTTTTTTCTAATTTGAATGAGTAAGGAATCATAATCTTAAAGAGAAAAAGACTGGGTAAGGATCAAAGCGAGCCCCAAACCAAGATTGTGGTGCTATTATTCTGTATCGAGGCTTCTTCACTCATAATGGATTTTAATTCTTACCTGTTGCTGCACCGGTAGTCTTGGAGAGGTGAATCAGGTCAGCACACATCAGAAGTCTCATATGTACATGTAACTCCTCAAACGTTTTTGCTCCCTTGACTCTGCTGAGACAAACTCCAATTTGGCTCCTCCTCTCTCTCAGTTGTTTCTTCAGTGGCCATTGCACCTTGTCATTATTTGACTAGAAAGTTTGGGTATCTGAATTGATTTGTTTTCCCTTCCCTTCCCCATGCCCTTTTCATTCAGTAAATTGTTGTTGTTGTTGTATACCACTGACCTGTGTCAGTGTTAAATTTTTGTACTGTATACCGCTTAGGAAACTTTATTCAGTGTGGTGGCAGAAGGGGATATGTGCAACTTTAGGCTTTCAGTCCCATTATCTTTCTTTGAACATACCTGTTTGGACAGAAAGAACTTTGAAAGAACTTTGTATTCATATATATAAATCACCTTTGCTTGGATAAAGAGAAATTTTAAAATGAGCAAATTTGATTAGTAACAAACTCCATTTGATTTAGAAGCAAATCCCGTTGAAGAAGGACCATGGTTTTATTCATAATGTTCAGTGTTGCTTAGACCTTTATGGGTTTTTTTGGGGGGGGGTTAAGTGAATGATATACTTGCCCCCCAAAACTGCATAGTCAAAGATGATAATTGTTCTGATCCAAAAAGGACTTTATCCTGTATGTAAAAAAGTCTTTTTTATTGTATCTTAACAGTACGATGTGATTGAGATGCCATTAGGTATATGCAGTATACCTTAGGTATATGCAGTATACCTTAGGTATATGCAGTATACCTAAGGAGCGAGCCACTCTGTCGCTCGGGGAGGCAAATGCACTGCACACATGTGCCACACCATAGCGGCGGCGCCGGGTGGGACCCGGACAAGCTGCAGGGTAGAGTGGCCTCACTCTGCAGCTTGCAAGCAGGTTTGCAAGCAGGTTGCGGGGCGAGCCCGCTCCGCCCTGTGGCACGTCCGGGGCCCGCCGACGGGGCGGGGCAGGGCGAGGCCAGCCCAAGTGTCACCCCCCCTCCCCTGGAACCCGGGGCGGCCTGCCCCCTATGCCCCCCCTTGTTCCGCCCCTGCGTCCCCCCAGAAAAAAGCACTGGGTATATATCATATAGTTTTAGCTGATGCACATACCATTGGTTTTATTTATTTTATTTAAAGAATTCAAATTCAAATATATAGCATTGCAACTCAACATCGTAGCCTCTAAATGACAAGATGCTCTTTGGAAGGCTAGGGAGATGTAGCATCTTTTGAAATGACAAATCATTTCATATAATAGGAAGGTGGAGAATGGTGTGTGGCAATAAGAGAGAGACCAGCAGCTCCTGTGATTTATTTCAGCTTCTGGAAGATTGTTCTCATGATTGTTGGGAAAGCGGAGAAAGAAAATATAGGAAAGTGAATAATAATAATAATAATAATAATAATAATAATAAATTTTATTTATACCCCGCCCTCCCCGGCCAAAGCCAGGCTCAGAGCAGCTAACATCATGCAAGTAAGACAATGCATAAAAACAAGCGATCAATAAATTAAGATACATCCCACAATTAATTAAAACAAATTAAAATTAATACTGGACAAGTGGCAATCTTCAGGTTAAAATTGAAGGCGGTTACCAACTGTTTCCACTGATACTACAATCACCTGTGAAGAATTGTCATGCTGAGTCAGATCAGTAGTCCCCCCAAGAGTTCCTTCTCATTTTACATGTTGTTGTTAGGTCTGAATTTAAGAAGAGACCCACTCGATCAGACTAGACACCTATCTGGTCCAGCAACCCATTACCCACAGTGGCAACCAAAATGCTTCTTGGGAAGCCCACAAGCCAGGACATTTTTTAGCATTCATAGGGAAGGAGAAATTCCCCCATCCCTCATTAATCTGTCCACTACTTATTTTATGAACCTGGGAAATTAGGATGGAGACTGAACAACTGTACAGGAATGTATCTGTTGCCATCTAATTTGGCTTGTCAAGTCTTAGCAGGCATTCATATTTCTTACAATTTATTTGTTGTTGTTGTTTAGTCATTTAGTCATGTCCGACTCTTCGTGACCCCATGGACCAGAGCACGCCAGGCACTCCTGTCTTCCACTGCCTCCCGCAGTTTGGTCAGACTCATGTTGGTAGCTTCGAGAACACTGTCCAACCATCTCGTCCTCGGTCGCCCCCTTCTCCTTGTGCCCTCAATCTTTCCCAACATCAGGGTCTTTTCCAGGGAGTCTTCTCTTCTCATGAGGTGGCCAAAGTATTGGAGCCTCAGCTTCAGGATCGGAGTGTAAAATATATTGTTGGTTGCTTTCTGAGTTGAACATCATCACTGGATTTGTTTGACATTGAGTTACATGTAAATAACCCCTTGGCAGGATTAATTTGATTAATTTGTAAATTTTCCTACTCCTTAATTTTAAACCTCAGTGTTTGTTTCATATTACAAAATCTTTCAAGGCCACTGAACAAAATAATTGATTTGGATCCTGTAGGATAAGAATCCATGGGGTAAAATTACATAATTGGTTTTAATTACATAATTATAGCATTTTAAATGTGTGGAGGTGAAAGGTTACCATTAGATGCAGAAGTCATGATGAGGAACACAAAAATAAGCCATGTGTTTAATTCTGTGTTTCTTTCCATTTTTATACAAGAAATTCAGCGAGATCTATCCTTGACCTTGGACACTGAGTGATTATAGCAAATAATATAGTGCTGTTATGGTTTTTAGAACCATAGAGACACCTTTGTAAATCACTAAGTGCACTTTAGCAAAGGCTTCATTTAGATTTAGTGCACTACATGGGTAATCAGTGGTGGGAACCTAACTGACAGCAATTTAACATGATTGGGCAGGGTAATTACATAATTACCAGTAGTGTTTATAAATGCATAAGGATATTTTTATTGGGCGAAAAAACCAATTGCTTTCTTACCAAGAAGAAAACTAAATAAACAAATTTGTTGTCACAGGTTAAGAGGACATGCTCTGCTCCCTTATGAAACGTGTTCTTGTTATGTAGTAAAGTGTATTTGTTTTACTGTGTAGCCTTTTCTATTTTGTATCAAAGTTCTGGAATGCAGCCTCCTATTTAAACCTCCTATGGAGCATATTTGGTATATCAAATGGCTATTTCACACACTAAAGCTATAGAAACCTCAGTTACACTGGCTTTCCCCCCCCCCAACAATCCAGGAGAAAATTGTTGTTAGATTTTGGATTATGACCTGAATCTATTTGCAGTGCAATCTTATGCATGTCTACTCAAAGTAAGTCCCATTGAATTCAATAGGTCTTACTCTCAGGTGAGAGTGTATAAGGCTAAAGCACTATTCTGTATTACTTTTTATTGTTTCTGAAACAAGCTGTCGTTTCTTTCTTTACCATGCTTTCCCCATTTATCCAAATACGTCCACTGCACAGGGGGGAGGAGGGGATCATAGTACAAGTGTCATGGTGACCCCGAATCGTGATGTACATGTAAAACTAAAATCTCTGTTCATTCTCTGCATAATCAGCAACTTGCCTATCGCCTCACAGCAATTTTGCCCCATGTTTATTGATTTTACGCATAGGTTCCGTACTCACGTTACATTAAGCCAAACCATGGTTTAGTGCAAACCTATGATTGTGCACATTCCTGGGGCAGAAATAATTTTGCAGAGAATGAACAGAGAAGTCAGTAACTGAGCTTTCAAGTTTCCATTACATTCGCATCACAAAGGAAGCTCAGTTTACCTTTACCAGGGCTAAACTTGAAATTGCTCTGTGCTTGTTTTACGAGTCTGAAAGCATTTGATCATTTTAATTCATAGATCCACTGACTTTACTTTGAGAAATAAATATTTTGAGGGATTTTCCATCTAAGTGTACTTGGAGCCTAAAAAATTAATCTCAAATAGCAGCATATCTAGTCAGAACTGTCTTCAGGTATCTGAAGAAGTGTGCATGCACACAAAAGCTCATACCAAGAACAAACTCAGTTGGTCTCTAAGGTGCTACTGGAAAGAATTTCCTATTTTGTTTCCTATTTTGTCTTCAGGAAGAAAGCAATCCTTTCCCTGTGTTTATTAATTGTGTGTGTGTGCGCGTATCCCCAAAGTACTAAGGTTAATTCTGATTTGAAGGCGATTTCTTTAGCCTTTTAACTGTATTTATTTTATTTATTTGGAAGAATTTATAAACTGCTTAATGGAAAAATATACTAACAAAATCGGCAAAATTTAAAAACAGGAAATTGTTAATGTTCTTATGAAAGATAATACTCAATAGTATTTTGAGTCAGGAGATGATCTGGTGCTTGTGCAAGTGGATTGAAATCCATCCAGTTGGCTTTAAATCAAAATATTATACATGGTGGTTTGGATCCAATCTTAGTGGTGCTTAGAGCAGATCCATTTGAATCACTGGAATTTATGATAGTCGGAACCTACTCTGAGCATGATTAATTCTGGATCCAACACACTGATCTAGAGTATGGTGTGATAGTCAAAGTGATGCAAGCAGAAAACTAACAGAGGAAAGAGGAGCTTGATACCATTTTCTCTTTATTAGTAAGTAAACCTGATTTTGAAGAACAAAATCAGGGCTAAGCTGTATGTTGCATGGCAGTTTCATCAGCTGTTGGAGGGCAATTTGGATTGGGGCTTCTATGTTTACCTCTTTGTGGCTAAATAAAATAGGCAAGCCTATTCAGACATGTAGAAGTTGTGTGTGTTTTATTTCTTTTTAGCTACTGTTTATTTTAATAATCTTTTGAATATTTTTAAATATTAGTTTAAACTGTTTTTATCAATAATGTTAATGTTTTATTTTGAGTTTCTGCTAACTGCTTAGAGGGCTTTTTTTTTTTTTACAATCGAGGGATATATAAATTTTTTGAATAAAATTTTGTTTGTTAAATAATAACAGCTGGAGGGGGAGGACAATGTAAGTTGCAGAATTAGCTCTGTGGCTAAATATTAACTCTCCCACCAATCGTACAATGAAGTTCTGATAATAATTGGGTCCCTCTAACCATCACCCTAAAGAAAAAAATGGGTTCAGTTACAAAACCCCTGAGTAGCAACATTTACGTCCTAACACATGCAATAAATTATCTCCAAATATTTCAGCCCTTTCAGTTAAATGCTTATAATCCTTCTTTATTGGAAATGCCACTTTCTGCCATTATGCATAGGATTTGTTTGGTCTCTTTCTCAAGCAAAATGTTTCATATTGGCTTTGTTTCTTTTGACTAGATGATCCAGTCACTGTTGGAGGCACATTGCCACAGCAAAATCTCATGCTGTACATTGATCACCTGTCCAACCTTTGCCTAGAGTGCGATCCCCAGTTCCTTCAAGAGATCCAACTTTACCTGTCTATAAAGAAGATGAGGAGGGAGACATCTGGGATAACCAAGCATCAGAGCATTAACACCAGAGCAGGTTAAATTCAAATTTCTCACAGTGTTCTACTTCACTTGCCCGCAGGTGATGTTTGTGAATGTGTACCTGTGCTTAATTATTATAGTCATTTCCTCATAAACCCCCAGATTGGTGATAGTAACTGTTATGTAGCATTTACTAGTGAAAGAATCCAAGACTTGGTTATATATATTTTTTCACTTATTCAAAACATACAGAATGTAGCTTCCTTGCCCGCTTTCTCTTCTGCCATTAGGAACAAAGCTTTGATATCTACAAGGCATACATGGTTTCACTTACTGACTTAAGGACTGCCCCCTAGGAGTCTAGCACAGCCCACACACAATCCTGGAATATGTCCAGCTTTTCGTCTGAGCAGAATGTGAACCTGTGACCTCGTGAGCCTCAGGCAAAAGGGCTGCCTACTGAGCCACTGATACCCATGCCATCAATAAGTTTTAAATGCCAGCTGTAGACTTCAGAGAGATAATGATTTCAGTGTGTAAAAGGTTTGATTGTGGAGACTGCAGCTCACACAGATGGCGTGACAGGGTAAATGTGTTGATATTTTATATAACATTTCCATACCTGAGATATTGCTAATATACTTAGAAGGACACTTTCAGGCAGATGAAAGTTTCAGGGTTATGTATCCGAAATGGACTACCAAACTTAAAAAATGCCTGTGGAGTGGAGTTTTAATAAGAACACTTTTATTGTTTGGATTTTAAACCCAGGATTTGCAACAAGAGTCATGGTGTTGTGTTAAAGGGGTGGGAATTAAAAAGTGAAAATTGTAGCAAGTGAGAATCGGGGAAAATAAGCAAAGCAGGGTTGAAATCCTACACTGATTTACCTGGGAGCAAGCCCCATTGAACTCAATGCGACCAACCCAAGTATATGTATATAGTATTTAGTTGTTGGTGACTTACAATTGCATACGTTCCATGATTAGCAATCCCGTATTAATATGGATCTTTAAAAGGCATTTTTTTCCACAAAATATTGATTTTAGTTTGCAGCTAGTGTTCGTTTTCACATGCACTTCTCAGATATTCACTGGACCCTGTCAAGGAGGGGGAAGCTTTTCATGACAGACCCAGAATATCATTCCAAGGCATAGTTGCTGAGTTTCTATCAGTATGCAGATGTGTTTCAACATTGTCTGTGTTTTGATGAGTAGAGCAGGGCCAGCTACCTTCTTAAGCACCCTTTCTTTCCTCGGTCAAAGTATGTGGAAATAGTAACTAATGTGTGCATGTGGGTGGAAGTGAATTGATTGAAATTGTTGTTTTATACTAGGACACTAACTTAAGCTTCCTGAGACCAAATCTAAGCTTTCATTAGGTTGAACACAATCATAGATGGCCGATAATGTCTCTTTAATAATTATTTTTTCTGTCCCTGGGCATGTTCATTCATTGCATCCAAGGCCTATTGGTCATATTGTGTCCCTGAGCCCTGTGCTCTGATTTCAAAAATTGTGGGGTTTGTGTGGGCTAAATGCATTTCAGAAGCAGAGAGTAGCATGAAAACCTTGCATTGTATTTTAGGTTTTCTCGTCCATTTTGTTTCATACACTTCTGATTGTAGGCTGAAATGAATGCTGGGTACAGGAAAAGCTTTCTAGAGAGATGCACAATTAGAATAGATGAACGCATGTGGTTATTTAATTGTGATTGTGACAATCAAAATACCTTTAAATACAGAGTTCTCAACAGTGCCAAGATTATGCTCAGACTTGCATCTGCACCATTTCTGTGCATACTTCCTTCTGAGATGATCTACAAAGACACCATTTGCAATGTAATTTTGACATGTTCATTTTTCCACTAGAAGACAGGTAGAATCCATTATGAATTTTGAATAGACTCACAAACAGTAACAGATGTTGCACTCAAGGTGGGGGTGGAGAGATATTTTCCCCTATATAACTTACCTGCCTGGGAAACCATCATCTGGACAGCTATTCCAGAATACACAGGACAGGTGGGATTGGAAGTCCAATCATAGCCTTCTCTGTGTAAAATAAGGGATAGGCCTACTTCTGATGCAAGCTTGAAGCAAGGTGTGTGTTCTGAATCCCATCCAATTCTTTAGCTCCTATTGGCAAGCAAAGCTTTTTCAGTCCTCAAATGGCAAAGACATATGGCTACCATAAACTCTAGGGAGGCAGCCCAAAATGGTGGACTTGGGTGTGAAACTGACAAAATGGCCTTGAGACAAGCAAGCAACCTGCCTTCACAGGATTGTTGTGAGGCAAAGACATTGTTCTGAGATCCTCATGGGAAGCACAAAATATAAATGCATCAAATTAAATGATGATTATCAGTACTGTTGGTGGTGGTTGCTGTTTTACTTCTGCAAATGTTCCTCTTCCCCTAATTATTAGATGTATTTCTGAGGAATACATCCCTCACAGATGTATTGGCCTTGCAGTTCTGCTGCTTAAAAAAATGGAGATGTTATCCTGCATTTAGCAGCTTGTCAATGGCTGATGACTGAGGATATGAACAAGCACGGCAGTGCTGGCCTAAGAACTTTACCCAGCCTGCCAGATAGCTTTAATCCAGTCATATGGGAACACAGACAGCACAGCAGCCGCTTCTGAAACATGAGACCACAAGGACAGCTGAATAAATTCAGAGACGTTTTGAACATTCTAACCTTTGTCTTAAGGGGGGGGAATCTGATAATGAACAAAAACTAATACCAATTTATTTTGTTTTTGTTCTTCAGTCCGGTAGCTGTTAAGACTTTCATTTTCTTAGGGTTGCTGCGTAACAAAGTATTAGCCAAACAGCTTCCCGCCTCCCCCCTTCACACTATGGTATATTTAGTTCTGTATGTAGTCTATTCCTTCACACTCATTAAGGAATGAATCTGGTTTCTGTTTTGTTCAATACTGTATATACATTGCACCCATAAATATTTGAACTAAGTAAATATAGTATCTCAAACATGGAAAAGCTTTCATTATAAACTGGGGGCTGGTAGGGTCTTTTAAAACATTCTATTCATTGGCCAAATGTTGCCCTTTTGGAGGGGGGGAAGTATGTAAGCCAAAAAATATGATGTATTCCTGTCTGCTATATTGCAACAGACTCTTTCCCAGATTATGTCTTGATTTGCACATTTTATATGTCTAGTGATCTGGTGATGAGGGAGCTCTAGGAGAGGCCTGTAGATTCCCTCTGCAGAAACACATGGCCGGCATTCAGCTGTATCTGGGGCTAATTTCCTTCTTTTGCTTCATTTAAGGTGCCTCATTCTGGTTTACAAGCAGTAGAATTGAAAGTAATTTTCTTACTTGGAAATATGGTGAGCTTGTTCCTAAGTGGTAGTAGCAGGGGTTAGGTTTTTTTTTTTTTTAAGTGTTAAGTAAAACCAGAATAACTTAAAGAGTCCCCCTGCCCCCAATGAATTAGCGAAGAACAGAAAGATTAGCCATCACAAAACTGCACTTGAAATAATTTTCCTAGAAGGCTACCTAAGAGGAATGAGCAGCAAAACATTTTGTTTCTAGGTCGATAGTGATTTCATATGTGTACCCTTACGCATGTTTGTAATTATGTTGATTGAAGTCAAAGCACTATTTCATCACATATTTAGAAGGCAATATGTTCACATGACTAGCATTAAACAGGTACCTGGGTTTTATATAGTTTTATACTTTTTCAATAAAGAATTTAGAGCTGTGTGGCTAGGATTGTGTATATTCATAAACATGTATTATGCAAGCACGTAAAATAGTGGGTGGTCTAGCCACGTCCACCTAAGCCAATAAGACTGGGGTAATTAAGACACACACGTTTCTCCAGACAGTGGGAATCGTCTGTTTCCAAATGGATATTTGGCTACTTCAGACGTGCACTTTCATCCTCTAAATATCTGTCGTTAAATCAAGAATGGTGAACTCTCAATCAGATGTGTGAACTGTCACCATCAGAAAATGCTGTACATTTACATAACACCAGATGTTGGGAATGTTCTACCTGTGGTGATTAGTCAAGGTTTGTGCATTCACACATGAAAGTCATCACTTATTGCTATAGTCAGCAATGGATATGCACATATGAATCCTGCTGATTAGACTGAAAGCTGCCCATAACTTAACACAGTGAAGATATATTTCCATTAATATTGGCAAAATTGCTGTTTTGTTTTGTTTTTTTCGTTTCTGCTTTTAATAATGATGTATTTTATATTTAAGGAGCAACGTACCTGGAAATGCCATATCCAGCTCTGTATGTTGTGCTTCTAATTCATCAACAGCTATGCAACCACTTTTAATTTGATGGAAATGTATCTTGGATATGTAATCAGGCAGCTGTCAATTGATATTTCACACAAAAAAAAGAAATCCTAGAAATGTCAGGTCAAACATTAAATATATATTTCCAACATTTAATTTCAAAGCATGAGAGAAAGTAAGGTGGTCAGCCATTCTATAACATTTTTAAAGGTGCATTTCATTTGGCCTCACTGTGTGTGGCAGGCTTTCAGTCTAATAAGTCTAATAAGCTGAGTTGCTAGAGATTCAGAGCCTGTTCACATGAGTTGCATGTCCATTGTCCCTCGCGTGTCATGTTTATTAGATTCTAAGCCTGCCAAGTAGAGTTGGCCTTTAATTTATTGTATGTAATCCTCTCTGGGAGACATTTTGGCTGAAGAGTGGGATACAGTGCTACAAACAAACAAACAAACAAACAAACAAACAAACAAACCACCACATGTCCACAATTCCTTCCCTTCTCATAAGGGACACTGATTGGAGGATGGGAGAATAGCAGTTTCACCAACTCCATCTTCCCTCTGCTGCTGTCTCCAAGCAAACGCCCATACTTCTGAAGGATCTCCCAAGCCTCTGAAGCAAGTTTTGTGGAGGCACAAAGAACCACAAGAGAAAAGAGGAATTAGCTAAAATCACCTTCCTCCAGCAGCAGCAAAGCTTCCTTCCTGGCAGGTCTGGATCCAACCCATGGTGCTCCCTTTAATGGAGCTGTGTTCATAAGTAACTATTCACCTTCAGTTACCTATTTTTTTGTAGCTCTTGTTTGACTATACATTGGATCTAACCTAACTAAATCCCCAGATGCAGATTTCAAGCAGATATTAAGATGTCAGGATGCCTCACCACCAGTTTTGCATTTTGTATTCTAATTAAGTGGTATACTGGTAAATCTCTGTGCAGATCTGTTTTTTCTCATGCAGGCAGGATTCCAAAATAATGACTGATTAGAGTAAAGGAAGTGAATTATACATTCATGAATTCATTATGTAGGCACACAAAATTTAAATACACTTAATGACAAAAAGCTACACTTCTGGAAATAATGTTTTGCAAAAGGGCTTGTGGAAATCTGTCTTCTTGTATAGCAATCCATTCAGCATATTAACATTCTCAATCAAAGCCAGCATGAAGAAACAAAATGCATGAGGAAGAGCAGGAGTCCCACTAAATGAATTAACATATATTCTATAGCTCTGTTCCAAAACCATTTTTCCATCTGTTTTAACTAAGAATCATTCTATTGTCCTATAGAATATTCAAAACGTACAGCTAGCCTGATGAGGCCTCATTCTTGTATTCTAATATCATTGTTTTTAGAGTGCTGAAAGTGCAATGAATAGGAACATCAGCGTATTGTTTTTTATGGAAAGTTCTTTGCACCGTCCATCTCACTTGCCCTGGCATCCTTGCAAGTATCCAGACATACCCCTTATCCCCTGTCTTTCTTCCTGACCTGTTACAAATCTACCACTTTGTACAACCAACTTTTCCTTAGCATTACTAGTAAATGTAAATCATGTTGGTCAGTTAATATGGTGATTGGAGTAATGTGCTCCCTTAAAAATTAAGCAGTTCCTTAGGCATCTATATAAATAACTTTTATGGTATTTCTCTAGGCTTGCTTCTTCTGCATGGACTCTGTATGGCTCCACTCCAGGAACCTCCAGAGCTTTAGACAAGATATGAGGTATTCTTACTTCTTCTCACAACTTGAACCTTCTAGTGTAGCGCACAACCACAAAGATAAATGTTTTCTCACTTACTTCTTTGAGTGGAGCCGCACAGATTCACAAACATATGGCTGGATGGACCATGGAGGATCATTAAGTGGCACCCTTCAAGGTAGGATGGCCACTTACAAATTACCCCAAAAGAGGAAAGCAGCACTTCAGATTCCAGTGGCACATTGGAATTCAGGAGTACTCCCAGAGATGAAAGTGTTCCTTCATGGGGAGTGCATCCCCTCCCAGAACTAATATCTAGACATGGGAACCACCCACCCACAGCACTTTCTTGCAGCTGGTTGGCCATAACCCTTTTGATCACATTGCCCAGGAAATGATTATTAGAGTCTGTATGGTAGTTTTCTGGTTCTCTCCGCATATAGAGAGAACCATTTCAAGAGAGGCTGTACCACCACCTCTTTCAAGGCATAGGGCAAAACTCCTCTTGAAGCAAGGCACTCCCTAGACCCATCCAATCAATACCCTCCTACTATATTTTATCAGCCATAATGGGCAGGGATGAAGAGGACGTATTGTTGGCCCCATCACTGCAAGCATCCTGCCTATATCCTGAGGCTGCAACAACTGATTCCACAAGGTGTGATTTTATGCTGCTCCTTAGACCTCCAACAGACCTAAATCAATTGTGCCATCAAATTCAGCACAGAATCAAATTCAGCACTGAGTCATTTTGCCTTCAAAGTGATTCAAGTGGAAGGGAGTTCCATCATGACTGAGAAAGCCTTTTCTCCCGTCCTCACTTAGAGGCCAATATTTGTAATTATTTATGTGATTTGCAGCTTGCATCTTTACTGTGTAAGGGTCATGCAGGGGGAACCTACATGTGTTGGAGCCTTGAATAGTGTAGGTCTGCTCTTTCACAATCCTAGAGCTTGAGAGTTGAGCCAGGGGACACAGTCCCAATCCAGAAATCCATTTGCACCCTCAATGACTTACTGAACAGGTCTATGGAGGAAGGAGGACTATATGACACATAAGATGGAGGAGCAATGGGAATGGAACAACAGAGCATTCACTTGACAGGAGTGGGTGAAAGAAACTATGAGGCTATTGCAAAAGGAGGAGAGTGAGACAGAAGAAATGGAAAAAGCAGGACAAATAAAAATGAGCAGACAAAGCTACCACACAGCGAGGGCTTCTCACCAGTCTTTTGTCTTCATTTCCTTCATACAGCAAGAAAATTCATTATACAGGCGGTTTTCACCAAAAAAAAGATGCAGATGAATTAAAAACAGATCTGCCTCCTCATGAAGGCACAGTAAAGGAAGGAATGGTTTGCTTTATGTAACTTTTCTTGTTGCTGAGAACTCACTTGTAGAAGGTGATGATAAATGTTAAATGGTTCTAGTAAAACTGCTAGTTCCAAAACTGCATACAATGCTGACGTTTTCATTACATTCAAGGGCTGAAAGAACATCCGGCTTTCATCGTAACTGTTTTGTTTGGTTATGTATAAAGACTAAATACACTGCCCTTGGGAGATATCTTAGTGTCACCTGCTCCTAAATTGAAAATTACTTGTTTAGCAGAAGTTTTATTGGAAAGGATAATGATCTTTTTCTTCAATGAGAGTTCTTTGAAGTGGAGTGGGACAGAATGTATAATAGGCCAAATCTTTTGGGAAAACCCTATCACACAGAAATACATTGTACGAATATTCTAAGCAACCATCTAAATAAGTTACTAAACTTTGGGTTTTCTTTTTTAACCTCATTCATCCTATATAGAGAGATTGTTCAGTAAATGATTTTTTTCTCCTTTTTTGGATGTTGCATGGAGAAAACACTATAGGGGGGGAACTAATATTTTAAAGTGGTTGTGTGTGCAACTATATACTTTTTTATAGACTCCAGAAGGTAAAATGTAGTAAGTAATGCAGGAAAATATAGTGCTATATAAGGCACTGAAGCATTGTCATTCATATATGTGAATCATTAAATATATTTAGAACTGCAAAACAATAACAAAGGTTCTACATCAAATTCAGCTTGACAAACCATTCTATTTTATAATAATATTTGGATGAGGCTGGTTTGACCTATCTATGAAGGCAGGTCATATAATGTCAGGAAGAAACTGGCAATAAATCACAGCATTCAAGTTGGAGTTGACTTTATTAGCAAAAACACAATCTGCACAGATTGGTGGACTGTCAGGCCAAATGATAAGTCTTGAGCCCCATGGAAGAGTTGCTGAAACTGAAAGTCCCCACCTCTGCACAGCCATCTAAGTCGCTTCCTCTCCAGTGTTTTTTCTCAAGCAATTGGAGATTGTGCCTGCATGCAGCCGACCTCTCATCTGCCCTCTTCATGCCTCTTCTGGTTCTGGGAGGCAAGGAGAGAGGGGAGCTTATTGCAACAGGAGGGGGAGACATCCATGACTGTTCACCAGCCTGACTAATCTCTGCCTCCTGGCCTCTCTCCTCCCACCCTCCTGCTCCAGCTTCTGCCTCTGATTCTTTGCCACAGTTACCTCTTCAGCTCCCCACACCACCTCTTGCCAGTCTTCTCCGTCTTCTCCCTCCCATCATTGTCCTACCACCACAACCCAGGCTCTGAGTATTCCTCCCTTGGTGGTTCCTCAGCTGGTTCCTCTCACCTTTCATCTGCGTCCAACCAGTCCATGACATCTAATGACATTTAAAAGTAATAATAATGAAAGAACACCAACGGTCTACTTCATTGCTAGCACTTGCTAACTTTTTCTGGTTAAAACAGAACATGAAATAATTCCGAAGCAGCAAAAAATTGTAAAGTGAAAATAATCTCTTAAAGATTGTACAAGTGTTGTTTCTTTCTCTGTGTGTTAACACAGAGTTTCCCCTGCAGCCTCTTAGGTACTTCCTAAATATACTCTGAAAGCTTTAGGTACCATCTAAAGCAGATTTGGGGGGCACACGGGGAGGGAGGCTGCAGGCAGTAATGAGAAACAGGAATACTTGTACAAGATTTCCATTGTGAAAGTGGGTAGGCATCATGAAATATCATCCCATATCCTTTGACCATATAAAATTAAAGCAATTGCTTGGCTTGATGTCTCATGTAAACACTTTGAATGATTTTTTTTTAAGTTCATATCAACATTAAAGATGTCTAGTACTTTAAAAAGAAAGAGCCACTCAGTATTATCAAAAGCTTTTTGTGTAATAAGGAACACTAAAGAAACTTATTTGCAACTGCTAACCTCATTGACTACCTGAATAATATTTGTAATATTTTCTTTCATTTGCTTAATCCAGATAAACCCTGTTGGGTCAGGTTCACATACTATATAGCCTGATCTCCAAAATTAGTCATACTCAGAGTATACCCATTGAAATCTATAGTCAGGTAACTTGTCCATTGATTTCAGTGGGTCTACTCTATGGCTAATGTTGGATTTAAACAGTTGAGATAATCTTTAATTTTTTTTATTTCCTCTAGATTCTTAGATTTAAATAAGATTTAAAAATACTAAAATTCACAAATTATTGTGTGGTTAAGACATGTTCCAACCCAGTGCAAATTGGATCATTTGTATTTTTGCCTGTTCTTTTTATGATGTACAAGTAATTTGTTGAGTTCATTGTCCTTACAATAAACATGTAAAGACATTTTTTTAATGTGTTAAACAAAGAAGCAAATAAAGTAAGATCATGGTATGCAGTGGTGGCTGCCCAGTGACAGAAGGGAATCCATCAGTGAAATGGGGAAAAGCAGTTTTCTGCAATCCCTCCCACCTTTCTGCAGCACCACACCCCCTTAATCTGTTCTAGAGGATCTGGAGCAGATTTAGAGGAGGTGTGGGACACTGCAGGAAGGAGAAGGGATTTCTGAAAATGCCCTGCCCTTCTGTTGCCAGACAGTCTTCACTGAATGATTAATGTTAAAGGATTGTAATTTTGCACATTGTACTGTTTTTGCAATGTGGTATTGAAATATTGATGTTTAAGAATTGCTATTATTGTTTTAGTTCACAGTTAATATAGCACTTTACAATCCAAAACCACCTGCTTAGAACAGCAGTAAATGGTAAAGGCATAAAGTATTTATTAAATCCTTATCCCACTGAATAAAAAGTAAATTTCTCGTTAATTTGAAAAGTGTCAGAATTCTAGCCACACTTGTTAAAATATCACCAAGCTTTATCTGCTGTAAATCTTGCAAAAAGTATATTTTAGCTGTCTCGTGAGAATTTACATTCTGTACTTAAACAATGAATTATTGACATTTTGAAACCTATCTACTTGTGTTTTATTCTCAAACACTAAAATACCTGTCTGTTTCCCCCCTTCTATTTCTTTATTTTCTATTCTGCTTTATATTTTTTATTTATAGGAACAGAATATTTATAATTTCTTATTTACTGATCATCATTAATTTTTTGTCACAACATTTTTGTAAGGAAAAAAAATGTACCAAAACTATCCAATGTAAGTCAGCTGTACATTTCATTATGTACCTGTACTTAAAATTCTGAGAAGCTATAGGATAAGTGAGTACCAGATTCAAAACAGGTTAAGCACACAATGACAGATAAAATTGCATGTGAAAGGGTTTCATTCCATGACTTAAGGAAGAGTATCTCCTGTACAGTGAATATATTATTTTAGCTTGTCCTTAAAGTAAGGTACTTTGGACAAGCACAAAGGTGAAATGTTACATCCTAACAATGTCAGCCATCTTCACCTGTTTGTATCTTTGGGTGTATGCAGATGGAAGGTAAAAGTAAAGGACCCCTGGACGGTTAAGTCCAGTCAAAGGCGACTATGGAGTTGCAGCTCTCCTCTCGCTCTCAGGCCGAGGAAGCCAGCGTTTGTCCACAGACAGCTTTCTGGGTCATGTGGCCAGCATGACTAAACCGCTTCTGGTGCAACGGAACACCGTGACGGAAGCAAGAGGGCATGGGAACACCGTTTACTTTCCTGCCGCAGTGGGAAGTGTGAGGGGATAGAAGACAGAGGTGTGTTGTAGTGCAAGACACATAATTATGACATCCAGGGGTCCTGTCTAACAAGACTAGCTTAAAACATTTTCCTCTCTGAGCCAGAGAACAAGATTGTGTCCATATACAAACGTGAAGTGAAGTAGCAACTTCAGTTTACATTAACACTGGCAAGGGGACAGAGTCCTCCACCCAGTGCTACAAAAAGAGGTTCCAGAACTCACCATGAATGCCTCCCTTGTTCTCTTATAATGACAATGGCGCCCACCTGAGAGGTGCCGGAACAGAGTTCCTGTGAGTTCTAGCTGAAAAAAAGCCCTGCCTCCACCACACCTGAGGACAACTGGTTAGCGGGCTCAGCATAGGCCAGGGGTCCCCAAACTAGGCCACCTGGCACAAACAGCTCTGTCCTACACTGTACTGCTCTTGCCACCCCCTAGCATCTACCCCATGAGGCAGCTGCCTTTACCTAATGGTAGGGTCGTCAAGAGTAGTGGCCTGACCTGAGCAGACCTGAGTTACCATGGGTGTGTTTGCACTTCTTCCACTGTGACTGTTTTCCTTTCCCATCACTATCCCCTACTACACATTGTTGAACAGGGTTTGGATGCTTCATAACTCGCATGGGCAGATTGGCATCATATCTATCCCCTGGTTGATTTCCCTACTATGCATTTCTCTGCCCCTTTCTTAAGTGTGTGTGTGTGCGTCAACATTTTTATTATAGCAAAAACAACAGTTTGAATTTAAAAGTTGGGATTTTACATTGTGAGAAAGTGTTCAGATTTGCTATGGGTTAGTAAAAAATAATAATGGGTGGGGAAACTTAGGTTCAAGGCATGGACACTTTCAGAAAGCAGGATCCCTATTATTTAACAAAGCTGTTGAGTGACTTAGGGAGAAATCTGAAGCTGCCTGAGTTGGTGGCTGTAGAGAAAACCTCCATTATTGAAGACCTTCCTGGGATGGGGACTTTACCTCCAATGGCAGTAGAAGAAAAGGGGTGTGTCAAAGTAGAAGTGGAGAGGAAATCTATCAACTCCAGACTTTCCGAAGCAATGTGTGAACAGCTAGTCTTCGAAATCCATGCTTATCTGAATTTTGTGATGCTGTTTTCCAACCAAACAATGTTTACAAAAATAGATTGAAAGTGTGCATAAAAATGGAAATAGTAGTAAAAACAGCATTCAAAATTGCTTGCAAAATGTGTACATTAGTTTAAATTGCGTATAAAAATCTGTTCATTGGGAGACATTCATACCGAAATGCTGGCGGAACTTTACTGATGATTTTGTTCAATTCTCAAAATTCTGCCAAATATGGAGAACTGGAAAACTGAAAAACTGAGAGAACCAAGATTGATAGATCTTTCCATACCTGGTAAAGGACACATCAAGGGAGACCATAGATGTGCAGGATCCAGATCCTGCCCATTCCCCAAACATAACAGAAGGAAATATATATATACACCAACCCTGGTGACGATGGCTGTCCCCCACCTCCCAATTGAAATAATGGGAAGGGGGGGCAAATTAAAAAGCAAAACAGGGTGTAGGGATGAAAGGAAGGAAAGAAGACGTGCACCTACTTTCTGTGCTGGCTGGAGTGAGTCTGGCGGCACTTCAACAACTAGTGATTCCTTCTCACGAACTCTCCTCACCCTCCCCATAGGATTGCTTTTGTTCTGGTCTGTTGTTAATGAGCATGTTATTTTAGGAACAAATGGAATATGGTTTAATTCTCCAGGAATACTTAGCAAACTGTTAATGAAATAAATATTGCTTAAGTAGGCTCTTCAATAGAGTGGGCCGACATTAGTTCCATCTGACATGGTTGCTTATAATCAAACAGCATTTTAAAAATTCACACTTTTTCACTTGAGGTAGTAACTTTCCATAGCCACCCCAAGTTTATAGCATGCCCCCTATTCATTTATAGTCATGGTATATACATATGACTTGTTGTTTAATTTTTTTATCCAGCATTGTTACAGAAATGTGCCAAATCTGATTCTAATTGTGAAGCATACTAAAGGAATTTGGAAAGCATGCCCAGAAATCCAGCACCATTTAAATAAAACACATGTGTATTTTAAATGTTTTAGCAATCTTTGTCAGTACTAAATCCTGTTTCCTGATATCAGGCTTCAATTAGGGATTTTTTTTTAAGCACTCTTGCTCTTCCAGTCTATGATTTTTGTGTTACACGTATTAGCTAGTGTCATACATATTAGTAGTTCAGTACAGGGACTAAATGTTTGTTTGTTTTTAAAAGTAGTAGCGATTGCAGCAGCATTTATATCCCTGGGACTATTAATGAAGATAGGTTAAAAAAAAAATTTTTTTTTACTCCAGTCTGGTCTAGTACAGGTGTGGGGAACTTTTTGCCCCTTTGGATGTTGTTGAACTGCAGTTCCCATCAGCCCTAGCAGGCATGACCAATGACTAGGGATGATAGGAGCTGTAGTTCAGCAGCATCTGACAAGCCAAAGGTTCTCCACCCTTGGTTTCGTAGTAGTTGGTGAGAAAATGCAGAAAACTAGCTCCTAGAGATAATAAAGCAGAAATAATTGCTCTTGTCCTGCTCTTTGGCTTTCATGAAGGAGAAGCATCTGATGAAAATACTGGTCCACCAGGATCAGAGTGGTGGGCGCTGCACTATGCTGATGAACTGGTTGTCTACATTTGATATGAAGGTGTTATGCTAAATCAGAAGTGTTTCCTGATATGTGAAAACTGAAGGTTCGTGTTACTAAAAATCTAGATTCTGTGCTATCTTCTGGATCCATGTGCTCCTGGTTTCCTATATGTTGGAATCAGCTTAGAAACAAGGATGAGAACAGGTGACTGCATGAGTGCTGAGGAGGGAAGAAGGACCTGATCTCTAGAGCCATCCAGAGGGTGAGGGGGTGAGGTGAGCAAATTTCAGTGGTGGCAGCTGCTGCTGTTGTTACTCCTCCTTCTCAGCATCTTCTCGCTCACTTGTTCCATTCCTGCTGTTCAGAAGAAAGTTGTTACTGGCAGAAAGGAGGAGCAACAAGGGTTATTTTTATTGTAGTAAAATCCCATTTTCAAGTTCTCTCCCCAGTGACCCAGTTCAGTTCCTCTTTTTGTTGGAGCAAGCAGTCATTCAAAGGGTTAGAAAGACTGAAGCATAATTCTTTTCTTTTGTTTTGTTTT
The DNA here is from genome assembly GCF_009819535.1 of Lacerta agilis. Lineage (NCBI taxonomy): Eukaryota > Metazoa > Chordata > Lepidosauria > Squamata > Lacertidae > Lacerta > Lacerta agilis. The sequence goes on along the minus strand of NC_046313.1, from coordinate 78,677,013 downwards.
TCACGCAGCACTGAGTTGGCAAGAGGTTGAGTTTGGTGCAAATTCCTGGCTTGTCATTATTTGGGAAATAAGGTCTATATTCACTTGTTGCCTCAAAATGGATACTGAAAGGGCAGCAGGGCCATGCCTGCTGACTCCACTCTTGAACTCTAGACATTCAGTGGAAGTATGAAATAGGCTTCTAGGCACATATACCGGTAACTGTGTGCCTTTAAGTTCCTCCATGATCAGGAGCCCTGATTGCACATCATTTCCAGTCTTGTAGAGGAATTCCTCCCTTACATTCGGATGCATATAGATCCCCTTTTCCATTGAAGACATGCAGGTTGGGGTGAGGCTTGTGGGTGCCATCCTGCTTCTGCCTCTATGTGTTTAGTATGCACATATGAAAAGGGCATGCAAATAACTGCAGTTACAGTAGGCAGTCACAAAGTATCCAAATAATCAGATGGCTGATTCCATGTGTGGATGTGGTCAACCTCACTGTAGCAGAAAAATTAATATTTTCAGTTGGTGGGGGGGGGCACAATTTTTACAAGTCAGTGGAATTTGGAGTGATATTATTTGTTCCATTCTCACCAGCAGTTAAGCAAAGAAAGATGTCTGGATATATTTTCCATCTTGTCCCTTGGTTCTCCTGGTTTGCTCTTTCCTTGATAAAGTTTTGGCAGTTAGGTCATTAAAATGCAAAATTATTGCCCCTCAGACATCCAGTGATCCACAGTTGCTGACCTTCTGCTGTCAGAAAGCTTTGAGTAATCAGCTACATTGGGAACGCTTGTAGCCTGTGGACCGTGACAGTGGTGTGGACATCTTTTTCATCCTGATGGGGAATGAATGCCGCAGGCAGTGTGTTCAACATAGTGTCTGCATTAGTTCATTTCATATGTGGTTGAGATTCTTTGCTTTTGCTTTACTGACTCGTATGAAAAATACAACCATCCTTCAAAGTCATCATAGCCCGTTCTGAATTCTATTTCTGTGTCCCTCAGGTGATACAATCTGTTGTTTAATACCCATACAATTGCCATGCTGATATTAAATTAAGCATTGCAGCTTAACGTGGAATGTGCAGATACTTGAAACAGAACTAAAAAGACACCTAGGTTTCATAGCAATGTATGTTACTAGATGGTAGAACAATGTTAGAATTAACTTGTATCTCCTTTTTAGGCAAAACCATTTTCCAGATCTGAATATACTATTTGCCCCTGAAAGAAAAATTCAGATGTGACAATTCAGATTGTGACACACACACCTTTCCTAGCATTTTGATTCTGATCCAGATTGGGGTTGCTTTGATATTTTTACAAGCAAGCAAGCAGAAACCTTGAGATACCCCCATCTTATTTCTATCTTGTCTGGTTTGGCACACTCTTGGGTTTGTGGTTTGCAGATGAAAGCAGGAGAAAGATAGGAATTTGAGCAAGGGACAGCCTTGACTCAGTCTACTACCATTACTTTTCTGGCAAACAGACAAAGATAAAAAGAAAGAAAATAAGTGCCACACTCCAATTCATTTCCCCCACTCCATTCTCTTTTATCCTGATGCTTATATTCATTCTATTTTAAGGGTCTTCCTTTCAGTTTAAAAATTAGGCTTTTAAAAACAATTTCACTAATTTCTGACAAAACTCACAATAGGAAGAAGGTAGTAGTGTGAATCACTCAGACATTAGGGGAGGTGAAAGGGCTTAAATCCTGTATGTGTGGCTTCTTACCTTTTAACCCCCCCCCCCTTTTTTTACATTTAAAAGCCACCAGCTCTGCCAGGGACACGGTGAGGGGGTAGCAACCCCAGAACTCTGCCAGCTGTCATCTTACATCATCTCAAGAAATTCTACCTGTGCCACCACACCCTGCAGAATATCATAGGGTGGTGCCTTGAAAAGGGGCATGCTATGGAATGCCCTTCTCTCTGCCATATGTAAAGCAGCAACTTATCAGTTGCTTCAGATGTCTTATAAAGACTTATCTTTTTGCTGGGGCTTTCCCTGAACTATAAAAATTGACCCTGTTTTATGTACATGAATCCCCTGAATTTTTGTTTTATTTGCTTTTATATGTTTTATACTGCTGTTTCATTGGTTTTAGGTTTTATTTTGTTTTTATTATATTATTTATTTGTTATATTGTATTGTATGCATGCCCTCATAAATAGCAACTTTCATAAACTTTTATCGTCAAAAAATAAAAATGTTATAGACATTGGGAGTGCAATTCCAGCTTTATGCGTTATCAGTTTAGGTGTTAACAGGGCTGCTGGCGGGCCCATTTCTTCTGGTGTCAAATGTTGGCATGCAATCCATTCTTCATTGGTTAGAGGTTTTATATTACAGGTGGCATAATTGTATTCCATAGGGGCAGGTCGAACTGCGAGGAATATGCATTTCCTTATAGCCGATAGTTTATCAATTAATGCGTCTTGAGATTTCTGAATTAACTCTAAATTGGCCATCAGGCACTGCCCGTTTTTAGATGTGATGTCATTTTCTGCCTTTTTTGGAGATATTTGAATTTTCGGGTATTGGTTACCCTGAGTACAGGTTTTGGCAGTGTCCAGCTGGGTTGGCTTGGGGATTTCTGCCTCACTGTACTTTGTGAATCTAAATTTGCATCTGTCCATCTTGCATTTCTCTAGAAGTGGAGGGGGGGGTTCCAATGTTTTCAAAGAGGCGAAATGTCCGTAGCCCAGTTCTCCACAGTTTGTCTCTATTTGTTTGTATTATTTTTGTATTGTTGATTTAGTAAGTTGGTCTGTGACCGTAAAAATAAATTCATTCATTCAAAATGTTATAGAGGATTACTTTTTTAAAAAATCTTTTTGGGAGGCCCCGAGCACACACAGATATTGCCCTATCTGCCTGTAATTTGGCAGGCTTTATAAATTACTGTGTTTGCAAATTTTATCTACTTATGACAAAAGGGAAGAAAGTGATAGACATTTTTTTAATATCCCAAAACTGAATGAGGGGGAAACAACCTTCATTTTCTCCCAGGCCTCCAAACCACTTCAGCTCAAGGTAGCGATTTTCCTAAGCACTGAATTGGGGTCACATCTAAATCTTCAGGTCAGTGCAACAGATGGGTTTCCATGTTGGTGCCAAAGCCACCATTTTGATTTTCCCACAATGTCCCAGTAGGTTGCTGTTTTCTCAGCATCTGTCATTTTCTCTACAATGCCCTGTAATAATATTATGTCTGGACACTGTATGGAAAACAAAATAGTGGCCAGACTAACACAGGAGTTTTGCTGTTGCCGCCACCACTACAGATAACCCACAGAGAGGTTTAAAACGGGGGGGGGGGGGATATGCGTTCCTATTAAGAGGGGAATAAAATGGTCAAAGATTTGTGTGTCTTCTTTTTGCTTTACTTTTAGTATTCTCCCTTTTATGCCAAAGGCTCTTCAATATGGCTAGTGAAAAATAAGCAAAAAAACTAAAGCCAGCAGATGGAGCTGAGAGTCAGACAAACAGCTCAACATAGAAATCCCCCTCTACCACTCAAGTGGCTTTGGATTCAAAACAATCCAGTCTTTTTGCCTGTTAGTGGAAAGTCAATGGCAAAGGGATGAAACAGTTTTCCTCCAGGGTATGGTTCCTTAGTTTTGATGCCACTGTAGAAAAGGCCCTGTCCTAAAATTGGCATGACAATGAACACAAAACTGGCAATGATTATATTTTGTTCTGTTAATAGTAGTCACAAGAAAGGGCTTCCATCCCCTCCTCCCCATCACCACCACCACCACCACCTCAATCCAGATCAACCCTGGTGGCTGCTATTTACTAAAAATCATAGAACTGCCAGTGTGCCAGCCACACACCCTGCAACACGCAATACCTGTTTATGTATTGCTCCTTCCCAGCTGGTCAGTTAGGGTTCACATCCCTCTGCAGGGAGCCTTAGGTGCACATATCCACACTTCCTTTCAGAATTGCATCAATCCTGATTCATCTAGGGAGCATGGTTGACATGTTTGTCCTGGGGCACAGCTAGCCAGAAACATAATTGGAAATCTCTTATCAATTAGGTGCTATAGGAAATGCCCCCTGTGTTCTTCAGAATGGAGGTGGCAGAACTCAGTGACAGGACTGTAAGTTATTTCTAAAAATACAAAGGTACTTAAGGGAAGAAGTGTTCATTTTGTGAGCACAAGAAATGATGCACAAACAAAACCAATGAACAAACATTAAGACTTATGCCTCTTCCTTCTGCGGGCTCCGTTTAGTCCTCATTTGTGTCCAAGTCTTTAATGTTGCGGTGTTGTTGTTTTTTACTGTGGTGTTACCAGAAGCACATGAAAACAAGGAAGGGTTTTGAGCAGAGTTATGAGAAGCAGAATGAAAAACAGTCACTGTTAATCCTTAAGAGGATTTGAGCTAAAATAAAAAACGAATTTGGAAGATGCAACAGGAAAACACAAAATTGCTGGCAGTTTTCCCCCTCCAGTGTGCAAAAGGTTTTGAAAACAAGGAACAACAATCACTGTAATTAATAACTTGTCATGTCTTTAGGGAGAGAGAGAGAAGATGAATAGTCTGAAATGTTTTTAGATTCTTGACTTAATTGAAATCAGTGTTTATATAACGTGCCAAAGTAAGAAATGTGTGTGACAGCCTAAGAGTGTCAGAAAAGAGTGTTGTCGAGCACATCACATGCAAAAGCACTGGACAAACCACTCATCTACTTTAATTATCATCTTATGCCAAAAAATGTTAATGTGATAGCTTTGAAGAGTAATTGGTATTTTAAGAAAAGGATCCTCAAAGAGAAACATTTCCACAAGTCTGGGCTATATCTCACCCCTCATTAAAGTATTTTTCCAGGCTGAAGGTTCCATATACGTTCCCTTCCAGTCCTCTGCGTTGGGGTCTCTTTTGAAACTATGAATCTCTTAAGTGCTTACCTCTGCCACATTATTAGGCTCTGCAAAGATTCTCTTCACAGATCTTGCCAAGATAATGATCTCTATGGAGGGCTTTTAAAACTGTTAGTATTGAAAGCCAGCTCTGTATTCCTCTTTTATTTGTTTAATCAGAATAGTTAGGAAGCGGTACTGTGGTCAGTTTGCTCATCAGACATTGGACACCTTATTGAGCGCTAATGGCTTCCTCAGGCACATCTGTTTTTCTTTAAAGAGATAGACTTGCAAGTCAAATCTCTTTTGCTAAACCTACAGAGAAGATTAATCAGGAACTAGAAGTGCAAGAATGCAAAGAAACGAATGCTTTAGCAAGGCTAGCTGCAAGTCCTACCTGTTGCTATATTTCCCCCTTTCAGTCTTCTCCCATTTCTGCATTTTCTCAGATAATTTATCCCTGGTGTCTAATGGTTGTTACGTGGCCTCTGTGCAGTGTCACATTTGAGGGTGCAATTAGACAAGTCTTCCCATACATGAGTTCTGGGTGGAACATTCTTGAAAGCTTGCCCCTCTCTAGGAGATTAACCCCAACCCCTTATGTAGAATAAGTTTTTTTCTTCCCTGCAGCATCAATGCAAACAGATGGAAGTTGAGGGGCTTACTGTCTTTCCACTCTGCCTTAGAAATCATTGACTTTGAGGAATCTTTCTGGCAATTGTGATATAATGACTATTTCATATTCTCGTGTATCTGGAAGACCACCCCCTTCCCTGCAGCCCCCCTTGGGTATTAAGAACAGCAGAGGGGCCCTTTTGGTCATTTCACCCTCAGAAGCTCAGGGTGGTGGTGGCCTGGGACAGACACTTTCTGTGGCAGCCTCTATGGGTAGGCAAACTAAGGCCCGGGGGCCGGATCTGGCCCAATCATGTTCTAAATCCGACCCGCAGACAGTCCAGGAATCAGCGTGATTTTACATGAGTAGAAAGTATCCTTTTATTTAAAATACATCTCGGGGTTATTTGTGGGGCATAGGAATTCATTCATTTTTTTCTCAAAATATAGTCTGGCCCCCCCACAAGTTCTGAGGGACAGTGGACCGGCACCCTGCTGAAAAAGTTTGCTGACCCCTGCTAAGCTGTGGAATATCTACCCCACAGAGGTATATCTGGAAACTTTACAGTTTTCAGTGACACACAGTTGCTGAACTATGCAATGTTTGAAAATGTCTCTCTCTTCTCTGGGGCCTTTGACACCTGAGTTGTATATTTAGGACTCCCCCGATGTTTGTGATTCTAAGTTGTTTTAAACTGTTTAAATGTATTTGAATTGTTGTAACCCGCCCTGGGATCTTAGGGTGAAGGGTAGGAAATAAAATAATCACCACCACCATTCTTTTTAAAAAAAATAAAAAATAAGTGTGTATATATAAAGACACTTGGTATCTACCATGTAATTATCAGGTATACATTGTTTCCCAACTAAGTCCTAGATATATAATGTACTAGCTAGGAAGATGTTTTCCTGCCGATAGTCACAACCTGTATGGGGGACATAAAGTCTGGGGATGTGGAGAGAGAAGTGATGGTGGTTTCTCTCTGAGTCTAGTCCAAATAGAGAACTCCAAGGTAGAGAACTCCAAGTCTGCTTCTCCAAGTAGAGAACTCTCTGTTACCCCTAAATTTAAGAAGAAAAAGAAGAGTTTGGATTTGATATCCCGCTTTATCACTACCCGAAGGAGTCTCAAAGTGGCTAACATTCTCCTTTCCCTTCCTCCCCCACAACAAACACTCTGTGAGGTGAGTGGGACTGAGAGACTTCAGAGAAGTGTGACTAGCCCAAGGTCACCCAGCAGCTGCATGTGGAGGAGCGGAGACACGAACCCGGTTCCCCAGATTACGAGACTACCGCTCTTAACCACTACACCACACCAAATTTAAGGTGCAAAAATGTCCACTTTCTGGTGGATGTGAACCTAATGCAAGTGTGGTTCCTAGAGACCTTCCGTCAAGCTTACAGGTATCCATACCAGAGACTACATCCAGTGGTGGAGCTTCATGCTTCGGCACTGGGGGCGGAGAGCAGGCAGGGCATGGCTGGCGCGCGTCCTGGGGGTGTGGCGCACCGACTGCGGGGACATGGTGCCCAGCGTGGGGAGCAGCCACGATGGCACCCCACTGGGATCGTGGTGCTGGGGCGGTGAGCTCTCGCCGCCCCCTCTTTCTCTGCCAGTGGCTACATGTCCCTCTGAAGAGTGCTGTGGTGGCTTAAAGTGGAGAAAGATAAGAAAACACAAATCAGCGAATATATCTTTTATCCTTCTGGTGTTGGTTGTGTCTGTGGCCACAGATTCCTCCTAGGACAAACAGCCTCTTGAAAGTTTCCACCCTATTTGTGGAAATAGAAATTGGGGCAACCATTTCACTGAGTTTCTCCAAGAGAATATGAAATTCTCCAATAGTTTCTTGGGGGGTGGGGCTTACTATAAGCAGTGGCAGTAGCACATATTCTTTTTCCTCTTTTCTCCCCCCCCCTTTTTGCAGGGTATGTGTTGCTCTTGCTGATGCTGCTTCAAGTAGTTATTTGCCAACTGTTCTGGCTGCCTGCCTGCCTGCCATTTGCACCCTCCCTACTGCCCTAGACTTGGCATTATTCCATGGCATTGGGTTGTGGTTTTCTGCCATCAAAAAATGGCAGAGAAGATTATACAAAGTGGCCTTTCTCTAGTGGGGATGAGGGGCCAGGGAAGCTCAGGCATTTTTTTCCAGCAAAATATCTTATGAGAAATTTTGGCTCAGCTGTCCTGAGATCACAGTGTGACTCCAAACCAGTAGACACTTCGTTTTACAAGAAGCTGTGAACATATTGGATACAGCATAATGGAATTTGGGTCCATTTGATGGGCCTGGCCTCACTTCTAAGGGAACCATTCAAATGGTCACAAACAATGTAATTTTATAAAGCCAAACAGGGAAAGGGGGCGGCAAAGTGTTGCTGTCATGGAGGGAAAGGGAGACGGATACCTCCCATTTACCAGAGCTAGAGCCATGGTGAAATTGCTCAGAAAATAATTATCTGACAAAAAAAATTTGGGGGGGGGGATGAATTCCTTCTGAGGTGTTGGAAAATGTCATTCCTCCCCCCAAAATATTCAGTAAAATGGCCTCTGTTTTTGCCATCTGTCAATTTTAGATGCAGCCGTGGAACCGACTTTAATACTTTTTAATATTAATATTGTTGAAGGAAGAAATAGCCTTAATTGTTACTCCTTACAGTTCTTTTCTTTTAGCCCATTTCGTCCTTTATCCACCCAAATGAGCTAGCAATTGTTTCTTTCAAAAGTAAGTGACTAGAAGTTCCTCACAAAAGAATTTTCTGACTTCTTTGGGTTGTTTTTTCCCCCCCAATCTCCTCCTGAACTGTTAAGAGAATTTCAGTCCACCAGTGGAAATATTTGGCAAATTCACTTTCTTCCCCATTTTGCCACCCACATATAGCATGGAAAATCTTAGGAAGCTGTCTTTATCCTGTTCTAAGAATTTTTCTTGCTTCATAAATTTCTTCTTTACCTAAGGCTTTACATACAGCTTCAGCCCAGTTGCTGGCTGCTTCTGCATTGGTTATTGGGTCTGGATCTCAACATTGACACTTGATTGTGACTTAGTCACCATCAAGCTATTGAATAGAACACTTGAATAGCTGCTTGCTACTCTTCCTAACAACAGTGACTTCATTCTTCAGATCTAATGTGAGACCAGCTACTGGCATCAGTACTGCACCATGAATATGGGCTGCTGTGAAAGATTTTTTTCCAGTTGGCCCTCTAGAATCTACTTGTAACTCATGAGTTAAGAAGACAAGTGAAGAAAGTTGATGTAAAAAGAAAAGAAAAGAAAAGGAAGACAAATGAAATATAGATAATCGGGAGACATGCACTCCAAAGCTTCAGATAATCCCTATTTATTTGTCCAGACCTTTAAGGGCTTAGCTGAACCTACTAAACTCTTGAGACTTGTCCATCACAAGTAATGACATGCAAGCCACAAGAAATAAATGTGTCTGAAAGAAAATGAACAAACAAGTCTGGTGCTTATTAGTAAGAGAAAATGAAGAACAAGAACATGATGAATTTTGCTTGTGCTTTTACTAATTTAGAGTTCAGACACATAGTGTCAGAAGACAAAGAGCAGAACAATGAAATTCAAAGCTAGAGACAAGATTTATAGCCTTATGACAATGTGCAAAGATGTTTTATCGCTTCGTGTGAATCTTTGAGATGAGCAACATTTCCCAGTGTTTCTGGATTGCACTGGAAAGAGAAAAAAATCACAGCATATTGCATTCTGTACTCTTTAGGACTTTGATTTGGCACAGCATCGTTCTCATGATAGCAGGTTTCTCGAGTTTGTACACATTGTATGTCGTTGCTAGGCTTTGTATTGACATTTGTTTCTTGCAGCTTAGTCACTGCCTGTTTGTAAAGTAAATGTCAGAAACTGATCCATGGGTAAGAATGTGCTGTATACTGAATGCTCCAGACAACAATTAATGTGCCTTTAAAAGTGGAAACATCTCCTTTGTAATTAGGTTGTTTAACTCTTCAGGTTGCAGTGATATGTGAAACAGAGCTGATGAAAAGCCTGCTTAATGAAAAGATTAGTAGGTTGTTAGAAAGGGACCACTGAGAGATGAAAATGTGCCTTCTGAAACAATTCTGAACTGATTATTACTGGAGGTACATTTCACCCCGTGGTATGCTTATTATAAAATATATGTGACTGAAGAAAGCACTTCAGTAATCAAATGCATAGCGCAGAGATGATTTAGTGCTAATTAAGTGTTCACCCCAAAGGGATTTTCAAAACATATTATTCATGGTGTATACTAAAATAACCTCCCATGGTACTGCGATATCACCACCACTGTGAATCTTAGCATCTTCCTAATGACAAGCAGCTCACTAATCAGCAATGCACAGCTCAAGGGCAGAAATGTTAGCTGAAAACAGGATTTTTTGGGGGGGAGGTTTCAGCTAGATAAGCTTCATTCTGGAATTGGGCCAAAACACTTCTACCACCCTAGATAATGGCATGGGCTCAAAAATCTCCACATGCAACATTCAGTATCGAGAAGAATAGCAACCTCTAATAAATGTGCACAGGTAGAACAGAGTTCAAGGGCTCCGTGAAGTCAAAGAAGTGAGAGCAATTCAAGATTGTATTTTGGAGTGGATTTAGCTGGGCATGAAGCTTCTACCTATACAGTCGTCAGGAGCAAACCTTGCAACTTCTCACTGATACTTCCAATAGCAGATTCAGGAGCGGGGGGGGGGGGGGGGTCCAATCCCTGGAAACTCTCCCAGGTGTCAACAAAGGGGGACCTATACCATTGCCTTTCTCTTTCTTCTTCCTTCCCCTGCCAGTGTGAAATATTAAATTTTTATGTTTGTTTAATTTGTTTATTTTATGTCTTCTTTTTATTTCAGTAAAGCTGAAAGTAAAGTAACACCCTTGCAACTAGGTGGAGAAGGAAGGGCTCCCACATTCATAACAAGACGCAAAAAATTACAGAAGAATATACTGAGTAATGAGAATGCATCTTGCAACTTTTGGTGCTCTGTAGTTTCCCGTGTACCCTGTCAAATCCATAACTGGAACAAATAACATGAGTAAGTGTCTGTGGTCAATGCTAAGACTTTCCAGAGCCACTGTCAGTCAAAGTAGACAACAGTGAGCCAGGTGGACAGTGGCTTGACTCAGATATTCAAAGACAACTTGAAGCACAGAACACTCAAGGAAGTGAAAGCTTCCTTGCTAGTAAGAATGCTAAAGGTTTATGTAATTCATATACCGGTAAACTTGGATGGCAACTTACAGACCACTAGATTGATCAAAACTCCTGTAGTTCTCTACGTTCCTCAGAAGTTTTGCCTAAGCATGAACATCATATTTTTGCTTTAGGGGAAATCCCAGGGCTAAATTCCTAGTTGTTATGTTGTGCCTGGACCAGTGCTCTATGCAAGCACAGAAGCTCTGAATACTGGTAACTTACTCGTGCACTTCACTGAAAGGAGCCTATCTTTGTGTGAATTATTTTTGCACATAATTAGTTCCCTCAGTAAGGGCCACTATGTGTGCAAGAGATCCACATGCATCTTTAAGTACTCATGAATCTGTGCATCAGGTACATGCTTCTCCCCCTTATGAATGAAAGTGGACAGAAAGAAAATTCCTTGGGTAGGGGTTAAACATTCCATAAGCAGCTGGTGGGATAAGTGGTTTTCTTCCATTTTCTTCCATCAGTTTGTGCAGGGTGAGAAGACAGGTTCACCTACCTGTCAACAGTTTCCCATATTCTTTTGCTTTCTCCTACCTGTCTCCTTACTTAGCTTTTGTGTTTAGCTATAGTTGGACAATTAAGAATGTGCAGATATCCTCTACTTTCATGTTGTTGTTATACTGTGACTTGGCTTGGCTCTGTCTTGTGTTCTGCTCTGTCTGACTTTCAGTTTATAATGGAGAACTTCTAAAATTAATTACAGAATTGGTAATCTGTAACAAAGGAAAATATATGCCAGTTGAAAAACTGTGCCTGCCTAATGGTCTGAACAAAACCCAGATACCAAAAAGAGATCAGTGCCACTTGGCTAATAAAAAAATAAAAACTCAGATAACCTCCAAAAATCGTAAGAAGAAATTCAAGGGGGGAATTGTATAGGAATCTTAAGGCATAACGAGTGTAAAAATCCTTTACCAGAAACTACAGATTTGTGGCAAATTATCTCTGTCTTAATTTTTTATTTTTATTTTTGCTGTTTTCCTTTGATATTTTAATGGATAAGAGAGCATGCACTGGTTAGGAATTTTCCCTGGATCACATGTAGCTAAGTAACAGCTTTCATTGCCAGGCCAGGCTTTTGGCTTGCATAATTTGCTCCTATCTCTTTGATAAGGCATGATTGTCCACGATGCATAGTAGCTTCAACTCCCTTCTACAATCAGTTCATTTTTTCATCCATATAAACAACCAAATTAGTAGTTCCTTTCTTCTCCCATTTTCTGCAGAATGATGCATGTTGTGCTAGGTTGTGCCAGGTTTCATAGCACAAATTGAACAAACTTCCAAGAACAGGAATCCCAAAGGGTTCTCAAAAAAACCTAAGAAATTGTCCAAGTTTCATGTTGAAGTGCTGACCAAGTTCAGTTTAGACGGAAGCTAAAGGCTGAACATTCTTCTAGTCTTACAAAAACCTTAGATAAATGTATATTACCCCATCATATTGCTCAAGTTAAAAGAGAGCTTCAAATGCTTCGAATGCTCCCTGTGTTATCCTGCCCCCCTACACACACATAGACCACAATTTATAAAAAGTTCTTTTAAAACCCTGGTTTAACATTTTTAGTGTTGCATTTGTCTCTGTTCTTGGAAAAAACCCAGCTATTTTTAATGCATGCCTTATGTAAGAGACAGCATGTCTCACAGTGCAATCCTATATTATATCTACCCAATAAGGAAGTGCCACTGAGTTCAGTGGTCCTTACTCGCAAGTAAATGGAAACAGAGTTGCAGCCACAGTGCTCATATATTTCAAACTTCTGCTCCATCTTCAAAAATCATTTAGAATTAGAATTTATCCCACCTTGATTTTTACCCCCATCTAAAGTGTTCATTGTATGTTTTCTTTAAAAAAACAATAACCAAAGATTTCTACTAAATGCCACAAGCTTTCACTTTGATAGGCATACTGTTTTTTATGAGTGGTGTCATGCAGATTACTCCTCTGATACTGCAGACAGAGCTCTGGTACTCAGCATCAGTTACAACTTGGAAAGAACCACAAATTTCTGTGGCTTTGCAGATCACAGGAGTGGCATTAGGAAACCATAGCCAGAGCACTTGCATGTTGTCATGTGATGTGCCAAGTATCTTCCATATCCCATTTAATGCTGTGTCCAAAAGTTGATGGTCACATGGCTGTTACAATGCCTTCTACGTAGTTCTCCCATCCTTGGGTAAAATGAGTCAGATCCTGCAGACCTGAAGTCTTCAGGTTGTACTCTGTGACTCAGCTGGTGCATTGCTAGGGTGAAATGGTTGCTGTTCCCATGGATCCCATAGGACTCCGGTAACATTTGAAGGATAGGATCGCAAGCACCAGGACTGAGACACTAGTGTGAGTAGTATCTCTGTGATGAACCACTCATCCTACAAAATTTCACTCTTGAGATGATGTATAACATAACCGGAGTTTTAGGGGGGAAAGGCAAAATCAACTGTTCACTTCAGCGACATGGAATCCAGTCACTAGATGTGGGGTGAGCCCAAGGCCACATTTCTCCCATACTTCCCTCCAGGCATTCCTAGTTCTTAGACATAAACAGAGGTGCAAACGGACCTAAGTTTGTTCTCCATTGCACTTTGCAAAAAGCAGATTTGCTACTTGATCAGAAAAGTAGTTTCTTTAAAAAAAATTAAAAAAACCCCACAAACTATATGTTGACTGGAACCACTTAATCGAATCAAATTATCAAGTAGTTATATTCTTGACTTCTTACTTTTTAAAGTCCAGAGTCTAATGCGGCTCTCCAGCTATTATTTTCCCATATATTCCTTTCCATCCTTTACTTCCTCTGTCTCTTTGAATTAATATGTTCCTGGCTGGGGGGAGGGGGGGGAGATGAGAACAGCTTCTTGCAGCACTAAACACAAGAAGAGCACATAAGAAACTGTTCTCTTGCTGCTATTGTAATGAAGAAGAATAATACAAGACGTTGTAATCCTCCCTTTTGAACTAAACAATCCTCCTCTGCTATATTCCCTAAAGAGCAGAAACATATTTTGAAAGAACTCATATTAGCACTATAGCGTGTTTTACATTGGCTCTGAGACAAATAAAAGTTAAGCAAACATATCTTTGGCTGACTACTGTGTCTTTGGACACCCCTCATTCCACTCTTCCTTCCTCAAACAAGATTAATTGTTTAGAAGGGAGGGCTTCCATCTTCCATCTTAGAATGAAGAAATTCTTTCTACTTAAAAAAAAAAGAGAAAACATTCTTGGAGCCTTTTCTTCATTATCCATTTTTACATATTGTGTTTTTGTCAAAGCTGTTTGTGGAGGGGGGCATATCTATAGCTATATCACTTATTCATTCATAGCTAGTTCTTTTGTTCCTTGATTCATCTCCAAACCAGACCTTATCAAATAAATATTGTCTTTTTAACATTTATGGTATTTGATCAAATAATCATTAGCCTTTCTAACCTCTTTTCCTCCCTAATTTCTTTGTAACCTTCCCAACGTTAATTAAAGCATACTTGGAATTTTATTTAAAATATCCTGATTACGAAGATGATCATCATATTACTCTGGTTCAGAATTAAAGAAGATGCATGTTGCAATTTGTTCATAATTATATAGTAGTTTGTTTTAATTATAATGTTAATACTACAAGGTTCTGGGTGACATAATTTATATACTGGTTTAGACAATGCAAACATATTTTTGGCATGGCTTTAATTCAGTAAGAATTTCCATATCCCCCACCCTCATGAACATTGACATTAGTCATTAGCACATTTCAAGGCTTGGCATTTTCAGAAGGGTCAAAATTTGTTGGAAGGATCTATAAAAACTATTTACTTTTAAAAGAAAGTGTGAGAATACAAAAAAAGCACATGCCTAATTATATCATTCTTAAGATCAGTTGAGGAAATTGACAAAAGACCCTGGAAACAGTCCTTTTTTTAAAAAAGAAAAAGAAAAGGCACCTTCAAGTCTCGTTGATTTCAAATGGAGCCAAATCAAAACAATCCCATTTCAGTTTCACTTTTATTACTGTCAAAAAGGACCACCGTGTTTGAGTGGCTCATCATAAATTTCAGTAGGTTGAATTTCTCTTTAAAAAATAAAAATGTACATGTCCTGGACACACATGACATACAATAATTCAAATGTGGTGTAATGGTTAGAGTGTTAGACTAGGACTTCGGAGAAGAGGACTCAGATCTTTGCTCAACCACGCAGCTCACTAGGTCAGTTTGGACCAGTCAGTCTCTCAGCCCTAACTTACCTCACAGAGTTGTTGGAGGAAGAGAACCATATATGCCACCTTGCCTTAATTGGGAGGAAAAGTGGGATATAAATGTAATAAGCAAAAAAAACATTGGAACAGTGAGGTCCCACAAGACACAGTTAAGGAAAGACTTTGCAGCCAGAGAGCCGTGCAGTTCCTGAGGTCTGATCATGCTTAGCGATTATCTCTGACAAAATAAGGTATACAGAGTCCTTTAATGTTCTCTCTCTAAACTCGCCCCACCCATTTGACTGTAGGAAGTCTGGGGAGTGGGGTCATTGCCAACCAAACAGGCCAAGGAAGAGGGCTTACAGAGAGTCTGTAAAGAGATTGCCTAAGGCTTGGCTTCGTTGGATCTAGGAGTTTTCCCAAACTTTGCCAGAAAACTGAGATATTGCATAGTTCCCTTGCACTCAAAGCCTGCGAGCTTCTTTGCGTGCTGCCCCATAGCCCAGCATGGGGCTGCATGGTTAATTTAAACATTAATTTAATTTAAATTTAATTACTGTTAAATTTAATTACTGTTAATTTAAACAGTAGGGGCTTTGACATAGTTGTATCTGAGCTGTAGTTGGTGTCCAGGACTCGGGGGAACAACAGAAAAATTCTTTTGATGTTTGTGCCATTTGCTTAGCCATTCAGGAAAAGCTCTCACACAGAGAACATGAAAATTCTAACACGCAAGACAAAACCCCTCAAATTTGACCGAGCTCTTATTTCAGTTGCTGAAATCTCCGACTAATATAGAGTGGTGAATATTTAAACACACACTTAAAGTCTTCTATAGAAATTAGTTGGGCTGAACATTGCTTAATTTGGGTTTTTTTGTTGTTATAAAGTTCATGACTTCTAATAGACTAGTACTTGTGAAATAAATGAAAATCTCTACCTATTCTGCATTTTCCCATGCTATACAGCACACTCCACATTGTTTATTCAGAGGTGGCATTGAGTTTCATAAAACATATTTCCTAGGAAGAATCTTTAGGATTTCAGCCTCCTTAGGTCATTTTAGAGGGCCAGTTCCAGATATGTTGAGCATATTTCAAGAAAATGGAAAAAGTGAAAACGGATGAACTAGCAACAAAGGGAACACCCAGTTGCAGTGCAGAAGCAGTACTGTATATAGAGGCCATGCAGAAAATGCTAGAATACTTTCCGTAAGTGGAAACTCTATAAATTACAACAACCCTAGGGTCAGATATTTATGTGCAAAATTGCTGGAGATTTTAGCAGCTATTCATTAAAATTGTGTAAATGCTTAGGTAATTAAGCTCTGACCATACGTTGGTATGCTTTCCTTCTGTTAAACAAAATGTGTTCCATTGGATTGCTGTAGAGGAAAGGAATATAGTGTCTAAGCTACTGCAGAAATATGTTTGTCCTTTAAATTCATCTACTCTTAAGGAACCTGTATAAAGTAACATTCCTTTACCTATGGGAAAGCAGGTACAACTTCACTGAGTATATTTTGTGAATTTTCCTTAAATTAGTAGCAAAGAAGTAAAGTTGGTATTCGTTTGGAGCATTCCCAATCACAGAATTCAGGATGTTTGAGTGGTAGTGGTAGGGGGTCTTGCTGTGCACATAAAATGGCATTTCCTCATTCTTTCAAACAAATTTCTCCTCTATTCCTTGTTTCCTGGTAAATAGAAGAAAGCCTGTTGATAACACAGAATGTGCATTTTTCATTAGAATTTGGTTTGGCTGTAGATCTCTGAGAGGCGCTTATACATTACCATAGGCGTGCGCTTGCCACTTTTCCATGAGTGGCTTCTACATGGCTGGGGTAACGTTTAAATGACCCAACTGCACGAGTCGTAGCTGATTGCTATAGCTCTTTTTACTGAATCAGTCCCCTTCCATTGGTCCTGTTTAGTAATTGTGGCCAATACAAATTGGCCCACATGGTTGGACCATTTCAATGTCACTAGCCTTTTAGGAAAGGTTGTTCCTACATGTCCAGGGTAATGCTTAAAGGGACCCCTCCCCAATTGACTTTTAATCTCACAGTACATTGTAAAAAGAGGGGCTGATTCCTCAATACATTGTCTCATTTCTTCTTTCTGTTCAAAAAAAAAATATCTGTGGTCTAAGGATGGTTTCACAGAACATTTAAAATCAAAGTGAAAATAAGACAGTTGAGTGCCATGGTTCAATTTCCTGTTGCATATGGTGTTACAGTCCCTATGATGATTAGAACAACAGACATTTTTCTTCCATGCAACCTTGTTCTTTTTCAAAGATGTTTTGTCTGATTCTTTCTTGGCCACTTGCCACTTTGTCTTAAATTTTCCATTTGTGTTTTCTTTTTTTCCTCCTTGAATTTCCAAATCCCTCTTCAGCGATCATACTGTTGTTGTCATGCCTTGTCCTTCCTAGACCCTTCCCATCAGGGAATGCCAGCTTCCTTTAGGGTGTGTCTGCACTGGCTGTTTCCCCTCTGGAAATATTCCAGAAATACTGGCGAAATCCTAACCACACCTTGGACAGAATCACTTATAAGGGTGGGAAGAACATTAGAACATAAGAAGCGTCCCGCTGGAACACACCAAAGGCCTATCCAGTTCAACAGCCTCTATCCCACAGTGGCTGACTAGATGCCAACTTCTGATCCTAGAGAGCACGTGTAGCCATCATGATGAGAAGCCATAGATAGTTAAAGAGGTGTACACTTCCCCCCTAAAAGTTATGATAATGTCTGGACAATCAAGCTTGACACAAGGACCCTAGCAAGTGTGCCACTTGAACTACCCTATTGGGGTGTGCATTCATGGGTAGGCAACCCTGCCTGCCATTGCAAACAGGTGGGCGGGATCCCTTGCTAGCAGATCTGCTTGATAGTATCAGGTTCTGATTCTTGTTATAAGGCTTGAAATTCTGCAATGGAACCTTTCGTTGGTTCCATTTCCTCCGTGAACGGGGAAGTCGTTCTGTTTTTGCAGAGACTGGATTTGATAGCACAACTGTCATTGCTTCTGCACATCAACTTGTAAGCACATAAAGCAGGAGGTTCAAGCTCGCCTCGTCAGCAACTCTACTCACAGCTGGAAAATGGCAGGCTGGAATATTTGCTTTAAACCATCCCTACGCTGCCTCTTGGGTGTGTAGTTGGCAAGCAGGGCACCCTCTGCCCCTTGTTTCGGACCATGTGATGAATCCTCAGCAGCAACTTTTTCTCCAGTCTGCTTAATGGTTCTGTAACATTGAAGTACTTTGGTGATATAGACAGTGAAGCAGGCCTTTGTGCTAGGTATGCTTGACAAAGGCACAAGTCATTATGTGTTTCATAGGGTGGATGATCTATACTGATAGCATCACTTTCATTCTTTTTTACATGCACACACATGTTCTTATTGCCCTTTTGTTATTGTTTTTCACTTTAATCTTGAATACCCAAGGCGGGCGCTTTGTTTTTTTTAACGTGTTGTAGCTTTCACCGCCACCACAATCCCTTTCCTCAATGGATTCCTTCCTTCAACTGCCTTCTTTAAGAGAAAGATCTTGGCGCCTGCTGGGTGGTGTTATTTTCAATGCAGTTTAAATAAAGATTTGAGAGAGAAAATGTGTTGGCAAATGCCACCCACCCACCAAACATGAATGGACTGAACTATGATCCCCCCACCCCACCCTGAGTTCTAAACAGGGATAACCACTTTGGTGCCCTCCAGATGTTGGACTCCAACTCCCGCCATCGTTGACATCTGGCCATGTTGGCTGGGCTGATGGAAGTTGTGACCAGCAACATCTGACGGCTGCCATGTTGTCTACCCATGTTCTAAGCCTTTGAGTTCAAGGCTGCCACATTCTGTTCTGACTTTTGTTCTGTCATTTAAAGCAGACGTTTTGGGGTGGTGCAGTTTCTATTCTAGGTGGGATTAAGTAGTCTTAAGTATTTGAGCGCCAGCTTCTTAACAAGAAAAAAGATCTATTTTGTAATAGGAAAGACATAAAATGTTTCTCATTACGTCCTACTTGAGTGAACTTGAATAAGGATGCCCCTGGGAGCCAATGGCATTGTTTCAAAGTAACCCTGCTGCAACAATAAGCCTTAAAAATAAACAGCCCAGCATTTGAACAAAGAAACAAGTCTTTAAGAGCTTTACAGAATTAATATGTATTAATGAAATTGTCTCCCACTGCCTTGTGCCACATGGAGTTCCTGGTTGGCACTCTTGAACTTAGACAAGATAATTTGTTTTGAATGGATCACAACTGGTTTCTGAATCCTCCTATGAAAGCTATGTTAATTCTCTAGCGTAATCATGTTGTCCAGCTTACCTTAACATTACCAATATCATATTCCCAGAGAGTGTGCATGCATAGAGGAAGTGCAAGAGAAAATGGAAAGCTCTATAATGATTCTGTCAGGTATGATAATGCAGCATCTGGAATAGATGATCAAGGTTGTCTGGTCCAAATCAAGTCAACCGCCATAGACCTGAATTACTTGGGGTGGTATTTCACTAAATTTTCTTCAGGGTGGACCCATTGAAACAAACTTAGTCATGTTCATTAATTTCAATATGTCTGCTCTATGAAACTTACTTGAATGCCACCCTTGGCATCTTTTTAAAGCAAAGAACTGTGTTGCAAAATTTAGAGTAGTACAGAAACCAAAGGGTAGCTGTCATCTGGTTAAGGGTGGATCTTGAGGATGTGAATCAGGCTGGTTTGATTAAAACACGGATCAAACAACATAATAGAGCATCCCTCTACTCTGCTGTCTTGCACCATCTGAAAAGCTATTTTTCTTTTGACTCACTTTTTAGCAAGGGTATCTTCCATGTAGAAATGCTCAGAACTTTGGTAAAGAAAATATGGGAAATGTCTCTTAAGTGCAACCTCTCTGTTTGCAAGTATTGGAAACTTCTATTGTGTCTAGGAAGGAAGTGGATTTCACAGATGATTTCAGCCATAAAACTGGGGTGGCACTGTCTTCTGGCAGGGTTGTGTGATATTTAGATCCCCGCAAGGGCTGGTTCTACCAAGGGGGCAGGAAACTGTCTCCTTAACTCTCTTCAAATTGAAATGGGCACACAACCTTGTTTGCAGCCCTGGAGATAAGGGAAAGTTAGACAATGGGTCCTTCTCATAACTTTGCCTTGTTTCTGTGGTAAGCAGCTGGTTGATTCTGATAACAGAATAGCATTTTTTAAGCAGCAGGTTTTTCTAGCAGAAAAACATACACTCGGTATAAACAGACCCTACAGCACTATTTTTAAAAGTTATCGTTGACAAAAATGTGCCTTTGGCTCTTGCAGAAAGTTCCAGTTTAAAAATCTGCCCTATCTGTTTTGTCCAAAGAAGCCAACACAACACATGCTCACAGTGTAACAGGATACGAAAAAAGAACGCCAAAGTAGCATTTGAGTTTTTTGTTTGCCGAGTGTAAAGGTTCTCTTCATTGCTTGGATGTTGGAATAAAATCAGACGCTGGCCCCGTTTCCAGAAAAACCTGTCCAAAAGCAACAGAAACAATTTATATTTGACTTTCTTTTGTCTTGTGTTTTCATCCTGACTACTGGAATCCCTTCAGCAGATTGTGAAGAGTGTCTGGAATGCAAGATGCTTGACTGCTAAATTCAGAGAATAGTTTTACTCAATTGTCATGGATCTTGAGCGTTAGCAGCTCCTGAGCACCTAGCTACTTCAAATGACTTCTTCTTAACAGGATACTTTGTTCCCAAATGTCCACAAATATCTCACAAAGCGCTATAATCGTTAATGGGTTGGTTGCTGAATGCTTGGAATTTTGTGAATTATGTAGTATTTAAGAATTCCATAGCAAATCTCCCTGTTCTATGTAACTGATGTTTTAAGAATGGTACCTCTTTTCATCTATCCTGGTGAAACGTTTTTGGCAAGATCCTGATCATATTTTTATGCTGTGAACCACCCTGGGATCTACGGATGTAGGGTGGTATACAAATTTAATCTCCTCCTCCTCATCGTCATCCTGATTGCATAGGTAGGTGTGGCATGGCATATTTCAACTCCATATTGGGTTGCCAACTTCTTTACTAGCCCCACTCCTTTAAGAGCAGTTTGATCTGTGGACATCAGGCAGCAATTTCTCCGCCGTGCCCTGAAAAGCTTTCTGCAGATCAAGCTGCTGTTAACGGCACATGAAAATAACAGGGGTTCCCCCCCCCATCAGCTGCAACCACATCTGCATCAGGAAATGGTCATGGAGGGTTTTGAATAATAGTCCTGGACCTCCCCAGCTTTGTTGACAAGAAAAGCCCTTACCGCAGCTTCCACAGTGTTCTGGATACACGTGTACACACAATTCTAGCTTCTAGGCAGCTGTTTGCAGGTCTAGGCACTGTGGAGTAGTTGCAGCAACAGTGGGATCCCACAAGCCCCCCTGCCATTTTATATACCCTCCACTGATGGGTTGCATACCCATAACCTGAGACTTCTCCTGCATGGTGGTCACTGCTGCTCTTTCTGCTTCCAGCCCTTCTTGGTTCTAGGAGACAGTAGGGTGAGGGAAGGTGGGGAGTCTATTGACCATCTGTTGGCTGAACAGCCTCTTCTTCTGTCACATTTGGCACACCTTCCTCTGACTTCTGTGACTCTCCCCCCTCCCCTGGCTCCTGCCTTGCTAGCAGTGTCAAACCCCATAAACCTTTGGTCCCCTCTCTTGCCTCACACTCTTGCACACAGTCCCTGACAGCAATCCTGGTTGTTTGTTTGTTTACAATTCATTTCTCCACTGGCCTGCATTCTGCAGCCCTCCTGGGTGCTCATGCATCCTGAAAACCCCATTACATTACCAGCTGGACTTTTATGTTAGCTCAGTGGACAGCATGGCACGGGGCTGCCTACCACCTGCCTGACAGTTATCTGTTTTTTAATTTAAAAGTTAACCTTTAAAGAAATTAGTGCAGAAACATCTTTTGAAAAGGTTAAAAGCAAGGACTTCCCTTAAAAACAAAATCGGCACACTCACTGATCTCAGGTGGTTAGTAGTCAGTTTTCCCAACTTCTCACAATTTAATAAAATCCCAGGGGAAGAAATCAGGATGTAATTCTTCCCATGGGGCTTTTACAGATCAGGAGGTATAAGCAGTCTGATGGGCTGCAGAGAACTAGATAAATGTTTAATGAAAAGAAAAGCACACACAGCCACTTTACAATGACACATTCAAGCCCACACCCACCACAATTGCAAATATATTCTGTTGTGCCCTGTCAGGAGCCTTTTTTTTTTTAAGGAAAAGAAACCCGGAGAAGAGGTTTCAGCACTAGTTAAGCTTCTGAACTCCTCCATGTGGTTGTACCAGATGGGTAGTCAATTAAGTTTGTTCCCATCATGCTATACCATGACTTATTGTCACATCCAAACAAGTAATTGCCACATCAGCACCCTCTAATTATTATAAATTTAGCTGTCAATACAATTCACAAGCAGAGGGGGCTACTAATGTATTATAACACAAATTTGTTCAAATAATTCAGATTTTTCCCCAAGAGCCTAATATGCACATTCCTGGCACATTTTTTGATTCATACTGCAATTCTATGTGCACTTACTCAGTAGGAAGTCCCAGTGAAGTCAAGTGTTACTTACCTTGGCAAGCATAAGATTGGCATGTCTTGTCGATTTGGAGGTTATGTAGATTTACAACATCTTAATATTAATTCCTTTGCTACAAGAAAACCATGGTGAAGCCAAAGTTGTTGCTTGTCAAGCCAACCCCATATTCTAGGAAGAATGCCTAGAATAGCTTGTGAAGGAACAGGTGGTCCCCAACACCAAATTAAAACATCTAAATATGTATTGCCAAAAACTGTTATAATATGTCAGTCCCAAAGCATGGGTCTCAGTCCATCCTTTCCACTACTAAACTGCCAACACTCATCAGAGTCAGCCAAAATTTGATGTTTTAATTGTGATGGCAGCTTAGGAGTATTTTTTGTTGCATTTATCTCTGTCCAGTATTTATTTAATGATGAAAGCTGAGTAATGTTGAGAGTATCTTTCCAATGAGCTGGCTGAATGTCTCCTGTAGAATATTGAGCTCAATCCACCTACGGAAGGAGCTGGGTATCTCAATTTCATGGTTTATTGAACTCTTACTATTTGGTAAGATGAAATGTATGGCAGAAGTCCAAAGGATCATGCAAAAAACAAAAAACAAAACAACATTTGTTTAAATGGGAGCCTTGATGGCTCTCTCTTCCAACAACCACCCTTTGTGTATCCCCAACAAAGCCACTCCTTAGGGTGGAGAAACCTCCAGAACTAGATTAAATACGATGCAAGCAGCAACAACTGGAAGGACATACCCAAGCATGTTCTCAAGATTCATGTGGTATTGTTATGAGTTTATAGGGTACTTGGGCTCCCCTTCTAATTCCTGGACTCCCTTTTTCATTCCTGAGTGCCAGGCACCAAATTTAGCAAGCCAAATAATAGAATACAGGCCAAACCAGTTTTTTTCATGTTCAGGAAATCGCCTGGAGAGAGGTGCCATTAAAAGAGGACAAAATGGAAGGGTGAAGACCCAATAAAAAAGTCATCAGGAGAGCTAAGGCCAGCCTGCAAATGAGTAGAACCCCACCTCCTTCCTTTAAAAAGGAGCAATGCCAGGACTCTGGCTTCTCTCCTTCACCGGATGTTGTGGGATTCCCCACCCTCCTACCCCAAAACGTTGCAGTCCTACCCAAAAAGTGAGAGGGCTGGAGCGAGTGAGGACCCTGCTATGGAAGACTCAGTCACCATATTCGGGGCCAGGGAGTTCCCCACCCCCCTGCAGACTAATTAGCCAATCTGCAGGTTTTCACCTGCCTCATAGCAATTGTCACAACTTTGGCACTTAAGGCATTGGGTCTGGATCTTTCACATCTGGGTACCCCATTAAAGGGGCCCATGAAGGGGTAGTGCTGTCTGGGAGCCCACACAGGTGCCGATGGGCCATAGCTCCCCTTTGAGAGATGGTCCTGGAGGGATGACCACACTCAGCGTATATTGGGGGATGGCTTCCTTGTCTCAGGGCCAACCCATACATTATTAACCATCAGGCAGGTTGGTTCATCACGGATGCCTTTGCCAAAACTGGTTCACATCTGTAATCAATAAATTTGTGACCTATTTCGCCCCAGTACCAATGTCCTGTGTTTCATGCAATCCCTATCTCCTTCCCCTCCCCTCCTTCTTAATAGCACACTGTTCTTATTGCTGTTAGGCATTGTGTAAGATTTCTTCTGCACCCTCTGCCACACAAGCTGTGCATCTTATCAGCCGCCTGTTGTTTACACCTTCTTCCCTAGCAGTTAATATGTTCTGTGATATTAGAACATTCTGTTGACATCATAATAACTCTGCCAATGTTGATGGACAATTTGCAGGTAACAAACAGGCATATATATTTGATTAAAAACCTGGAAAGTGAAGCCATCTTATATCACTGATGTTTTTATGCTGTTATTGTTACAGCAGCAAGGGGCTTTAATTCCTGGGAGTGTCATAATGGTTTTTGTTTGGCCGAATACCTACAGTATAGTAGTCTGTTTGTCATCTTCCAGTTTGTTTTTAAAAAAAGAAAAAGATGATGGAATTCAAATTTCAAGCCAAAAAGATTTTTTGTTGCAGTGAGACTGAGATTATATAGCACTGGGGTGTTGTCTTCCAACTAAAATTATGGAATAGCTCAGTGTGATTTCCCCACATACAATAATCTGTCCCGAAGTTCCAATTAATCTCTGCTGTCTGGCAAAGTGTAACTTTGTTTTGAATAATGCCTTTATATATTTGTACCCTTTTGTGCTGTTCTGCTAGCCAGGGCTATAACACTTCAAAAAGTTGCTGGAATTTCTTGACTTGCCCAGTTACAAGAAATGATTAAACATATAGCTGAAGCGCTTAGGAAAATGTCACAGGTTTGGAATCTGCTTAGAGGAAATTTGCTAAGAATATTCTGGCATCAAGGAGAGGCTAAACGGGGGGGGGGGGGAGTATTCTGATACCAGCAGATGTCAGTATTCATTGGCACAGAAAGTATAGAGAATTTGAAAGAAGATAATTTCAGAATGGCAGAGTTGGCAGCACTAGTCAGAGGTTGATTATTTAAGAACAAAAGATGTCCACTTGTAGAAATATTATAGGTAACATTTGGAGCTAAACTAGCAAAGAACCACCTTTCCCTTAACTGTTTATTCATTGCAACACCAGTGGGAGCCATCTGCATCATCTTTTGTGGTGTGCTGCCTGTGTGTGTGTGTGTGTGTGTGTGTGTGTGTGTGTTGAAAAGCTATAAATGCTAGGCTGTGAACCATCCAGCACCATTAATTATGGTGAATCTTTCTGCACAGTGGAACATGTTGTAGCAAATGTAGAGAGTGATGGAGCAGTGAGCACTCTCCAAAGGCGTGTTTGGTTTATGCACACGTCATTTTCAGATTTTACAATTTAGTTCTAGGATTCACTTCAGAGGCAATATGAGGTTTCGTCAACTTAAGAGCTAACACATCAAGACAAAGTTAGCTATTATGTGAAACTACTTAGCACTCTGCTAAACTAAGAGCTCTGCCAATGGAACATACATATAAATGTGTGATGAGGATGCTAGTGACAATGTAATTAAATGTTTATAATTAATAAAAGGTGTACAGAAATATTCACATTTTAAATTTCACAACCTACAACTGAACTGCAAAACTCCAGATCTTTCAATAAAATATTTTTAACAAAAACTTTGCTAAATTTTCCCATTGACTTCAATAACCACTAGGAAAATTTGTCAAATCTAATTTGTATAAATGCAATCTTTCAGGGTCAATGAGAGAGTTGAAATCAGGATTTGCTGTTGTTGACCAGAATACTGTGTGCGCATGTGTGCTCCTGGTTCCATTCTATCCACAGAATAGGCTAGCCACATGAAATCTTTGGCAACCAGTCCCGGGGGGCAGGAGTGGTTAGACAACAGAGAGGGAAAGGTGAAACCTGAGTCTTGAGAGAAATAGAGAAATGCCAAAATCACAGCATGAGACCATATGTTGGAGTAGATTGTGTCAGGATGGGTGGATGAGGGAGCTGGGTGAGGTATTAGAAGGGAGCAACTGAGAGTAGAGAATACCATTGTCTGTGCAGAGAGAAATAAGGACAGGAAGATTAGGTAGAGAAAGAATGAGGTATTCATGGTGGGAGAGTGATAGCTCTGGGTTGAGAGGGATGGTTATGCTTACGTGAAAAAGAGGGAGAAGAAGAGTCTAGGTGTGGGGTGTGTGTGTGTGTGTGTGTGTGTGTGTGTGTGTGTAAGGAAGTCTAAGAGACAGAGAGAGAGGTGGGTGGTCTATGTGTATCAATGAAAGAGATGGTCATGGTAGAATCTGAGTCCAGGTGTGGTGGGGACAAAGTCTTCGCACAAGAATTTGAGGGGCACAACTGCCACTTCTCTCTATCCTGGGGTCAGTCTTCTGAGAACCCAAGGGAGTATGGCACAGGTACACTTGTTTACTGTATTTCTATCACCCTCCTTTTTCTTTGCAAACTCCCCTCCCCCCACCAGAAATATCTGGTAGCAAAAAGCCCGGTATCCTACAAGTTACTCTAGTTTCACGGATAATAGGTTGCTATTACAATTCCAGCTTTTCTTCCTGATATTACAAGTGCCTCTATTTGCATTCTCTCATCTGTGTTTTCTCAGATGCAGAACATTATGTAATTAGTTGTGGGGTCTCATACCATCATTGCAGAGATGTTTCCCATTTACATTAAAGGCCTGTTCTTCTACCCAATAAGTAATTGTCTAGATGGCCCCAAATCTCTTTCAGCTTGATTTAATTGTTAAACATTAATGTAGCAGGAGGGGAAAGCCTTCAAAGGAGAGAGAGGAAAAAATGAAATGCTGGAGGGGCAAAATATTAATAGGTGCTTAAAAGGAAAACAGTAATTCTTCTCTTTCTAAGCCTGCAGCCCTACAGGCCTAGTAGAAAAGAAACAATTGACTGTATTACAGGATTATATAGGTTTCATTGACTTAAAATGAACTGAAAGCAGCTGTAGGGAGATTTACCTCAAGTCTTTATTATTAGCCATATGAGGACAAAAGAGAGAGAGAGTTTTGTTTGAATCCAAAAATATAATTTTTAGTGGTGGTTCTGAAAAAGCTTGATAAAGGCAGTGTTGATTTTCAACAGACAAACAAAGAATAAAAGGTGAATAGAAACACTCTGTTTTGCTAGCATTGTAAGTGGTATAAAAGGGGTTAACTCCCTAGAAAAAGAAAAATTACAGCATGCTGCAGCCTTTTTCTTTAATATTATTTCATATGGAATAATCTTTTGAATGCTACCATACCAAACCATCTGTTCTGCCATTGATCTGAGCTTGGAGCAGCAAAAGTGCACCTCCTGAATTCTTTCTACCATGCCAAAGGAGGCAAAGATCAAAAGTACAAGCCTATATGCATTGGCTTTTATAGAAAAGCATGCTTGGGTTATGAGGCAGATTTCCCAAGGGAGCAGAGGGCCTTACTAACCTATCCACCTTCGTGTGAAACTTGACTGGGCCAAGAGGCAAAATGAATGCTAGTTTCCCACATATTTATGAATTTGCTTGTGTCAGGGAAGTTGTGTGCCTTTTGAGTGATTGTTAGGTAGAATGGCACATCCTGCCAATTTTCTAACATTTTAACCATGACATGCCAGCTGGGATTATCCCAATTTCCCCCTGCCCTTTTCTTCTGACTCTCCTGCAAACACACCATGACTTGCAACTTTGTGTTGGTGTCATGCCCAACCCATCCAGGTTCTTGGACAACAAGATGCCTCTTGTTCAGAAACATTTGGAGAAAAGGCAGCTATAGGAGACCAAGCACAGGCTGTGCCCCTGAGAGCTTCCTAGAGCCCCATATTGCACAGAACTATTCTTGCATGTATGGTGCACCTATCCTGAAGTCCTACTTAATAAAAATGATGGAGATGGAAGTGAGTCAGAGAACACTGAGAAGAGGAGGCATGAAGGAGTCCTAAGCTGCTTAATCCAGTCTAACAAACCACGTCCAACTTTCCTCATCTTGATGCCATATATTATGTCAGGTGCAGGAAACCTCAAGCTGTAGCTACAGGGGAAATGAATTGGAAGTACACTCTGTATGAGCTCCTGATTCTACCTGTGGCTTGAATTCAAGCTGGCAATGTCAAGGATATTTTTCTACAAGCATGGCACAAGCTATACCCGCAAAGAAAAAAGTGCTTTTGTGTCATCTGATGTAGTTGTGATGTCAGAGGATTGACAGGTGGGTGATCCCACCCTAGGTCAAAATGGCCGACATGAAGCTCTGGCCTTCCATGTGGATCCTGTTCCCCATCCATTCCTCTTAGGACCCCTTAAGTTCAATCACTTGAGGGGTTTTCTAGGGAAAGTTTCCTAGAATACCAGTTGCATCTAAGTACAGTGGTACCTTGACTAAAGTCCAATTGCAAAATGGAAATGAGTGCTCTGGGTTGAGTCATTTTTTTATATAAGTCGGGCCTGGCTGCTGTTTTAGGGGTCACTTTTCATCGTCTGGTTCCTGTTGAGGGTGTTTCGTCTGTTAATTGAGTCCCTCATTGCTAATCAGAGGCTTCCTGTTGAGTCTGCCAGCTGTTGAGTCCTGAGCACCCATGCAACACAAAGGTGATATTTGGAGGTTTTGTTTTTGCTATAAAAAAAAAAATCAATTTGGTTTGTGTGGCTTTTTCGGTTTTTTGACTGTGACTTCGTTTTATGGGACAGACCTGTGACTGTGGCTTGTGACTTTGTTTTTTGTGACTGTGTGGAACCCAGTTCAGCTACTGGTTGATTGTGTGACTGCAGAAATGGATAAAAGCCCCCCCCCCCAATCCAAACAATGACTATCATCAGTGCACGTAAGGAAAAAAAATAAACGTTAATTTTTTTCATCTACAATACTGTCTTATTTATTTTATAGTACAGTACATTGATACATTTTATGGATCAATGGTCTTGTTAGACAGTAAAATTCACGTTAAATTGCTGTTTTAGGGGGTGTTTTTCATTGTCTAGAATGGATCAATCCATTTTCAATTACTTTCCATGGGAAAGTATGCCTTGTTTCAAGTCCGCTTTGTTTTAAGACCGGACTTCCAGAACGGATTACGGTCTTAAATCAAGGTACCACTGTATTTGTATTTCATTTCACTTCATTTTTTCCCATTTTCCCATTTCACTTTTAAGTTGTATACCACCTTTTTGTGTTACGATTCACAAGGCGGTTTACAGGCTGAAGAAACAACAACTTATACAAAAAGGACCACACACCTTATAACAATCTGATCCAATACAAAAATTCATAATAAAAGCAACTTATATAAAATGAAATAATAATCAATAACCCATTAGACTAAAATAGTACACAATAAAATTAAATACCAGCAAATAATAAACAGAAATTCACTCTTAACCATTACATCAAATAATTACTAAACTATAATCAATAAAAATAACAGCAAGTCACAGTGCATAAAATAGCACAGTACATACATAACCATGTAAAAGGAGCACACGAAATATAACATTATGTTTTACCACAAGGCTGGCTGTCCCACACTCTCATTCCATCCCAAAGTGCTGCCCCCAAAAGGACAATTCACTTTGATGTTGTCCCATCAGTGGTGGCCCTGCCCCCAGGCAGGCTGGCTTTATAGAGCTGCCCCAGCAGCTGGGGCATTCCCAACTGGGGCAGCAGGTGTTCCCAATGCTACCTGCCCACCCAGGGTCCTGGTCCCTACAGCACTCTCCACAGTCTTTTCTGGTGGAGGGGAGAGGCCAGTCTTCAGGCTGGCTGGCTTTATAGAGCTGTGTACCTTTGGGATCTCTTTTGCTCCCTGGGTAATGACTGCAAAAACATACAATGTTCAAATAA
This sequence comes from Lacerta agilis, assembly GCF_009819535.1. NCBI lineage: Eukaryota > Metazoa > Chordata > Lepidosauria > Squamata > Lacertidae > Lacerta > Lacerta agilis. Next base: position 78,647,197 of record NC_046313.1, on the reverse strand, counting down.
AGTTCCATGTGGAAATGTTGATCAGAAATAGGTAAAATCAGGATGGGCTTGGGATAGCTTGGTTGAGTTAGAGGTCAGGCAGAAAGAGAAAGCCATGTTCCTGCGGTACCTCTCAGCGTACATACTAAAGGAGGACCACAAGTTTAATTGCATGGGGATTTCTATAGCACCAAACAGTATTATCAACCAGTCACAGGGCAGCTTCCCCTTAGCGCTCAAGTCTCTGCTTGATATACCACTCACAGGCAACATGGAGATTTCTGGAGACAAGGTGCTAGGGCAGACTTCAGAAGGCTGATCTCCCCAGTAACACTAAATGCAGTCTTAATATTTCCTAGAATCACCACCATTGGGATACCACATTGGTGGGAATCTGTAACTAGATTTATTAGTGTCTAATGCCACATTAAAATTGTAGACTAACTCCTGAACAAATTTGTTGCAGCCTGTGTCCCATTTATAAGGAAAAGAGTTGTGGCACAAAGACAATTGCTTGTATTGACAATGCTATTCACAAGAAGTAGAAGAATGGTTAATTACACCAAAGGTTTATTCAGGGGTCCTGGAACAGGGAACCAATGAGAATGTTCATGTGGGTTGTTTTTTTTTTTTTTAGAAATAATAATTATAATAATAAGACTGGAATTTTTTAAAAGGGAGCTGTAGGCCACTTCTCATTGTTTCATAATCTGTTCATTCAACCCTTCTATACATATGGGATTAATGACTCTGAAATGTCAACCATATTTTAAAAAATGGGAAAGGGTGGGTCAGCTTCATTGTTTCCCTATTCAGAAATATTAACTAATGGACCAGAGATCAAAAGCAAATGTTTGTACAATACATCTGTGTCACCCTTGAAGAGGAAGGAAGAACACTGGTTTGGAGGGCAAACTTTGTGACAAAGAAAAGGACAGCCATAAATTCTCTAAGCGTCTTGACACATTTTTGAAGCTTCTTGAATGGATGCAAAATTAAAGTTAAAAACTGTGCTCAGCTGTAATCCCCACTGGTCTTGTGGTTCTCCAGTGTACAGCTGGAAACTTCCACATTCAAATTCACTAGACAATTTCAAACGGAGCTCTGTTCATTGTGGCTCTGTGTCTAAGTATTTAAGATCAAGGGTGCAATCCAGCCAAATTAAGCACTTCTAAATCCCTTTGATTTTAGTGAGGGAGTTAAACATTGGCTTACAGGGTGGCCAGCGTTTAAATCAACCTCTGTAGTTGCGCCTTTCATACAAATATTATCTACAGGAATTAGAAGGTGAAATTGTTCATGTCCTGGAAATCAGCACTGTCATCTGCTGCTGTTAAAGGCACAATTACACAGGCATGTTGAAGAGTTGGCAACCATGTGTGCTTAGCTCTTTCTCATGTAAATTAATTAGAGAAAATTAATGAGTGAATGAACCGTGCCCCAATGTATTTCTAAAATATGAGTGAGCTCCCTGCTCCGAAAACAATAATTTGAAAACCTGGTGTAAAATATAATTCTACATAGAAGTTTATCCACACGATCGTACAAAGTGTACCCAAACTGTGTGTGATTATTCTTTGCCCAATCCTCCCAGTAAAAAAATTGCATACTGGTTCCAGATGTTTTTGCTGCAGTGTGTTTATACCATCTTGGCACTGACAAACCATTGTAAATTTTGAGGACAGGCAAGGCCTTCATTCTATTCATATGAAATGGGAGGTGCCTTTTTTTAAATAGCTGCATATAAACTAAAACCAGGGACATATAAATGAATGGGGTAAATGATCAGTGGGTAGCGCGACAATTCTTGGGAGGGGAATGATCCTCTCTTTCCTTGGCACTACCGGCCAGCTATTATTTTATCAGCTGTGTGGAATATTCTGCCTGCTTTCACAGCAGTTTCTGTTCACAACTGGTGTGAGGCATGTGTTCCTTCAAAGAGTTGTGTTAGTGATCAATAGGAGTTTTGAATTGTTGAAAATTACCTTGCCTTAAAGGCTTTTCAGCCCAGGAGCACACATAATAAGGAGAGGCACATTTCTGTAAGCGAATACATTTCACTGAGCAGGTTACCGTTATTCACTTAACCAGCATTAAATGTAATCCTCCCTGATTCTCTGTGGCCTCTCCTCCTCCCCTTTTCCCTGTCACTCTTCATCTCCTGCGAAGGTAGAAATCCTGCCTTCAAAAGCCTGTGGAGACAAGGGAACCTTGACAAACCCACTGAATATATTAGCTGGAGACATTTGATCCGAGGAGTTTCTCTGGATTCACCGCAAACGATAACTTAAGTACTGTAACCTCTGATATATTACCTCACAATCCAAGTATTCCTAATTCGCCTCCTTTATAATCATGTCTATCTCTTGAGCTACAGTCCATTTAGATTTGTATCCAAGCTCTAATTTTAGTTTAGATTTTTTTATTTCACAAGCAAGCAAATTTGCTGGACTTTTTGTGACTCTAGTCCTTTTCACCAGCTTTGGCGTTTATTCTTCTTCGTACCTTAAAGGAAGGGAAAACTTCACTAGATGTGTAGATTCCGCCTGTGCTAGAGCATAAGGAAGGAATCCCTTTGCTACTCACCTTCACTGGGCTTATCTTGCTGACCAGCTTATGCTACACGGCAAGGGGTTCCCCTACCCCCTTCCACAGAGCCAGTTTGTGGGGAGTAGCAGCACACAGGGGAAGAAGAAAGCCCCATTGTGCTAGCCTAAGTCCTTCTGTGTTCTTCCATTGGAAGAGCCAGTAATGTGAATTGGCCCAAATGGTTCTATCCAATGCTAGACCCATTGAATTTGATGGACATGACTAACTTAGGGCCATTAAGTTCAGTGGATCTACTCTGGGTAGGATTTTGTTGGATACAACTCAAACAAATGTATTCAGAACAAAATAGGAAATTCTTTCCAGTAGCACCTTAGAGACCAAATGTATTCAGCTGGGTCATCTTCAGAATAGATCCATTTGAATCAATGGACTGGAAGTTAATCATGACTGTTAATTGCAATAAGGTTACTTTGAGTAGGACTAGCATTGGATACAACCCAAAGGGCTGATTCTTTGCTTTAGGCTAGGGCTATCTGGCGGTTGGAAGAAGTGTGACATGCATTGACACATACCCACGTATTGGTAGTGATGGTGGAAAAGAAAGCTTGGGGGGAAAGGAAAAATCAGTTGTATTACAAATACTGTAACATAGGCAGTACGGGGTGGGGGGCATTTGTCGCCTCCTCAAACAAGTACTTTACCCCCTCCATCCCTGAGGTTACTTGAAGGAAAAGCATTTTTTACACCCCCCCCTTCCATTTTACCCAAACTTCTGAGCTTATAATTGCTGCACCCCTTTACTGCCCAGTTCTGCAGCGATAATCATGCCAAGATGCATGCAACAGAACTATTATTAATAATAATTTATTAATCGTCTTTTAACCACCATCTTAAGGTGATTTGCACCCTAATAAAATAATTAAAAGCAGTTTAAAACACAAGTACAACAAAAGCATTTAAAACCGGCATTCTGCTTCCTGGAAGAACCAGCCAGGCACATTCTGGTAAGTGGAATAATGCTCCTCACACACAAACACAATGCTCATCTGGGCAGCTCTCTCTGCCTCATCAGGAAAGCCTGGTTCACACATTGAGTGCAACCAGCATGAGGCATTACAGAAAGGCTCTGTTGACATACACTTAAGATGAGCAGAGCCTAAGGAGGCAGGTGTCTCCAAAGGTGCCAATAACACTGAGGAGAGGGACCTGGGTAGTAATTCCTGCCTGTATACACGTGGCCTTTCTGATGCTCTTTATTTCTCTTCTTGGGTTGGGTCCTAGTAAAGCCCACATTTCAAGGGCTTCAGGTGCCTGTTTAAATGGGAAAAATGCAATTAGAGACTGTAGAGTTATGTCTTGTGGAGCTTTTTTTGCAGCCCATTCCTCAAAGCACTTGCCCTGGCACAAATCCCCCAGAAATTTTACCTTGTACATTCTGCACTATTCCATGTTACCTCTAGTCATTTTATATAATTCGTTTTTCTGAAAAAGGGAAATCATAACATCTTTGCTCTCTGTTTAGCCAAAACAAGCTCTTCAAGAATGTAAAATATACCATTTTATTGGCACTGGCTTAGCAGTGAGTCAGTAGACTTCTTTGGGGGGAGGGAACCCTACAACTAAAATTGGATTCTAAGCTTCAAAAATTTATGACAATTGCTCCTTCTTGTGGCTTGACTGTTGACATATAATTAATTTGGGATTTTGTCTTAAGGTTTCCTGTCTAGGTTTGTACCTGTCACAAAAATATCCTTGAAAGTTTATCTAACAGCTGGAGCACTGAGAAAGTCTATTGAAATGTAGCAAAGCAGACTAATGTTTGAGGCAGAAGGAAGTGTTCATAGCATGATGGAATTAAGGTGCAGAAAGAATATAACTTTCAGCTTACATCTAGGACCTTGGGCCTATGGCCGTTTTGTATCAGTAATTTGGAGGAGATGTTATCAAATTTATTGGCCTGCTGAAACTGAAAAGTACTTACTAATAGTAAGTACTATTAGTGTGAAGCTACCAGCTGCTAAGGGACCCAGGTGGCGCTGTGGGTTAAACCACAGAGCCTAGGGCTTGCCGATCAGAAGGTTGGCGGTTCGAATCCCTGCCACAGGGTGAGCTCCTGTTGCTCGGTCCCAGCTCCTGCCCACCTAGCAGTTTGAAAGCACGTCAAAGTGCAAGTAGATAAATAGGGACCGCTCCAGCGGGAAGGTAAACGGTGTTTCCGTGCGCTGCTCTGGTTTGCCAGAAGCGGCTTTGTCATGCTGGCCACATGACCTGGAAGCTGTCTGCGGACAAACGCCGGCTCCCTTGGCCTATAGAGCGAGATGAGCGCCGCAACCCCAGAGTCGGACACGACTGGACCTGATGGTCAGGGGTCCCTTTACCTTTACCTTTACCAGCTGCTAATGACAGTGGTTTTAAGAGTGTTGATATACCACCAATTGTATTTGGATAGCCATTGATCTTACGCCTTACGTCAATGGTTCTCAAACTTTTTTCACTGGGCCACACTTTCATAATACATATTTGTTCACACCACACCAATTTTTTCATTAATAAGAAATACATTGAAAAATACAATTCAGATTGTCCTCAGCATCACTTGATGTTCTTGCTCTCATTATGAAAAGATATCTATCCATATTCTGTAAATATTTTTTTTATTAAACAAATTACAAACTTACATATACATACACATACACATATACAAATACATACAATCACATAATACAAGTACACATTAAACATACCTACACAAATAGATATAATTTCATGTAATATTAGTCCAAGTAATTTTTATTAAATGAATTCTTTAAAAATAATATCTTATTCTAGCCTCCTGATTACTTCAGTAAGGCTAGAATTGTTCATAGTTCCTTCCTAGGGCTTCCTAGTCTGTAAATAAATAAAACAAAATAAAAAATTCTTTCCATTAGCACCTTAGAGAAAGAATTTTTTTAATTTTTGGAAAGAATTTTTAATTTTTTAATTTTTAATTTTGTTTTGACTATGGCAGACCAACACGGCTACCCACCTGTAACTGTAAATAAATGATACTATACTACGCTGAAATGGTTAGATGTTTCTTTGATTGTTTGTGAATCTTGCTGCCACACTTGGCATCCTCTGCAGCCACACCGGTGTGGCGTTTCATACCCTTTAATATCTATACGAAGCTGCTGAGTGGAGTCATCAAGAGATGTGGAGTGTGTTGTCAGATTGCAACTCTATTTCTGACTGCAGCAATGGAGTGGATGAGAGCAAATAATCTGAAGCTCAATCCACTGGTGTACAGTTAAGGGACATAGCTGAGTGAAGTTCAACCTGTTCTGGAAGGTGTTGCATTCCCCTTAAAGGAACAGGTATACAACTTGGGGATATTCCTGAACCCACTGCTGTCACTGGAGACACAAATGGCATCGGTGATTCAGAGTGCCTTCCATCCGACCCTATCCGGACAGGGACAACCTAGTTTCTTTCCATTGTCTATGCTCTGGAGAGCTCTAGGTTAGATTATTATGCCTTTGAAATCAGTTCAGAAACTGCAGCTGTAATGCAGAATTCAGTGGCCAGATTATTGATTAGGACCAGAACGTCTGAGCATTTTGCATTGATTCTGACCTACTGCGCAATTAGTTCCTGGATTCAGTTCAAAGTGCTACTTTTGACCTGTAAAGCCTTGTGTGTCTCAGAACCCCAATACCTCAGGCACCACCTCTCCTTATGTAAACCATCCCAGGCTCTGCAGTCTTCATCAGCAACCCATCTCCATCTGCCACATACCAGGAAGGTGGGGAGGGCAGCTGCACAAGACCAGGCTTTTTCAGTGCTCCCCTCTCCTCATCTGTGAAATGCTCTCCTGGCACCAGACTTGCCCATTTTTAGGTATCAGGGTAGGGTGTTTTTATTTATCCAGGCTTTAGATGGTTAAGTTAGCCACCACCATGGTGCTCATCTTTTAGTGGGGTTGGATAGGACTTTTCCTCCTCATTGGATATTTGGGTGAATTTTGTGTTGTACATTGTTTTTCTTTTCTTAGTCACTTTTTACACACAAAAAAAGTCTCAAACAAATTCAATCCATAATATAATAATACTACTAGTTTGGGAGAGGGCACAATCTAAGGTATGTAGGATCTTGCAGGCTTTAAAGGTTACAACAAGCACCTTGCTTCTTCGATTAAGGTGGGACGAAGAATGGATTGCCTTGATCTTATGCCACCTATGCTATCTGTCAGGTGTATGGGTTCCTAGTACAGGTGGGCTAAGATCAGGGCAATCTGCACTGTTTTTCTCAACCTAAAGTAAACACGCACCCCACTTATTAATGTGCTATATACCCAGATTGCTTCTTTTTTCCCAGAGATCCAGAATTGATACACCTGACTTACACAGTCCTAATTACCCTGCATTCCATGCATCCTTGTTATTTCCCAGAAGCAAATTGTAAACAGGACCTAATGTGCGAGCTGTCTTGCACTTGCACCAGCAACAGCTGCAACATGGCACTAATTCCCAGTGTTGCCAAAATTTCAGAAATCAGGGGGAGAAGAGGAGAAGGAGGAAGCTGAAGAGGGAACAGGGTTTAGTGAGCAGACTGTGGCAGAAGGCAGTCCAGACTCACAGGAGAGGAGCAGGGCAGGAGACAGAGATGAGGCAGACTGCTGAAGAATCCAAGGAGTCTCCCCCTTCTGCTGCAACCAGCTCCCCTCTCCCCTGATCACCAGAACACACACCAATCCCACCACCAATCCCCTGGCACTGAGCCTTCTTCCTTTGGGAGTTCCCCAACTGGTGCCACCCACCACTCCTCTGCAACCAACCAGTCCAGGACACATGTTTGCATATAATGTATCCATGCAGATTCAGTAACACAGTCCAAATATACAGGTATTCTCCATCTGAATAAATTATTATTATTATTTTTTATTAAGAATTTATAGGATTTTCCAATTTTAAAAAAACCAATTAAAAACAATACAATACAATACATGGTTAAACACTCCAGACTCCCCCCTCTCCCACCGAGGGGAGCAACAGAAACTAAACCCCCCTCTCACAGAGGTAACAAAAATCATTTCACATTTAACCATATTTTTTCCAAATCATAGCGTGAAGCTGATCCATCTCATCATTTTTTCTATTTAACATTTCTCTACTTCTGCCTCATAATACTTCTGTATTTTCTCATTGTCCTCCATCTGAATAAATTAAATTGGTAACTCTATCCCCTATCTCTTTTTTCCATCTCACTTCTCTGGGTCCCTTAATTAATACAGATTCATTGGCTTTGGACCCTTAAGTTCTGCTTTCCCACTTAAGTTTTTTCACACCAGAAATAACAGACATTGTTCAGTGGCAGAGTGCTAGGTTCAATTCCTGGCATCTTTAGTTAAAGGTTCTCAGATAACAGGGCTGGGCAAGACCTCTGCCTGAGACCCACTTCCAGGTAACGCAGGCAATATTGGATGACATGGATTAGTGGTCTGGCTCAATAGGAGGCAATTCCATATAGTCATATGTATACGACTTTCTGTTCCTGGAACAATCTCCACCTGATATAATTATCCCAGTTCAACAATATGCTATTTCTTAGACCAGAAACAAGCTGTGTGCACACATTCCCTCCTCTCCTTTATCCTCCCATTTCCTTCTCATGCATCTTAATTCAATATTTATGGGGTTTGTTAAACCACAGTATTGCATGAGCAGTCCCTACAAACCAGAAGATCAAACCACAGTTTGATGCTGAGTTGATACTCTGGTTTGTAGGAATTCCTTAATCATAAGAAACTATGGTTTAACAAACCTCAGACGTATTAAATTGAGGTGCAAGAGAGAAGAGATGGAGGCATGTATGTCTGACTGTTATCCTGGGGTCGTGACATCTAAACCAGGGGTGGGAAACCTGTGGGCCTCTAGATGCTACTAGGATACAACTTGCATCATTCCTAACTGCACACTGGCTAAGGTTAATGGAAGATAGAATCCAAAAACATTTAGAGGCCCACAGGATATATATATACAGTGGTACCTCAGGTTACATACGCTTCAGGTTACAAACTCCGCTAACTCAGAAATAACGCTTCAGGTTAAGAACTTTGCTTCAGGATAAGAACAGAAATTGTGCTGTGGCGGCACAGTGGCAGCGGGAGGCCTCATTAGCTAAAGTGATGCTTCAGGTTAAGAACAGTTTCAGGTTAAGAATGGACCTCCGGAACGAATTAAGTACTTAACCAGAGGTACCACTGTATCCTTGATTTAAACTAAGCCCCTCAGTCAAGCAACCTCTCTCTCCTGCTTAAGAACCTTCTTCTAACCACTTTTCTAGACCACAATGACCTCACTTTTCCTGTGACGTCTGCTACAAGTTAATATTCCTCAGCTTAATCCTTCCTTTTCCATCAATTAGTTTGTTCCAAGATTATAGTGCTAAGGACGTACTGTCTTTAAAAATTAATGCATGCCACGTTTGTAATATAATTACCACTGGTTGTTTAAATATGATTTCTTTTTCCTTTGAGGAGCAAAATCTGCATGGTTTCAGTCCACAGGCCACTTTCTCAGGTTGTTGCATTGGCTATCATCAGTTAGTCTGAGCTTGAATACAAATTCCCAGTCACCCACATTGATGCTGATTTGGCTAGCCAATAAATCAAACAATGGTGATAGTGAGAGTGTGAGTTGTTTCTGAAGCCAAAATGGCAGTAGAACAGCAGCAGGAAGAAGGAAGGATAGTAGTGAAAGAAAATGGGAACAGGGTACTGCAGGACTAGGAAGCTGGAGGCAGAGGGGGGGGGGACAAGCGCCAAGGTTCAAGAGCGGTGGAATTGTGATTTAGGGAAAGGAATAATACATATGGGGCAGGTGGACTTAAGAACGCCTCAGCTGATGCTTTTGAAGTGGGTTTGAAGAACAGGGTTGTGACATGTAAGAGGTTATTGTGGCCAAAGATGTCTTTGAGGCAGGCAGGCAGGCACGCACTCTGTTGGCTGTCACTGGCAGCCTTTGCATAACCAAATTGGACAGTGGCTCCTTCAGGTGTCTGGTTCTCAAGAGTTTACAAAAAAACTGGGACAAAATGCTAGGGTATATATGTTTTTAATGCAAGGAATCCTCCCTGTTTTTAGGAACTTGTGGTTACCCTAATTGGCAGGTAAGAGAAACCTCACACCACTCCCAAGTTGCATGATCCCTATGAAGGCTGGAAATAAGCATTTTCAAGTCAGCATATTGAGGCCAGTGTCTGCCTTAACTGACAGGCTGTTTCTTATTTTAAAAGGGGAACACAATCTAGATTAGATTATTTCCTTTGTGAGCCCAGTTCATTGTTTTACTGCTCCTTTCACCCATTCTGCAATGTGTCCCTCCCCAGAGTCATCTATTTTGTACATATCTTTATGAAATCCTCTTTTGCTGAGCACGGTAGATTTGATCAGTGTGCTAATGAATGGGGTTGATCATATATGGGATCTGAGTGGGTTCATGCCTCCTGTCTTTGTTTTCCTATACCTCTATGATCACTTAACCTTCTGAGCTTATTTTGTAGGCCATAAAAGGGAAACTATCCCTTAACTGCTGTTCTCCTTTTTTATTTATTAAACACACAGCAGGCATCACATTGAAACTGCAGTGCAAAAAAGAAAGAAAGATATCGATTCTGCCCCTCCCCATCTGCCAAAAATAATTTGAGAATTAAGTCTACCTCGTTGACAATTGCAACTGCATTTGTGATCTGTTACTGCTGCCTTGTTTCATTCCGTTCTTGCCCAGTATTGAGAAATAAAACAGAAACACATTGAGCTCGCATCGTGCGCTGTTGCCACACTGCTGCTCTAATGGGCTTACTGACCACAACCTACGGGGGCCAGAATGTGTCAACAGCAAAAGGGCCAACCTCAATCACTGCCTGTGCTTTTTTACTAAGTTGTTACATGTCTAATTCTTTGCAGCTTAGTGCTCCTGCTGCTCTGGCTGCTCCTGTCCAAGGCTCACATCTTGCAGCAGCCTTTCCTACCCCCTGTTGTGCCACAAAGGTCCCAGCAGGAAGTCTTTCAGTGGAGCAGACAAGCCACAGTCTAGAGCAAATAGGGCATCACAATTTCCTAATAAGATGACTTACCAGATTGCAGCCAGAGTGGGGTGGGGTGACTCTGTACAGTTTTCATTTAACCACTTCCCTCCTCAAGCCCCAGGATTTCCACTTGTGTCAAAACCCTAAATCGAGCCCAAATCAAATGGCATTTTATTCCTTCACAAAGTGTTGCCTCCTTAGCTTTGGCTGTCATAAAGCCCCATCTATTCCTTTGCCAATTAATTAAATCTAGTAGTGACTGATGTCACTCCCTCCATCGTAGGCTCCTTGGTGTCAAAGGGGATGAACTCTACTTAGAGTGGGGTGGGATGCGGAGAGGAAGTTCGTTACTTACGATTGCCTGCTCGGGGCATTGATTCTGCTTACAGAATGCCAGCGCTGAAGTGGTTAAATGACTTGAACATGGCTTGGTTTCCTGCCTGCACTTGTAGTGGCCTAAGGCGGTGCCTGCTGTTTAGGAGTGAAAGAGAGCGCCTTGCCTCGTCCCAGGTGGCAGACAGGCAAACCATGTTATTAAGAAGCAGAGATCGCAAAACCTTGATCTTCACAAAAAAGGCCCCATAATTAGTCCCTAGCATGAGAATAAATGGCATTCCACATCAGCAAGGAAGGAAAAAAACAAGCCTCCTTCAGATTTCATTAAGTGATTGGTAATATTGACAGTTTTTAGGATCTCGCAGGGACCTCTTTGTTATTTGAGCCACTTCGGCTCCACACTTTCTCTTTCTATGGTACTTTAAAGTTTAGGGACATGTTCCAGGAGCCTCGCACTCTGGCTTTTAAGGGGAGATGTTGATGTCTTGATAAAGCAAGCCATATGGTCAAATGGAGCTGGGTAAATAAGCGCTTGTTTACACAGTGTGATCATCATCACTACCTTCTCTGAGCCTGATCCAAAGCTCAGTGAGCAGAAGCGATGCAGGACATTGCATTTTGACAACCAAGGGATTTGAGGCAGGCTCATTCAGAACAATGTATTAATTCTGTAATACCGGCTTCTGTTTTGCACTCGGGGGGGGGGGGAATGACATATTGAAAAATATGCGTTAGGCCAGCTTACATTTCCACAATCTGTGTTTGGGGCTCTTGATATGCATATATAAATATATGAGACGGCAAATGTTGTTATGTGTGCGGTTGAGGAGCGGGGGTGGAATCTATCAAGTCATGTCCATTTTACAGGTTTGATTTGCAGCCATTCCCAGTAGGGACAGCATCCTGTCTAGTTAAGTCATCTAGTTTAGTCAAGAAATTGCTTTGGTAACTTTCAAGGATACTCCTTCCCCCAAAGGTTTGATCCATTTCATTTTATGAATCTCCTGGGGCATCTACTGCTATTCCTAACTCAGATTAGTGATTCCAGCCTTTTCTTCTTCTATTTTTTGGCAACCTGGGAAGTTCATCAGACCCACAAACTAATTCAGGCACCAGCTGCAATTTTGCCTTTAGATCCTTTATGCAGATGAACATAATAGCACAATGTATTTGAAACAACAATAACAAGATGTGATAGAGCGTGTCCATATTGCCTCGTTGGGTGTGTTTTGCTGTGAAAAGGCTTTAAGTACTGCAGCCACCTCTCCCTTAAGATGAAATCGCAAATCCTAGGCTGCAAAACACACTGTACCTTTAAACCGGCTTTGAAGCACACTCTTTTCCTCAGAGAATTCTGGGCACTGTAGCTTACCCCTCACAGAGTTACAATTCTCTGAAACCCTTAACAAACTACAGTGCCCAGAATGATTTGAGGGAAAGAATGAACTCTGAACGTGCTTTAAAGGTATAGTGTTGTAAGCATGATCTCTGTCCTTTATCTGTTTTCGTATATAGGCTTTGAAAATGTCCTACCAATTTGCACACACCAGAAGCCTTCTTTGGGGATTCTTTGCCCTGCATGAGTTTGATCCCATGAGAGGAAGGTTGGGAGTTTTCTCCCTGGCCCTGCCCACTTTATTGCATCCCTGACAGTGTTTCCAGAGCTCTCCACTCCTGAAGCGGCAAACCCACTATTCACGTAAGCTCCCTACAAGCTTTGGAACCCTAAAAGACCAGAGTTCTAAGCTGTGTGGACAACCTACATGAGTCAAAAAGCCACCCCACTGCAGAAGTACAGTCTTGGAACACATGGATGGCTGCAAGAGCATCAAATGCAGTGCAACATAAGGAGTGTGGCCAGGAAATGCAACCCCCCCCCCAAAAAAAACTTTGCATTTACTGGATTTTTTTTCCACTAGAATCATATGTAGTAAATCCCCACTGTTCACATTTAACAAACGGTTAAACCACAGAGTCTAGGGCTTGCCGATCAGAAGGTCGGCGGTTCGAATCCCTGCGATGGGGTGAGCTCCTGTTGTTCGGTCCCAGCTCCTGCCCACCTAGCAGTTCGAAAGCACGTCAAAGTGCAAGTAGATAAATAGGGACCGCTCTGGCGGGAAGGTAAACGGCGTTTCCGTGCGCTGCTCTGGTTCGCCAGAAAGCGGCTTTGTCATGCTGGCCACATGACCCGGAAGCTGTCTGCGGACAAACGCCGGCTCCATTGGCCTATAAAGCGAGATGAGCGCCGCAACCCCAGAGTCGGACACGACTGGACCTAATGGTCAGGGGTCCCTTTACCTTTACCTAAGTAAAGAAAAGTTGACTTGCTCAAGTCTGCTAAGCAGTATTATCTCTATTGAACCTCAGTGGCACTTTAATTCTGCAATGGCCTATGCTTTCTTTGAAATGACTTGCACTAGTAAACAAAATATTTCTATTACTGTATAATAATTTAAGAATAATGTTTTATTTCTGTAGTACATAAGTTTTAAAGCTGCCCCTTTTGAGTTCAGGTTGGTAATGCTGATGCAGTGTACAGTTCCAAATACTGATGGAATTTATTTCATTTGTTTTTATTTGATGCATGCCTAAATTACCAAGCCTGTGTTGTTTTCCGGATTTAGCATTTTCTGGATAGAGCATGCCAAGCTTTGTGTGCAATTCAGATGAAGAGATTTCCTTCACTTTTACTTAAACCTGTGGATTTTTATTGATCTGAGAAGTAAAAAACAGGACACCCAAACTTTGGTTGATTTACTAGTTCTAAACAATAAAGACTAACATCAGTTTTGACAACAAACAAAACGAGTTTCTGTTCTATTGGTTATGTTTAAAAGATTTCAGTTTCAAACCAAACAGAACTTGTGGTTATTCTGTCAGATATTTATATAGCCACGGGGGCGCCATAGTCATGCACCGCATACATCATTGTATTTTTAAAATGTACTTAATGAACTTTTTTTTTTCTCTTCTGGTAACTACTTCATTGCCTTAAATGAATGCATTCCATTAGAATTTGTAACAAATGAGTACTTTGTGTTTGCATTAATGCCAAACACGTTTAACAAATTTTTAACAAGGAACCCTGGCAAGAAGCCAAACTCCTAGAGGGACACTGAAGGAATGCTATAAATTTAAACTGGATTTTACCTTTTCACTTAACTCAGCAAGTGTCTTAGGTGTCTTTGGCATCTTGGTATTTGCTGCTTTTCCATTTCGAGTTAGCTGAAAAATTGTATTATTTTGGGGGGGGGGTCAGAATTTTTTTTCCATAGCTAGTTCTGTTTGCTGGATACTTTTAACACACATGCAACTTGATGAGGAATCTTTGGTTAAGTCAGAGCTTTGATTAAATGTTGTGCTTGCGTGGTTTTTGCACTTAGGAAACTATGATTTTGAGAAAACTTCATTCACAATGGGAAACCTCTGTATGTCGGGACCAAGACTGCTTTAAGTCACGTCAGATCATACACTGCCATTAGGGGGGAAAATCACAGTTTTAGATTTATGCAGAAAGCAAACCCAGTAATGGTTTTCGAAAACCTCCTGATGCTGTGTCTTGTGTTCACAGCTGGGTTGCAAATTTCTGATGATGTTTGCAACTGCAGTTTTCTTGGGGGAAGTCTTACCCTCAGCTGCTCCGAAGTGATGATGACATTGTTGGCTGGAATGGTGGTACTCTGGAACTCCATCACATCCACGGTGTCATGTCTTAAGTAGTCCCACGGGAATCAGGTATGCTGCAATGTGGGCTGGCGCTGTGAAATTAATAGGTAGTTTCCAAACCACTCTGGCTACTTAGCAGAGAATGCTTCACGGAGAATTTCCAAGATGCTGGGTTACCACACAGCCTTTTATAGGGAAGCGGGGAAAGGAAGCACAGAGGCTACTAGGCTACATGCAAGGAATCCTTGCAACAGTGGGAGGATGGTTAACAAAGTGGTGGCCGGATTTCAGGCGTGTGGTAGGTGACCTGAAGCTGCCTGTTGGGATCGGAGGAACAAGGCTCTTCAGAAGCTGGGAGACATGGAACACACTGTGAGGGGCCTGGTGGATGCAGCGGTGAGAATGGAATGTGAAGGAGGGACCAACCGCACCAACCAATCACAGTACTGCGTAGGAAGAGAGCAAGGAGGCATCAGATAACTCTGGTTCAAATTTGGGGGACAATCTGACACAGGGAGTGGTGGTGCCCTTCAGCATAGGGATGGGGGAAGATGGTGGCCTTCCAGAAGTATACTGGAGGGGGGTAGGAAAGAAAGAGGATAATGATGGTGATAATTATAATAATAAAAATGAACTACCCATTCATTCCTTTCCCTTCTTTGGGCTTTCAGACACATGTTATGTGCATGAGCATACCCAGGCAGAACCAAAGAAGGTCACTGTAGGTCAATGTTGTTATTATTTTTTATAAACAGCTCTTTTCCCCATTAGCAGTTTTGCACAAAACAACTAAATAAAAACAACAACAAAGATTTGTGCATGCCTTGTGCTGGGCTTCCTACACCAAGGAGTGAGGCGGCTCCTAGAGAGCTGGTCTATCCGCTCTGTGTGGAGTGCTCACTGTGGAGCAACCCCTCTCTCACAGTAGATCACTTTTATGGGGAGAAAATCTGCAGCCTGCCAAGGAGTGTCTTGCCATCACAAAGAACAGCTAGACAGAAGGAGGCATAGGTGCCTGCGATCTCCAGACCCTTCCTCCAGTGCTGAAAGTTGTGGCCCTGAGAAGGTTGCTCTCAGCAATGGTTAGAAAGTAGAAAGCACCCAAGGAAACGTCACCAGACACATAAAGAGCTGCCCACAAACACTTGAAGCTAAAGTGTGCTTCAGTGCATCCACAGCTGGGCAAAGTATGAAGTCTTGTAGGATTTCGCCCCAGATTGGATTATGCCAGGATCTGCAACTTGCAGATCCGAAGGCAAAAAAGTGCAGATGAGAGAATGTCATGTAGATGCTGGGGAAATCCTGCAAGCATGAGGAGCTCCAAATCCACACTGAACTGCCATGTGGAAACACCCTAAGTCATGCTTAGCAATCAGCGCATTAATCCTTTCAAATATTGTCTGCTAATAATAGGGGGATATAAGAATTAGCAGATGGGGATGAAACCCTTTCAGGCAAGAGTAAGCTGTTGTTCTTGTGTCATCATATTCTTATGCCATGGAAAATGCAGAACACAAACACAATGATTTTACACTCTGAGCACAATAATGAATGTGCTTTCTTCAGTAAAGAGAGCTGAGAGCAAATTCAGGTGACAGATTTAAAGATATTAAGACAAAATGACAATGAAGTAACCTAATATTGTATGAAGGGTTGCTGGATAGTCCCAATGCTTAATTAGATATCAATTTCCCAGTAATAAAACCATTGTATATATTGATAAAATTATTTATAGACCACCTTTTGGGACATAGCTCACCCAGGGTGACTCTCAGTGTCATAAAAGCAAAATAAATATAATGATCTGAAATAATCACAATTAGTGGCATAGTAATTATTTTTAAAGACCAGTTAGAAGACTTTAAACAAAGACTTATAAAACAATTAAGCAGAACTATGCTTTAAACTAACTTTAAAATTATTTATTTGTTTGTTTGTTTGTTTGTTTACTGAATTGGTTAGTCGCTTTATCTTGCCCAGGGCAACCCATAGCAACTTACAACCAAACAGACAGTCAGACAACCCCCTCCCCCAAAAGATACATTAGTGCTAAGAGAAAAAGGAATACATTAAAAACATCCTGTCCACTTCTAAAAGGGCACAGATAGTTAAAGGCCAAAGGCCTTATTATAGAGGAAAGTTTTTGCCTTGCACCTAAAGATGTACTGAATAATGAGGGTGCCAGGTGAGCCTCCCTGGGGAGAGCATTCCACAAATGTGGCTTATGATTCTGGCTTGTTCCAAAGCTGGTAACCATAGTTTCCCAGTACATATGAAATGGGAAACTGTGGTTAATTAGAGACTTCCTGGTTTAATCCCAGGGCACTGAGAATGGAGGAGTGAAGGAGCTACAGGCACGGACAAAAGGATCATTCATTTCTTGGTTTATTAAATTCAGTTTTGACTGCCCAAATGCAGAAATCTCTCCCCTACCCCAGTCTTTCACTTACTTCCATGTCAGTTGTTTGCCTTCTATGTGGGCCCCATGTGTAATATGTCAGAAGAGGACACTTTTAAAATTTTGTTAATGAGTTTCTCTTGCCGCAAACATTTGGAAAGCATCTGGAACAGAATGGACATTAACCCAGATGTCAAAAATAGCCTGCATTTTACTACCATTATTAAACAGTTTCCCCTTTCACCCGTTTGTGTTTACCTTATCCCTCAGCGCCCTTCTGCAAATCACTCTGGAAAGGAAAGGGATGGAGGTACCAAGTGGGTTCATCAGGCAGCAGGTGTCTTTATTCCAAAGAAAAACAATCCGAAGAACAGTCGCAAACTATAGGACCCTTTTGCATCCTTCTGTTCCCAACATGCAATATTTACTCCGCAGTGCTGGTGCTGAGTGTCAGTCGCTTTTACCGAAGTCTCCTGAAGGTGTGCTGTGCTCAGCTTTAGAACAGGGTCATTCTTTGCGCTTCCACGTGGAAATCTGTTTTAGAGCCTCAGGTGTGCTCATGCACACAAGTTTGGGGCAGCACAGGTATGGGGCCTAATCCAGAATTCCAGCCTATGGAAAAGTGCCATTGCCCATACATAGAAATATGTGGTCCTGGTGCTAGAAACCCTGAGTCCTGTCATACAGTCTTTCTCTGTACAGCCAGGGTGGGGAATCGGTGACCCTTCAGATGCTGTGGACTCCCATCAGCCCCATCCAGCAAGGGTGCAGTTTCTACAGCAATGCCATACAGGTTGTCACACTTCTAGTTGCACACTGAGAGCGAGAGAGAGGAGTACTGGCAGTTGTACCTTGCGAATGGATGTTTCCCTCAGAATGTGGAAGAGGAAGAGTTTGGATTTGATATCCCGCTTTATCACTACCCGAAGGAGTCTCAAAGCGGCTAACATTCTCCTTTCCCTTCCTCCCCCACAACAAACACTGTGAGGTGAGTGAGGCTGAGAGACTTCAAAGAAGTGTGACTAGCCCCAGGTCACCCAGCAGCTGCATGTGGAGGAGCAGGGACGCAAACCCGGTTCACCAGATTACAAGTCCACCGCTCTTAACCACTACACCACGCTGGCTCCAAGTTACTTACTAGGAAAGTAGGTTCCCCTGAAATCAATGTATGAGTAGGTGGTTTGTTTATGACTGGAATGTGTCAGCGTTGTGTGTTCTGCATATACAGTAACCAGAGAGAAAGATGCAAACTACATTCCTAGCTCTAGCAGGTGTTGGAAAGCAAGATTCTTCTTCCTCCTTCTTGCACTTCTGTCATTTCTCCGTTTCTCTTTTTGTAGAAATGTGTGCAATTTCTTGATGAGTGTATCAGCCGATAGAGAAGAGGGGGAAGTTCATTCAAGTATTTTGATATTGCTTGCTGAAGTCTGAAGGGACAGCTAAATAACAAATCTGCCTTCTGCATTTTATTGCTCATCCTCATTCCTGTATTTGAGCAGAATGTTTGTTTCAACAACCTCAGTGAGTGTGAAGGGATGCTTCAGCTTGTAAAACATCAAAAACATTGGGAAATTGCAAACTTGTTTTATTCAGCTCCCAACCTGGTGCAAAGGGGGGGGGGTCATAGATTGTTCTTATAGTTGGAACATGTGCTTCTTGTTAATTCACATGGGTGCTTCCTGTGTATATATATCTCTTGGAGTAATCATTGGTGCCCAAAGAATGGGAACTACGTAGTTTGCAAAAGGCAAAGTGTGCTTTGACTTACTGTTTTCATAAAAAAGTTTGCAAAGGTTTTATGTGCCAGAACTAGTAACTTGATCTACTTCAGGAACTCCCAAACTTTCCAACTCTGTAGAAATCACTTCTTTTTGTGCCAGAGTTGGATCCGAACTTGTAATGAAGTCAATGGGAATCTCTCCATTAGCATGAAAAGGTTTTGGATAGGGCCCCAACAGTGTTAAACTGTTTGCAGTTTTCATTTACTTCACCAGTATAAACCAATAATTCTGCTTGAGAATAACCCCAGCTAATTACTTAAAAGTATATGTAATTCAAATACTGTTTTTTGCCATATCATTTTTATTGGTTTTATAAAGATACATTGATAAAATCCATTACATTATCTTTCATCTTTTAACATTTTGGCTTTTTCAAGCCATGACTTCCCTCAAACCCTTCACATGATTTTCTAACATCTATTACTTATATTTATACTTCTTAAATCTATCATTGCTATAAATCATCACATTCAACTTAATCACTATAATTTCATATCTGCAACAATATTTCTTCATGAATCTACAAAGCTTCCTGTAATCCTATCAACATATTTAACTGTGTAATTCAAATACTGTTATTGTTGTTGTTGCAGCTGTTGTTGTAATGTTTTAGTTTTGCAGGCTTTTACAGTTTTAACAGGATTGGATTAATGCAAAGGATTTAGATGTGCAAAGTATGAAATACTGGGACATATTGGTGGCAATTGCTTAGGTTGTGAGGTTAGCACATTGAGTGCCAACAGGAGAGATAGGACTATACCAGCTCCAAGTTTCTATGACTCTTGGCCTGGATGCATAGTCCCAAATAGTTTTGGTTCTGAGAATTCAGAAAATACTATTTACCGCATTCCATTTAAAACACACACACACACTAGGGCTAGCAACTTGAAAGGTTATACAGTGGTACCTTGGGTTACAAACGCTTCAGGTTACAAACACTTCGGGTTACAAACTCTGCTAACCCGGAAGTAGTATACCTCGGGTTGAGAACTTTGCCCCAGGATGAGAACAGAAATCGTGTGGTGGCAGTGGGGCAGCAGCAGGAAGCCCCATTAGCTAAAGTGGTACCTCAGGTTAAGAACGGTTTCAGGTTAAGAACGGACCTCCAGAACGAGTTAAGTTTGTAACCCGAGGTACCACTGTACGTCGTCTCTATATTATGTAACCAGATGTAAATTGTCCTTGTATGTCTTCACATGTGTATTTTTTAGGTCAAAGAAAAACTTTAAAAATAATCTTTTCAGACACATCATTTATTTAAAACTACAGACAGAAGCATGTTATGCTCAGTGTTGTACTATTCACAGACATATTGGAAATGCATTTTATAACAGCATACGGATACTCTTAGGTAATTCTATGGATATTGTCTGAACCACAGACTTACATTTAATGTGCTAATAAACCGTGAAGCATTCATTTTTAATTTTCTTCCTGTGTGATGGAAGGAAAAAAGCGTACTAAATAAGACTATTTCCAGGTACAGTACTGAAGTAATGCATATCGTTTTTAAAATAAAGAGGGAAAGACTATACCTTGATTTTACATTTTGCTGCAATTGGTTAGGATCCAGATTTCTAATTTACGTCACTTATCTTTGGGGAAAGGCTGTGGAGTCTACAATAGTTATTGCCATGGGTAGTACAATACTGAACCAAGGTGTCTCTGAAGCTGAAATTTGCTTTAAATGTATGGTTTGTACGCAGCCCTTGATATAACTGTATCATTCTCTAAAGCTATATCTATAGATGTGGCCTCCATGGCCAAGAGCACAAGTCTTCAACTGTGCCTTTCCTGGGCAAGGATAGCTTAGCCATGCACTGAGTGACAACTGAGGCTATTTTAGTGCCTTCTGTGTGGAGCTTCCTTTATGACTGGTTTGGAGGCTGCAGCTGGGGCAGAATATCATGACAGGTGACAGTGGTGCCCCTTACACTGTCTTCACCCCTGTATTCAGCTGGGGTTACAAATTTCTACAGTTCTGGCTTCTGATGCCTTACTACATGGGCTGAATCCCAAGAATATTCTACAAGTAGAATGACTTCTGCTCATGCAATGCAACTTCTCCAGGGGTTGTAGGAACCCCCCCCAGAGCAGGTTTTTTTTTTGTTTTTTGTTTTTTGTTTTTTTGAGGGGGTGTAAGGCTATATTGGGAGGAAGTAGAGGGAGAATAAGTTCCATTGCATGAGTGGAAATCATTCTGCTCATACATTATTTTTGTTGGCTGCAACCCAGTACCTGAAACTTAGCCTTCCTACTGAGATAGCTCCAGTTTGCTGGTAGAAGGGATAAAGTGACCCACTTCAGGTTCTTCATGAAAAAGCAGACTACCCCTCTATATGCATCTCCATTGCAGATAACTATAGATCAGGGGCCTCCACAGATAGAATGGTGAAATATTCCTTTTGTCTGTTTAATCATCTACCTATCACCTTTCTCTAAAACTACTCAAGATGGCATCTGACCAAACAGAAACAATACAATAAAAAGTGAAATGAAATAAAAGTGTGGCTGCAGGAAGCCTTCGCTGACCTGAACTGGGTCCTGCTGTGTCTCCAGAAACTATGTGAGCTCACCATTTTGGATGGCTTCTTGTTTTGCTGCAGTTATCAAGAGGAGCTGGAGAAAGAAGCAAACGCAAGGCAGCACTGCAGGACCATGGGAGGCGAGAGAGAAGAGGATGATTTGCTGCCGTGGGGATCTGAATGCAGTCGCCACTCTTGGAGCTCCACCCCCCAAAAGATCACAGAAGTGGGCGGGGCACATGAAGGTTGCCATCAAACAATAAGCTGCACAAACGGGTGTCCTTCTCTATTATTTCTTGTAATATGTTATGAAGTCAGATACTTTGGAAAACAATTAAGGGGACTTGATTGGAAATTAGAAGAACTTCGTTTCCTTTAATGGGGTCGTATGAATTATTCCAATTTTTTTTAGAAAAAGAAAGGGGAAAAAAGAAAACTGAGTTACCATCTGTTCCGAACATTACTAAATGAAGTTAATTAAAGTGGGATCTTTAATTTGACAGATTTGTATTAATTTTAATCTGTAGTTGAGGTTCCATTAGCTGCAGTATCATTGTCTGCTGTTTCTGGTTAGTTTCTTCTAAAGTATCACTTCTAAAGCACTAGATTATTACAGGGACTAGCAAGCTGTTTCATAATGGTGTCGGCATTAGTCATACCCCCAGTGATGTGGGCTTTTCAGGGTAATAAAAACAAAGTCTTTGCCCTCCTCTGTTTCTTTACTGTGACTCAAGCCATTTTGATAGTGTAACCAATATTAAGCTCTGGGCCAGGTTGGAAATGAAATCAATTTTTACTACTAATATCTGTTGGCGTATGAAAATATGGTGTGTGTCTCTGACAATGCATGGGGCATCTAACAGTGCGATCCTATACATATCTAGTTAGAAGTAAGTCCCATAGAACTCAGTGGGGCTTACTCCCAGGTAACTGTGTAGGACTGCAGCCTAAAACGATTAGCAATTATTTGTATACAGTGGTTGATGTATGTCTGGAAGATAAAAGCTTGAAGCAAGAATCGATACATGTAAACGAGCATCTATGAAGATGCACCAAACTTTTATCATCCAGATGCACAACAGTATTTAATATAAAAGCTGGGACTCTTGATTTTTTTTCTCATTCAAAAGAATGTCGTGATTATTAAATATATGCATTGGGTCTCCTTTACGGGAAGGGACTCTTCCTCATTGTTCTCTGAACAGGGAAACAATACGTACCATGATTTATAATGTATTTTAGATGTTAAACAAAGAAGTATCGATGAATGAGTAGATAATTGAAAATTATCTCTGTCATCCAGCAAATTATAATAAATGTGAACATGTTAAAAACACATGCCAGGGGAATAGACAGGTGGGGGGAGAGCCCTGGAGCTATTATGTGTAGTGACAGACTATTATTGATGTTGAACTATCTGCTGTTTCCCCAAAGTAAGGGTCTTCCCTTAGTGAGCATTTTCATTCCATCTGGCATACGTGCTCATAACAAGAGCTCAGTCCTGTGACTGGCATATCTTTTTGTCAGTGAGAGGGGCACTTACAGGCTTGTAAGTGGATATTGACTTATCTGCACTTCTTAGAAGCAAACAACATGTGCAATCCACCAGACACCTTCTGTTATGAAACCTCCATTCATTTTAATAAGATGTGAGCTGGGCTTTGTTGAAATGAATGGATGTCGTGGAGCAGAAATGCTAGGTGGATTGGCCCTCCCCCATAAAATTAAACATGTGTGGCCTTAATTCTTGGTACTTTCTTTCTTTCTTTCTTTCTTTCTTTCTTTCTTTCTTTCTTTCTTTCTTTGCTGCTGTGGAAAAAACAATTTTTGAACAGGATATTCATAAAATCTTGCACTTAATTTAGAAATATGTCATTATTTTTGAATGATTGGTGCAATTAATCTTGATCATCCAGTATGAGCCATACATATGAACCCCCTGGAAATTATTATTTGCCTAGAAAAGAGTAATTTATTAGTTGGTTGCACCATCGTTCTCGATGAAATTGAAGAGCCAGTGAATGCAAGCAGAATTTCTGCTCAATGTTAATTCTATTCAATACACGGAATAATAAATCTGTATAAAAGATGTATAGCATAGATTATCCATATTCATTTATATTTTAAAAGTTTGTCCTTTGACTTTCAATGGGGTTTTGAACCTTGGGTTTGTTTGTTTGTTTGTTTATTCGTTCATTTTAAAATGGAAAGCTCCTGGGAGTTTCTTTAGCACATATGACAAATGTTGCACTTGTGAACTTGGACAACAAAACGTGTTACTTTTGACAAAGTTGTTGTCCTAGTAAGGGATGGCTGTCTGGGCACAGTCCACTGGGATGTTCTTTTGCACAATCTCCATTGAACTGAAAGGAGGACGACTAGGATGAGCTCCCATTCATTCCAACGGGGCTTGTGCAAGAGAGCTTTGCGGAAGATTGTGCCTTCTGTGTCTCTTACAGTCAGGTCTTTACCTTAATTCTGCAACTGAATACTTGAAGTAGGAAATAAACTAGGGAAACATAGGGTCCTTAAAAACAAAACTGTATAGTTAGATATTTATATGTATGTGCCAATTTTTGTCACAGATATTATTTTGGGGGCATTTTTGTTTTATTTTTGCTCCTTTCATGTTGGTAAGAGCATTGAACCTAACTTTTATCAAAGCCTAAGACTTAGCCTCTACAGAAGAAAATTTTGTCTAACATTGCTTTTTCCCATTTCTCATGATATATACTATGATGTTTGGCGGGGGAATCTTTTCATACACTAAAATAGAATCTCGGGGTTTACAACAAACACTGTGATGTTGGGCAAACATTTTATTCGAGCAATGTTTGGTAGATTTCTTCCCCCTTGAAATGTAAAAAAGTCAAACAAGCCTTTTGGTTAACATTTAAGATGAGTATTATTTTACTGTGGGATCAAACTTGTACTGCACATTCTTTCATTTAAATGTACAGAATGAATTTTGTATTTAAATGAATTTTGTGTATCCAGTATGCACGTAAATGCACATTGACTTTCATTTGAAAGTGGGTTTCAATTTCCTTTTTAAACAGTGTTTATGAAAAGATTTCAGATGTGTCACAACCTATACCTGCATTTTCCTTTGGTGTAGAGTGATTGTTTGAATGTGATGTTCTGCAACAATGGGTCAGCATTCCCTATTTACCTTTGACCCTCATTTGATAGTGCTTCTTGTAATAATTTTCTCCAAGTGAGTGGCATGTTCTGGATTGTGATCTTGACATGTGATTAAGGACATTGATATGAAACTAAGGAATCCTTAGAAATTACCAGTGGGCATGTTTTAGAACAGTCATTGTAATTTTAATGTCTCGTAGAAGTGTAAAGTACCAAGGTATTTAGAATTCATAACATTGTTATCATGTGTATGAGAAGTGCTTGGTGTTGATCAGCTCGTTTATATTCATCAAATAAATCTGGTTTCTTTCTGAACAATGTGTTGTATCGTTCAATTTAAGAACAGAGTATGATGCAGCAATAGGGACCTGTGAGTGAAGTCTGATTTTGTGCATGGAAATGCTATCGTGGAGCATCAAGTCCTGCAAGGAGACAAAGCAAACATCTGTGTCTAATAATGGATCTGCATGCTTGGCATAGATCACAAGCATGACTGCAATGAACCTCAAACAGAAGGTGAAGTTCTTCAGTTTTGGAATACAACACTGTAACTATATCCCCATCCACACTGTACTTTTGAAGCACTATCATACCACTTTAAACAGTCATGGTTGTCCTGCCCCCGCCCCCAAATCCTAGGAACTATGCTCTGCTCAGGGTGTTGAGAATTGTTACAAAATCCCTATTGCACTTACATTGCTACAAGTCCCAACACGGTTTAGCAATCAATTGCACTTCATGGGGAACTCTGGGAATTATATCTCTCTGAGGAGAGAGACTTTCTCTTTTAGTAACAGTCAACAATTTATATGGTTTTTAAATTGGATTGTAAAGAGCTTTCTGCAAGGTTGTCATACAGAGGGCCTTTTCGGTAGTTGTGCCTGCCCTGTGGAATGCCCTCCTGTCAGATGTCAAGGAAATAAACAACTATCTGACTTTTAGAAGACATCTGAAGGCAACCCTGTATAGGGAAGTTTTTAATGTTTAATGTTACCGTGCTTAATGTTTTAATTTGTTGGAAGCCGCCCAGAGTGGCTGGAGCAACCCAGTCAGATGGGCAGAGGAGTAGTAATAGTAGTAGTAGTAATTCCCAAAATCTGGCTTCTGGTGTGGAATCAGTTCCTCCCACAAATCACTGAGATGTTCTGTGTGTGTGTGTGTGTGTGTGTGTGTGTGAGAGAGAGAGAGAGAGAGAGAGAGCGCAATGCTTGTCACCCTTATATTGTAAAGAAAGTCCTGCTAATGCATGGCTAACTTTTGCTAATAGTGTAGAAACCACTTTAGCACTGCTCTAGCTGTTGGAGAATGGGGCATCCTACCTCCAGTTTATGCACTGCCTCTTACTTACCTGAATCCTTAGAACCTCCATGAGGTTCTAAGGATTCAGAAGCAGTATACCTCTGAATAGCAGGTGATTGGGGAAGATGAATGAAGACCGCTGGTTCCATGCCCTTTTTGTGTACTTCCCAGAAGCATCTGGATAGCCACTTGTGGAAACAGGATGTTGGGTTAAATGGACTCTTGGTCTGATGCAGCAAAGCTGCTCTTATGTGAAATCGCTTCCACTTGTTCTCCCACAATTCCTGGCAAGGAAAGAAGAATTTACACGTCTTCCAAGAAGCAAATTGTGTAATGAGATTGAGCATATGTAGAAAATATATTGGTAGACTGCCATAGAATGCTCCTTTGGGCTGAAAAAAAGGCTAAAGCAAAATAAATAAACAAACACGTGAAGTACAGAACAAAAAGGGAGTACATTTCATGGGTGGATAAATGGTTGGATAAATTAGTACCTCAGAGACACTGAGACAAGTGATAGAAATTAGTTCAATAGTAAGACAGCTTTCTGGTTTCAGGAACTGCAGTATTTTTAGTGTGAAATTGCAGCCGTCCAACCATTTGTTAAGAAATGTGTTTATATGCTATCCATGAAGGTGATCTAAGGTCAATGTCTGTGATGCGTCAGTTTGGAACCTAGAAGCTCTCACTCCTCTGTCAGCTGTATCAAAGGGTCTTGTGAGAGAAATCTAACAACTTTGGATAAACACAATGCTGGGCAAAGAAGCCGTATGTCCAGCTGTTTAAAAAACTGCTCCAGGTCTCCACCCCAAAGAACTAAGTGGGCTCCAGATGTTCTGGCAGTAACGGCCACAGCAGGTCTTCAGCCTCATGACACAATGATGAACAATCATCCAACTCCAGATGGTGCCTCAGCCAATTAGGGGAAACAAGTATATGGAGATCATGAGGCTAGAGGCCTTTGGAATACCCCAGATTCGCTCTGGATGGCCCCAAATTGTGCCTCTTGTAAATGTTTATAAACTAGTACAACAGCCTCTTGGACCAGGGCTCATGAATTAGGTGACAGATCTGGACCGCATGGGAGACAAAGCAGTTCCACCCACCACCGCCTCTGCCATTGCTGCTGCCTCCTCCTCCTTCCCTTTCATCCCCTGTTTAGTCAGGTGTTGTTTGACTCCATGTCCCATCAGCCACAGCCAGCATGGCCCAATGTTCAAGGATGATGGGAGTAGAAGTCCAGCAATAGCTCTCTCTGTGTGTGGTCTATCATTGGTTGGGGGGGGAACGACGTCAAATTCCTATAGGCCACATATTTTTAATAAGAAAAGTAAAATGACTGTGTTGTGTAGGAGAAATTATTGTCTACTACTGATTATCCACTAAGAGCAAGGAAATCTGGTTTCACATCTCTTCTTTGCCCGGAAACTCATTGGGTGGCAGCAACACATTTTGCTGCATGTGACAAAGCAGCAAATGGCACCGTCCTCACCTGCAGTTCAAGGTGTAGCGTATCCAAGGCCTGTCAAGTTATTTTGGTATCTGAAGCACCACCATTGCCGTACCTCTGTGGCCATAAAAAATGCAACAATAATAAAATAACTAACCATTCATGGGGCTCAGCAGAAACTGCCTCAGGCAGCCTGCCCACTCTGCCCAGTGTTAGGGCTGGTTCCTGTAAGGAGTTTTCAGGTCTGAGAGCGGGAGGCTGGGAATCTGAGGGCGAGTGTTGGAAAATGGAAGGGCTGGATCAGCCTATATTAAGCCTCACTCCAAAGTATGGGAGGGACATTTTATTTCATATTTATTTCATAAAACGTATGTACTACTTGATTGTAAAAAGCTTCAGATCACCAGACTTGTGTTATTTGTCCTCCTCTGAACCTAAGATTGCAAACAACAAGGGAATCAAGTCTATCATCATCATTATCATCATCATCATCATCATCATCAATGATTCACTTCCCATGAGGCATTCCAAACTGATATACAAATACAATGAAAACATGTAAGAAACAAATGCATATATGAAAACAGTTAAAGCAATTGGAGTGCTTGTGGCAGCAATTAGTTTTACTAAATAAAATAATTCATACCCATTTGTTCCATGGTTCACCTCTGGTCCAAGTGCCATGTTGATTCCATATCTCCTGCCCCGCTAATTCCAGGTCAAAAGTCAGCGAGCTGAGCCTCAGAATCAGTTCAAAATCAGGGTGTCACTAGCCAATTATGCCATGGAAATACAAAGGAGACAGCGTGATTGTTAAATCGCAGGCCTTTCCAGATGACTGGCTCTTGGAGGTTCTGTTTAAATTCTGACCGTGTTTCCCATGGCGGAATTATTCTCAGTCAAGTTAAACAACCAATTCCTCTATATCTGAAAGGTGAAGGCTGTAAATCTCCCCGGCGAACGTTGCCAAGGCAGAGAAGGAAAGACTTGCGTAACTACCACTTGTACTTCCTCGGAGAACACGAGCTCAAGTCTAAAGCAAGGAGGCTGGTCAATAAAACACTGTTGGGCTTTGAGGAGGGGGGGGAGTGGAAATACAGGGGGAAGTCCTGCCCAGCTCATGTGATAAGAAACATGTTCCTGGTTAGAAAAACACAACGTGACGAATAGGCCTCCATTGGAGGCTCCATCGCAGGGCCAGTGTATTAAAGAAGGATGACTGCTCTTCCTTTAAAGACTGGAAAAGGTCAGAGTAATTTGTACCAACATGACACGAGATTCTCCACTGTCTTTTTACTGTCTGCTTTATGGAACTAATTATGAATACATTATAGATTGGCATTGGCGTAAAACGTGTGGGTGTTACAAATTCATAACGTGTGTGCGTATTCGCAACCTTATGTGGAATTGGTATTGCTTACTAACATTAATATTATACTACCCGATACAGTCATTAATTTAGAGTTAGCTGCTGAACTCTGTTCCTTCATAAGCAGCAGTCTGTCACGTTTATAACTAACAGCTGTAGAATTTGATGCTCCTCCTCCTCCTCTTTTTTACTATTATTATTTGACCTTTAAAAATAAGAGCGGAATGTACCAGGATATTTATGAGAAAATGTTGGCCCCCATCTTGCCTCAGCCCAAGCACTTCATAGAGTAGAGGCAGAGAACCTTTCTCAGACTGAAGGTTGCCTTCCCCCAGGGGTCTACATGCCAGCGGTGGGCGTAAGCAAAAAGAGGGCGGAGCAACTCTTCTCTTAGCGCAATAGGCTACATTCAAACCATGCATAATTTGCAGCTTTCTGCACACACATCCAGGCAAATAAGAAGTAGTCTGTTAAGGGATGTGACATGGGAAGAATCCTATGACCATGCAGAGGGGTCTAGAGGGCCATATTTACCTTCCAGATCTGTAGTTCCCCATCCTGGCCTAACAAGCCTAACAAGCACACTATGCCTGAAACACACTATGCTTGTTAGTTACTAACAAAGGGAGGCAAAATACTTGTAAATAATTTACTATTTCCATGGTGCTGGTGATCTCTGCTCTCTTCTCCACCCTGTGATGTCACCAAGGAGCCATCAATACAATCCCTGGTAGGCCTACAGTGTTGCTCTTTTTGAAAGTTTATTTTGTTAAGCAATACATGTACTGCAATGACTGAATGGATAAACTCATGAATGGGCATGCACCACTTTTTTTGGGGGGGGGGAAGATAGACAAACCACCCAAACTGGTGGATTGACAACACTAGTAGCTGAATCAACATTTATTTCTCCAATACAGTCATCTCTCATTTCATTTGCAGAGCCCATGGCTGAGGAATAGCACGTGAGATCTCTCTTTATAGCCAACTTTACTTTCTAGATGTTTTTGATAGTGGAGACAAGGCCCTTCTTACTATTTTGTAAATCACATGACACCTGCATTAATCTCACGAGGGAGAGAGAGAGAGAGAGAGAGAGAGAGAGAGAGAGAGAGAGAGAGAGAGAGAGAGAGGGAGAGTACTACAAGCCATTACAGCCACAACTGGCTAAGTTACTCAGGAAGCTGAGGATGAAAAACTTTATGCCACAGTATTGTGCTAGATCAGTGTTTCCCAAACTTGAGTCTCTAGCTGTTTTTGGACTACAAATTCCATCATTCCTAGCTAGCAGGTCCCGTGGTCAGGGAGGATAGGAAATGTCGTCCAAAAACAGCTAGGGACCCAAGTTGTGGAAACACTGTACAGTATACCCTACTCAGATCCTTGCCATATTCAGAATTTCCAAATGTCTGATGTAGTTGTTCACAATGAACATACTTTGTTGGATTTTATATCTACAAAGAGTGAGCAGAGCTTATTCATGGCAAACATTCAGAAGATGAAAGCAGTTCGGTCTATTGAAATGGGCACTGACTGTCCTGAGTGCAGCCTTCTTTTATGACTAATCAGTGCATATTATAATGCTTAGAAGATTAATTCATGCTCATCCTATCTTTTAAAACAAACAAACAAACAAACAAACAAACAAACAAAAAGCTTGTCCAACTTTTCTGTCCTGCTGTAGAAATGGCCACTGCAGCACAAACATTTTTATAGTATTATCCAGGGCACTATTTATTATTAATAAAGTAAAAGCTTGCCGGGGTTGGGGGAATAAAGTGAATACAAAGTAATACGAAAAGGTCATTTTATTTCCTTATACATCTTTCCCCACGTTTCATAATGAGATACGACTTCCCTAGCACAGTGTGTGCTTGTGTTGGAAGCTTTCTTTTGCAACCTGATGCCCTGATCTTCTGCTGTCAAGTTCTCTGCGTTGCTCTTTAGTGAAGTTTTCCCTCAAAACATCCCTTGTTAATCAACCATTGGTAGGTGCTGCCACAAAATATTGCAGTGTGGAGTTATCACCCTTCAGGATCTCAGTTGCTTGGTTCCATTCCCCGTCCTCTCAGTTTTCTGCCATCCCTGCCTCCTTATTGGTTCCTGCAACTATTTGGCTTTTACGGAATGATCACTGCCTGCCCCTTTCCGCCATGTTCATCTTTGCCTGCCAGTTTAGGATTGCACTTCATGAATCAGATGAAAGCTTTGGCCGTAATAAATTGGATAAACTTTAAGGAGACACAATATGCTTTTTGTTTTAGTTTTTAACTTTGCTAGCTTTGCTACAAGGAAGTTTGCGTTACCTTTTTACTGATAGGAATTTAATAGGGATTTCCTTCGCAGATACGGACCCAGGCAGTCGTTCCTAGTTCACCAAGAACAGAAGATTGCTTTAGCTGTGGAGGAAGCAACTGTCCGTTTGCACCTTGGAAAGTTGGCAGCTAACACAGCTCTTTAAAGCTGGGCTATTAGCTGCCCCTGGCAACAATGTGCAACCCTGGCTTCCAGGAACAATATTGATATTCTGTTTCATGGGTTGTTGCTTTTTTTCTTACCTTGTGTGTTTTAACTTGAGTGGAAACCACCTTGTGAATTCCCCCTTTACCCTTGGATATGCTAATTTTTTGGTTCATAGTTTTTCACTGCAAAATTTACAGCTGCAATTGCAAAGGAAAAAAAGTGGGGGATGGGGACACTCATACTGTAATAATGATAATAGTAACACCATGCTAAATTATATTTCATTATTTCATTTGGTTTTTCTTATAACAATCTGGGTCAAAATTAACCCCAGAGTAGTTTCCATAAAATAAGCAATGATCAAAACAAAGTCAGTAAGACACCCTAAGGTGCAACTGGAACCTTCACAATAATCAATAATCTGTTCAGTTCCATCAATCAACAATACGAAAAGAGAGCCAAGCTGATATAATACTGATTTCACTTCAAAATTTTAAAATATCAGTAGCAAGATTCTGTTGATGGTTTTTTTTTTTCAAAAATTGCCAAATAATATCAACTTTGAAATAAAACCCCTTATGCTAGAAATCCTTTCCCTGTCTTCTCTAAGCTACAGCGTTAAGGCATTTCCAGTGCTCAGTAAGTAATCTCAGCAACCAATAACTTCTTGGTGACTAAAGCACTTCCTAGACATCATCTACGGGGACCTAACAACAACCCTGTGAAGCAGACAGACATTATTACTCTGTTCAGGTAGGTAGCCATGTTGGTCTGATGCAGCCGAAATAAAAATAAAAATAAAAATAATGTAATTGTCCAGTAGCAGATACTCTCTGGAGAAGTATGTATGCACACAAAAGCTTATACCCAGAACAAACTTACTTGGTCTCTAAGGTGCTACTGGACAATTATTTTATTTTATTTATTTATTATTTATTATTACTCTGTGTTGCAGATGCATATCGAGGGATGCTGAAAGATTCTTAAAGATTATATAATGTGTCCATGGCAGAGGTGAGATCTAAAACAGGGTTCTGAGGTCAAACTCTTAGCCTCAAGCCAACACTAATTCTAATTAAGGCCATTAATGAAAGTGATGTGCACATTTTTACTCAATTTACAAATATGGAGCACAATCCAGCCTTCAAGTCCAAAGGGATGAAAGCCCCTATTTTGGCATATTGCTTACGTATTGGCATTGGAGAGTCTGGCAAGAAAAGTGGAAAGAGGCAGCCAAACCACATGGGGTCTATCTGGTGCAGGACTGGATCACAAGATCTACAGATCTGCTTGTGCAGCTCCCTCATTCTCTTTCCAAAATCCTGCACCCCACCAGCAGACATTTAGGTGGCTACTATGGAGCTGTATGGAGATAGCACAGCATACATATTTGAACCCCACTGGACCTATGTGCACATGATGATGCTCTCTGTGTACAGAATAGCAGGGGCTAGTTCTGGTGAAAAGATCTAGCCACTTTTGTGGCATGTGCTTTAGTGACTGAGGAAGACATGTGTTTCAAGGGCCAAATCGCAACGCCAGGGGGTGGGGTCTTACATTCAACCCATGCTTTCTATTCAGCCTTTGGACAAGCAGCTGTCAGAATACTTTACTGTTTGCCCATATTCCAGTTTAACTGCCCTGCCAATTGTGGCGATGAAACCAATGGGCAGGTGGGTGGGATGTTCCGATGACCGCTTTGTCATGCTTCAGAAATGAGCTGACAAGGTTAAGCCCGCAGAAACCGAATACAAGCCTGACATATAGCCTTGTGAATTGATCTTGAGGTTAGTTTTAGGGAGCACCTAGATAAAAATAAGAAATTGTGTTGTCTAATTTGAGTATATTTATAGCGACCACCATAGCGGTAATCTAGGAATCTTTGAGAAATCCACTTACTCAAGGATGTTAAGCTAGCATTTGCTATTGCACTAAAATTTCTCATACATACACACTCAGATCGCTTCAGTTTCTTCCCCCCTGATGCAAACACATTCTGCTCCCACTGTCAGGAATAGTAGGCAAGGGCGCTCAGCACCTCCCAAGGCTGGTCTCTAAGTACCATGCCCGTTTGATGTTCTGGACAAAGGGATTATGTTCTATTTGTTAAGGTGTCTAAGATGATTGAAGCACATCACAGAATTCAAAGAAGATTATTCTGAATGAGCCATTCTTCAAAGGATTCCATTTTCTAATCAGTTGGTTCTGAGGATTACATCCCCCACCCCACCCTCTTGCTTCTTACTTCTTCTAAATGCTCCCTGTGACACACATGACCTCGCCTGTTTGTTAAACTACAAATTCCTAAAGAGGAATTATGTAGAAACTGGCTGTTTTGAAAAAAGCATCAAACCCCCCCAACCCCCGATAGCGACTTGTCAGATTGAAGATTGCATCCCAGTTCTGGTTAAGTAAGAGCACAATTCATTTCCAAGCCCAAGACACTGAAAATAGAGACAGAGAGAATAAGATAAATAACTGCTTATTCGATTTGGGTAAAACAGATGAAACCAATCAAGCATGATGCCTTGATGCAATGATAAAAGCCTTGTGCTTTTATGCAGCTCAGCCATGTGTAGAGTTAGGAAGTTTCTCAAGAAGGAGAGAAAAAAGAAGTCAGATCTATGTTTTGGTAACTTTCGTCCTATCTGCATAGCCCCAACATTTGGAAGCAGCTTACATGACCCACATGTTGCAAGAGAGTCAGTGGCCGGAGAGAGAGTTTTGATGTTATGCATACTTTTATTTGCAACACAGGAATTGAGATGCAAAGGGGACACTTGCCTTTTCCCCCAGTGCAGATTCTTAGTACAATTTTGCAATTACACTACAAAGGCGAGTTTAACAGTTATGATTAAATACAGGAGATCGAGCCTAAATGAGTACCACATTGGTAGGAAGAGGCTTTGACCAATATTTTGAGCAATCTGATTTCACTTTGGGCTTAGATTCCAGCCTAAAAGAGAGAGAGGGAGAAATGCAACACAACACTGCAGATTGTATATCATTTTTTAGTAGTGGTGCAATGGGAGAAAAATGATAAATTATTGGCTGCTTTCATAAGCAACTCAAGCGGTCTCATCTTTTAGTGGATTTTATTCTCGTCTTTTTCTTTTCAAAGATGTATTGCCCCCCAAAGGCAAATATGTGATCATTTACAGATTTGGTCATGTTCTGCTCTGTCTTCTACCACATTTGGCTGTGAAGGCGGCTCTTCGCTTTCACAATACAGGCACTCGCTTATTAGGGATGCAATCCGAAATCACTTCTGAAAGGGTACAGATGGGCATATGGAATTTGGGTTGGGCATACTCCAAGAGTAAGCGCTGTCTGGAGTGTAGTTCATTGTCATGGTGATAGCAATTCTCATGACCACCACCCACCAGGTGCCTCATTCATTCCTATAGAGAGAGTAAATCAGCACACACAAAGAAATAGGCACATGAAGCTGTTCTCTCAGCTGAAGTAAATGAAGCAGCAGTACCCAAACACACACGCATGTGATATGCAAGTACCCCTGAGTGATCTCAAGACTAGAGTGTGCATGCCACTTACAGAGAAAATCCCCCCTTAAAAAAATAGAGTTATGGAACAACTTTAGGACATGGTCTATCTCATCTTTGTGTGGTCCGGGATGCTCAAGTCTCACAATCAGCCTCCCAGGGGTGGGAGTCATCTCATACTACAAGACCTCCCCCCCATCAATAGCCATTCTGTCAGCCTACAGCAAAGAGAGAGAAAGGATGCAGAGGAACGAACATCTCTGCTGAGAAGCCAGCTCCATCAGGCTCCTCCATCAGCTGTCACCTGCTCCAGTGAAAGCAGGAACAGAAGGAAAATGGAGCACCTCACTAGCAGGTTATGGCTCCTCCTCTCATTGAACTGTTTGTTAAAAGAACTTTGTGACTAAGCATCTGTGCGTGAGTTAGTTTTTTTTCTTCCTCCCTCCTAATCCCCTTTTCCTTTTGTATCATGTCTTTGATCCAGCACTGGGCCACAGGCCAAGAAATGGCTGCCTTTGGAACCACCGTGTGAGGAGGTACTGGCAATTGACTCATGCCTCCATGAGTATGTGCAGGAAGCTTCTCCAGCAAACACCAGTGTCAGGCTGGAGGGCACACCTTCTCTTTCAGTGTACAGGAAAAAAGCAAAAACGCTGAGCGGGAGGCTTGTGTGAGAGAGGGAGGGAAGTGCAGGGAGGCAGAGGTGGCTGCAGGAAAAAGCCCCCACAGCATTTGATGCTTACTACTGGAACACAGACAGGCAAGGAAGGAGCGGCTTCCTCTACCTCAATGCTGCAGATGACCAAAACACTGATAGGTGAAGGTGGCATCCTCATTTCCTAAAAGCCAAAGGGAGGGTGGTATTGAGGGAAGGAGCACTAGTACTGTCTATCGTAATTCTTCTGTACAGGGATGAGCCTCGGAGAAGGAAGGGAAGGAACCTAAGCACAGGAATCTAGGCGAAGCCTATAGAGGTGTCCTATGATGAACCAGGTTTCTAAGTTCTGAGAACAAAGGGATCACCAAGGCTAACTCTAAGCAAGAGAGGCCTGGCATTCTGAGGAACCTCAAGCAAGGTGGGCTAGAGGCATGGCCACCCTACTGTGCTGTGTACCACAGAGGTTTGGCCCAGGCTCTATTTGCATATGTGGATGTCTTTACAATCTGCCCACCATGTCAGGGCCCCACAGTCTGCATTTACTCCTGAGCTATAACACTGATATTGAAGTCCTGGAGATTCTGGTTTTGATGTCTGCAGTTCCGCTGGGAAATAAATCCTATTATGCCTTCTTCCAAAGTCTTCTAGTGACCTGAGTTTTCTGGATTTTCTCTCATGTCTCTCTATATAATAGGATTGTTCATTTACATTATGTTACACAGTTTTAATAAGTAGGTTTCTTTTTTTATGTCCGTTTCCGTGATGACTTCCAGTTCTTGGCTATAATATAATCATCTCGCAGCAGCAATGATATATTTTACCAAATCCATATGAGCCAGAGACACAGATTCTTTAACAAACTCAAGTGACAGATAAAAAGCAACCGGGCCAATTTTTATGTAATAACATGTACAATAATATCTTAACACCAGTTCCCAAAAATTGTGTAACTTTAGTATAGGACCACCACATACGATAAATCCGTAGAGACCTGCCCATATATCCACTCATGTTCCTACATAATCTTCATTCTGAGAGGTGTGAGGTAAATGACGCCTATCTAAGAGCTTTGAACAGGTTGATTGCTTTGGCTCTTGCATATTAAATGGTTCTCTGTTGTTCCTCCGCAAACAAATCTGGGTATGTTCTTGGCAAAGTTAAGCTTTTGTGTCCCATCTATTTTACACAGAGGGTTAAATTTTCCCATTGAAATCTGTGAAACTTACACTCGCTTAACTTTGGCTGGACCATGTCCTTTAGTTTGGGCCCGTTCCCATTTATGTTTAATAGTTTTGTGCTCAATTCACAACCAACTTAAGCTCCATAGGTTTCATTTAGAGTTAAACACATCTAAAGTTCTCTGGGATCAGTAAAAACCTAGCTGATATAATGACTTCTAATTAATTTTGCCATATATTGCTCTTTAGTTGGGGGTGCTACTTGCATCTTTTGTTGTATTTTTTATGTTTCTTGACGGGTTTTCAACTGCATTTGTATTTTGCATTAGTAGGGGTAATCACATCACACACTTCTGCAATCTTTTGCTGAATGGCTGTTAATATTAGGGCGGGGAAATTGAGATCCTCTACCCCACAATGTTTAGCAAATGCTGTCAAGGGAACATCTCCAGGAAAACTTCATCATAGAGGTAAGGGAATGTAAGAGATGCAAAGTACAGAGTTGGTGATTTTTAAAAAAAATAAATATAGAAAAGGCACAACCATTACAGAGTCTGTAATCAACCAAGAGAGCTGTGTGAATGGCATTGAGCACCTTGAAAAAGTGAGATGGCAGATAAAATGGAAGCTTGCCATGGTTGATTTTGTAAAGAAAGGAAAGGAAACTTCTATCATTTATGGTGTGGATATCCTAAGGCATAGGGATTCTGGAGTATGATGTTACAAATGAAAATTTCCAAACTGGAGCAATAATTACCGGTAACACGCCAATGTGCATGTTAAATGATGCTGGTGTAAGGTATACCCACCATACCGTATTGGCCTGGATAAAAAGGTAAAGGTAAAGGGACCCCTGACCATTAGGTCCAGTCACGGGCTCTGGGGTTGTGGTGCTCATCTCGCTTTATTGGCCGAGAGAGCCGGGGTACAGCTTCCGGGTCATGTGGCCAGCATGACTAAGCCGCTTCTGGCAATCCAGAGCAGCACACGGAAACGCTGTTTACCTTCCCGCCAGAGCAGTACCTATTTATCTACTTGCACTTTTGACATGCTTTCGAAATGCTAGGTGGGCAGGAGCTGGGACCGAACAACGGGAGCTCACCCCGTTGCGGGGATTTAAACCGCCAACCTTCTGATCAGCAAGCCCTAGGCTCTGTGGTTTAACCCACAGTGCCACCCGCGTCCCTTATAAGCCCGAATATAAGCCACACCCAAATATAAGCCACACCTTTAAAATTGGAGGGGGGGAGAAAGAAAAAATACCCGAATATAAGCAGCTCCATTCCTCACTGCTCCCGGCTGCATACTGAGGGAGGGGGGAGCCATGCTGCGTTGCCAGCGGCCTTTCCCCTTCCTCACTCTCTCCCTTCCTGACCTTGGGGAGAGGAAGGGGGACTATGCATGGGGCGGGCGCTGCTTTGCCTTAAGGTCGCGAATATAAGCCGCACCTTAACTTTTCATGGTTGGAATTTGGGGGGAAGTGAGGCTTATATTCAGGCCAATACAGTAGGTGTGCTGTATACATACCTTCAGGAACAGTCGAAGGGGTAGAATGCAACCCTTGGGAGTTGTATCCTATGCATTTGACTATCAAATTACCCATTTTGCATGTTAGAATATCTGGGGGCTTTCCCCCATAATTATCTCTACTGATGTTTGTAATCTTCATCTGTCCCTATGCATCTCACACAACTTTTGTTCAAAGACATATTACCAAATGGTAAACCATCATTTAAAAAAAAATCTGCCCCCTGTAGTAAAATCTTAGGTTTCATTTCATTTCAGTTTTTAACTGGAAAATGCCCTGTACAGTCGTACCTACGCTTATGTATCCCTCCAGTTACGTAAACTTTGGGATGCGTAAGCGGCAAACTGCAAGTATATTTCCGGGTTTTTGCTGTGCGCACATGCGCAGAAGAGCTCTACCGCCACACGTGTGCGGACAGAGGCGGTCTCTCCAATTGTGAAAACCTCGGGATGATACCGTCCGCAGCCAGAGGTACCACTGTATACCATTACTGCTACCACTGTAGCAAATACAGGTTATTGTGATAGGTAACTAACAATGCAATCCTAGGCAATTTTACTCAGAAGGCTATTTAAACGAATTCGTGGATAAGCCAAATATGAGCCCGATTATTAGCAGCTAGAATGTTTGCTGCTGCCAAACGGAAGACAGATAATAAATTATCTTCAAAGATGGCATGGCTATATAAAATGTGGAGTGTAGCCAAAATTGTTTATAAAAGAGATGTTTTTTATATGACATAGAGTCCTTTCATACAATATTGGTTGGTATACCATAAATCAATGAAGCTAGAGTTATTTTTACCATATAGATGGCATGATTTTTTTATTATTTGTTATGCTACTATATGTTTTGTAGGTCTTTGCATTGTTACATTTTTATTCTTATTGTATGAGGGAATCACTCATACATCGGAGATTTTGTTTGTATTTTATTAAATATTAATATATTTTCATTTAATTTTTATTGTTGTTAATTAAAGTATGGGGAGACTGTGTGCCCCAATTTAGGCCTCTTGTCAAGCAAAGTTGCAATTCTAACTCCACTTACCTGGGAGTAAGCCCCATTGGATTCAATGGGACTTACTTTGGAGTAGTCATGGTTAGTATTGCAGTCTAATACTACAGTTTACTGAGGGCCCTATATAGACTATAAACCTGGCTGAAGAGGGCTAGCCGTCACAGGATAATCTGACTATGTACACATTAGTGACTTGAAACACATGGAGGTTGTTTCCCCCTATTGTCAAAACAAAATAAAATAAAAAATTCCTTCCAGTAGCACCTTAGAGACCAAGCAAGTTTGTTCTTGGTATGAGCTTTCGTGTGCATGCACACTTCTTCAGATATACTGAAACGGAAGTCACCAGACCCTTAAATATAGTGAGGGAGTGGGGAGGGGTATTACTCAGAAGGGTGGTGGGAATGGGTGATCAGCTGATAGGTGTGGGAAACATGTAGACGACTGCAATTTTTACAGGGTCTTACAGGGAAAGGCAAGGCTACCTACCTGTAACTTCCCCTATTGTGTTTCAAGTTGCATTATTATGTTGCGGTGCAAATCAGTTGATCACATCAAACTGAAGGAGGCTTGTCAGTCTGGTCCTGTTGGATTCAAGAAACCAAGAGTCGGAGGATTCCATTGTCACACGATACCTGCATTTAACAGAGAATCTTGCTGGCAACTGAACTGATCCATCAATTGCAGGCAGGCACAGTTTGTGATGCCACAAGCCACTTGGTGCTCAGCTCATATGAGGAAGCACCGGTGCACAAATTCAAGGTTTTGGTTTGCTATAAAGGATCCACATTTCTCATCCACCATGCACATAGATTCCTCAGTCTACTTTGTATTGCTTTGCATTCCCTGTGAACATCCTATTGATGGGTGGGATTTCAAATCCATTTGATGTTTGGGCAATTGGACAAAGCAATTCTCAAAGCCAATTCCGCAGGCTGCTTACTGTTCCCTCTTTGTTCTGCCCACGTGACCTGTAATGTGAGCCTTCCCCAATCGAGTGCCCTCCAAGCGTTTTGGACTGCCTGAGGTTGATGGGAGTTGGACTCCAACAACATCTGGAGGGTTCCACGTTGCTTACTCTGGCAGCTCTCCAGAGTTTCATGCAGATGTTTTTTCCCATTTCTCCCCGGAGATTGCAGGGATTGAACCGGGGACCTTTTGAATGCAAGGGATGTGCTTTGCTCCTGAGTTACAGCCAGGGCCGGTCCTATCATTAGACCAACTTGGCAACTGCCTCTGATGCAAACTTCAGAGTGGCACATCACTGACCTTTTTTTGTGGGGGACAGAGTTTTATATAGTTTTTGTTATAGCATATAAATTTCTGACAGACGGATGCCAACGGCCTTATATGTCTGATATTTTACTTTTATATTTTGAAGAATTTTATTATGTTTGAAGGAATTCACACAATAGAATTGCTAACCATTTTTGCAGGGGCATGCAAGAAGTTAGCCTTGTGTAGGGAGCAAAATAGCCTGGCAGAGCCCAGGCTTGAATTGCAAGGTGTCTTCCCACTCATAAAAATAAGTAACATTTAAAAACCAAAGACAGCACACACACAGGCAATATGTCTTCCTGCTGCAGGGTATTTTAATCAGCATTGCCTTTCCGCTGGTGCAAACATTCAGATAGCTTGTAGTTAAACCCAGGAAAATCAGTCCTCTGTCAGGCCAGATCTCAGTTCCCCCTCTTTAATAAAAACCAGTGGAAAACAAAAGCAGGAGAAACCTGAGCGCCTTGCAGCCTGGTTTTTTTTTTCTTCCCCTTTCTCCTCCGCCCTCTTTTGCCTCCCCAGCTGTTTTAATGGCTAGGGAACAGGAGAGGGGGAAACTTTCCAAACATTGCAGGAGGAGGACACCTTGAATTGCTTCTTTTTTTGGGGGGGTTATTAGATGCATTTTCCTCTGCGTCCTCCTGCTTTCGAAAGACATCTCTCATTCACAGCAACCATCCTTTCTTCCAGTGTTTGTTTTAAACCCTAAAAGAGGAACGCCAGTCGGCTTCCAGAGGCCCAGAGGATGCAGCCTGTGCTTTGATTTCCTTAATACCTGCGCCTGCCTGCCTGCCTGCCTGCCTGTTGATGACCTCCCCCTCTAGAGGCGGTTCCCTTTGCCCAAGGAAGTTGGTCAATTACACCCTGAGAAACATCCAGGCAAACAACTTGAGGGACCCTTCCTGGGTTTCTTTCAGGCAGGCTGGCTTGTTTTACTGCGCCTCCCCCTCCCCCGCTTTACAGTTTTCTGCTATTCTTTACTAATGCCAGTGATTCGAGAAATGACCTTTAACCTGCGCAGTTTGCAGACTCCTAAAAGGGGATCATTGAAATGCCACAGTAAACCAAAGGCAATAAAATATTTACTAGGCATAAAACCCAGTTGCTCTTCCTTTAAAAGAAAGAAAGAAACAATGAAAGAAAGAAAGGAAGGAAGACTACTCTGTCTCTCTCTCTCTCTCTCTCTCTCTCTCTTTGGAATCGGGCATCTGCAGAGAGCTGTAATTTATCCATTCTTGATCACGATTTCTGCTGAATGAATCAAAGTCCAGGTTAATATGGGGCCTGATTTATTTACCATGTAACGCGTACCGAGGGGAATCTTTCCATCCAGTAATAGAAGATTCATAGAGACAGGACGAGTCTGTGCAAATGTTTCTGCTCCCCCAGAATTACACACCGGGATTCAATATTTCTCAAACGCAAGTGTCTGCATGTGCCAGGAGGCACACCATTCATTGCAAGGGGTGTGTGTGTTGTGTTGTGTTTCAAATCAAAGCTGCTGATTCTTCAGGAACCTTCCGCATCTGCTTGTTTCTATTTATTTATTTACTTGTGGCATTTATAGCCCATCTTTTCTTGCCAAGCAGCTCAAGGTGGCATATATGGTTCTCGCCTTCCTCATTTAATCCCCACAACAACCTTGTGAGGTAGGTTAAAATGAGACAAAGTGACTGGCCCAAGGTTACCCAAGTGAGTTTCATGGCCAAGCGGGGATTTCAACCTTGGTCCTGTTCTAACACTCCAACTGCAATTGTTTGTAGAATGTTTTTCTCAGTGATGCCCACCCAGACTGGCAGGATGAATGCAGGTAGGGAGGACAACAGTAGGTGGCAGCAGAGTCAATAAGAGACAGAGTCTACTACTGTATTTTTCTGTGTATAAGACAATGTTTTTTGCTACATTATTAAAGGCAAAAATGGGGGGGGGGGGTCATCTTAAACATGGATAGTGAATCCAGAGGCGGTCAGGTGAGCGGTGTGGTGAGTGATTTGCTGTGGTGGCGGGTGGCCAGGGGGACAATTTGATTCGGCGGTGAGCGGGCAGGTGGGTGATTCGGTGCTGCGGTGAGTGGTCGGGGGGATGATTTGCTGTGGCATCGGGCAGGCAATTTGCCTCGGCGGTGAGTGGGCGGCAACCTCCCCCAAGAAAGCTCAGCAACTCAAGAAATACTGATTTCTTAATTTTGGGGAGGTCTTATACATGCAAAATATGGTAATTATAGTTTTGTCCCCATCCACTTCTCTGTGGAGTTCTACAAGGCAACACTGAGAATGAGGAGGAGGAGGAGAAAGATAGCAAGGAGGCAGGCAGCTGGGGGCTGTCTGACGGCAGATTGAGGCTGGTGGGACAATTTGCCCTGAGCAGTCACTGGTTCAGAAATGGGACTGCTTCTGTCTGTACCTATGGAAAAAAAGATGATGAAGTGAAGCCCTCAGTGGATGTCTTAGTCTTGCTTTGGCTCTGTGTACTTTACATCAGATCTATATGTATTTACATCAGGTTGGCAGTGCTGTCAGCACCCTTTTTTGTCAAACCAGCACCCTTCAGATGTTTTGGACCACAACTCCATGGCCATGCTGTCTGGGGCCGATGGGAGCTCAAGTCCATTATCTGGATAGAAAAAGGCTGGTCTACTCTGATAGGAAGTTTTCCAGGGTCTCGGGCAGAGGTGCCAAAGAGTGAACCTGGACTCTTCTGTCTGTAAAAGAGGTGGCCTACTCATGCTGAGCCAAATGGCTCTAGATTAAATCAAGTTCAGCAGTAGTTCAATTCATTTTTGTGGCAGAAGTAAGTGAGCACTTTTCGCTCTCCCACTGAATTTGGTGGGACTTGGGTAGTTCATTCATACATATAACATGAATGAGCCACTGGATCATGCACTACACATGGCCATCACTACTTGATTTCTCATCTCCGGGTGATGGGCGGCTGGATCTGTGTGGCCTGCCTCCACCTGACACCCCTCCTTGTGTTTTCTGCTCACGGGAAGGTGATACGTTCTGATGGTAATCCCTCGCGCATGTGTGAACCAGGCCTCAGAAACACCCTCCCATAAATCCAAGGTAACTCAGCCGGTACAGTATCAGACTCTTAATCTCAGGGTCTTGGGCACCAGCCCATGTTGGCATCAAGATTCCTGCCATGCAGTGGGCTGGAGTGGACTGCATGACCCTTGTGGTCCCTTCCAACTCTACTATTCTATGACGATTGAGAA
The DNA here is from genome assembly GCF_009819535.1 of Lacerta agilis. NCBI lineage: Eukaryota > Metazoa > Chordata > Lepidosauria > Squamata > Lacertidae > Lacerta > Lacerta agilis. The sequence continues at coordinate 78,603,791 of NC_046313.1, read as the reverse complement.
GATGAGAAACCAACATTGACAGGGCTATGATTTTAGAAGGAGGCCACTGGTGGCTCTGGCAAAGGGCCCATTCTTTCATGGGTGTAGCCAGGATTGGGGGGAGGGCTTTGTTTTAGGAAATCAAAGTTGTTGAGCTTTTCTTGGGAAATCACCGGTAAAAATACCCTATAAATAGGACATTGCTGGGGTATGTGTGTCAGGCTTCTGCTGGGGGACGGGGACAGAACCTCAGATCAGAGCCATCGTTCCCATCAGGCTTAGTGGTGCGTTGCGCCAGGGTGCCGGCCTCTCAGGGGTGCCCCAGCGAGTGGGGGAGCTGCACGGCTTTGCCGAAAGCCTTCCCTTTCCCTGCATGCCTGCCAGCTGCGCCCCGCCAACCATAAGGCTGCTGGGCGTGCAGCTTCCCTCCCAGGCCTCCGCGGGGATCGCTCTCCTCCCGAGGAGGCTTGGGAGGGGCGCAACTTCACTCCCAAGAATGTGTGGGGGTCGCTGTCCCCCAGTGGCGTGGAGGAGAGTTGCGCCCCCCCCTGGCTGGCAGTGTGCAGCTACAGCTACCCCAACGCTATCCGTGGTAATTTGGGGGCGCTGGGCGGACATTTGCACCCAGCGCTGCATCTGCTAAAGACGGCCCTGCCTCAGATAACTGAATACTTTCAATGCTTTTCAATAATGTATGTGGATCTGTGTGGGGCTGCCCCCCTGTTCCCCCTTGGCTACCTCCATGCGTTCTTCACTTGCACGTTATTTTCTACTTCCCACGTACCCATTGGGCTCTATCTTCCCGGGTGTCGCAGTGCGTGGGATTGACTGAACCTTGCTTGGCCGTGCTCTCGCTCTGTTTGTTTGTTTGTTTGTTTGCCCCGCCTTCGCTTCCTTCTCAGCTCCCCCCTCTCGGTTGTCTCCCTACCACACCCCCGAGATGGCGCAGATTCACCTCCAAATCGCTTGGAGAGTTTCTAAACCACACACCCCAGCGACCACGGGGAGCCATAAAAGGTCCCGAGAGCGAGCCGCTCTGGTAGTGCAGAGATAAGAGTCAAGGCGGGGAAGGGCTTCATTGCGCTGGGAGCCTCATCCGGCGAGGAGCAGGCTTCCAGCAGGCCGGCTGCGTTGGATCCTGCACTTGCGATGGGGCACAAACAGACGAGGAAGCTGTGGGGCTTCATCGCAGACAGGCCTTTCTCCGGCAGCTTCGGTCGCCTGATCAGCATCTCCTTACGCAGCCTGTTCCTTTAAAAATCGTCTTGACTGAGTTTCCAGGAATGTATTGCAGGGTCGCTAGACGGGGCAGAGGGTCTATTTTGCAGGCACATGCTGCCTGCTTCAATCCCCAGCATCTTTCAGTTGGGCTGGGTGTGGGCGGGGAACTCTGATGGAGAGTCATATATAAATTTAATAAAACAGCAGCAGCAACAACAACAACAACAACTCTGATCAAAAGCCTTGCTACAACTTAAGAAAAGCAGTCATATATACAATAAATAAATCACTAAAACTACACAACCAAACTGAACAATTTCCACATAAATCACAAGTTCTAAAATAAAGATAAAATGGCAACAGCAACAGCAACACCTCCCCCAAACATCGCCCCAGCCCCCTTTTACCTTTGTACCCCTGGCTATTTAGTTACTTTCTGCACACACTCGCACAACCCTCTCTATCCTCTATCCAGAGAAGCAAGAGGCATGATAGGACACTTTCCAGTTAGGCAAAAGCATTCAAGGAGGGTGTGAAGCAATGCTGGTTAAATGGGGTGGTCTGAGGAAAGAGGGTGTGGCCTGGAAGAGTCCAGAGGGCCAAACAAAGAGGCTTGGAGGGCCTCATGGGCCTGATGTTTCCAGTTCCTGTCTTCAACTTCTTCCTTGCAGCCAGGTCTTAGCTTCCCCACCTGTCACAGTCAGGTAGTCACAGAAAACTGTGTGCAGTAATACTGGAAACAATGTTTGGGGTGATGAACAGAGTGTGTTTCCCACTACAAGGGAACAGAGACCCCCCCCCCCAAGGTAACCTGAAGTAGAGCTTACTCTTCATGCCTCCCACAATTAAGGCAATCTGGTCCACATCGAAAAGACGAGCAGCTGATCCTCTGGAGCACATTTCCCAGAATTGTCCCATTGTATATCTTATCTCCCAGGGGCACAAATATCCTAAACATGTTTGCTTGGAAGTAAGCCCTGCTGATACGAATGGCCCCCGCGGACAGGGAAATGTGGTTTTGCAGGATTGTGCCTTTGTTCTGCATATATAGTTGCTGACATTTGTACGGAGGCTGAAAGCCAAGAGGGCCACAGGTAAGTCTCAGTAAATCAAGTTCCATAAGGTGAATCAATATTTTTAATCTCTATCGAAGGTTGGGCAGGGCAAGGTGGGGTTGAGGTCGAGAAAGGGTAAGTTTGTGGGTGAGAACACTTCCCTGAGAGTTGGTCTAATTGAAATCAGGGCTTGTTTCTGAGTACAGATAGGATTGTGCTGTTCATCTGGGTACTTTGCAGAACATAAACATACAAGAGCCTTGCTGGATCAGGCCAAAGGCCCATCTAGCCCAACATCCTGTTCTCACAGTGGCCAACCACATGTCTACAGGAAGTCCACAAGCAGGGCAAGAGTGCTGCAGTACTCTCCCCTCTTGTGATTCTCAGTATCTCGTGTTTAGAGGCATAAAACAAATCCATGATGGCTAGGAGCCATTGATAACCGTATCCTCCATTGATTTATCACAGAGCTCAAACTCAATACTACCTTCACTCTCTGTAGGCCTCAATCTCCTTGGCTTTGGTGGAAATGAACTATTGTGGAACAACAACTGAAGATGAGCAAAGGGCTTAAATAACTGAAGAATCTTGTTGGTGTCCTTGCCCACCCCACTCTTTGGGGGCAAATTGAGACAGGGGATGAGGGGGATGGGGTGTTTATGAAGCTTCACAAGGATGACAAGAAGCTTCAATGAAGAATTGAGCTGGAAATGGAAGCATCGTAGGTAATCTGCAAAACCAAATAATACCGCTGTCACCTAAGGCTTCAGTCCTCAGCACACTTTCTGGGGAACAAGTCCCCATCATCACTTCCAAGCACCGGTATATAGAGCTGTAGTTTGACGCACCTTCCATTCCCACCTAGTCATAACTGAGAGCAGGTTACGGTGGGGAAGAGGTTGGATTGGATCACCTCCTCAGGCAAACAGGGAGAAGGTGGGGACGGCTCTTGTGCGGACTGCAGAGATGGCTACCCTTCCCTCCCACCACTGACCATTTGGTCTCCCTTTGCCAGAGATCCTCTCCCAGGACGCGCGGGAAGGGGAGGCAGGGCGCGCTCAAGGCCTCCTGCTTCTCTTTGCTCTTGGATGGCTGAGCCAGAGCCGGAGATGGGGGGGTGGGGGGGGGAAGCGAGGGGAGAGGCAGCCGCCAGCCCGAGCGACGGCTTTGGCGGAGCCCTACAAAGGCCAGGGAGGACAAAAGCTCCAGCAAGCCTTTCATTCAGATCCTGCCTGATTTAACCGACCGTGGCTTGTCAACAACCTGCCAAATTGACAACGGAAACACACACCGCCGAAGGAGGAAACCGAACTGCCAGGGCTTAGTCATCCTTCAAGGGGGCTGGGCTGGGCTGGGTAGGAAGTGTCATCCCACAACTACACGTGTAATCGCTGTGTGTGTTTGTATGCGTGTTCCCCGACGGCGCCGACCGGCAACCCAATCCTAATCGGGTGGTTTAGTAGGAAGTAAAATCGAGCAAGAGTGACTTGCAAACCATAGAGGGGGTTTAGCCTAAGGGGGCGGGGGGAGAGGTGTGCAGCTCAGGATCCTAAGGACTTTTGCTCAGAAATAAATCCCATTGGATTTCAGTGAGACTTCTACGATCATAAAGTTTCTTGGTTAACCTGCTTAGGGTTGCAACCTAGTATGCGTGCTTAAAATTGCAGCCTTTAAAAAGGTTGTCGTCGCCATCAAGATACAATCTATCTATCATCTTTTATCTATCGTTGTATCTGTTTATATATCGTATCTTTCTTTCTGCGAGGTGGATCTGTGTAAGTGATTTGTGTGAGAAATAAAGTTATTCAAAACGTCATAATTTATATAGTAATGTGTTTGGACTGTAATCCTATCTTTACTGAATTTCAACCACAGATTGCATATACAGTACTGTAATACTACTTACCTCAAGTATCGATCCTATGAATCGTTTTCCTTGGTTTGTTTTTTTTAACTTGCAGATGCACCTGGCGAATACTATTTATACTCAGGTGGCGAGTCTAAGACTTTGTCTAGCCAATGAAATGGGGGTTATCTCTGTCGTGTACAGGACCCCTATCCGCCAGAGACTTAGGCACGCTTCAGCCCACTGAAATTGTCAGTGCGGTTGACGTTCCATTGGACTGTGGCACGGCGATATAGAATTGACCACGTTGATAACAGAAGGTTTATGATTATTATTATTTCGATGGGACATACTACTGTGTAAACGTACTTAAGAATGAGCTGAATAGATTATATCATGATCCTTATGGGCTGATCACCATTAATAGGGGCTTGAAGGATTGGAAATCCCTCCACTCACCATATTTAAGCAGGAAATTCTTCGTGGGGGGGGGAGCTTTTCTGCAGGCAGAGAGTTTCTGGTGCCATTTCTTTAAATTGACCCTTTGACGGACATGTTCAAGATCGCTTCCTGTAGGTTACTCTTCGCCCCCTAATACAGTCATAGTTACCTTGTACGGTTTTAGATGCCTTTCAGCAGAGATCAGATAAATACCATTTGCTAGCAGCAGCAACAACAGGAGCGGGGCAGTGCCCCCAGGTTTTGATCCTGGGTTCCCCAGGACTCTAGGAGCCTCTGCTTCGCCACTGCAGGTAACAGGATGCAGGAATAGATGGGCCTTTGTTCTGATCTGTGTTATCTGCTAGTAGCGCTCCTGTTGCGCTCATGGCAAAGCAGGGCTTTATACCAACCTTTCAATACATGGACGTGGGTGATGTAGGGGGCTCCGATCTGCACCATTATCCTTCCAAGGCAGTCACGTGAAACTTCTTCCCCTGCCCATCGGATTTGGTGCAGGTCAAAGTTTTGTGAGTAGTGTACTGTATACCATTAGGCACTTTCTTGTTCTTGAAGCCACCTTGGTCATCATAGCTGTTTCTTGGGGAGGAAAGCGCACTTCGCTCATGGCCAGAGGCACCACTCTCCTTTTATTATTTATTCCTTGATCTAGACCCGTCAAAGAAGGGATTCAGTTAAACTTGTTGCAAATTCATACAGGGAAATCCGACAGGGAAAGACGGGACTCCACAGCGCCATCTGGTGTCACATTGTTATATCCCATATATAACGCATATAAAACGATTTTTCTTTACCAATCTAGCTGAGGACTTGCAGAGCTTCGCTGCGCAGCTGCCTAACCCGAAGAGCTGAGCCGACTAATTAAAACAAAACAAAAAACCCTCATAGCAAACCCTTAGACCGGCCTTCCTCAACCTTGTGCTCCTGGCCAGATGTTGCTGAACTATAGTTTCCATCATCCCTACCTACTGGATCTGTTGCCGGGGGCTGATGGGAATTGTAGAACAAAACATCTGGAGGGCGTCAGATTAGGGATAGTTGCCTTAGTCTGCAGCCACCCGCTCCTACATACCTACAGTACTTGGAAGTAAGGCCCCTTTAATTCCAATGAGACTAACTAAATTCTCAGAAGTTCGCACCTGAGCTAAAGTGGGTGGTGCCCACTCACGCCACCACGTTAAATAAATAAATAAATCAAAAGTTGTCTCCATGTTGTACACTCGGATTAAGGGCGAGTCCTGGATCTGAAAAGAGTAAGTGCTGGATTCTTTATTTATTTACTACTAGTAGTAGGTATCTAATCCTTGGAACTCAAAGCGTTGCAAAAACAAATCCAAAATCAAACAAGCAATGATCAGAAAACTCGTAACCGCGATTATTAAAAGAATGATTAAAAAATAAAAACCAGAAAATTAACAACAAAAGCAAGGGCAAGAGTCTTCTAAATCGGCGGAGTCACTGCTACTCGTGGGAGTGGTAACTATTCCTGCGTCAGCCTAGTGAACCTAAATTCCCAACTGATTTAGAAATGGAGAGAAAATTAACAAATGCTTTTCGGGGCGGGGGGGGGGCAAAGCAGCCACTCCGGATTCACTGATGCGGATGGCGTCCGTATCCCAATGGCGCCTTTTGCAAAAGTCTGGCGGCGGAGAAGACACACTCGCCCGCGCCGCCGGGCACCCTTCTTCCCCTTGCGCGGAGCATCTCCGCGCCGCGTCCCTCCCGAGGCTGCCGCCTGAGGTGCTCCTTAAAACCTCGCTCTGGGCTGCCATAGGACGGCGCGGGGCGCATGCGCGCCTCTCTCCAAGGGCTCCCTCTCGCCCGCTCTCTGCACCTCCCCTCCCCTCCCGTTCTCTTTCCCCCTTCGGACGCCGCCGCCGCCGCCGCAACTTTTCTTGCACTTCGGAGGAGCGGCGAGGGCAGAAGCGCGCCAGCCGCCGGAGGGAAGGCGAGCGCCGGGAGCGACTCTACCCCGCGCGGCGGAGCATGTAGCCGCGGGGAGAAGGAAGGAAGGAAGTCGGTCGAGGGGAAGAGGCACCTTCGCGCCACCGCGGGCCATGGATTGGGGCAGCCGCCGCCGCCGCCGCCGCCTCCCGCTTTGAAGCCCGGAGGAGCTCGCCTTGCGCCCCCCCCCCGCCCGCCGCCACCCGTCTTGACTGGCTTGCAATGGAGGGACGCAGCCTGGGCACGGCTCGACAGCCCCGGGCGCCCCGTGGCAGCGGGTAGGCAGCAGGCGAGCGCCGGAGGGAGCCTTGCAGGCGCGCTCCGGAGGCACCCAACTCGCTGCTGCAGCACCACCACTACCTGGGCCGGTCTGAGCCCCAGAGCCGAGCGAGGAGCTGCCAGCCTCGGAGCCGGTCCCGTCCCTGCGCGACCGCGGATGGACCTTGCGAAGGAGGCGCCTCTGCTCCGTCGCTGGAGCGGCCCGGCCCGGCCCGGCCCGGCGGAGATCCCTTTCCAACCGCTGCCTTTCTCTGCCTCGGAGCGTACGGCGACGATTTGGGCTTCGCACCAACTCGCTTGTGGATTACTTGGCTGCTAAGCTAGGCTCGCTTTCGCGGGTCTCTTTCTTCTCCTCGCCCGTCCGCCCCCGACCACCCCATCTTCGACGCTTTCTCCCTCCCGCAACAACAATGGAGGTGAGTAACACAACTTGGGAATGGAAAAGCGGGGCGGGGGCTCGAAATCCGCTGGGCTGCGGGAAGGAGGGGAGTGGGGTCCGAAGCGATGGCTGGATTTGCTCCAAATTTGCGATCGGGGGAAAATCGTCGAAAGAGAGAGCGCGCGCTTGAAAATTAGCTCCTTGGAGAGGGAGGGCGCGAGAAGGAGCCCGTGGCTTCGGATTTCTTACAAATATTTGGCTTAAGGTGAAACTGACGAGAGCGAAAGAAAGAGAACATAGGCTTCCCTCTCTCTTCACCTCGTTCATTCAGGAGCCCCTCTTTGCGCGCGCTCCCCCGCCGGTCAGAACTCTCAAGTCTCGTAACAAACCTGTTGCTGCAAAATGCTCCGATTCTGCCCCACCCTTCCCATAATGCCCCCCTCCCCTTGTCTTAGTAGAGTTGATTTCCTTGGAAAGCCCTTATCTGTTCTTTTAAGAACTTATTCCCAGCGCCTAAAACTTCTCAGTCTAACCGCCCCCCCCCCCGGGCCATCCGCCACTTCCAAGGCGGATCGAGGTTTAAAGGACATCTCTTGCCACTTTCTCCCGTGCGGACTTCTGTTGAAGAACCCGGGCATGGCAGACAAGGAGGCCTGTACCTTTAAGAGAACTTGGCTCGTGGCCAGTGAAAAACCTGGCCGCTTTTCTTCTCCTCCTCCTCCACCTCAGTCCCTCAAATTTTGCTCTCGGTTTCTGCATATTGTCACTTTGCATCTGTAAAGCGTTCCGCTTGTGTTGGAAGGGGAGGACGGAAGGGGCTTTGCTTTGCCCCCCCTTGCTCCCCCCTCCAAGCCTCGCTGTCCCTTTGATGCTCCACATTGAGGAGGTTGTGTGTGTTTGTTTTTAATTGTCAATTGTATGCTAAATTAGTTACAGTCGCGAGGTCACCGGGAGTTCAGTTTCACCCAGAAACTAATCTTTTTGAGGGATGGCGGGGCGGAGGAGAGGAGAAGGAGAGATCCAGGGAGATCTTGAACGAAAGTCCCGGGATCTCATTTAATATGGAAGAGCAGGGGGGCGAGGAGAAAAGGCAACCTTTTCCCTCCCCTCTTCCACCTCCCGGAGTTTTAGTATATGAGTACCTTTCCTTGTTTAAAAACTGCAGCCCATAAAACCTTGGAATGCTTCGCCCGCTTTTCTTAGCCCCCCTTCTTTTCCAAAGCCCCCTCCCCTCCAGGGCAAGGTGGTGGGCTCGCTCTTGGCCCTGCAAAGCCGTCCAGCCGGCCCGCCTCGGCAATTGTTCCTGCGTTTTACAACCCACCCGAGCCCAGGGGGCTCGCAGTCTGCATGCCTACTTACCCAAGGTAGAGCTAGCATTAAAACAGCGGCCATAAAACCAGATGCCCTAACAGGCTTTCCAGACCTCCTGTGCTCTTTTTTCTTTTTTTTAATTGGGGGGGGGGGTGGAGAGCGAGCGAGCGAGAGAAGCAAGTTAGGATCGCAGGCGGGCGAGCCCTTCTGGCTACTCTTGGGGAGGGATGATCTCCACCCCCCAAAAAAGACAACGTTTTAAAACAGCTAATTTCTCCCACAAAAAGCAACAGGCTGCTCTGTCCGGGGGCTGCCTTCGAACGCGAAGTTTAAATGGCCCGGTCCCAATGGACTCTTCGGCGGCTTGTTTCCAGTGTTCGCCTAGCATTTCAAAAAACGGTTCAGGGAGACTTCGTGGCGCTCCACACCACCGGGCCTTTCTTTTTGGCGCCCTCCGAAGGGGGGTCTCCGCCTCCGAGCTCTTTCTCCGTTCTGGTTCAGGCTGAACGGAATAACCCCAAGAAATGGTGAAGTATTTACTTCTAACAAAAAGAGAGGGCGAAACGCGGAGAGGCACCGTCCCACTTTCCCTGGCCCCCTAGCGTAGCGTTCCGGGGCTTCGTTTGACGGCTGAGGTTGCCCTCTATTGGGGAAGGCGGAGAACGGCTTCCGCGTCAAACTAGGCTCTCTCTCCTTTAAAACAAAGCCGGCTCCGCCATAAACCAGGTGACTCGTTTTAAATATTAGATCTATAGCTGGATCTGTGCGCAGAAGATCGCTCAGATGCAGCTATACTAGCGTTTATCCTCCGAGCCTAATATTTCGACACGGCGCGCGCGGAGTTTGAATAGAAACTCCTCCCGAAGAATCTCCTTGCGGCCCCGGATTCCGAAGTCAAGGCCTGCCGGTGTCACGATCACAGCCGAAACTGTATCTGAAGAAGTGTGCATGCACACGAAAGCTCATACTAATAACAAACTTAGTTGGTCTCTAAGGTGCTACTGGAAGTATTTTATTTTCAGCCGAAAATGGGTTTGTGTGGCAGAGATGGGTATTCTCATTCGGATATACAGTACTGTAGCCTACATATTTTCTTAAATCACCATCAGTGGTTGACTTTTGGAGAAGCTGCCACTGCTATCCCGCGCGCCCACACCCCCTTGACAATGCCCCTAGGACTACCCCCCTCGACTCCGCCAGCACCTTTGCGTGAGGCTTTCCTTTGCGACGGACGGGCTCGCATCTCCGGCGGCGCGCTGCCCTCGTCGGGAAGAGAGTGGTAGAGCTCCGAGACTGGGACCGCGAAGTTTCCGCCTTGTTCGCACGACGCTTTGAGAGAGGCGCAAGGCGCCCGACGGGCGGTGCCGACGTAGTCAATCGCTCATTCAACAGTCCCATAAGACACGCGGAAAAACCGAGGGGATCGGGCCACACAGGGAGTCAGTGGCAAAAAGGGGGGGGGGCGTTGAATCTCTTACGTGCACATCGGCCGAAACACACACATTGGCTTCTCTCACCAATACTGTACTGGAACTATATAGCTGGGAATTTATTCCCTTCTGTTATTTGCACACGCGCATGAGCTTTGCATCCCCCCGACGGCTGCGGGGGCTTTCTGTTCCTCTCCAGCCTCGCCTTCTCTGCTCCCTCCCCGTCCCCAATTTGCTGGAGCGTGGCCGGCTTTATGGGGCATGAACTCTCCACATTCCTTCAAGGCGCTTCAGACTGCCGGGGAAATAAATCGGGCGCCGTCAGCGGCCCGTCACTAGACGCGCACCCCCCTCCGGCCTGTTCCCCCAAATTCCTGCAGCCTTGTGTCATGCTCTGCTCGGGGAGGAAGGCTGCTCCGCGGGGCTACGTTGGCCCTTGGCTTTCTCCCGAGTAGGAGCTCCTGGTTGATAAGGTGTTTTATATATGTATATCTGTAGTAAGGGGAATCGGGCTGTGGGTGGACGAGGACCTCTGGACGCAGCAAAGTTCGGGCCTGCCAAGGCGTGAGACGGCAAGCGCGGGGACCCCGCGATAGGCCGGGCAGGGCCAAGTTTCCTCGCTCGGACCCTTCCGGCGCCAGAGCCGCCTTCTTCGTGGCGCGATCGCCTGGCTCGAGGCGCGAGGGAGCCCGCCGGTGTCAACGCACCGGCCTTGGAGCCTGGGGGAACCGCTCCGCCACTGCCACGCCTCCGAAAAGCCCCCTCGTTTCCGCGATCCGGTGTACTCGAGAAGGCCCTTCTTGGAACCCGGCCCACTGAAGCTAGAGAGGCACTCACAGCTCTCCGCACCGACATCCGTCGAGCCCGCCAAGCGCTCTGACCATTACGCCGCCTTAAGCCCCCTGGAATAACGGCGTCCGACGTCCTAAGGCAAGACCGGAGTTAGAGGGGGAACGGCGACGCGGTCTGGACGGGTTTGTCAATCGGATTAGGTGGAAAGCGCCTACTTGAAAGGCCAAACTAGCGCGTGAGTCTGGAGCGGAGACCAAGTAGCTTCTCTTTGCTTGCATTATTAGGCCATCATCCTGTCCCTTATCGGATTCTTGTAATCGGGCCAATAAAAAGCCAGTCACGGGAGCCTTATGCGCGCGTTATTTACTTGGGAGTAAACTCAACCGAAGTCGCCCGGGCTTCATTTCTCTGTTATAAGCTTGGACTGCTGCTACTGCTTTTCTGGATCGAGCTGTCCCTCGTTCTACATTTCTGTTTACAACGACTTGAATGGCGGATCGAGTCCTTTATATCCTGCGTGCAAAAGTCCCGGTTGCTGTCCAAAGTGGCGCTTGCAGCGCTGATAGCCACGGAACTACACCCCACCCGCAGCATTTTTTGCTCTTGTGACACTCTCGAGTAGCTCTGTTCAGTTCACACACACAAACTCGGATCGGTTGGCTCCAGAGGACGATTTCGAGGTGCGTCATTCCAGACTCTGGAATGCCTCACGTAACATTAAACGGGCGGGGCGGGACAGGTTACCGGAGTGCGGCCGCCAGATAGAACTTCGGGCTGCAAATTCTTCTTCATAGTCCTGTTTAAAGCAAGAACAAGGGTTTGCTCCCAGTTCATGAAAGGGAGCAATGAATCTTCTTCCCCTGTGAAAAAGAGCAAGCAGCCTCCTATCGCCATTTGGCAGTACATGGAAGGGTTTCCTATACCCTTTCGCCTTCGTTCCCCCACGGTAACCAGAAATGGGCTGCGCGGAGGAGGGGGTGGGAAGAGAGGAGTCGAACTAGCGGGGCGGCTAATTCGCCCCCAGGTCCCTGCCCGAGGCTGGAGGAGCTTCCAATATTCCCGTCTCCCCCACCGTGCGCTTCCAACTGGATGGTCCCAGGGGCCCAGGACACTGTCCTCTTATTGCCCCCTCGCCCAGAAGAGAGAGCTCTGCGCTCATCGGCTGCTTCAAACTGCGGCGCGCTTCTGCGGACGCGTTTCCCCGCTGCGCGCCTTTGCGCCTTGTTGCCCCTCCCTCCGTACGGCTCTGTCTTAACTTATCCAGATAGCACAGTGAGGAGCGGGATGGGGGGTGGGGTGACACTGTCCGTCTCTGCGGGGTTTTGGTTTGTGTCAGAGCCGTAGGTCTTGCTGTCTGTGATCGGGGGGAGGAGGCGGGACGAGACGGGGGATTTTATGCGCGGACGTTGGGGAGGAGCGATGGCCGGCGGCAAAAAACGTGATTTGCAAACACCTTCCTGAGCAAGATCCGTTTTGACGATTCTCGTCTGGAAGCGGCTCCTATAATTAAAAAGGAGGAGGCGCGCGTCGTTCTAATCCGAAGTCGAGCGCCACGGCTGGGACGTGGGTGCTGTTGTCCTCCCCGTCGACTGACCGTCGCTCTTCACTTGTTGCGCTCTCCGCGTCTGAGCAGCAAAGCGCGGAAGGTGCTGGCAACGGCCTTCTTTTTCTTTCCGGAGGCGGATGGTGTGTGTGTATGTATGTATTTGTGTGTGTCCATGAAACTGTGGGCTGGGTGCCGCTTCTACTCAGCTTTTTTCTCCTCGTTATCGAGACTGCTTTGGGATTCACTCAAAAGCCGAGTCTTCGCAGCGAGGCGGGTGAATGAACTTGGAGCAGACACTGGCTTGGCCACCGCACAAGTCCCTGGCTGAGGCGCAGAAGGACCGCCGCCTCTCCCAGACCCCCCCGGGGCAGCGCTTTGTTCCTTCTGAGATGGTCCAGTCCAGGCCATAAAAGCTTCTCGCTCTCTTCTTCCCTCCCCTGCAGAAGTCCATGGGAACCTTAGTCCAAGGTGGAGCTCTGTGGACAGAGGCAATGACTTCTAAGTACCTCTTTCTGAGTCTGGCCATCTTCTCTTCACTTATCCAAGTTGTGATAGAAGCCAGCTCTTGGTGGTAAGCTTTTTAATATTTTCATCATCTGTGCAAATTAATTAACCCCCTCCCGTTTTTTTAAAAAACCCATCCAATAAGGTGGAGGAGGCCTAGTTTGATCCTGAGAAAATAAAAACTATGAACACCCTGAATCCATTTTTCCTATTCTTTTAGGAGGGATGGAGGGGAAAGGATAAGCAGTCTGCATTTATGTAGTCATTCAAATCCTGGTTTGGAATAAGTAGTACTCTAGAAAGTAAACTAAATGTAAAATTGTAATTGGGAATGTCCTCGCTTCCTAGACACGTGTGCAAAAGTGAGCCACATACTTTTGAGTCGTGTGTGTTTAGGGTCTTGCTGGTTTCAGCTCAAAAGAATTGTGCAAATGAGGCTGTGAAACCCTAGGCACACTTACTAGGGAGTAAGCTCAATTTCTCTGAATAGAATTTGCTTCTGAGTAGATATTCACGCAGAGAGCTGAGATTAAATTTATCCCTTTGAAAACAGGCACACATGTTGAGGTCTTTAAGACATTGCGTGAATAAGGCATTTGGTGACTGGGTTCACTTGTGTGCCAGTTCTTGATTGTGAATTTTTAAATGATGGCGTGAGGGGAGGGAGGGCCTCAAAATCCCATTTAATTTATCTGGCCTGCATCATGAGACCAAACTTTTGGATGGTGACAATTCTCTTGTTACAGAAGATTCTGTAGTGTCTGATAGTTATTTTTCTTTTTTAAAAAAGATTGACATGGCATGTTAGAGAATGAAGCGTGTTCTGGAGCATCTTGGATTTTGTTTCCAGGTTTGAAAAAAGAAAAAAAAACCATAGGGGTGGATAGTGTGAAATTTGAAGCCTAGGAGGGGAGACAGCCTAAGAGGGGGGCAGCCATCATATTTAGATAGCTGCATAATTCAGTGTCTGTCTCAATAACTTCATGCATGTGGTTTGCTTTAGCTTTCCAACCATTGAACGGAGCTGAAGACACACACACACCCTGCACCTTTCCCACATTTTGGCCGCCGTCCCCAGCAGACCAAATGGAACAAGCAAATTTGTTTCAGGGCTGGGTTCCATGTCTGCGGAATCCACGCAGCATGTGCATTCAGCTGCTGTTCTTGAGCTTATTGCTGCAACCCTTTGTCTTTTCACAGGTCTCTGGGTATGAACCACATGAACCCCATGAACCCCGTTCAGATGCCGGAGGTGTACATCATTGGAGCCCAGCCCCTTTGCAGCCAACTGGCCGGGCTCTCCCAAGGACAAAAGAAACTCTGCCACTTGTACCAGGACCACATGCAGTACATCGGAGAGGGCGCCAAGACGGGGATCAAGGAGTGCCAGTATCAGTTCCGCCACAGAAGATGGAATTGTAGCACTGTGGATAACAACTCTGTTTTTGGCAGAGTCATGCAGATAGGTAGGAAGTGCCTGGGAGTTGTGTGTGCTGGATTTATGTCATGGTGTGTGCGCTAGGAAAACCTGCCAGGTTCTTTATGCGCCATTGAAACCTGTCAAGAAGGAGAAAGCTAAACAGCCTTTAGCCCAGAGATCCTTCCTGTGAAGCTAGAAGTGCATGGGGACCACTGGTGGTATGGAACAGGAAGAGTAGCATTGCCGTTCTCACCTTGTCCTGCTGCAGTTTAAAATTAAGCCAGATCTAAATTTAAAGGAGGAAGCATGAAAACAAGTCGTTTTCAGCCAGAACAGGGTCATTTCTATATCTGGGATTCCAAAGCTGTGTGACAATTGAATTTGACTCCAGATTAACCACACGTCAGCTTTTTGTCATGCCATAATTTTTATGTGCAGTCCATTTCCCCTTTACAGCCCAATTCTCTCTGTGTTTGGAAGCAAGCCCCCAGTGTGCTCAATGGGGCTTACTCCCTAATTAAGTGTGCTTTAAAACTGCAGCCTTCCCCCCCCTTCTCTTCCCCTAGCAAAATAATTTTTGTTTCAAGGGGATTTCAATTTAGAAATGAAATATGTTGATACTCGTAGTCAACGTGCTTTCATTGAGGTTAAGAACATAGGTAGGTGTTGCATGCGTTTAACCATAATTATTATGGTTAATTAAAAATGCTGTCTTGGAGCAATCTCCCAATCCCTGTATGCTGAGAGTGTAGCTTCTGTTAGCTGCTTTTGATAGGGCCCTTCTGCTGTAGAGCTCACATCAGCATAAATACTGCCCCTGCTTAAATTACAAGGGTTAAAAGGCAGCGTCACTCTAATGACTGATGGGTTGCTCCCCCTCCCCAACTAGAATAATGGCATTTGTAGTATACATTAAAATTTATACCTCTATCTCCATGTTCCCCCCCCCCCCCAGCCCCAAACGTACAACTTGTGTATACCAGCATCTCAGAATGCGGAGATCTAAATCTAATTTTAAATCCCTCTTTTTGAAATAGGATAGGGAAGGATTGGAATGACTTTAAAATTAGATTAAAGGTAACTTCATTTATGCATTGAGTAGGCTTCTGCATTGCTTGCAGGGATGCTGTTAAGTCACATTTACCCTAGAAGTTAATTTTATGTAAAAATAAGCTTTACAAAATCTCAGATTAAACATTTTCCATGCCTCCCACCCCCAAAAAAGGAACTAAGTAGAAACATTTGTTTATTGAAGACTTAAGTCTTCTCCTGCAGCTTTGCATTACAGATGCTGTAGAACTGAGAGGTTTAGAATAACTGGCCAGATTATCACTGCCCCATACCGAAAAACAAATAAAAACAGTACAGCAAAAGCCTGAAAGTACTGAAACCTTAAGCATTTGTATACCTGGTCAGGTATGTTCCAGCCTTGAAGACTAATGTCTAAGTTGCCATGGTCTCTTTTTGCAGACTTTGCATCTACAATTCCTGGAATGGGTCCCCATTGCTTCCAGGCCTCTGTTTCTTCTCGACAAGACATCTGCATGCATTTATTTTTATTTAGTAGGGTAATTGGCCACTTAGATTAACTGAAAATAGAAGTGAGTGTAATGTGTGCATTGAGCTGTTAAAGATCCTGAAAAGTGTATTCATTGAGAACAAGTATGTGCTCTCATTGCATAGTTGGGTCTAGTTTCCTCGAATAAACTATTGGATTGGTTGCTGTTTCTCTTGAATGGAGGACAAGATCTCAGCTTTGGTGCCCTGCTTTTTGCTCAGACATGGCTCAGTCTTACAGGGCTATAAAACCACTTACAGTGTGCAGTTAGGACAAAAGATTGTGCCAGTTTGGGCTCTCTGCCTGGATCTGTATGTTTCTCTATGATGTCTTTGCTGATTGACCTGAAAGAATTATGAGCTGATAGTGGTTTGATGTAGCACACTAAAATTTCTGGAAGTTTATATAACATTTCAGACTGCCGTTGGACCAAATTTAAGTCAATAGGAAAACTCCGGCTAAGTTCAATATATCCTGCAATATGTTCAGATTGCAAATGAGCCATCACTATGGTACCAAAACGTTGACTTGCTCTCTGTTTAACTGTTCCCAGGGGTTGGTCATCTAAACCTGATTTGCAAAAGCCTTGGTATTCACTTCAGTGTGCTGTGAATCAGATCACCACAATATTGCTGGCTCAAATAAAGCATGCTGCTTCCTTGCTTCTGAAAGAGCCTGGAAAATTGGTTGCATTATATTGGGGAAATCTCTCTCTCTGTTGTTGTTTGTTTGTTTTCCTCCCTGGAAGGAGAAAGTAATAAACTGCAGCAAATTCAATTAATAACTTTTTTTTAAAAATGTCTATGACTAGACATTTTACTGCACTGGCAATAATAGTGGAATCTCGGCTTCAAGTTGAGAATGCTGTTCAAAGGAAATATAGCTTTGCGCCTTATCATATGTTTGTATAAGTTCTTGCAGTTTGATGCAAAAAAACCAAACCCAAAACCCTGAGTCCTCCCGTGCACAGTTGGGCAGCTTAAATCCCATTGACGGCGATGGCATTTAAACCATCAAACTGAGCTGGATTACAGCCTAAATTCCCTTTCGAGATGTGTATGCGAATCACTTGTTTTCTCTGCAGCCCCTTTCTGTCAAAATAGTATAAATGTAGGGAGGGCTTTCTTCTTCTTCTTCTTCTTCTTCTTTTTGAAATAGACATCAGCAATTTACATGGGAGAATGCAAGAAAGCTTTAGATAATAATAAAGGAATCGTGTTCGTGCCTAGCAGAGAGCGAGGAGCTTCTAAACAAACCAGCCCTCTACTGGCAACGAGACTTTGAATACTGTCAAAGTTGATGAGACTTGCTTTAAACAGGCTCCTACCGTCTGAAGCTGAAGCCTACAGAAAAAGTTTCATGGCACACGGCTGCTTGCTCAAACTGCTCCCCCCTCCCATGCAAATTTCTTCCATCTGTTTTCTTTCTCTCTTTGGCGTATTTCGATCTCTACCTTTTTGCCCCTGTCCAGACTTGAAAAGGTTCTTTTAAAAACATGCTTGTGGAGAAGAACCTAGACGTGGCATGTCCCCCAAAATGATAGTGAGATGTGGCGTGAGATGAGAGCTATCTCTGTGGAAGTGGACCAGTTAGGCAAAGCTCCTATGAACTTTGCCGTGAATTACACTAGAATAAATACTACAGGGTGCTTTCAGTGTTCTGCTATGTCTGTTAAAGTTGAGTCAAGCTTATAAAATGCGACCAAGAATTGGTAGACCTATGTTCTCCAAAAGCAGGAAGGTGCCCTCAAACAGAAAATGCCTCGTTCCAATGGTTGGGTGCCTTCATCATTCTGTTCCATTTGTTTAAAAAGTTTGATTTTCCAGTGATTCCTAACTTCCTCAGATAGAATATATATATATATTCTATCTCTGCGAAAGTGCCTAAATAGCTAAAAGGCTCCACTGTAGAATGGGCTCTTTGAAAATTGGGTCCCATTCTCTGAGCTAGTGAAGTTCTCAAAATGGTTTTTGTGTAAAACAACAACAAACCCCCCAAACCTCTGGTTTCTTAGAAACCTCAGCAGCACACAAGGCAGAGCTTTAACACAGCTTTAACCTTTTTGGAGCTGTTACTGTGAGGACAGTGTGTGTTGCAAAGCAGATGTTGGGGGTTAAATAACAGGGAGGGAGTAGCCTTTTACCTTTCATAGAGACCCTTAGCTACTCCTTTTGAAAGACTACAGAGAGCACGGTCTGGCTAAAATTGGGAAGAACTGAAAGATGTGGCTTGTGGGCTTCATCAAGCTCCTACGAAGTGAGATTTTTATAAATGAATTCTTTTTTTTGGGGGGGGGGGATTGGATTCAGGTAATATTCCAACTAATGAATTTCCCCTCAGGATAACTAGTAATTAGCCCACTTGAGTGGAGCTTTCCATCACAGAAAACTCTTTCTCTTATGCTGCAATCCTGTGCACATTTACTAGGGATAAAGTCCCATTTAACCAAATGGGACAAGCTCTGAACTTCAAGCCTTTAAACACATGGCAATGAAGAAGAAACATCTTTAGATGGCTTCTGACATTTTTTCTTTTTATTTCACCAGAGCAGATGGCCAGACCTCAGGCTTCTCCTCCAATATGTTTCCTTCTTTGTAGATAAATGAATAGATAATTCAAGATGCCTGAATTCCTTTCTAAGGAGTTCCTTTTCGAAACCAGCATAGCAGACCCTAGGATTTTTATGCCACTATCTTGTTATCTAATACCCCCAGCCATAGTGGGAACACTTCATTCGTGTGCTGTTGTTTCCCTTTTCGGGGGGGACGGGACGACTCAGAATTTAATGGCAGTTTATCTTCACCTGTATTAAATAATAAATGTATGTGATCCTGGTGTGTAACTCCAAGCCTCCTCTTTTTTCTTGCAGGCAGCCGGGAGACAGCCTTCACGTACGCAGTCAGTGCTGCCGGTGTGGTCAATGCCATGAGCCGGGCCTGCCGGGAGGGGGAGCTCTCTTCCTGTGGCTGCAGCCGGGCTGCCAGGCCGAAAGATTTACCTCGGGACTGGCTGTGGGGTGGCTGTGGGGACAACATTGACTATGGCTACCGCTTTGCCAAAGAGTTTGTGGATGCCCGCGAGCGAGAGAGGATCTACCAGAGAGGAACTTACGAAAGCGCCAGGATCTTGATGAACCTGCATAACAACGAAGCGGGGAGGAGAGTAAGTCACACACCCACCCTCAGATCGCCGCCCCCTCCCCCAAATGTTTGCTCTTGCCTTTTCTTACCGTGATGCCAAACCGTTTGCGTTCCCAAGGCCCGTTTCAAATCTGTAGCAATACCTGTTCTCAAACCTCTGTGTGCGGTTGTTGTTTTTTGGTGAAGAGGAATTTTCTTTTGAATGAGTTTGAATGATGGGTGATCTCTGGAATGTGTCTTGTTTAAATAAGAGAGATCCGTTATTTCCCTTTAGATCTGGAGGGGGAAAGGTTCCATTTAAATGCAACAAGTGAGAGTGGGAGAAGGAAGCCTATCAGTAACTACTAGCTAGAATAGCTTTGCTCTGCCTGCACAGTTGTGCTCGAATCCTGCTTGCTGATTTCCCCACAGGCTTCCAGTTGGCCACTGTGTGAACAGGATGCTGGACTAGATGGACCACTGGCCTGATCCAGCAGGCTTTTATCAGATTCTTATGTATAAGCTCAATGGCAATGACAAGGGCCATGGGTTGATAGCCTTCCTTCACATGGGTCTAAATATGTACCCCCTTCCCCCCTCCCTTCCAAGTTGTTCTAGTAAAATTGTGCAAGTCACAGTGAATTTTATGCAGAATAGAATTTTATTAGTTTATATTTCCAACCAATCCAGTTTTCTTTGGAGCGGGCGACCGAAGCGCCGTATTTTGCTGGAGTGAAATATTCTTGCAAGGGGGCTATTTTCACTCTTCCTTGTGAGGTTGTGAAAAAAAAAAAAACACACCCACCCAACAACCAGCTTCTCTGTATTATTAGAAAACATGCTCTTCTGCGGTGGAAGTCAGTTTTTATGGCTTTTTTAATCTTTAAAATCTTTTAAACGAATGAGTGTAAACTTCATTTTTATTGCCCTGGCGTGGAAGGAGCCAAAGTCATTATTTTCCTAGAAGTGACGGTGCCAGGATTCGTCGGCTGGAGACTTTACACTTGTGTTTCAAGGTGAATTAGGATGAAGGATAATTGAAAATTAATAGCATTTAAATGTGAGAAGAAGGCATCTGAAAGCAGTGGAAAGGCCAATTTGCTGCTAGGCAGGAGAAAAATTGCTTTTCACAGTTGCCCCTGTCGGCTTCGAGTGGTTCCCTGCTACCACCCCCTTTGAGTTGCCTCCCTGCGATGGCATTTGGCAGAGGTTGAACTCTCCCTCCTCCATCTCCTGCCCCCCCAACTTTCTTTTAATGCTGGGTGGAAGTGGCATTCAGCATCCACCTAATGTGTCAGACCCCAGGATTTTTGGGGCTGTGTCAACACTGACTCATGTCTATTTATACAGGGTAAATTATCGAGGTCTCCTTGCCAAGGCTTTACAAAGAGGATATTGCGGTGTAGGCCTGTCCCCCACCCAGAGGTGTTTTGGGGTTTTCTCTCTTGGATGGAGCGGCTCAGCTGCATGCGGAGAGATTGGTGTGGGAGGGAGCTGCCGATTCGGGAGTGGAAAATCTGCAGTGCGGGTGGTGTGCAGGGGGAGAGAAAATCTGATGCAAGTCTAGCAGCGGCAAGCCAGTCCACTGACTGGTCAGGTGGCATAGATTTTAGTTCTGCCTACTTACGTGTGCCTGGCGATTGGCAGCAGAGCATCTGTTTTGTGTGCAGAAGGTCTTGGGGTTCAATCCTCGGCATCTCCAGGTTGGGCTGGGAATGCCTCAGTCTGAAATGGCCAGCCAGTATGGACCTTGGATGGGGGACCTGTAGCCCTCTAGACATTGCTGGACTCGCAGCCAGCAGAGCCCAATGGCCAAGGATGATGGGAGCTGTAGTCCAGTAACATAGACAATACTACACTAGATGGAGCAATGAACTGACTTGGTAGGCAGTTTCCTATGTTCAAGGGAAGAAGACCTTAGCTTAGTGACTTACACCTGGCCCAACTGTTTCCACTTTCCCTCTTGGAATCTCCTCTCTCTAGCTGATCTCTTTAGCCAGGGAAACGGCCACCAGTGAATGCACAGTATCTCCCATGCTTCTGCCTAATCCCACAAGCTAGGTGGCCATATTGGGTGCTTTCTGCTATCCCTTTGAACGATTACAGGTGGGTAGCCGTGTTGGTCTGCCATAGTCAAAACAAAATCGAAAATTCGATTGCACACTTCAGATGCACACGAAAGCTCATACCAGGAACAAACTCAGTTGGTCTCTAAGGTGCTACTAGAAAGAACCTTTGAACGATGTTTGAAATGGGCTTCTGATTATGGTTTAAAGCAGTGCCTGCCCCCATCTGACATGACATTGTTCTTGCGTTTTTAAGATTTGCTGGGGTGTTTGCCAAGCACCATGCAAGTGCTAACTGGATGGCCGCTTCAACAATGGCAGTAGGATGTGTTCGTGGGAGTCACTCAGCATTTGCCCTTTGAACATGACAGCCAGCAGTTCACCTCGATAGTTTTGAGGCAAACTAATAATTTGCAATATACACAGTTTGCTTGGTTTTCAATTTGGAACAAGCCATGGTTATTCTTACAAGTGAATATGCATTTGAAAGAATTGGCTAGATGAGGTTAACAGGGAATGTGCGAACACCCAGAACGTTCCAGTGGCCAAACCATTTCCCCTACTTTCTTTACAGTAATTGTAGATTTCAGTAGTTCTTGGAGTGGTCCATAACAATGGTGCTGCTCCTGCTGCTGCTGATAATGATGATTTTATAATGACAACAGTTAAAATAATGTCAGTTAAGACAACAGTGCTTTTAAAGTTACAGTGAGTAATTACAAAAACGAGGAAAACAGTAGCTAAAACAATAGAATGCTGTCAAAGCTCCATAGTTTGGTGAAACCGAAAAGGCACAGTGAATAAATATGCTTTGATTCCTCTTCTAAAGGAAGGGACATCAGTGTGCCAACTTGACCTCAAGCGGAAAGGAATTTGACAGCTCTGAGGCCACCACTGAAAAGGCAAAACTATTTGAACCAGGCCTGTGTAGTATGCTGTAATCCATGATCTGGTTTTTTTAAAAAAAATCTTTATACTTTATACTGGCAGAAATGAGAGCAAGAACTTTCCAGCAAGAGAAGAACACTCTGGTGCTGCATGGGTACAGGAGCTCTTATGTGTTCATGTGGTTTTCCTGCCCATTTGTTTTAGTGTGGGGAGCAGATTTGCATATGGACCAGGCAAGAATCCCCAATGCACACTGGAGAGGATATGAGATTTCGGTTCAGGGCATTATTCTTACTGCACTGGCATTTGGAAATTTTCTTTACCCAGGAAGGTCTATGAGTCAAAAGGTCTGTTTTCAGATTTGGTTGGGAGTTACAGGTCGCAGCATTTTTGAGTGGCCAGAAGCTCACTCCTATTCCAGTCAGCAGTGCCTGCGCATGGCTTCCTTGCGCAGTTGTCAGGGCCTGCTGCTACTGCTGCCTACCCTGGGTTCCCTTAACTGTTTTCCTTCCTCGTCCTGCATTCCAGGAAGAACCAGGTGGCTGGATCTAGGGATCCTTTTGATTTTCTGTGGTGTCTCTGATCTAGTGTAGCTCTGGAGCAGTGGTGGGGGAACCCTTCTCTTCAGTCCTAGGGCCACATTCCCTTCTAGGCTACCCTGTGGGGGCCATATTCTAGGAGTGGGCAGGGCCTGAGGCAAAAGGGAGTGGAGCAAGGAATGTAAGTTTTACCTTTGTGCAGGCTAGATCCTACACACGCCCGCCTTCCACTGTCTATCCTCCATCATCGACAAAAACACTACCAAGGGGGTATGACTTGGAGAGAGGGCTGTAGCCTGAGGAGAGTCCCAAGAACAAAAGAGAAATGCTGTGTGTGTTTGGGTGTTTGGCCTCAGGCCTGAGGTTCCCTGCCGCCTGCTCTGGGGCATTTTGAGAATTTAAAAGGGTGTCTAGATCCAGCCATGCAGTGCTTCACACAGGGCCCAGCAGCAGAAGAGAGCTCCCAGTGCCTTGCCATACTTGGCGCCTGCCAGTCAGTATAGAGGCTTTAGGCACCACATGGAATTACTCCTAATAGCATCATCATTAGGGGACCAATGCCATGTGACGAGCTGCTTGCATGCATATCGGGGGTGATGTGAGGAGTTGTCCAAGAGACCCCTGATCCGTGTAATCCAGTGCTATTTGACTCCTGTGACCTTTTAATCTCCCGCCAGGATAGCTATTGTCCCCTTTCATCTCAGTGCCTTTCCAAGAGGCCAAGACAAAAACATCTGTAGAGATGTGGAGAAAATGACCCAATTCATGTGGTGAGCCACAGTATGCCAAACAGCTTTCCATGGAGTAATTTCAGCCTCTGTGCGGTGGCCAGACCATTCCCCGGGAGCATTAGGAAGATTGCAATATAATCAAGAGTCTTATATGACAAATGGTGCTTTATTATTATCATTTTTTTGTTGGCAATTGATTGTCCACTTTTCATTATTGTCCCCATGGTTGGTGAAAGGCTTTCGGTAAATGGCATGCTACAAGTTGCACAGAGGGATGCGAGCCAGACTTGTTCCTGTCTGTTATGCACGTATGTGTGCTATGTATATATAAATATAATCTCCCCTTGGGTTATTTTTATTAGAAAGGTGAATAATAAGCCCATTAAACAAAGAAGGAGGCAGACAAACAAATTGACAGGGAAACGTGCCAGAAGTTTCTCTTTGTGTGTGGGACGCCCCCCACTTGCCATGCTGTGCCAGTTGACAGTTAAGAACAGGTGGGGCTTTTTGTGAAGGGAATGAATGAAAGTAAAGCCATTTTTAATCATCCTTCACAATAAGGGCGGTGTGGTTTTTTTTTTTTAAGGATCCCAACAGGGCAGTTCAGAGGTGTGTCTTGGAAGAGTGACAGCGCTGAGCCAAGGAATGCAGTGCTGTCAAGGGGGAATGGATTCCCCGTTGCGAAGGCCGTGCCTCCTGCGCATTTGTGGCGGAGATATATTTTGCCACAGACTTGCACTGACCTTCTTCCTTCTTTCCAACTCCCACCCAGACGGTGTACAGCTTGGCGGACGTGGCCTGCAAGTGTCACGGGGTGTCTGGATCGTGCAGCTTGAAGACCTGCTGGCTGCAGCTGGCCGACTTCCGCAAGGTTGGCGACGCCTTGAAGGAGAAATACGACAGCGCGGCAGCCATGAAGCTCAACCTCCGGGGCAAGCTGGTGCAAGTGAACAGCCGCTTTAATGCGCCCACCATCCACGACCTGGTGTACATAGACCCCAGCCCCGATTACTGTGTGCGCAACGAGAGCACCGGCTCCTTGGGCACCCAGGGGCGCCTCTGCAACAAGACTTCGGAAGGCATGGACGGCTGCGAACTCATGTGCTGCGGCCGGGGCTACGACCAGTTCAAGACGGTGCAGACGGAGCGCTGCCACTGCAAGTTCCACTGGTGCTGCTACGTGAAATGCAAGAAGTGCACAGAGATTGTGGACCAGTTTGTCTGCAAATAGATGGGGACGGGTGGGAAGAGCTTTTTTCCGGTCTACCAGCAGAGGGCAGTAGGGAGGGGGGAGGTTGCCCCAATAAGGTCTCCACTCTTATTTATAGAGTCCAGCGGGTGCTTTCCTTGTTTATAGATTTTTTTAAAAAAATCTTTTTCAGCAAGAAGCGATGGGAAAGCATGCTGCATCCAGCTCAGACTGTGCATAGTTTTTAAAATATTTTTTTTGTTTTTGTTTTGCAATAACGGGTGGGAGAACCTGAGAGAATATTTATTTTACAGGATTTGGAATTAAGAAAAGAAAAGATAGAGTAGTTCAAAGGGAAATCCAACCCATCCCCATATAGCCTTGTGGGACATAGTACAAGTGCAGTAGATGAGGTATCTGTGTTACATGCTTTGGATCAGAGCATGACCCGTAACGGCTTGGTGACATACACATCTGGGCAAGCTTTTTCCTCTGAGCTTTAGCAACCTGAAAGAAATGAGACAGTCAGATACAACGTTGATCCGTACATCTATAACCTGTAGCGTGAGCTCTCCTCAACGTGGCAACTTGAAGGTGTGGATGGAAGTAGAATTTCCCAGAAGCCACAGTTGTGCTGCCAGGTGACATCTAAAGGCCCATTGGCGTGACATGGCATTCCCCCATTTAGGCTTGGGAATTCTGTGCAAATGCATTGTGGGGAATGACGCTAACCAGCAGTAGCCAGTGGGGTGGGGTGTGGCCTCCCAACACTAGTATTGCTCAAGTTTGCCTGCACGGCACTGGAGTAGGGTGGTAGTGAGTTCAAAGCTGTAGCAACCCATGTTGGGAGCGTGGCTCTGTAGCTCTGCCTACCTGCAGCAGCCATGATGGATGCCAGTTTTAGGGCAGGTGAACGTTGCAGTTCTCTCGTCAGCACCGTTCCCACAATGTACCGTCTCACGGGTCTCCATTAGAAGGAAGAGGTATTCTGAATGGGTAAAGGAAAAAAACAACCAACCAACCGATTCCTTTAGACAGCTAGCAAACCAGGAGGAATAATATCTGACTTTGACTGCACAGCGCAGATCAAAGCAGAATTTGGAACATTGCCACGTCAAGTAAAACATGCCTATCTCACATTATGCACATTTAGAAAAGCCTTTCTGCCTTACTTTATAAGAATATTGAAGAGCTATCTGGGATTTCCTAAGCAGTGTGTGTGCCGGTTTGACTGTGCTGAAACTGCAGCTGCATTTTGTGTGCAGTCTGCAAAGTCCTTAAAAACAAAAATAATAAATTCAAAACTAATTCTTTCTTTTTCAAGTGTTGTGCGTAGTCAGTTCCCTTTTTTAAAAAATCAGTTGACTGATAGCATTGCGGAATTTGGGGAAATGCTGAGTTGATGATACAACTGCGTGGTACTTCTTTTACTAAAGTGCTGTTACAATTCAAAGTGCCGTGTGGCAGCAACGCCTTCGCAATCATCCTGTGTCTTTTTCATTTTAATGCACAATGCTTTAGAAATATATTGCAGCTATGCACAAACTGCTCAAACTGTACTTGAGCAATTATATATGGGAAAACTATGGTCTGCTGGTGTCTGGTATCTCAAACCTTTTTTTTTAAAAAAAAATACAATCATATTATCAGGACAAACTACAAACTTTTGATTTCTTTTTTTAAAAGAAAAAAACCAATAGCACAACAGTACAAAAGGCTTTCAATTTGCCAGGACAGTTTCTTTGTTTAGACTGAACATGTTGTTATGTGCCCCACACCCCGGTCCACATTTAAAATAACACACACTAACAAAGTTGGGTTTTTTAAAAACAAAAGTCAGGTTGGGTGTTTTTTGTTTTTGTTTGTTTGTTTTGCAGGCTTTCACAACACATGGGTGTTGAAGGGTATCTTTCTGCTCAATTCAGTGAAAGCTCCTGTATACCCTCTATTGTTGGTTATGTTTGGGCACTGTACATGCTTGATGTGTGAGTTTGCAATGATTTGGAGCAGACTTCCACAACCTACTGCCCTCCAAATGTTTGGGATGGAACTCCCATCAGCCCCAGCCAGCAGGGCCATTGGGAATTGAAATTCCAAGCTTTTAGACTGTTGGTGCCAGCACAGAGCTCCCAACGCTTAAAAGTTTGCACTGGTTACCCCTATGCAACTGAGCCGAGTTCAAGGCCATTTAACTACTTGGGCCCAAGATATCCAAAGGACCACCTCATACCGTATATCCCTGTTTGATCACTAGTTTATTAGTGGTCCCCTGTGGCTCAGGTGCTGAGATTGTGTCTATCAGAAGACATGCTTTCAAAGTTGTATGTCCAACTGTGGAGTTTCCTCCCAGTTGAGATCAGATCTATTGACCCCCGGTCCCTTGGTGAATACTTTTTTTGAATTGCAGCAGGTGTTTTAAGTGAGGTGTTTGTGATCTTACGGTCAGTTGCAACTGATTTTGAGATGCGTGCTGTATCCCTCCTGTACACCGCTTAAAAATGAGGGTACTAAGCGGTATATAAATGGATAAATCTGGAGGGGGAAGCTTGCTTAGAAGCATTCTCTTCCTGCAACGGCGTCATTGTGGATAATGGAAATGAGAGACACAAATGCATCTTAACACAAACGGCCCATGTTAATTTTTTTTAAAGGCAGTCTTTGCTCTTGCCTTTGCCAAAACCCCATTCCTTGAAAGACCTCCGCTCTTCCCCTAAATCATCCTGTCCAATACATATAAGCAGATTGCAATGAATTCCAGGCTTCCATATTAGGCATTACCATTTTAGAAGCTTTACTTTTTCAAAGTTCTGTGAGCTGTCTCATTAATGCCATCAGGATTATCAGCTTTCCAAATGATGATTGCTCTTAATTTATTGTGCAAGGGTATATTTAACTTCCCTGGTTCCTGGTGTCTGCAAACCAATGTCAACTTAAAAATAAAATGAAATAAAGCACTACTTCACTGAATATGTCACTTTTGGTTTTTATTATACAAAAACCATAATCCTTTTTCTTAAAAAATATGTTGAATCACTTATTCTTTATAGCGACTCCTGTCTGTGAGAGCAGACAGGAGTCTAATGATCCTAGCTATTAAAATGCTATTTAATGTAAAATATTTCACTTGCGTTCTTCAGATATTATGTAAATCTACTATGTCCTCTTCTTTGTTCTGTACATTTAATGTACATATTTTCGTCTCGTGTGATTTGTATATTTCACTGGTTTTTTTTAAAAAAGGCTTATGCCGTAATGGAAAATAGACTATAAAAATAAAATGTTGGTTATATATTGGGAGGTGGCTTTAATTCTTTTGGAGAGAGGGTTTTTATTTAAACAAGGAGCAAAGCTGCTTTTAAGAAATACTTTGTGGTAAGATAGGCAAATGACAAACTGAATTTTAGAAAATGTGTAGAAAGGGTGTGGGGAACTAAAACTCCCACCAGCGTGGCCAATGGCAGGGGGGGGAATGGGAGTTGTAGTTCCACAAAATCTGGTGAGCCAAAGGTTACTTGCTACGATACTTGATGTAAAAGCTTTAAAGCACAACCGTACATTTATCTTGGTAGAAGTAAGCTCCATTGAGTTCATTGCATCGATACAGCAAGTAAGAATGGAGACTTGGTAGAACCTTGAGGCTGCTGCTAAATTCTGCAAGCAGAATGAGAATCCTGAGCACTTTCGGTAGACAGTTTTTCACTGATCTAGCTTGCACTATCTAGGTCAGCCTTTCTCAACTTTGGGTCCCCAAGATGTTGCTGGACCACAGCACCCATCATGCCTAGCTCACAGGACCAGTGGTCAGGGATGATGGGAGTTATAGTCAAACAACATCTGGGGACCCAAGGTTGAGAAAGGCTTATCTAGGTGGTTGAGAAACAATATGCACAAATGAATCTTGCCTATTCAGTTCCCTTCCCTCAGCCAACAGCCAGTGGATCCTTTTTTGGCAAGTTAAAACGGGAATGATTGGCTGTTCAGAAGGCGGAGCTGGATTAATCTCCCTTTTCTCTACCCAAACAACTAGTTGTTGAAGCGTTGGTATACACCCAGGCTCAACTGCTTTGTGCATGCTGTGCTGGATTTTACTTCAATTCTGATCTTGCCTTAAAAACAGGAAAAGCGAGAGATCTCTCCTTAGGATAAGACCAAATTACAGAAAGGATTTGGGACATCGGGATGTTGCTGTTGAATGTCAACAAGTCCACCGGTGGGCATGCCGTTGAAAGCTCTTGAGATATTACATTCTTTATGCAAAGGAGTCTGCTACTGATGGTCCAGTCAAGTTGCCAGATCTTTGATAGCAGTTAAGAGGCTGTAACTAAGACTGGCAAAGCTGGAGGTGATGGCTCAATCAAGGCAGCAGCAGAAGGCACAAACATGTCCTTGGCCGTTTCTGTTTGTATGTTGTAACTGGAGTAGGCCTGGAGGGATGTGTTTGCTCCTGCAGTGACAGCACTGATTTCGGAGGGTAGGAAGCAGTAGCAGCCTGTGTGGTGGGACAAAGCAGTGGACCGACCCTCCCAACACTGCCATCTCTTAGCTTACCTGAAAGGGGCTGGGTGGTGGCACAAGGTCATGGCTCCTTGGGTGCACCGTCTGGATTTGCTGTTCAGGTGCGTCCATGCAGCTCTATCTTGCCATCAGCCCATTGCAGGCCTGTCCAGGTAAGCTGCAATAACACCAGTGCCAGGATAGTGGCTCACCACATGGGCCACTGCTGTGATGAACCAACAAAGGGGTTGCAGTGAAGGATAGGCGTGCCTGGCGTGCTCTGGTCCATGGGGTAACAAAGAGTCGGACACGACTGAACGACTGAACAACAACAACAACAACAAGACCTGTGGAGGTTGGACTCCGCACAATTCTATAAGGTAACTTTCTAGTTTTCACGAGCTCTTTCTTTGCATCCATGCTTTGTATTCACGTTTGCCAAAGCTTGGAGGGGTTGGCGTTAATAAAACAACAACAAACCTAAATGATTTTAATCTCTTACACACTGCATTAACATTTTAGTAACTCAGGGTGGTGAATTCAGAGATCTTGTATGAATCAGTCATTCAAAAGGATAAATGCATTGGCTAACATCACACAGCTGAGGACGACTTGCACAGAGGAGCATTTGAACCTGCCTTTGTTTTCTGGAAATGGGGAGTTTGTGACAAAGTTAAAGGAGCCTTAGTGGGGCAAAAAAACCATGATGAATGCCAGCAGCTGGATAAAAAAGGAAATTATAGATAGATTTCAAGTTCACCAGGAGAAACTTGGTCCACTCCACATTTGATTTCTTGAAATCTCTGCCACCTCAGCAAATCTTGATAGATTACCGTAGCTTTATTTAAAAAAAAAAAAAAAAAAGGATAGCCTAACGTACTGAACCTCTCTTTGGGTGCCAAGAATGTGTTACACCACAAAAACAGAAGATCAACATGTAGCGTGCTTTAAAATAGCACTTCTGGGTAAATGCAATTTCTGTGGTTCGATTACTCACATCTGGTTCCATTTTTCTTCACTTGTATATTGACCAGCGTTCTTTATTGCGAAAGCACCGACCTCCAGTTCTCTTGGTCAGCATTTCTGGGGGACTGGAGTGTGTTCAAATTCTTTCTAATAACAGGGAAATTAACAATTTTTTTTATCTTGGAAGCAGCAGCAGCATAGTTGTGCTACGGACAGAACAGAGGTGATTTTAGATTTCAACTAAGTTCATCTGTTTTGGTTCTTTGTAGCTTTCCTACCTTGACAGTAGGTCTAAAATATTTGGAATATTTCTTTAAAACTGCAGCCTTGGAGCAGCAACAACAAAATCTGTCTTGATGTCAGAGCAAGGGTTTTATATATAAAACAAACCGGTTATCAGATACACTCCCATCTAAAATTGTGTGGCATGTGAGTGAGTGCCAGAGCTGTCAACCTTCCCCCCCCCTTTTTTTTTTGCATTGGGAAACGGCCATAGCTCTCAACTTTCCCTTTTTTTGCAATGGGAAATGGTGCTGGAATAAGAGAAATTCCAGCAAAAAAGGAAAGTTGACAGCTATGGTGAGTGCTAGAAATGGTGCTAGAACTTGGGATATGGTAAATGGTTGCCTGTCCTGAACTATTTGGATGAAATGGACCATAAATCAATTTCTTTTAATTAAAAAAAAGTCCAAATGGGAAGTTACAATACAGAAGAACACTGCTAGATTTTGGGGAAAGATTACTGATTACAGTATGAGGTCATCATATAATATTGAGGCAAATAAAATCTCTAATGCAGTGCAT
Source organism: Lacerta agilis (assembly GCF_009819535.1). Lineage (NCBI taxonomy): Eukaryota > Metazoa > Chordata > Lepidosauria > Squamata > Lacertidae > Lacerta > Lacerta agilis. The sequence goes on along the minus strand of NC_046313.1, from coordinate 78,573,272 downwards.
GCAATGTGAAGGTCTGGTAGGAAAAAGCCAAAAGCAGCAGTAGGCTTTTTCACAGAGTTCTTAAAAATCACCTGTGTGCTTTTTCACAATAACATCTTGGCTTTAATGCAGAAATATTTCCCACATTTTAAAAATTCCTCTGGGCTATTATTATTATTATTAATAATAATAATAATAATAATAATTTCTGAATTATTTTAAAAAAACTCAACCTGCAACTGTTACACTTTCAAGCACTCCTCAATTTTTGGCCACAATTAACCCAATTTTTACAGATCATAAAACGTTTATTACTGATTCCTCCCCACCCCCACTATAGTGGAACCTCTGGTTATGAACTTAATTTGTTCTGGAGGTCCGTTCTTAACCTGAAACCGTTCTTAACCTGAGGTACCACTTTAGCCAATGGGGCCTCCTGCTGCCACTGCGCCGCCACCACGTGATTTCTCTTCTCATCCTGAGGTAAAGTTCTTAACCCAAGGTACTACTTCCGGGTTAGTGAAATCTGTAACCTGAAGTGTTTGTAACCCAAGGTACCACTGTATTTGGAAACGCTTATTAGCTTTGTTTTTAATTGGACATGCCATTTGATATCTATCAGAAACTAAGATACTATTAGAATATTTTCAATTTAAATTATAAAATGAAATAAACAACGCTTCTCCACTGTGATCACAGAACATTCATAAATGATATTTTCACAATACAGTGGTACCTCGGGTTAAGAACTTAATTCGTTCTGGAGGCTGGTTCTTAACCTGAAACTATTAACCTGAAGCACCACTTTAGCTAATGGGACCTCCCGCTGCCGCTGCGCCGCCAGAGCACAATTTCTGTTCTTATCCTGAAGCAAAGTTCTTAATCTGAAGCGTTATTTCTGGGTTAGCGGAGTATGTAACCTGAAGCATATGTAACCCGAGGTACCACTGTAAACCCAAAGCAGTTCTCGTCATCTCTCTCAAAGGAATCCTTAAGATACCAGCTGCAATTCTGAAATTTGTACCCGAAGTGGTGAGAGGTGGAGGTGATGTGGCCTGTGTGCATCTGCCTGCCAGATCATGTCATCATTGCTGCCTGACTATCCTAATCACTTCCTTTGGCGTGAACTTAGAATTACAGAATCAAAGAATTGCAAGTTGGAAAGAGCTTCGGGGGTCATCTAGTCCAACCCCCTTCTTACCCTCCCATTGCTGAAGATATCAAAGCTGACAACAGCGAACTCCTGGATGCATATAGTTCCAGGATCTCTAATGGGTGCCATAGCAGTATGTGCTGGATTAGGCCATTAGATCCCAGGGGTTACACGTAGGCCACCTTTTCCCATGTTCAGTTTCCAGTCTAGCAGGGCAGGCGCATGCATACCAGCTTCCATGCACCCATGCCTCTTGATAAATTGGAATAAATGTGAAAGTGGGCTACTTACATCACTTGGATGTCTATTTGCTGACCTATGATTCACACTGTTGTTGTTGTTGTTGTTTAGTCATGTCCGACTCTTTGTGACCCCATGGACCAGAGCACGCCAGGCACTCCTGTCTTCCACTGCCTCCCACAGTTTGGTCAAACTCCTTGTCGTGGTGAAGGGGCTTGAGCTATAACTCAGAGAAGCTATGAGCTATGCCGTGCAGGGCCACCCAAGACGGACAGGTCACAGTGGAGAGTTTTGACTAAACGTGATCCACCTGGATCAGGAACTGGCAAGCCACTCCAGTGTCCCTGCTAAGAAAACTCCATGGACAAAAACAACAGGCATGATTCACACTGGTGGCACCAAAAAAAATCATGTGTGTGTGTGCGCACACACACACACACACAAAAGGTGCAAAGTATATTTCTAGGTGATTGAGTTGTGTCCCCCATGTTAAGAACTCTGAAAGTAAAAGAACATTATATATTAATGACAGGAGTCCAACTATGAGGGGAAGCTCCTTGTTTGGGGGGCACCCCACCTCCCTGGTCAACCCATGCTGATTCTGACACTTAAAAAAAAACACCATGATGCAGGTTACTTTTGGAGAGAATAACACCATTTGCTTTGTTTTTTTTAAATGACCAATATTGGGTGCAGTGAGCCGGTGTTTGGGCTGCTCTGACACATCTTCACAGCTGCCTTCTGAAGGATGTGGCAAGTGATTTGCTCAACCACAAGCCTTGTTCACCATGCCAAAATCTCCTGGGAAACTCCGCTTAACGTTGATTTCATCAGACAACCGCCGTCTTAAAATAGGTATAGGAATTGCCCCTAAACTGTCTTAAATCCAAGTTCTGTGGTCCAGTTAAACCAAATGCACTATACCCTGGGAATCATATTCAGAGGAGCACATCCATAATACTTGCCTGTGGTTCTCCCTCGCTGGTTTAGCATAAGTATGTGTGTATGGGTGGGTGCATAATCCTATAGGTTGCAATAAAAAAAAGGATGCCATACAGGTTTAGCCAGATCTATATGCAGAAAAAATTCCACATAGGTATGATTCAGGGGTCGACCAATGCTAAACTTTTAATAAATATAATTGCACTGATGATCTGTTTATATTTCTCTGCAACATTACTGGGCCAAGTTCAGGTTGTTAGTACTAAGACACAGGCCCTATACAGCTCAGGACCAGCTTACTTGAGAGACTGCCTTGCCCATTATATACCCAGTAGATCACTGCAGTCTGTAGAAAAGTTCCAAGTTTCAAAGATCTCAGAAGGCCACTCCACAGTAACACAGACCAGGGTTGTTGTTGTTCTTAGTGTGGCTGGCTCTGCTCTGTGGAATAGCATTCTTGTTGCGATACGATGGGCACCCACTATCTGTACTTTTTGGAAATGACCGAATACATTTTTAAAAGTGTCTTGGGTTTTGTATGTGTTTTTAACTGATATTTTTATGTTTTTGATGTACATTCCCTTGAGACAATTGCATAGAAGACGATTAATAACAGGAGTGCCTGGCGTGCTCTGGTCCATGGGGTCACGAAGAGTCGGACACAACTAAACAACAACAAAATAAAAACAATAACAAAATAAAAACAATTATTCAGGTCTATCTCAATGCTATGAGTTTTATTGTGGCCATTGAAGACAAAAGTAACACCAAGTCATCCATTTTAAATCACTAATAAACAGCTATAAATGGTTGAATAGTAAGAGATGCAAATAAACAAGATTGCTAGCAAATACCTGCAGTTCTGTTTCATGTGGAATAGAAAGGCATTTGTCTGATCTAATCCTTAGGAATAGCTAGAGAAGAAGAGAAGGGTAAGACAGTCCCAGAGCTGAAGATTGTTCCCAGTGGGATATTGCCCAACCTAATTCAATTCCTACAAGCTCACCTGCCTGCCTTCATCCTTAAAACCTATCCAAGGGGGGAGGGGTAATCCTTACTGTTAGCTGCCTCCTTCTGAAATTCAGAGTTATTTTTGTAAAACCCGGCAAAGAGGAGGATAGGGACAAAAGCAGAAATAGTTTGTTCAGCCTGTCATTGGCTCTAGCTCCCCCTACTGTCAGCCTCCCTGCTTTCTGCCCTACCAGTCCAATCAGCACCAGCCACCATTGGTTGTTTCTGGTGCTTTTCTTGGGGGGGGGGAGGCGGGGCTCAAGGGTACACAGTACCAGCACCACTTTTTTGGGCTGATAAAAAGTGTGGCACTTACTGTAACAACTTCATGGTGAGTACCGGCACTTGTTTTTCTAGGGGAGGGGAGCACTGGTTGTTTCCCTGCACTTAGTTGACTCCAGGCACAAATGCTTTTCTCAGATAAGGAAAGATAAAAAGCTTAGCCTCCTATAACCAAACACGGGGGCTAACTTTAAAATTTAAATAAGAAGACAATAAAGATACACAAATATGTTGGCTACTTCTTCAGTTATCTTATCCAGTGCTTTTTTTCACCTAAAAAAGAAGTTTAGGAGTACTCTCATTTTTTACTCAAGAAAACCACCATTTTATAGTTCAAATCTGGGAAAATAAATACAGTAAATGGAGAGAAGTACAAAGATTCACAAAATGCCCCCCCCCCGGGAAAAAAGCATTGATCTTATCACTTAGGGCAGTGATGGCCAAACTTGGCCCTCCAGCTGTTTTGGGACTACAACTCCCATCATCCCTAGCTAACAGGACTAGTGGTCAGGGATGATGGGAATTATAGTTCCAAAACAGCTGGGGGGGGCAAGTTTGGGCTCTGGGCTGGATGGGATACCATTTGCACCGTTGGTTGTGTTGCATCCTCTCTCCAGAGGCTCATTTCAATCAAGTTGTCCCAATTCATTAAGGGACACCCTTCCCTGAGCAAAAACAGACTTTGCTGCACACAAACAATGTGAAGGCAGCAGGTATGCTTCCATGTTGACATTGTGTTGCACCTGCATCTTTTGATATGGGAGGGGATTCACACCCTGATCCAAAGCTGCTAATTATTGCAAACAACTAAAGTTGGACCAGGTATTAGCCCTTTCCCCCACCTGATATTTTGAGACAGCTCTTTGTGTCTGGCAATGCTGAACATCTGGCCATTTTACAATGGGTGCAGCTTTTGCAGCTCACACTGATGACTGGGGAGTGCTCTGCCTACCTTTCTCCTTTCCGTTGAAAATTGCTTAAGTCTCTGTTTTCTATCTGCAGGTTTTGCTTTCGGTGCATACTGATCTCTGCAAAGATACGGCTTTCTAAACAAACAGTACTTGGAATTCCCCCTTTGCTTAAGGTGAACTGGCAGGATGGAAATAAATCCTTGAGCAAATGTGAACTGACCACTAGCAAGGCAGGAGTTCAAAGGCCCACCAGTTAACTGCCCAAGAACATTTTTTTGTGTCATACATTCGTTCCACAAGTTATAAAAACATATGAAAGTTCAAGAGAGGTTTATTATTTCATAATGACTGGAAGTGGCCAAGACCCACAATGAAATGGGAGTGTGTAGATGATTTATAGAAAATAGAAGGGGAAGGTTAACAACAACCACCACCACCACTGGCTAGTGCAAAATCCCTTTCTTGTCCAAGAACCTAGTTTTTCACTCCATAGTTAGTTATTTAATTTATTTTTTATTTAAATTGTTAGGGTGGTAGTCCACTAAGACTCTAGAGTAAGCCCATTGAAATGAATTGTTTTAAGGCAGCTATGGAGTTTGATGGGTCTACTATTAGAATGACTAACATTGGATATCACCTTTTGTTACTTATTTTATTATTATTGTATTTTCACTGTCAAGCAGGTGGGGAGAGAGTCGCTTGTGGAGTTTTCTGTCTCGGGTATCAGAATTGCTATAGGAGACTTGAGTGATAAGCCCCATGACTACAAGGTTTAAGGCGGGGAGGAATTTGCTGCTCTGCCTCAGGCAGCAAAATATTTTGGACTGCCCCTGGACAAAATAACCTGGGCTGTAGTTCTGTCATTCTACGTTAGTCTGGCCATCTGTACCAACCTGCCGTGAGAATTTTTTCACCACCCATCAGTTACAGAAGTGCAATGAAATGTGTAGTAAAAATGCCTGGCTATATAAAGGCTAACTTGTGATATTTCTGCTTGAGTCGCACTTGAACTCTGGTTCAGGAATGGCATGGAGATCAGCTGCAGGTAGGAGGACAAGGCGAAAATTGGGTGGCTTGCCTTGACGTAGTTGAAGTATTTTCCGCTGGTGCAGAGCCTCCATTGAATACAGCCATGTATATTTGTAAGCCTGTCAGAAAACCTTTCTAGTCAAATTTCTTTGACCGAAAAGGCAAAAATCATCCCTCTGCTCTGGTCCATGGGGTTACGAAGAGTCAGACACGACTAAACGACTAAACAACAACAATCCCTTCTGCTGTGGACTTGCTCTCTTCTAAACAGGGGTGCCAACTTGAATAAAAAATGGGGGGGCAGGTAAGCCCTGCCCCACATGACATGGCACACCACACCTTTTGAATGGCAATGCCCATCAACTTTGGGCCCCCTCGCCCCTAGGAGTTGGCTCCTAGGCCTCCAAATTCTCACACACTACTCTGGTAGGTAAGGAACCTTAAAATGAGAACTTAACAAGCTGGCAAGTGCAACCAAACTGAAACAAAAGAGAGTGGTGTTGGGGGCGGGGAGAGGCTTCTATGAACGAGATAAATGTGGACTGTAGACAAATACCTTTTTCATCAACAGCTGCATCCTGGTTACTGTTTCCAAAGGCAGTACACTCAGAAGGAGCAGGACTGTTTGTCTATTTTCATGGGTATAAATCAAAAGCAAATGATAAATGGCTGGGAGTGGTTGCTTAACAGTTATCCACTGAGAAGAGCACAATTATTTGCTAGTTAGGAATTCATGAAAATCTGTCTGCACCAGCACCTGGAAGCAGGGTGAGGTTAATTTTGGCTTTGCTTTTGTGTGTGTGTGTAAAGGTAACACATTGGTGCTTGTCTTGCCTTCTGAAAAGTGCCTTCATCCCTAAACAAAGCTTACTGGGTTGAATGGAAATCTATGTTTAGTTTTATTCACAGTTTTTATTATTATTTGAAATTTAACAATGAAAAAAAAAAGCTGCCAAGAAAACCAGTTATGCTGCAGGCATGAGTAAGACGTAATTAACCCATTCACCAGAGGCCTTGGGAAAAGGGAGCATGTGGTGATAAAGGGTGTGGTGGTCCTGACCAAAAAACCACAGGCCTTGCAAAAACGAGATTGTGGTGCAACCTCAAGTTATGGATGTGATACTAGCAATGGTGTCCCTTATACGGCCGAGTTGATGTTTTCTCGTGATTTGACAGGTTAATAAATAGCCAGGTATAAAGGACAAATCGGTGGTGTCAGGGATTGCCCGGCTCCTTGAGGGGAGAGGGCGAGGGGAGGTCCTACTCGGGAGGAGAGCCGGGGCAAAGGTATTCCTTGTGAGGAGCGAGGGGAGAGAGATCCTCCTCTCGAGGAGGAGGGGGGCAGGAGGACTACTCAAGAGGAAGGGCTGGTTGGAGGTCCTGCTCAGGAGGAGGGCAGGGAAAGAAGTCCTCCTCGTGAGGAGGACTGGGAGAGCAGCTCTTCACGAGAGGAGGGCTCTCTACGTTACAGTGAACCCCAGCCGCTTCTGTCGACGGACTCCTCCGCCTTCTCTAGCCTTTCGCCTGAGCTCTCTCCAAGGGAGGAGGAGCTGCAGAGGCTTGGAGACTCTGGGCAAAGACCCAGCACTGCCAGCTAGAGAGGATCTGAGGGAGAACTGCTGCTTCAGGCACCAGCACAGCATGGGGGAGGGTCAGGAGGCACCACAGATGTCGTTTTAGGGTCCCGAGACTTTGGTGTTGGGCAGGAAACCGGAGAGGGGCACTTCCGGATTCTGCAAGTAACTGAGCGGTCATGTTTTGAACTAGCTCTACACTGTAAAATAGTAATGCACAATAAATAGTCTTAGCAACTGTAGGCACTGTCGTTACTCAAGTGCAACACTTGGGAAGACCCTGACAGGTAGTGACGATAAATATATCAGTAATGTCTGAATGTAATATTATGAAGGGTAGCAATGATTGGATATTCATGTATATTAACAATAATGCTCTATAAAGCTTGAACTTTCTTAAACCAGATGCCTGTTTCAGTTTCTATTCATTTCTCATTTTTCAAGTGCTCAGTTCTCCACATTTCTACATGTTTAGGTTTATTTATTTTTTTAAGTCCTAAAGAAAGTTCATCAGAACTTTTGTGCAATTTTCTCCTAATAATATACATTTTTGCAAAGCAGGTAACCCAGGTGGCCACCTAGGTTGCTGGACTTGGAGAGGATGCCATCGCTTTTGGAATGTTTATCTACCGTACTCATCAACTGCTGGAACAGCCTATTCAGTTCATCTATAGCAGGCATGGCCAAACTTGGCCCTCCAGCTGTTTTGGGACTACAACTCCCATCACCCCTAGCTAACAGGACCAGTGGTCAGGGATGATGGGAATTGTAGTCCCAAAACAGCTGGAGGGCCAGGTTTGGCCATGCCTGATCTATAGCATGAACCGATTTACAGAGTTGTGCATGCAAATGTACCCCTGCCTACAGTTTCTGCACTGTAGTTATGGAACGGGCCACTGGTGCAATAAAAAGCAAAGTATTCAGATGTTAAACAAATTGAAGGCGCACTAAAGACACTCTTTGCCCGAGGTTCCATTTAATCTAGGCTCAGTCTTGACAGTTGGATGAAAAGATTGGGGAGAAATGTTGCTGTTTTTGCAGGCAGTGTTATAAGAATAATCTAGTTGCTTCAACTGGAGTTTAATATACTGTACTAAAGAAACAAAGTTATCATATTCTTGATGTGAGAAAATACCGAATAAAGTTCTTTTCCTCCCCCATCACAACTTTCCCACAGGAAATCTCATCTGCTTTCAGACCACACCCATCTATTCCAGTAGCTTTTCCTCCTTGGTGAATCTACCTGGAAGGAGCTTCTTTAAAGAAGTTGGAACGTTTGTGAGCTGCTTTCTGCTTAGCTTTAGATGGTTTAAAATTGCCTTGGGCCCGGAGAAACACATTTTTGGACAGCTTTTAAAGAACAGTTTAAGCTTTGAACTTTTGTTCTACAGGCAAATACTAAATTAACATGCACCAGTAATGATAGTCTTCAAGAACTGGTATATTTTGTTTTGACAAATGTATTTCCTGAGTAGGTCTATTAGTATTAATCATATGTAGTCATTTAGGATTGTAATATGATACCTATACTTAGCTTGGGAGTAAGTCCTACGGAATACAGTTGAACTTGCATCTGTGTAAGCATGCAAGTCATTGGCAGCTCACTGTGGGTGCAATATCAGGATTGTTGGATTGGCTCTGCTGCTGCATTTGCACTGCACTGAGTTCCCATTTCCTGTCTCCCTCTGAGTAAGTAACAGTAAAGTGTAGCATTGGAAAGGTAGGTCAGCAATGCAGCCTCACCTGCCCCACCACCTGCTACTGCCTGTCTCCCCTCCTCTTCACAATGTGTCCTGAGTCCCTGCCCCATGCCTTCTGAAATTCTCCAGGTAAGTTTCCTAAGGGCAAATGCTATTTTTATAATAAAATCAGTGCCCGGAAAACCACAGGGAAGGAAACCAATCTCCTTTAGTTCACTCCCCAAGAAATCAATTTTAAAGGCACCTAGTATAACCCTAGTCCCCCCCCCAACTGATTTGTCTGTACCTAGAGTGCACTTCTCTCATGTATGCTACCTTTAAACAAATTGCCCACAAAACAGTAAGAGAGATAAAGTAAATCCTTTTTTTCAGGCTGCCCTTGTCACTGCTGCCATCCTTGAGAGTCATTCTCTCAGAATGGGCTAGCAAGCCTGCAAATTTCATCCAATTCTGCCAAACCAATAAAGCTGAATATATTTTAAAGGCACCTGGTAAGCAAACAGACTAACTAACTAACTAACTAACTAACTAACTAACTAACTAACTAACTTGATCCATTTGGCTTTATTCTGGTAAGTTTTGTCCACTCAGCAGCACCTTCCATACCTGCAGATGTCATCTTATTCTGCCCAAAGTGTGTGTGTGTAGGGACGACGACGGACTCATCACCTCCCCCCCCCCATAATACTGAATGAGGAAGGCATAATGCTTTGCTTTTCCCAACTGGAATGCAGAATCAGACTCAAACCAGATCAGGCAGCCTCAAAGTGCTTTGCACCTAATCAAAGTGTTTTCCAAATTGAGGTCTGAAGAGAATCTCTAAATATGTAATTAATAAATACATAGTATATCACAGAAAGTAATGTAAGGAGAGTCATTGGGAAAGACTTCTCATTGTAGGCAAAATATGATTTTCCAATGATTTTGCATGACTGTTACCCAAGAGCAGATGTTTTTGTTGCTTGCAGCTGAAGGGGAGAGGGAAGATGACATGATTTCACACTTTTTTTCTTGTTTCAATGTCCCAACAGAACAGGGATGGGGAACTTGTGGCCTTCCAGATGTTGCTGAATTCCAGCTCCCACCATCCCTGACTATTGGTCATGCTGGTTGAGGTTGATCGAAGTTGGAGTTCTTCAACAACTGGAGGAGCATAGGTCCTATCCCTGCTATGGATAGGGATGAGCTGAAAATACAAAATACACATCATTTGGGTGAGAAATTCGCAGTTATTCCTGGATACAAGTGTAGGCTGAAGAAAATCTGATGCCCAAAGCGAGTAAGTTGCATGCCTGATCTTGGTTATTTGACCTTCCATCTGCAGTGCTCAAATGGACTTACTGAACACATTTGTCAACTAATGATGGTTGTTATCTAATGACACCTATGATAATGTATAAACATTTCTGTGTGTGTGCCCCAGTTTCTTTTCCAATAAAAGCTCTTTGTGCCATATTGGAGGTCACCGCTGAAAATCCCTTGAGGTTTTGCAACTGTTTGTTGGATGGTATGGGGGCAGGGATAGAGAACCTGTGGCCTTCCAGATGTTGCAGGATTTCCAACTCCCATCACCCCTGATCATTGGCCATGTTCAGTGGGGGGCTGATGGGAACTGGAGTCATCTGGAGGGCCACTAGTTTACTCCCTCTGGTATGGGGAAACTGCAGTCAGAAAGGAGGCCTTCAACACCCCCTGTACATGTAGAAGTTCTGTTCAACTTGGTTTTGTGGCCTAAGCTTAAAAAAGAGAAAAGTGTCTGTCTTTAGGGTGAGTTTATATTGCAGTATGAAAATATTTAATTAGCAAAGGAAATATTTTGAATAGCTTCATGTCTTAGTGTCAGCTCAGGCTGTAATTTACCCACATAGACACATTAATTTTGCCATTAATCATTTTTAGTGAAAGTCTGTCAGGCTTCTCAGTTTGCCTCAGTTCCTGCTGTGTTTCTCATATCTCGATATGTTTGGGGCTCTTAGGACCATGTGAGGGGGGGGGAATTCAATCTGCTTTGGATTTTATTTTGATTACAAGAAGTAAGTGGTTTGTAATGCTGGAAAATTGAATTAGCAGCCCGTTTTTCACTGGGAGGTTGAAATAACACATTGGATAAGATATTAATGATGATGCTGTATCCTACTACAACTTAGAAAAGAGAGGACATACAATTAATAAGAGTTTGGATTTGATATCCCACTTTATCACTACCCAAAGGAGTCTCAAAGCGGCTAACATTCTCCTTTCCCTTCCTCCCCCACAACAAACACACTGGGAGGTGAGTGGGGCTGAGAGATTTCAAAGAAGTGTGACTAGCCCAAGGTCACCCAGCAGCTGCATGTGAAGGAGCGGAGACACGAACCCAGTTCCCCAGATTACAAGTCTACCGCTCTTAACCACTACACCACACTGGCTCTCTACTATTTTAGCCATAATCCACATGCTTTACTATTGCCTGCAAGTAGAGTTCATTTATGTGACAGAAAACCCTGATTGGGCCAGATATAACCTCTATGAGAGCATCAGGGCTCACATATATCCCTTTCCCACACTGGCCACATGAAGGTAAAAGGTAAAGGTAAAGGACCCCTGGACGGTTAAGTCCAGTCATATACATGTAGTGGGTAAGTATGACCACACCTTGTGTCAGTGGTTAGAGGCAGAGTTGGTGCCTATATTCTTTCAGAGGGAAGACCCAGTATGAACTGTCTCAGGCAAACATTTGACTCACCAGTAATTATTTATTTATTCTACTCCACTTATGAATCTTGTAAAGTGTTTCAATGTGATTTAAAAACGGAAGCATCAGCAGTAAAGGAAAGTAAAATAATTTCACATATAAAAACAATTAAATCCATTTCATGTGTTAAAAGTAAAACAGTTTCATATAGGGAAGCAATTTCAAATTCAATACATCTACAGACTGGGATTAAAACATCCACTTAAAAGGCTTGTGGAAAAAGAAAGTCCGTCAATAGGCGCCAGAAAGAGAGACAACACCTGTCTGATATGTAATGGACAGGTGTAACTTGGAAGGTTTTGAAGCATGTGCTCGCCTGATCGTCTGGTTCTACAGCCTGTTGCTTTAAAAATGTTAAAGCTAAGCAATATTTGGATGGTGGATGCTCCACCCCCGCTACACTCTCACCACCGCTGGAGCTTCCTCTGAGCAATTCCGAATTACCTAAAGGAAGAGAAGAATGAAAAGGCAATAGGGGGAGGGAGGGAGGGAGGGAGAAACTTTTTAAAAAATTGCTACGTCTTCCGGTAACTGTATTTAGAGGACAGAATGAGAGAAGTAGTCTGTAAGATGATTTCTGTACATCTACAAGAGAGGGGTGGCCTAACAGCATAGGAAAGAGGAGTATCACTTCTGTTCTGCCAATATTGCGCATACATATTTATTTATTTATTGAGAGGATGGTGGCTTCTTGCACTCTTTAGAAGAAATGATGGAAATCAGGCTGTGATAATTGCTTCCCTCCCCTTCTCTTGAATGCTGCTGTTTCTCATAGACGTCATCGTCACAACCTTACTCAGAAATGTGTGCACCATCTGTATCTTCCCACTGCTGGCCCTGGCATCCAGGGAATTTTAAAACTCAAGACCATCATCTGTGTAAGCTGTGTAGGAAAGAATCCAAAAGACGTTAAAAGATAGTTTGAGATGCTGTAAAACCATTTTAAGATCTACGTTGACATCCTCGGTTATGAGGTGTAGAACGACCATGTAGTCATTGTCTGGTTCCCAAAGGAATAGAGCTGATCATCCAAATATGCTCTCAATAATTTTTATTGGAGTGCAATGGTGGTGGTGGTGTTGTGTGTGTGTTTGTGTGTGTTTTTCCAAGCCAAAGATGTATAGAAATTACTGCATCCTCCTGACTTATGTCTCATGATAGGTTTCCTGTTAGATGATGCCCAGATTGCACACACAGGGCTATAGCAAAACGTCACGTGCAGCTGTTAATGCACCACTTCAAGAGACTTGATCTTTGTGTTGAACATGTTCATATGGAGACTTGGAACACAGAAGTTAAATGATTACAGTGCAGGAAATAACAGTTTAACAGAGGAGACAGCTTCCTAGGTTGTGCATTAGATTCCTAATGCAGCAGATAGTGATGGACAAACTCTGCTCAGCTAAATTTGGAAATGGGCTAGAGTTTTGACATCATTGTGATTGTGACAAGGCCCAGGTGCCTTGCCTTGCCCCCCAGAATACCGCAGCAGTCTCCCTTCAAGTCACCAAGCCCTCATAAATCCTGCATGTTTGCACTGACAGCTCTTTACTTGAAGCTTACTACTGTAGGTGGCATAGATGGCGACCAAGAGATCTCAGTTGCTTGGAATGTTTATATTAAATTGTGGTATTTCAGGGATTCAGGACCCCAAACATGCAATTTTCCTGAGCACCGATGTACTTGATAGGGATTTCAGGGCTTGGAAACAACATGTCCCTGGTGAGTGAGCATGCTCATAACAGCATCACAGGTGCAAGGAGTTCGGCGACATGTACTTCCCAGGATGCCTGACATCTCTGCTGAGGCCTGAGGTGCCCTGGGAAACCACATGTTTCAGTGTTCACAGCTGACATGCATATTTTATTGTAAACATTTTTATCCCGCCTTTCATTAAGAATCTCAAGGCAGTGTATAACAATATAAAATTCATTAAAATTACAATCTGAAAGAGAACAAAAAATATAGCAGATACTGTGGAAGCCTGGGCAATATTGAAACTAAAGAAATATAACAGCAAGCTGGTATTAATAAGCAGCACATGCACGGTCAATGGAAGATGGACTTTAGCAGGTACAGTTGGAAGGGTCTCAGTTATGCTAACGTTGCTTGGCATTCTGAGACGGAGAAGAACTTTGTGGGGAAATGGTGTTCCGTTTGTAATGTATCCAAGCATTACGAGATGAAGTCTAAACCAGGCAGTTATGAATTCTGAGGACATTGCTATTGATAGGCATAATTTAACAGGCTTTGTGGGAGGTAAAGTAGATGGAACTTGTGGAAGTGTGGATAGGCTACTAGGCTTCATTTATAATAAGAATAACAATAATAACAACAATAATATTTTTATTATTTGTACCCTGCCCATCTGACTGGGTTGCCCCAGCCACTCTGACTGGCTTCCAGCATATACAAAAACATATTTTCATGGCAAGACCAGCCACAACGCATCCTGTGCTATATAGGCTATATTCCAGTGGTGGGGAAATTCAGGCTTGGGGACAACATGCGGACTCTCCCCAGGCTACACTTCCTCAGCCACACCCTCTCTCCCCTGGTTGCACCCCTCACTAGCTCTACTTTGTACCCTCCTTTGGTGTTTTAGCCTGGCTTGAATGTGTCCTTCAACTCCGATAATGACTTTTGCCTTGATGAAGAAGTATATGGGGGTGGTGGGGAGATGAAACTAGCTTACAGTGCAATGGTAAAATTTGCATTCATTGCTCCACCCACTTTTGCTTCTGTCCCAGCCCACCACTGGAATGTAGCCCCTATTACAGAGCTTTCAAAACTTTTCAAGTTGGTGACACACTTTTTGGACATGCATCATTTCGCGACGCAGTGATTCAGTTTTTGCATCATTTCGCAAGTCATTCAGTTTTCCTAGCAAACCGGAGGTTAAACTAACCCTTTCCAGCCCCGGGAGGAGCGCAGGGAGCGTTTGTGCTTACACACTGCAGCCGACACACTAATGTGTCGCGACACACAGTTTGGAAAGCTCTGCCCTATAACATTGCCCAGAAGAGAAGGTGGCCCACAGTCTGAAGGAGGTTCCTGCTATATTTTGTACCGCCCAGCTAGGATTGTCAGGCCAAATGCTACTGCCTGGACAGACTTAGGCAGAGTGACTTTAAAAGCTCCCAGTTTCTCCAACTGTAAAGGGAACAGCGAAAATCCTTTTAATGCTCCCTATTGCCCTTTCAAATATTTTGACTTTGATTTAAACATTTTCAGATTGATATAGACTTAGGCTAGTAGAGCCAAAGATCCTGTACTTTTGTGCTGTGATAGGATTCCCATCTGACCACATTTTATAGGTGTTTCTATCTACCATAGCAGTTAATAGTCCTTTGGGTGCTCTGCACAGCAATCTGGTGCTTTGTCATGGAAGTTTAAACTTCCTTTACCGCGCACGTTAAAAATAATTTTTCATACTTGATGTGGTTTGGGGGATGCCAAAAGTTTGTTTCTAGCATGAAGGGAATGTAAAACCTGTATCAGTTTTATTATGAGGTGCAATGGCAGCAGATGTGTTTGTTTAAATCTGGGCCTCCCCCAATCGTGTATAAAAGGGTTATATAGAGGCCCAGGGCAGTATTCGACTACATTTGCTGCACCAGCACAAGGGGATTCCCCCTCCCCAATCCACTGACCCAGCACCATTTCCAAATCTGCTCTGGAGGGTTGGGGGAATAACAGCACTTGCTTCCTCAAAAGCAGATCGCATCAGGGTGGGGATCAATCCCATCCTGCCAATATGTGCAGAGACATATTATGCTGAGGTAAAGTGAAGGCCTGTTGTTTTTGTCCATGGAGTTTTCTTGGCAGGGATACTGGAGTGGCTTGCTGGTTCCTGCTCCAGGTGGATCACATTTAGTCAAAACTCATCATGCGAAAGGCTGGACTTTATGAATCCCAAGCCGAAATTAAGATTGCCGGAAGAAATATCAACAACCTCAGATATGCTGATGACACAACCTTGATGACAGAAAGTGGGGAGGAATTAAAGAATTTGTAATGAGGGTGAAAGAGGAGAGCGCAAAATATGGTCTGAAGCTCAACATCAAAAAAACTAAGATCATGGCCACTAGTCCCATCACCTCCTGGAAATAGAAGGGGAAGAAACGGAGGCAGTCAGAGATTTTACTTTCTTGGGCTCCATGATCACTGCAGATGGTGACAGCAGTCATGAAATTAAAAGACGCCTGCTTCTTAGGAGAAAAGCGATGACAAACATAGACAGCATCTTAAAAAGCAGAGACATCACCTTGCTGACAAAGGTCCGTATACTTAAAGCTATGGTTTTCCCAGTAGTGATGTATGGAAGTGAGAGCTGGACCATAATGAAGGCTGATCGCCGAAGAATTGATGCTTTTGAATTATGGTGCTGGAGGAGACTCTTGAGAATCTTCTGCAAGAAGATCAAACCTATCAATTCTTAAGGAAATCAGCCCTGAGTGCTCACTGGAAGGACAGATCCTGAAGCTGAGGCTCCAACACTTTGGCCACCTCATGAGAAGAGAAGACTCCCTGGAAAAGACCCTGATGCTGGGAAAGATTGGGGGCAAAAGGAGAAGGGGAGAACAGAGGATGAGATGGTTG
This sequence comes from Lacerta agilis, assembly GCF_009819535.1. Classification (NCBI taxonomy): domain Eukaryota; kingdom Metazoa; phylum Chordata; class Lepidosauria; order Squamata; family Lacertidae; genus Lacerta; species Lacerta agilis. The sequence continues at coordinate 78,557,115 of NC_046313.1, read as the reverse complement.
GACAGTGTTCTTGAAGCTACCAACATGAGTCTGACCAAACTGTGGGAGGCAGTGGAAGACAGGAGTTCCTGGTGTGCTCTGGTCCATGGGGTCACGAAGAGTTGGACGTGACTGAATGACTAAACAACAACAACAACAAAGTGAAGGCTGCCCAGATTATATGCCTTTCTACATTAAATCAATTTTGTAATTTGCTTTGAAGCCTTTGTCAAAAATGGTATAAAAGCTGGACTTAACAGAGCCCACTTCTTGTTCCATTTGGTTGTTACCCCTTTCGCTGCTGAAAATTGTCATGCTACCAGCCAGAAACCAAGATCTGACTTTGTTGTCGTCCCCTGATTTGGCTCCATTGTCCCAGATTCCTGCTGTTCTTGGTCACTACTTATTCTGGCTACTTCAAAAGTCCTTTTCAGGCCTCTCGGTTCCTGAATACTGTACTCCACTGTAGTATTACTAAATATTGAAATATACAGAACTAATGGAAAATGCTGATGAGTGGGAGCCATTTGCTAAGACACAATACCTTAATGCCACTTTGATTTAGTAGCGTTTTATATCTTTTCGTCTTCAACATTTCTTTAATGCTCCATGTCACAAATGTTATTATTACCAATGGCTTCTCTTAAAATCAGAAATAACTTGAATCCTGGGTTTCACAGTAGGTTTGCTGTGTTGGCCTAGCAAAGCATGTTTACTTTTCACAGTTATTTGTGGGTTAGATATGGAGGAGAAAAATACACAGTTTTAAAAATAGTATTTGTCCACCCCTGCTGCTCTTTAAAATACTGTCAATTTGGAGACATCTCTGTATTTCTAAGGTATGAGATCACATTATTTCTTAATGCCTTTTTTGGCTTTGTTAGGTGCTATCTCTGTGCCCTCTCCCACATCTTATTTGCTTTTCCTGAAAGGGAGCAGAGAGCTTTACTATATTTATAGCTGTTTGAATTGCAGTGAATGATCTGTATAACATTTTCAGATTTGGTATGTCTGCTGGAAAACTTTTCATAGGATATATATGTTTTGGTTTTATGCTAACCATCCACCGTTTTCAACAGGATTCTAATTTCCCCTGTATCCTTCCATTCCTATCCCTTCCTGCCTCAGAAATGAGGAGTATTACAAGTTCCATCTCCGGTTCCAGGCCTTCTTTTATTATTTAAGATTTGAAGTTTTATGTTCAGGGTTTTAGGGTAGGTTCTTAGTTATTAGGTGAAAGAATCAATGATCCACACCAGTCCACCTGGAATTCTCTTAGATGCTTTGTCCTTCCAAGAGGTTTTCCAAAGTCCATGTCTATGTTGGGAATGGCCAACTGTAATTATTACATCTCTCCAATAGGCTTCTTTTCCTCAAAGTAACATAATTACTCAAGCATTGATACACAATGTATTTATTTAACTTCCTGAAGCCAATTTTTGGTGACATCAGACTTCTCAAAGCTTCAGTGATAGCCACAGAAGCATCACTGATAATCACAGTATACAGAGGTTTGCACACATCATTTTCCAATGTTAACAAACCTCAAGGAAAATCTCAAAGTTAGGTGATCAGGGCATCAGCCATAGCCAGGAAAAAGGCATATTCAGTAAATGAATGTGGCTCATCTTGTGTGACTAAATGTAACATTCAAATATGTCAGACCCGTCACATTTCCCCATTGTCAGAAATACAGGAAAAAGCCTTCCAATTTGTTCATTATGTTCAAAACACCCACATATTTCCTTATCTTCATGTTTATGTCAAGTAGCTCTTTTTTCTGCTCTATGATCAAGGACCCAGGTGGGCTTTGACCATATTCCCCATGAAGGGGCTGGGTACCCACAAATTTCAGCACTAGGGCCATGTACTCTGCATGGCACCCATGGCCTCAGGCACCCACGGTCACAGGGCCAAGATGGCACTCCCGAGTTCCTCTATCGTCCCACCAAAATATTCTTAAGAGAGCAGGACACATGTGGATCATCTGGATATCTTCCAGGTGCTGTCATGGGTAGATCCTTAGACAGCCATAAGAAGATCCCGTGGGGCTCCACCCCATGTTTCTTTTCTAATTGCCCTCCATACGTTGGTTATAGTTTAAGACTGATTATAGTCTAATGTGATGTGCAGACCAGTCCACTGTTAAATGTATCAGCATGCTGCTCATTTGTGTTAAACAGCAGTTAAACATTCACTATAGTTCAGTATTTTACTTTCTTGGGCTCCATGATCATCGCAGATGGTGACAGCAGTCACGAAATTAAAAGACGCCTGCTTCTTGGGAGGAAAGCAATGACAAACCTAGACAGCATCTTAAAAAGCAGAGACATCACATTGCAGACAAAAATCCGTACAGTTAAAGCTATGGTTTCCCCAGTAGTAATGTATGGAAGTGAGAGCTGGACCATAAAGAAGAATGATCGCCGAAGAATTGATGCTTTTGAATTATGGTGCTGGAGGAGACTCTTGAGAGACCCATGGACTGCAAAAAGATCAAACTTATCCATCCTTAAAGAAATCAGCCCTGAGTGCTCACTGGAAGGACAGATCCTGAAGTTGAGGCTCCAGTACTTTGGCCACCTCATGAAAAGAGAAGATCCCTAGAAAAGACCCTGATGTTGGGAAAGATGGAGGGCACAAGGAGAAGGGGACGACAGAGGATGAGATGGTTGGACAGTGTTCTCAAAGCAACTAGCATGAGTTTGGCCAAACTGCAGGAGGCAGTGAAAGATAGGCGTGCCTGGCGTGCTCTCGTCCATGGGGTCACGAAGACACGACTGAATGACTGAACAACAACAAATAGTTCAGTATGACGTACAAACACCGTCAATGAGTTTTAACAGGTTTTTTTTTTTAAATGACCAAATATGCAGCAAAAGTGCTCACCAAGTCAGGCCAGGGCTATGTAATACCTTACAAACAAGGAGAGCAATTTCAAAATCTGTCTGGTATTTGACTAACAGCCAAAACCATCCCCTCCCCTTTCCAAACACATACATTCCCGTCATCTCCTCTTCATAAGAAACCCAGCAGTCCGCTCTTGTTCAAACTGGAGATTATGTAAAGGCCATAGTTTGGTGAATTTAACACAAATCCAGCCCCTGCTTCAAGTAGTTTCATTGTAGATCTTTTGAAAAACTTCATTTTTGCATCCTCCAAGCTTGCTGGCTGACTCATGTATCTGCTTCATAAGGAGTTTATGGGATGAACTCATGGTGCTAAAAAAAAAAAAGCAATTTATTTACAGTGACAGCATTGTGGAATAATAACATCCACCTCATCCACATTTCTGTAGTATGATCCTCAGAGTTGTTGCTGAAAAGCAAGCCCCACTGAGTGATTAAGGGCCCCTCTGGAAGTTATTTTTGTTGCACATTCATAATGATTTGTGCTCATGATGGTATCAGGGTGGCCACACACGATCCCACTTTCAATACTCTCTGTACCTGCAAATGTTTGGGGGTAATGACCCAGCTTCATTTCCAATCAGTGTATATCCTGTAACTTCCGGATGAAATCAAATATCCTTCTATGCCACAAAGTGTTGCACTTTATAGTTGTCTCACTTTGTTTGCAGTATGGCCCCCCCTGGACAGAAATAATATGGCAAACCTCAGCAGAATAAATCCACCAATAATGCAGTATTTTTGCATCCAGAACATGTAGTAGCATACACCCACAATAAGTCTGTAGTGGCCCCAAGCAAGCAACGTTCAACACAGACTGACAGCTTTAAAATGCAGGCAGAAAGAACCTAATCCCAAAAATGGGGAAGGGAGGGCAGAAGCTGTCAGGTAGCCAAGTGCTACTGTCTAGACAAATGAGGCTAGAAAGAGAATGCAAAGCAGGGTACCTGATTGAAGGGACGAGAGAGAGAGAGAGAGGTTAAAGAACAGATTTTGCCAATTCTAAGGCACAGGAGGGGGAAGAAACTCTTCCCAAGGGGCTTGCAGTGAATCAGGAGATCCTCATTAGCATTTGGACCGCAGGGATCTCTTCAGGTGCTCCTTGTGAATTCTTGGGGGTTAGGACACCTTGGTTCATGGATAAAAAGGTGCCTTTGACTTCCAATAAATAACCAAAGAGAAGGAAATGGTGGGAAGCCAGCTGGACCAAGGATAGGGAAGAGGAGCTGCTGTTTCCTCTACTTATAACTCTATTGGGGATGTTACATATACAAACCCTGGTTGGCAGGTCCTAGCCTTTACTAATGTTAATGGCCATTGATTACCTTCCCTGATTATTATAAGAGAGAAGAGGGGAAGGTACGTACTACGTTTTGTTAGCTTGCATTTATAGCAGGCATGACTTCTGATGAGTGCTTTCTCTAGGGCAGGGATGAGGAAACCTCCAGAGGCTGTTAGACTCCATCTCCTATCATCTCCAACTATTGGCCATGGGGCTGATCGGAGTTGGCGTCCAATATCTTCTGGAAGGCCACAGGTACCTTATCCCTGCACTAAGATAATTGTTCAGTGTGTTATATGTTGCTATTGGTGGAGACCTGGGTAGTCGCAGTAGCCCATGGGAGTGGCTGTCTCAGCACCTGAGTTAATTATTATAAAATTGTTCTTTTCTGGGTTGCTGGTAAATAAATATCAATTTCTGATTTACAAAGTAGCAACGCAATGGTACTGGTCTTGCACAGGCTTCCTCTGCCCAGCTCTGTTAATGATAATAAATCTAATCTGAAGAACCATTTCCTCCAACCTCTGAGGCACCTTTTCAAGCAGCCTGTAGTAGCTTCACAGTGAGAAACACCATGGGCCGACTTTTCATATAAAATGTTCCTTAATAGTTTTCATATGAATTCAATAGAAATATTTCTTGCAGACGTCTGGTTTATGCAGTGCATCTTCCCATAACTTTGGGCAGTAATTCTTTTTTTTTTTTGGCATCTGCCTGCAACTCACCCCACAGTAGAGCCTGAGAATTCTGTTGGAGCTGAAACATGTTAGTATCTCATTTATCTGTCCGTTAAGTATGGCAACATTATGAATGATATGAAAAGAGCCTTTAGAATATGCTTTTGTAATTAAAAAACTAACACAAAACTGTGACTCATGGTGCACTTGTTGCAACATGCAGAGCTTCAATCACTATTAAGAGGAAGGCTGTGGATTTTCCTTTCGAAAGCAGGGTTGAATAAAACCTTCTCATAACAAGGGCCCTTATACCTACATCAAAATCACAGATAAGAACATTATGACTCTAGAGCAGAGGCAGCAGAAGGTAACCTGGTGTCCTGCAGTGGACCACTGGCCAATATATGGAGGAATAGGTAGCATGTGTGCGACGTGGGTGGTGCTGTGGTCTAAACCACTGAGCCTCTTGGGCTTGCTGATCAGAAGGTTGATGGTTCGTATCCCCGCGATGGAGTGAGCTCCCATTGCTCAGTCCCAGCTCCTGCCCACCTAGCAGTTTGAAAGCACACCAAAAAGTGCAAGTAGATAAATAGGTACCACTCCAGCAGGAAGGTAAACAGTGTTTCCATGCGCTGCTCTGTTTTCGGTGTTCTGTTGCGCCAGAAGCGGCTTAGTCATGCTGGCCACATGACCTGGAAGCTGGACATCGGCTCCCTTGTCCAGTAGAGCGAGATGAGTGCCACAACCCCAGAGTCATCCGCGACTGGACCTAATGGTCAGGGGTCCCTTTACCTTTACCTAGGTAGCACATGTTGGTGACATTCTTGCAAAGAGTTGAACTCAGTGGACATTGGTTTGGTTCTGGAAAGCACTGATTCAATCCTTAGGCAACAGGGTACACTCAGGATAATTTAACAGATTAGTTATGCACCCGATACTGCAATTCTGTATCCACTTGCCTGGGAATAAATCTCATTGAACTCAAAATAGCTGACTTCCGAGTAGACCTGCATAGGCTTGGAACATGAATCTGTTAAAAGATCTTGAGTATGCACTGTGTTAACATGCAATGTGTTTAATTTAAAACACATTGGTGGACTATGGGGCTTCTAGCAAAAATAAGGCAGAGCACACAAGGCTGAATGAATGAAGTCAGGCCACTTCTCTTCTAGAGTTCTTGACTGTGATGGTGCTGGATTCCAGAAACTTAGTTATGATTTATAGCCAGAGCATTATTTAATGCATGGTTTTGTGGTATGCTGAAATACTTGGTTTGAGAGGTGTGAGAAATTCTAATCCATGTATCTGTGGAACTGCAAGGGACACCTTCTTGGTCAAAGGCTAAAACCTGTTTGCAGAATAAATTTCCAGTGCAGTTCAAATATCCATGAAATGCAGGCATAGGCAAACTCAGCCCTCCAGATGTTTTGGGACTACAACTCCCATCATCCATGACCACTGGTCCTGCTAGCTAGGGACGATGGGAGTTGTAGTCCCAAAACATCTGGAGGGCCGAGTTTGCCTATGCCTGATGAAATGTAAACAAAAGCAACAGCAAAGGGAAACCACATCTATATAATCTGTGTGTGATTGAATTGTCATTCTAATAATTGAATTAGATTTGCAGAATACTGATAAATTAGTACAGTCTGCTTGCTTAATTCTTTACATCTGATTGTGCTGAAGTTCAAGCTCATGCTTGTAGCTGTTTACAGAAACCAGAAGAGTTGAACAGTTTTCAGGACCTGATGGCAGAGATGGATTTAGGGGAGTGCAACTGGTTCATTTGCACTGGACACAGAGCCTTGGGAGTGCTACATATATGAAGTAGAATGGAAGGTGAGAAGCAAGGGGGCCTGAATTTTGGTGTCACTGGCGGAGGAACGGCAGTGTGGAGAGAGCGGACCATCCCTGGCACCACTATTTGGGTAGGGTGCCATTGTGACGGCCCCCCAGACACGTGCCGCGCACCCCCCACATGCAGGGCACCACGCCCCCACAGGCAGCGTGCCACACCCCCAGAATGCGCACCATGCCCTTGCGGGTGGCATATCATGCCCCCAGGATGCGCGCCACACCCCTGCAGGCGACGTGCTATGCCCCAGGATGCATGTCACACCCCTGCCTGCTCTCCACCCCCGGTAGCAGAGCATGTAGCTTCACCACTGGTTGGCGTCACACAGAGCACCGCTGAAATTTGATACCCCCCAGGTCTGCCACAGCACATGAGTTAAAGAACCCACTTAGAATTAGGACCACTCTCTTAGCTCCTATTTGCTGTCCCTGCTGGCCAGAAATCTGAGACTCTGTCTCATGCCAGGCAGGGTGCATCCACATCCAAGGCAATGTACAGTGTTTCCAGCCTTGCAGGTACCTTCTCAAAGGAAGGTTGTATCCAGATCCCCTTAGACAGATGACTCTGGGAATGTCTCTCAGTTTGCATACCCCATTCCCCTCCATCTCTCACTAGGCATATCTCTGCTGCTACCACTGGACAGTTATGAACCCCTCCTAAGTCAACTCTTATTTTGAGATACCTTGTTCTGGCTCCAAAGCAAAACATTCCAATTCTTGGTCCCATGTCTTAGCCCTTGGACCAATAAAATGAGATATGGCATCTTCATTAAGGGTTTGTTGTGGCCCCTGCCCACATCCTGGAAAAGTTTCTTGCAGGAAAACGTACTAGCACTACTTGTTATTTTGTCCCCACTTAGTTGCTCCCACCATTCTGGCAATTGATCTGTAACCTCCTTCCTACATGAATGTTACATCCCAGAAAATATCATGAGTGTGCTGTGAATACTGATGCATCTGTCTTGCAGAGCAACCCTATAACAAGTCTGCTCAGAAGTAAGTCCTGTTGAATTCAATGAATGATATTCTCAGGTATAGCCATAGTGGGGAACCTGTGGCCCTCAATAGGTTATTGGACTACAATTCCCACCAGCCCCAGCCAGTGTGGCCTAATGATCATGGATTATAGGAAGTGTAGTCCAGCACTATCTAGAGGCCCATAGTATCTGAAGAAGTGTGCATGCACACGAAAGCTCATACCAGGAACAAACTCAGTTGGTCTCTAAGGTGCTACTAGAAAGAATTTTCGATTTTGTTTTGACTAGAGGCCCATAGGTTTCTCATCTGTCGGAATACGTTTCACGGATCCGCCATGGATTCATATTTATTTGGTTATTTAATGAGGTTTTTCGAGATCTATTTTTTGTATAACTACGCGCAAAAGCGAAAGTGAAAGCATGAATGAATAGTGTGGTTCACTTATGAGATTAATCCGCCTTTATTTTATAGTTCCGGTCATGTTCAAAGTTGTTAATGAGCGTTAAACTTGCTTCCCGCCTTTTTGGAGGGCAGCAACAGTGATTTTATTGGTTGAGGCATTGATGATGATGTCACGTTTGTTCCCTAATAAAAGGCAGAGGCACCCCCGCTTAGGCACGTTCAGTTTTGGTTTAGGCACGTTCGTGCATTCTTTCCATTTTGCTTTAGTTGGGTTTTAGTTGAAGTCAAGTTTAGTTTAAGGGATTAGGAGCGGGCTGGATGGGTTGGATGGGTTTTTCTTTTAGTTAGAGTTAGATCGCGGAAGATCATTCGGTTTAGCCTTAGTTAGGTTTTCTTTTAGGTTTAGCCTAGGGCTAGAATTGCGGAAGATATTTCGGTTTTAGTTTTATTTAGCTAGCCTCGCGGAAGATCGGGCGCGCAGGGACTTTAAGCTTAGGAGAACTTAGTTTAGGGAACGAGCCTACGCGGGTTCTGCCGAAGCCACTAAAGATACAACCGGTGTCTGTCTTCCTTTGGGGAAATAGGGGGAGTAAAGTAAAATTTTTATTTTCATTTAACTGGTCCATCTATTCAGAGTCAGGGTATATTTATTTTCACGAGGCAACTTTTCACTAAGAAGGCAACTAGGAACTCACACACCTTCGGAGTCATCAATTGGCTTACTCAACCTCCTTCAGATTGTGAGACCTGGCCGGCGACCGTGCTCAAAAGCACGCGGAACGCTGGCCGCTTTCCCCGCAACTGGTACCTCGTGCATAACCAGTCCAAGGCCGTGCACGAGGAGCTCCAGCACCCAAACCCCGACACTCATCCCTAGATTACAGCCTCGGCCAGTGAAGGAAGAGCAATTGTTTCAGCAGAAAGTTATACATACTAGCTACCACGTGGCCTTAAAAAAAAATCATTTTCTTTGAACAAGGATTTTTACCTATGTCAACCAGAAGGTCAGTGGGTGGAACTGGAAACTGCTGGTTTATTTTTACTACCAGTTTATGTTTATTTTGACCAAGCCATGAAGGCTGTTGACTTTTCCGTTCTGCTCCCCACAGGGATATCATCTTTCCTCCTCCTGCTTAATGTTTTACAGTTTAATTAAGCTCATTCCATAATTTGGAAACCACAAATAGGTGGTTTTTCATACTAAAATAAGGCGCTTGCTTAGGATCAAATAAGACATGGTCGTTGCCACCCACTAGTTCGCAGCACGCAGAGAGACATATGAGAGAATTGCTACCCACACACCTGTAGGCTGAGCACTGAAGAGTGACGCCTGTATCAACAATGGCTGCCCAAGCCACAACTGAAAGCACAGTAGCAAAGGCGATCCTATTTTTGAACTGTGGGACTGAGAATGACGATTAGAAAGAGGGAAATAAGATGTCGGCCAAATCTTTTAGCAGGACCCTTTTCTTTTTTTGTAAAGAACACATTCCTAATTTCATCCAGATACTTGGCCAACTTCTCCTCCCTAGGCAGACACTGTTCAGACATCTAAAATGAGCTACTTGCTGTCTATGTCAGCAGTCACACTAGGGAGATGATGTTCTAAGAAGGGTGAGGCATCCTTTGAAGAGTACAAACAGGAGCAGTTTTTCTTCCCATGCCTCAGACTGACTAGAAAAGGTCCTGTAGACTATCTACTTCATCCCTTCAAGGACACTTTTGATGCTGGAAGCAGGAGAGGAGAGCAAACTGGGTTTTTGTTTCTTCCAAAAATGGGCCAAGACCGGACCTCTCGTGCCTCCAGCTCTGATTTCAAGTTGGCCCACTTCATCTGCAAAATGGGCAGCAAACTCAACAGGGAGAGGGTAGCTTGATCTTGGGGTGGAGACACCCAACTGGTGCTCAGGTGGATGATCCTTTGCAGACACAGGGAGAGTCTATGGCACTGTTTTGTTTCCATTCAGGTCAAATGCCTCATACAATCTAGTCATCTCCCCTCATGCTTCACTTGGCTCCAGTCTCCACACACCACATGGTCCATGCTGGTGAAGTGGAGCGAGAGACTCCTAGGAGCAACTATGTAGTCAGTCTGTTATTAGTATGGTGAACCAGGAAATCAACAGAGTGGTCAGCAATGTCAGTGCAGATATTGTTCTGTGTTCTACTTCCATTGTCAGAGGAAGTATGCCTTTGAACACCCAGTTGCTGGGAATCACATGTGGAGACAGCATTATTGTGCTTGGGTTCTGGTTGTAGGCTTCCCATAGGCATCTGGTTGGCTACTCTGAGAACACGATGCTGGACTAGGTCGGCCTTTGGTCTGATCCAGCAGGGTTCTTCTTATGCTCTTCATCCTGTGAACATTTTGGAATCCCATAGGCTCCATGAGCCTCCAGAGGCTAAGCAACCTAAACGATTCACCACCCACAGCTGAGATCTTGAGGTGCAGGAATATGACCATCATAAATTAACACCACATTGAAAATGATTATTTCATTTAAGCAACAATGAATTCTTCAAAAGGAACCTTTCTACTGCAAGTACTGTTGTATTTATCCTAATATATTTGTTCTTGTATTTTGGCCAAAATTCTATAAATAAATATCTATCTGTCAACATTAATAGAGATGTAATATAATCCTCTCTTCCTCTTTCCACCACATAGAATTAATTTAAAAGCCAAATAAGTAAGCAGGCCTAGCTGTAACATTTACTGACTACTGAGGGAAAGGATTATTTAAAAATCTTAGCAATGAGATAAGCTGAACATACTTGGTGTAGAACAGACCACAGAAGTCCTTACTCACTTGGCTTACAGCCTGTCATTTCCTTTTTCAATATATTTTCTTGGAAACAAGCTCCACAAGGTATGATGCAGCCAAAGTTAAGCTGTTTTACGTCCAGTTTAACTTTCTCAGGTTGAAATTAATGGCACAGGAACATGTACAACTTTGGTGGCATTTTGACCAAGACTGGGATGCTCACTCACAGATAGCCTCCCCCACTCCCTTCAAATATTCAGTATGCACCATAATTCTGAACAAATGATAGGCAACATGGTGTCCTCTAAATGTTTTTGGAATACGGCTCCACCCCCAACATTCTGCCCGGACACTGAGGTCCAGTGCCGAGGGCCTTCTGGCGGTTCCCTCACTACGAGAAGCCAAGTTACAGGGAACAAGGCAGAGGGCCTTCTTGGTAGTGGCACCCGCCCTGTGGAACGGCCTCCCACCAGATGTCAAAGAGAAAAACAACTACCAGACCTTTAGAAGACATCTGAAGGCAGCCCTGTTTAGGGAGGCTTTTAATGTTTAATAGATTATTGCATTTTAATGTTCTGTTGGAAGCCGCCCAGAGTGGCTGGGGAAACCCAGCCAGATGGGCGGGGTAGAAATAATAAATTTATTATTATTATTATTATTATTATTATTATTATTATTATTATTATCATCATCATCATCATCATCCCAGACCATTGGGCGTGGTGGCTGGGGCTGAAGTCTGACAAGATTGAAGTCTGACAACACATGGGTTGTTGTTTTTTGGCCAGGTTACTTACCCTGTCCTAAACTATGTGAAGACAAGCAAGTATATGTCATAACTCCCATTCACCATCCTTTCATTTAACAAAGGAGTGAACACATATCTCTTGTGACCTTCAGCAAACACTTCAATTAGTGTGTGAGACACAATTCAGGCTCAAGCATGTAATCAAGCTGGTGGGGGACGTTGCATGAATCGGGCCGTTGTGTGCATGGCTCTCCACATACATGGCCCACACCACACATTCCTTTATGAACATGTTGGAAGACACTGGCATGTTCCCACTCCTCTGCATTGCAAAAGAATTGGCCTGCAGGGTAACTGACTAAAGCAGACCTGCCTCAAGGTTTGATTAGGCCTGGGGAGTCAGGCTCACCTATTGGCGATGCAATGATTTCCATTTGTGCAACAAAGCTGTGACAACCAGTGAGAGGATAGTCCTTATGAACAACAAGGGGGAAATATGTTGCTTTTTTAAAAAAGAAAAAGAGGTGCTGGAACTCACCATGAACTTCTGCCCTTTTCACTTAGAATGGCAATTGCATCCACCTGAGAAGTGCCAGAGCTGAGCTCCGGTGAGCTCCAGCTGAAAAAAAGCCTTGGCGATATATCATTTTTGCTCTCTTACAACATACTGCAGTGCACCCACATTCTCACCATCAGCCACACTGCCTCCAGTTCTTGAACTTTCTTTTCTTTTTTTTCTTTTTTTAAAACAGATTTTATTATTTTCTATATTAAACAGCACATAAATCCAACACTTAAACAATTAAACAAAAACAATTAACAAAGAATAAAACAAAAAGAAAGAAAAGACATAAACACATTAAACATTATAAAAAAATAACAAAGATAAAACCCATACATACCCAAACCAAAAACATATAATTCATTGTTAAATTCTAGTTCCTCTCTTCTTTAAAGAGGGACTTCCCCCGTGCTCTCAGCTGCATTCAATATCAATATACTTTGGTAACTTTGTAACTAAATTCTTAACATTTACCATTATTCTTAATAATCATAAAGATACTCATTTACTATTAATAAGTCATCACTTAAGCAATATATCCTTAGATATCTCTAAACATTTTACAGCATTCATAACATTACTTCTTATGTATTATTTTCCTCTAACATCAACTAGCTAAAGCCATATAAACAAACAGATTCTGCTTCAAATATCTAACTTTTCACGATTTTTTAAATAGTCCTTAAATTTCTTCCAATCCTGTTGCACCTTCTCCTCCCTCTGGTCTCGGAGTCTCGCGGTCAGTTCAGCGAGTTCCATAAAGTCCATTAATTTCATCTGCCATTCTTCGACTGTCAGTTCTTGAACTTTCACTTGCTTGGTAGAAACATGTGGAAAAAAATGGAGTTGGGATGAGACCGCAAAGCAATTTTTCACTCAAGACTCAAGCTGAGCTTCAATTTATGGAACTGACAGCCCTGATGGGCAGGGCTATAATGATAGAGGATTTGTTAGTGATCTGGTTGAACATACTGTTATCTTTCAAAACCAAAAGGGGTTTGGATCTGGCTCACATTTAATCAATTGCACCTGGTCCACAGCAGAATTAAAAACCGGCGTACATCAATTTAAGATGTGTGTTTTAATGACTTATGAATGACGTGTTAATATTTTTTCATTCTAGTTACTGCTTTTCTTGATGTCTGTGTTAACGCAGTTTACAACTTCCTGTACATCACCCTGAGCTCCCCAGAGGAAGCGTGATGTATACATATTTTAAATAAACAAACATGCTCCACAGTGTTGGCTTAAACCTTTGGAGGCCCCTAGGCAGTTGAAATCTCAGGGGAACCCTTGCAAATTATCTCCTAATATGCTTTTGTAATTTTCTTTCAAGATAAAACCAATATTATTTGATCCATTGTTGTGAGGCCCCTAAAAGGCATGGGGCCCATAGGCTGATGCCTATTTTGCCTATTTGGTAATCTGGCACTGATGCTCCGCCTCCACTTCGTAACACCATGGCTTTTCCATTCCGTCAGTCATTCCCATGGTCCTAATGCAGGCAACTGGCATGTAGACACAGGTTTCTGTATGCACTGTCCATGAGAAACACTGACAAACATTTTCCATACAATGGTTTATTCATCACAGATCAGCATACACGAGGCAATCCCATTTTACCCTACAACAACTGTTGGAAGTAGCCTAGTAGCTTAGGTTATGGAATCCGGTGGCTTGTTCAACTTTATAGCTGATGTGAGGAGGAAATGAACCAGGGTTTGTTAAGAAATGCAGTTAATGGGTTAATTCCCCATGAGTCAGCACTAGATATGACTCGTTCCCCACAATGCACCTGCAGGCATCTTGAGACTCTCTTATTTGTGTTACTGGGTAGATTTGGCAAGTTACTTTGTGTATAAAAGGTTCATATCACATGACAATTTTTGTGTGGAAAATATGCTCCGGCCCCATGATTTAAAGTTTTTGGTAGGCATGCATAGAAAAGCTACTTCAGAAAATGATTTGTGTAGAAGAGCAATGAAACAGCAGCGAGGGTGTGGTTTGATGACAATCATGGTTTGTTTGCTTTTTAGAAATAGTCGGGGTGCTTTAACGTGTGCTTTCAGTACTGAGCTGGAGAAGATCTTTAGGGAACGCTCCAGTCCTATGATTTTGTGATTCATGTATTTGGCAAGGTGACAGTTGCTCAGCGAGGCCTGAATGTTGCAGAAATGGCACAGTGGGGCAGACACACAGGTTTGTTGTGTTGGGGTCTGTGAGAATGCAAAAGGACAGGAAAAGTCTATTGAGGAAGGAGGCAATCCCAATACAACCCCAATACAAAGCATTGTCCGCAGTGGTAGTGGAAGGGTTAAATGGCTACTTTTGATACCATTTCTGCATTCACTGTGGTGATTCGCTGATGCCTCTTTCAAGATGGAGTTTGCATTCCAATTTGCTCTGCTTCGGCTTTTCTTGAGGAAGCTACTTCTGATGTTTTTGGAGAAGTGCCAGCAGCTAAACGCACAGCCTTTTCTCATTCAACTCTGGGTACTCCATGTAATATTTTGAAGGAACCCCTTGCACAACCAATTTGTGTAGTATATAAGGCAGGAAGGAGTAGTCAAGTATGACATAGTGAATTGAGAACAGAAGGCCGAGAGGTGGGGGGGGGGGCAAATTTTGGCCTTGGACAGGACACCACTGAAATTTGAAAGACCAAAGTCTGCCCCTGCCTCCAGATGTTGTTGGACTACAACTCCCATCATCCCTGATCAGTAGCCATGTCGACTGGAGCTGATGGAGTTGAAGTCCAGAAATATTTGGATAGTGTTGACATATTTCAAACAGTGAAAATCTGGACAGAAAAGTTGTTGAGCTTTTTTGGCTAGCTAAGCTCAACATCTTTTCTGTCCAGATAAACAAATAGACAGAAAGATAGACAGGCAGGCAGGCAGGCAGATGATAGATGGATAGATAGAAGATGGGATAGATAGATAGATAGATAGATGAGATAGATAGATGATAGATAGATAGATAGACAGACAGACAGACAGACAGACAGACAGACAGACAGATAGATAGATGATACAGGTTTTTGAGCTATTTTAAAGGAAAATTACCAGGGAAACGACACTGCCAACATGAGTTGCCATACGTCCAGATTTTCCCAAACATTTTAGCAATTTTCGACCAGTATTCTGGATATGTCTGGGAAATTCCAGACATACGGCAACCTTAATTTGGAGAGCACCATCTCAGCAACTTCTGTTATAAGGCCTCACAGAAACTACTATTGTAAAAAGTAACAGCTTTGTAGCAGTCATTAGCTACTCCTTTCTCCCCCACCCATTTCTTCATGTACTGTATGATGTATCTGGTTATGGTACCTGTCAGCACTTCTCTTTAAAGTAAGCAAAACCCTTCTGGAATCTCCCATACTATGAAAAATGAATTTTGATAAAAGTATGATAAATAAGGCTTCCTCTCAACTCAGTCAATGACCTTGTATAATACATCTCAAAAGACATTTCCATTTCATTTCATTTTCTTTTTTTATTTATATTTTTTAATTAATAAGTTTTCAGTTATACATTCACATCGTTCTCTATTCTTTATACAGTACAGTGATTATTTTTGGACTTTCCACCCAACATTCCATGACAGTTCTTTGTACACCAGCTGTTGTTGCATATTGGAATAAGTTATGGGCTTTTTTGGGGGGGGTAGCTCATTCCCAATTATGCCAGGAAGGATTGCTTCTGGTTTCTTGGGAAATGTGTGTGTTTGTTTTATTTTTACAAAAAAAGTTAGCTCGTTACACACCATTTCTCCAAAAGACGTTTTCATTTTCAAAACCGTTTTGCAAATTAAACCAAAGTCTTGGTAGGGAAGGTAGCCAGAGATTTGCTGGGACTTGTGTCTGTCAGATCAAACTCTGCTGGAAACGGTGAGAAAGAGAGGATGTGGCACAATGGTAAAGGCTGGATGCTGTTGCTGCAGTTTATATTCTGCTGGGCTTTAGTGTGCTGAGGAAATCTTATAATTCCATTTCTTTATGAGACTGTTTTCTCTCTCTCTCTCTCTCTCTCGTCACCCCTTTCCCTTTAGAGGGGGATGTGAAGTAAACTGTTCACTTTTACATCAAAATCCCTTGCAGTTGTATGTTCCAGGGAGGGGGAAAAAAAACAACCCAAAGTACAAAAACTCTGAACCAGAAGAGAAAATGGTCAGTGGTCCTGTGGTGAATTCCACTGAACATCACACAGCCATGTAGGGTCCAAACATGAAAGGGAACTCCCCATCCATGAATGAATGAAGATGTTCTTCAAGCCAGAGTCAGATTGCATTACTGACAGCCAAATGCCTAGAAACGAACCCTTGAATCAATAGCTTTCTAGTTGCCATCGTGTAATCGCTTTGTGAAAGAGCAACTTATTTTGACAGGCTTTGGCAAGAGCCAGCTATCCTGCAGCTTAGGGTTGAGGCAAGTTTCATCTTTAACGCTATAAGACATGATTCAAGAGATACTGAGCAATCCCGTGGAGTGTAGGAAATGTTTAGTGTTTTACTCTCCTCAGAAGTTGATTTAAATCAGCCTGCCACAAGTTGATTCATCAAACTGAACACAGCCACAGACTTGCACGATAGCTTACCAACCCTACCATACCACCTGAAGATGGAACTTGAGTTTCTGAAGAAACTTCTCCCCCAGCTGCATGACATCTATAGGTAGTGTTTATTATTTAACAGGTGTCATGGAGCCGAGTTCAGTATTTGACAGTAAGTAGATTGATAGGAGATGATTGGGAAATGATTCCACAGGTAGTCTTTGAAGGTAGTGTTTGTGAAGGAAAGAACATTTGTGTTTTCAGAGTTTCTGTTCAGTGCTTAAATGATTAGGGAAAATGAAGGGAGGTTTATTATTATTATTATTATTATTCCACAAGCCTTCGGAAAAGAGTGGTTAAAGGGAACCATCACAAAAGGTAAGGAAGTTGGGTCCCTTCTGGTCTCTCCTGAAATTCAGGCACCATTTCTGTTTAGAGTTTTGACAGTCCACATCCATAGGCAGGTCTGTGCTCCCACTTAAAGACAGCCTCAAATCCATCTGCAGATGCATTCTGCTAACGTGATCTGCCATGTCGCCAAGCCAGCTGTCAACAATCTACCAGTAGTTATTTGTCAGTTCTGCCCTGCAGCTTGTCCTGTTCCATTCACTTTACTTAAAAAAATAATAATTGTTTTAGCTCCCATACTTTCCTTCTTGCTCCTCATATCCTTTATTTGACCGGATTCATGTTCTTCCTCTGTTGTAAGCAGGATTCAGAAGTGGGATTTGCTTGTGCAAACTGCATCGAGGGTTAGCACAGCACTACAGAGTGTAGCTTTAACTAATTTATTTGAAGGTGTTTCCCACATAAGAGAACATCATAATCCCATAAGATATACCTGTAAGGTAAATGTCAGATAACGTCTAGAATGGGAAAGACCTCAAAATATTTTTTTTTCTGCAGAAAAGAAAGTTTCAATAACTACATAAGAAAACTGGAGACATTTTGCATTGGTTCCTAAGAGCCTGATACAGGGAGTCTCTACGGGAGCCCATCCAATATTACTAATGCAGAGATGAGAATAACTACGATGTGTGTCCTCTATACAAATTTTATCTGTTTTGGGGGAGCCATTTAAATAACATATTCTGCAGTGGTTCTCATGCCATAAGATAGGGTGAGAAATCTATGGATCTCCAGTTGTTGGACTAGGATAGGATAGGATAGGATAGGATAGGATAGGATAATCTTTATTGTCATTGTCCAATGCAGAACGACGAAATTGAACATCTACATCAAACTTACAACAACCGTCAACCTGCTATCCCCACCCATCCCACCTCTGCATAATAACCCCCTAAAAACTCTGATACCTCCCCTAATTTACCCCTAAAACTCTGATACCCCATATCTGAGTACAGACCCTCCATCGCAGACTGCCTTTCATTGCATTCAGAACAGAAATCGCTCTTGGATAGAAGCTATTTCTCAGGTGGCTGGTCCTGGTCTTTATGACCCTATACCTCCTTCCAGAAGGCAGAAGCTGAAAAAGATCATTTCCAGGGTGCACACTATCCTGCACAATGTCCATTGCTTTCTTATAGCACCTGGAGGCATAAATTTGGTCCAAAGTGGGAAGAGTGCACCCAATTATCCTCTCCACTGTCTTCACAACTCTGGACAGCGCTGTTCTTTCCCCAACCATGCAACTCCCAAACCACACATACAGACCATAGGTTAGTACACTTTGTACCGTACAGTACACTTTCTACCGTACACTTTCTACAACTCAGCATCGCTGTTCATCAACCATGCTGGCTGAGGCTAATGGGAGTCGAGAGTCCAATAACATCAGGAGGGCCACTGGTTCCCTAGCACTGCCTTGTGGCATGGAGACCCACTACAGTCTATTCCATTCCGTTGGCCCTCCAGTATCAGTGGAAGTTGCAGGCCAACAGAAAGGCAACAGGAGAAACTTCTGGTGGTTTGGAGATGCAGTGATGGGCTGCTACTCCTGTTTGCTTTCTACCCATCACACAGCAGTTAAAGATGCAGGAGTCCTGGCACAAAAATAGTAAGAACATACAAACATCAAAAGAGCTTGCTGGATAAGGACAAAGACATGTCCAGTTCAACACTCTATTCTCTCAGTGGCCAACCATATGTCACAGGGAAACTTGTGAGCAGCACCTGAGCACAACATCACTTCCTCACCTGAAATTCCCAGCAACTGGCATTCAGAAGCATACTGCCTTCCACACGGGAGTTAGAACAGAGCCGTTGTGGTTCATGAATTTGTCTAAGCCATCACCACCACTTGTGGGAAAGAAATCCTAACTGAACTGTGTGCTGGGTGAAAAAGTATTTTCTTTCATCTGTCCTGAATCTTCCAACATCATTGGATGCCCCCAAATTCTAGTGTTATGAGAGAGAAAGGAAAGCTTTTCTCTCCACACTTTCCCCACACCATGAAGAGAAGAAGAAGAAGAGTTTGGATTTGATATTCCGCTTTATCACTACCTGAAGGAGTCTCAAAGCGGCTAACATTCTCCTTTCCCTTCCTCCCCCACAACACTCTGTGAGGTGAGTGGGGCTGAGAGACTTCAGAGAAGTGTGACTAGCCCAAGGTCACCCAGCAGCTGCATGTGGAGGAGCGGAGACATGAACCCGGTTCCCCAGATTATGAGTCTACCACTCTTAACCACTACACCACACTGACTCTCAATGCATAATTTTATACATTGTGTGGGATTTCCTTCACTACCCCACCAGCCAAATCTCCATCAGCCATAACAGCTCATTTAAAGGCAGTAAAATCCCTCTATTTTGCCAACCCTATCCAGAAAAAAACTTGCACTGTGTTGGGGAATAAAGGGTTCTAGAACACTGCTGTTTAAAAGACGCTAATAGGGTAGCAAGTTAAAGTAAGAAGTGGGGAATCTGCAGCTGCAGTGGGGTGAGTTGCTAGACAGTATTTGGGATATTACTTTGGCAGCTGATTCTACTGAGATATAAATGTGCACATCACTACATAATTACATTATTTTTAAACTTCTTATTCTTCTTTATCCACCCTTCACCCTAAGGTCCTAGGGCAGGTTACAACAATTTAAAATACCGTACAACATTAAAAACTGTTTGAAACAACTTGCCATCACAAAAGGAGGGTGGGTAAGGTGCAAGAGGCCAGTTAGATATTTATTTGGGATTACCAAAATAAAGGATAAATATGACAGGTTCCCATGGGGAACAGTGATGATGAACAGATTTTTGCAAATCACTTCTGCTCTGAATCTTATTGCTTCTTCAAAGTAAACTGAGTAGCAAATGACTTACGCATTTCTCTAGAGGGCAAGTATATTCATTAAATGTTGAACACTTTAATATTCATAAACTGTGCTTCGATAAATGAAACCAGTTGCAACTGCAAATAATGAGTATAAACATCTTTCTTTCTTTGCCAGATACAAAAATCTTTTGCTTTGCAGAAAAATCCTAAGAAAAAGGGGAACAAACATTTAGCTTAACACGTTGAATAACTTATTACACATGCCTTTCCCACCAAAATGTTAGTACTTAATTTATTTTAGCTGTGTCCTCCTGTTTCTTTTGGTGTTTCATGCCAAGCTTCTGTCCTGGGGTAAAAGAATTCCAGTACAGTTTTTTTTAAAGGTTTTAATTAAAAATATTAGGCAGAAAAGTATTAGTGTACCCTTGACTTATTAATAACAGATTGTTGGCCTTTGAAAAGGCAGAATTATATATTCTGAACACACACATGTTATTTTACTGAAATAATTCTCAGAGTAGCACATTGCATTTGATAAGTGTGATTATGTTGGCAGATGTTTTCTTTTTTCTTTATTAATCCACTGCTGCTTTGTAAAGTGTTTGGGGGGAGAACATCACCCAGTCTAAACTGGCTACAGTCCTTGACTAATATGCATGGTTACCTAAGGCCATCTTGATCAGTAGTTCTCGAAGCTACTAACATGAGTTTGGCCAAACTGCGAGAGGCAGTGAAGGATAGGCGTGCCTGGCATGCTCTGGTCCACGGGGTCACGAAGAGTCGGACACGACTGAACAACAACAACCTAAGGCCATAGTTACTGTTGAATTCAATAGGATGTAATTCTGAGTAGACATGGTTAGGACTGCACTTTCAATTGGGTGCAAACTTACTTCTGAGTAATCTTGCATGGAATTGGACTGCACATCTGTAAACAACTGAAACGGAAATTTGTGCATTCAAAACTGTTTCAGGGTCTGATCTCAGGACCAGACCCCAAGACGTTTCAGGTTTATAGTAGGGGACACCACAGAGACTTAAGTGAGAGAGGTTGTGGTATGGTGAGGAGATCCACACCATGGTTCAGAGGCCTACCATTGGATTGTTGAATTTATTGAATTTGAATTTATATTGTGCCGTATACCCAGAGGTCTCAGGGTGGTTCACAGAAAAGATCAGCATAAAAACCACAATATATATATAATCAAAATAAAATCAACAACCCAATAACTCCCCCCAAAAGAGCCACATTTTAAAAGGGCATAGGATGACAATTTTTGCCTGGCACCTAATGAAGGTGCCAGGCAAACTTTCCTGGGAAGAGCCTTCCACAGACAGGGAGACACTGCAGAGAAGGCCCATTCTCGTGTTGCCACCCTCCGGACCTCTCAGGGGGGAGACACATGCAGAAGGGCCTCAGAAGATGATCTCAGGGTCTGGGTATGGGAAGAGGTGGTCTTTGAGGTATTGTGGTCCTGAGCCGTTTAAGGCTTTATACCGGTAGGTCAAAACCAGCTCTTCAAATTGGGCCTGGAAACTAATTGCTACATGGCAAACAAACAAGTGTATTTTAAGAGCATTTTGGGGGGATACACATTGTAATAGGTGGATTTTAGCCAGTCCTGAGGAAAAATCCATATGGCCTGAAACACAAAGGGAAGTAGTGAAGAAAGCAACAGAGAGACCTGATGAGGACATACGGATGAGCAAACCATATAAATCTGGCCTGAAATAAAAGTACTAAGATGTGAAATGTGATGCCCCAAAGTAAAATAGAATAATAATAAATATGAGAAAAGATTAAAGACTGAAAAAGCACTTTTGCTGTAGAAACAGAAATGAAAGAAGCCTTAGCAATATTTAAAAGGAAAACATAACAAGATCTGGCAACAGAATCTGTTTCATGGGGAAGCTGTAAGATAAGAAAGATAGTACAATGTACAAGATCAAAGGAGTGCTACAAAAAAATCAGCAACGGAAAGATTAAAAGCCTGTGTGCATATTATATGGGCCACAGAGCAGCCACTGAAAGCGGGTGTCCTCATTCCTACTCTTCCATGCAGCAACATCCATCGCAAGGGTGGGGAAGCTGTAGCCCACCAGATGTTGGTGGTCTCCAGCTCCCATCAGTCCCACCCAGAATGACCCATGGTCAGGGATGATAGGAGTTGCAGTCCAAAACATCTGGAGGATCACAGGTTCTCCATCCTTGATCAAGAAGTGCTTATCATGTGATGCCAAAATGCCACATTGTGAGTTTCCTCACCCATATCAGCAGGAATCAAAGAAGTATGGTCAGGGGAGTCAGGTGGGTAAGACACACAGGAAAAAGTCGCCATATGATGCTGATGCACCACATCATAAATACTCACAGATGTTACTGTAAAGAGGAGTAGGAGATCTTTCTTGGGTTTGCTACTTGTCCCCCACAACATGTAATCTAGTTCTATATAAGGATGCTTCCAGACTGTTTTCAGTACCTACATGGCTCCTGTTCCTTTCCCCCTAAAAGGTTCCCTGACAGCAACTGAAATGTGTGTGTGGCAGCGGGGAGGGGGGGCATATATGGGGTAGCTACCACTGGGGATTTCATTGGCCCCAAAGCAATGCCAGCGGGAAATTCTCTTTTGGGAACTGTAGTTTGCCAAGGCTTTTAGCTCCTTTCCAATGGCCTAGAAGACCAGGTGGACTACAGTTCTTCACAGATCTCTGCACTGGGAATGCCTTGTAGGAAAGGCTTTTGGGCCTACACCCAATGAAAGTCTGAGAATTAGTACTCAGCTAGCCCCCTTCCCTTGTTTCTTCCACTGGCAGGTAATGCTTTGGGGTAATAGAAAGGGGTGGAATGGGCCCAGCTTATTTATGAGCCTAGCTAAAATTCAAAGGGATTTTAGCTCAGATTGTTAAAAGCTCATAATTTTCAACCTGGGAACTGATTTCTGATTCCCTGCCCCCCCTCCCCTCCAACCCTCAATTCCAAAACTTGGCAACATCATGAGAAAAAAAATATCCAGATGGAAGTGATTTTGTTGGGTGGGTGGGGGAACTATGAATCAAAAGTGTGAGAAGTTAGGGTAAAAAGGAAGAAGAGGGATAGTAGAATAGGAAAAATGGAAAGTAGAAAAGAGATGGTGGTGGTGTGGGGGGGCAGAAGAAAAACAATTGTGTTTAGGTGGGGAAGCAAGAAGAAAAACTAGAAAGTATACATTTATAATGCTGGGATGGGGGAAATTACAACAACAACAACAACAACAACAACAACAACAACAACAACAACAACGCAAACAAACAAACAATCAACAACCCCAGCCATCTGTCTGGATTGCCCCAGCCACTCTGGGCAACTTCCAACACATATGAAAACATAATATAACATCAAACATTGGTAGTTCTCATTAAATCCCTACATTCTAAAGCAAATTGCTGAAACCGATATTATCACTTTGTAAAAGTTAGGTTTTCCCCCTAAATGTACTGTCTTGCATTGACTTTTCCATCTCATTCTTCTACTTTCACCACAGTGTATTAAATAAGACAAGTAAAATGATGAGATGAGATGAAATCGTATCACGGGTTATTATAATAAAAATTGTGTTACTGAACTATTGTGCAATTTTTATCATTTTCTTCCCTTATTTTTCATTTTTATCAGGGTAGTTTATGGAAACCTGACACATTTGTGTATACGAATCATTTGTCTGTTGTGAACACATTTTTTTCATTCATGGATAAGATTAATGGAAATGTTCTTTGCTGTGAAAGGTTTGTTAAATGAAAAAATAATACCTCATTAATTATACACCTAACTCACATTTTCTCTTGAGATTTCTGGAAGCTAGGAAATATAGAAAGAATTGGAAAAAAATAGTGCCTCTATCAAACCAATGCTTATTCTATTGGTATGAACAATAACATGTGTGGTGCCAGTATGGTGTAGTGGTTAAGAGAGGTAGACTCGTAATCTGGTGAACCGGGTTTGCGTCTCGGCTCCTCCACATGCAG
Organism: Lacerta agilis; assembly: GCF_009819535.1. Lineage (NCBI taxonomy): Eukaryota > Metazoa > Chordata > Lepidosauria > Squamata > Lacertidae > Lacerta > Lacerta agilis. The sequence continues at coordinate 78,533,172 of NC_046313.1, read as the reverse complement.
CTACTGGGTGACCTTGGGCTAGTCACACTTCTTTGAAGTCTCTCAGCCCCACTCACCTCACAGAGTGTTTGTTGTGGGGGAGGAAGGGAAAGGAGAATGTTAGCCTCTTTGAGACTCCTTCGGGTAGTGATAAAGCGGGATATCAAATCCAAACTCTTCTTATCCAATAAATCATGTAGATTTTTTGCTGGGGCTTAGAAATCGGATCCTTTAAAAATAATAACGTTTATTAATATTGTCTACATTTTGTGTAAACAACACTTTGCATGATAATTAGATACCAAGTGTCCACTAAGATTGCCATCTGTGAGCCATTCATATGAAGGAAATATTTCTGTGGGACACTTCAGAATCCAACAGTTCATAATTAGTTGATTTCACATATACAACTATCCATTCTGTAACTATCCATTTTGCTCCCACAGACCCAGGCATTCTTGTACAGATTAAATGCACCACAAATATTTTTATTCATTTATTCAATAAACTTACTGGCCCTTCAACAACATCAAAAACACACACACCCCTTTAAAGAAAATAGATAATAAAGGGTATTATGAAATGTTGCCTTTGCATTAGCAGAAAACGCTTACACTCTCACAAGGCAGGGAATCCAATTTTCACCAATCCATCCACACTTTTCAGGAAGTGCAGGCAAGTAGGGGGCAGAGAGGCGGGGGATGGGGATGGGGGGGGACACAGAAGTGCTCTAATGGTTGCTGGGAGCTGCCATTTTCATTTCCTACCATGCTCTTGGGGAATCTGATGCCCCTCTGAGGCAATATGATAAATTAAAATGGAGGTTTACAGTCCAAGACCAAGCTACCAACCATGGGGAGCCCAGGGCAGGTATAAGCAATGGTGAGAACTGCTAGATCAGTGAAGCGCTGGCAGCTGCTCTAGGATGCTGGGCTTGTGCAAGCATCTCCTCTCTGCCTCACCTAAACCTTTCACAGCTGTTTCTCCTATAATCATAACCTCTGGAAAATCAAAAGATGTGGCCCACAATACATGAATTAAAACAAACTTTCTCACCAGAGTCTGTAATATAAATATTGAGACGATGAATTTCTCCTCTGCCTCGTGGGGTTTATTGAACAAAATTTGCTAAAATATATTAAAATATATCACAGGGGATGTGTGGGTTGCTGGAATGGGTCAGATACCCTGTTGATAGACTTGCATTAGGAGGTGAAAAACTTTGATGTGTTCAGCTTTGAGTAAAATGATTATAAGGTTTCAAGTTTATGTACATTCTGCAGGTTGAATATGCTCCTAGAGCATAGCATCAGCAATAATAGTAAAAATATTAGAAGCTCACACAGAAGTCAAGGAGAGAGACTTTGTGAAGAGAGAGGCTTCTATAACTGCTTGTGGCTGCTTCCAGTATTACTTCTAAAAGAGCTGAGAACACTCCTTTATGAACAGATATCTCTAGCAGAGTGTTGGTGATGGTGGTGAAACTGCTAATTATGTACAGTGGTACCTTACGAATTACTCGACATACGAATTTTTCGACTTACGAATGAAAAAAGTGCCCACACGCCTATGAATTTTTCAACATCCGAAGGACATCCGTTGGCGGTTTTAGATGGGGTTTACTCGACTTACGAAATTTAGATGCAGTTTACTCGACTTACGAATTTTTCTGAATTTTTCGTTTCCAATGCATTCCTATGGGGAAATCGCTTTTTTCGACTTACGAATTTTTCGACCTACGAATGTGCATTTGGAACGGATTAAATTCATAAGTCGAGGTACCACTGTAGTATTAGTATTATTAGCCAGCATTGGTTGTTAATGCATGTTATATAATACATAAGAGAATGTACCAGTAAGTATTGTAATTTTGTGTGAATTGGTGATGAAGCCCCTGACAATGGTCAGAGAAGGGAGGTGGGGAATGAACTCCATTTGAGCTCTGCTGCAGGGAGCACTGAACCTGCAAAGTGGTATATGGTGGTAATGTGCAGCATTCGTGCTAAACATTTTAAGATGGTGACTGTTTTGAAATGACTGTAATTGTGATATTAGGGGAGGAAATAATACGCCCATCTGGTTCTGAGTAAAAGTGCACAAACTCTCTCCTTACTTTCTCTTCCCTTCCTTTTCTTACATACCTGTATATTGTTGCCTGGGAATCTGGAAACAATATCTTTTACAATAACAAAAACTGTTCTTAATAAAGAGAAGCCGTCTTCTACTTCTTAAAGGAGAAGAAATGTACTAACCCTAGAACCACATATGGAAGCTTTTCTCAAAACAAATACACAAGAAATTAGGCATTACATTGCCTTGTGTCCTAATTTAAGACCACAGCTATAAATAAATGCCAACTGGAAAGGTGAAGCGCTTCCATTGCCCTCCCCTTGCACACCATCACAAACAACCAGTCTCTGGCAAACCCCACACATACCTGAGGGGTGGGATATAACGTGGTTCTGTAACCACCTCCAACTGTGCCTGTTCCTTGGCAGAATTTGTCATGCAACTGGCCAGAGATGTAAGACTTTAAAACAAATCGCTGTTCTATAGCAGATATAGCCACATGCTGCAGTGGGATGGAAACATTTCTGGATTCTGGATTTTCTGCTTCTTAGTTCTTCCATATGTGTGACATTACAAAAATTAGAAGGGCTGAAAGAGTTCACTTAATTTACCGGGTATTGCTTTCTCTAACACTAGCAGATCCTTTGAGTATCGGAGAAGTCTCTTGTGTCACACAGAGAAATGTTGATTTCTTTACCTCCCCGTTGTTTAGTAATTCACAACCTCTTTCCACTGTTTTAAATCAAACTGTCCTTTAAAAATGTCTGTGCCTCATATAGTTAGTAGAAGAGAAGAGGGCAAGAAGGTTAGAGAAAATAAGTTCTGGACACCAGCATTTAAGAAGGATATTGACAAGCTGGAATGTGCGCAGAACAGGGTGACCAAGGTGACAAAAGGTCAAGCCTTATGAGGAGCGGTTCAGGGAGTTGGGTATGTTTAGCTTGCAGAAGACTGAGAGGTGATATGATAGCCGTCTTCAAATATCTGAAGGGCTGTCACATGGAAGATGGAGGTAGCTTGTTTTCCACTGCTCCAATGCATTCAAATACAAGAAAGGAGATTCAAATACAAGAAAGAAGACCTTCCAGATGGTAAAAGCTGTCCGGTAGTGGAATGGACTATTTCGGAAGGTGGTGGACTCGTCTTCATTGGAAAGTTTTAAAAAGGGTTTGATCAATTTATAATCTAATAAAACAACCTCCAATCCAGCTCGTTGTTGTTGTTGTTCAGTCGTTCAGTCGTGTCCGACTCTTCGTGACCCCATGGACCAGAGTACGCCAGGCACGCCTATCCTTCACTGCCTCTCGCAGTTTGGCCAAACTCATGTTAGTAGCTTCAAGAACACTGTCCAACCATCTCATCCTCTGTCGTCCCCTTCTCCTTGTGCCCTCCATCTTTCCCAACATCAGGGTCTTTTCTAGGGATTCTTCTCTTCTCATGAGGTGGCCAAAGTACTGGAGCCTCAACTTCAGGATCTGTCCTTCTAGTGAGTACTCAGGGCTGATTTCTTTGAGAATGGATAGGTTTGATCTTCTTGCAGTCCACGGGACTCTCAAGAGTCTCCTCCAGCACCATAATTCAAAAGCATCAATTCTACGGCGATCAGCCTTCTTTATGGTCCAGCTCTCACTTCCGTACATTACTACTGGGAAAACCATAGCTTTAACTATACGGACCTTTGTCGGCAAGGTGATGTCTTTGCTTTTTAAGATGCTGTCTAGGTTTGTCATTGCTTTTCTTCCAAGAAGCAGGCGTCTTCTGATTTCGTGACTGCTGTCACCATCTGCAGTGATCATGGAACCCAAGAAAGTGAAATCTCTCACTGCCTCCATTTCTTCCCCTTCTATTTGCCAGGAGGTGATGGGACCAGTGGCCATGATCTTAGTTTTTTTGATGTTGAGCTTCAGACCATATTTTGCGCTCTCTTCTTTCACCCTCATTAAAAGGTTCTTCAATTCTTCCTCACTTTCTGCCATCAAGGTAGTATCATCAGCATATCTGAGGTTGTTGATATTTTTTCCGGCAATCTTAATTCCGGTTGGGGATTCATCCAGTCCAGCCTTTCGCATGATGTATTCTGCATATAAGTTAAATAAGCAGGGAGACAATATACAGCCTTGTCGTACTCCTTTCCCAATTTTGAACCAATCAGTTGTTCCATATCCAGTTCTAACTGTAGCTTCTTGTCCCACATAGAGATTTCTCAGGAGGCAAATGAGGTGATCCGGCACTCCCATTTCTTTAAGAACTTGCCATAGTTTGCTGTGGTCGACACAGTCAAATGCTTTTGCATAATCAATGAAGCAGAAGTAGATGTTTTTCTGGAACTCTCTGGCTTTCTCCATAATCCAGCGCATGTTTGCAATTTGGTCTCTGGTTCCTCTGCCCCTTCGAAATCCAGCTTGCACTTCTGGGAGTTCTCGGTCCACATACTGCTTAAGCCTGCCTTGTAGAATTTTAAGCATAACCTTGCTAGCGTGTGAAATGAGTGCAATTGTGCGGTAGTTGGAGCATTCTTTGGCACTGCCCTTCTTTGGGATTGGGATGTAGACTGATCTTCTCCAATCCTCTGGCCACTGCTGAGTTTTCCAAACTTGCTGGCATATTGAGTGCAGCACCTTAACAGCATCCTCTTTTAAAATTTTAAATAGTTCAGCTGGAATATCATCACTTCCACTGGCCTTGTTGTTAGCAAGGCTTTCTAAGGCCCATTTGACTTCACTCTCCAGGATGTCTGGCTCAAGGTCAGCAACCACATTTCCTGGGGTGTATGAGACCTCCATATCTTTCTGGTATAATTCCTCTGTGTATTCTTGCCACCTCTTCTTGATGTCTTCTGCTTCTGTTAGGTCCTTTCCACTTTTGTCCTTAATTGTGGTAATCTTTGTACGAAATGTTCCTTTCATATCTCCAATTTTCTTGAATAAATCTCTGGTTTTTCCCATTCTGTTATTTTCCTCTATTTCTTTGCATTGCTCGTTTAGAAAGGCCCTCTTGTCTCTCCTTGCTATTCTTTGGAAATCTGCATTCAATTTCCTGTATCTTTCACGATCTCCTTCGCATTTTGCTTGTCTTCTCTCCCCCGCTATTTGTAAGGCCTCATTGGTCAGCCACTTTGCTTTCTTGCATTTCTTTTTCATTGGGATGGTTTTCGTTGCTGTCTCCTGTATAATGTTACGAGCCTCCATCCACAGTTCTTCAGGTACTCTATCCACCAAATCTAAATCCTTGAACCTGTTCTTCACTTCAACTGTGTATTCATAAGGAATTTGATTTAGATTGAATCTTACTAGCCCAGTGGTTTTTCCTACTTTCTTCAGTTTAAGCTGGAATTTTGCTATAAGAAGCTGATGATCTGAGCCACAGTCAGCTCCAGGTCTTGTTTTTGCTGAGTGTATAGAGCTTCTCCATCTTTGGCTGCAGAGAATATAATCAATCTGATTTCGATGTTGCCCATCTGGTGATGTCCATGTGTAGAGTCGTCTCTTGTGTTGTTGGAAAAGAGTGTTTGTGATGACCAGCTTGTTCTCTTGACAGAACTCTATTAGCCTTTGCCCTGCTTCATTTTGATCTCCAAGGCCAAACTTGCCAGTTGTTCCTTTTATCTCTTGACTTCCTACTTTAGCATTCCAATCCCCTATAATGAGAAGAACATCCTTCTTTGGTGTCATTTCTATAAGGTGTTGTAAGTCTTCATAGAATTGATCAATTTCGGTTTCTTCAGCACTGGTAGTTGGTGCATAAACTTGGATTACTGTGATGTTAAAAGGACTGCCTTGGATTCGTATCGAGATCATTCTATCATTTTTGAAGTTGCATCCCAGTACAGCTTTCGCCACTCTTTTGTTGACTATGAGGGCCACTCCATTTCTTTTACGGGATTCCTGCCCACAGTAGTAGATATGATAGTCATCCGAACTGAATTCGCCCATTCCTGTCCATTTTAGTTCACTGATGCCTAGGATGTCAATGTTTATTCTTGCCATCTCATTTTTTACCACATCCAGCTTACCAAGGTTCATGGTTCTTACATTCCAGGTTCCTATGCAATACTTTTCTTTACAGCATTGGACTTTCCTTTCGCTTCCAGGCATATCCACAACTGAGCGTCCTTTCGGCTTTGGCCCAGCCGCTTCATCAGCTCTGGATCTACTTGTACTTGTCCTCCGCTCTTCCCCAGTAGCAAGTTGGACGCCTTCCGACCTGAGGGGCTCATCTTCCAGCGTCATATCTTTTATATGCCTGTTGTCTTTGTCCATGGAGTTTTCTTGGCAGGGATACTGGAGCGGCTTGCCAGTTCCTTCTCCAGGTGGATCACGTTTGGTCCAAACTCTCCGCTATGACCTGTCCATCTTGACCTGTCCATAGCTTGCCTGAGTAATTCAAGCCCCTTCGCCACGACAAGGCAGTGATCCATGAAGGGGTCACTCCCCACCAAAAAGATAGCATATGAGTAATTGTCTATACACTAAAAGTCAATAGGGGGAAAGGCATCAAAGCACAGTATTTCTGGAAAAACTACAGGATCAGTGTGGATTGTGGCTAATGTTGTATATTCACAGCTTCCCAAACCAGTAGCGGGAATGCACGGGATGCAGAGTAAAGATGCAGTTGGAGCATGCCTTCGCTGCTCAGCTACAAAAGCTCTTGTCTTTCACGTAGTGGTTTTCACACACTCTTTGATATACACTCATTACATTTTGGCCTGAGAGGAATATTTGTGCCATAATTAAATTGTAATCTCTGTAGCCTAGAGAGCATTAATGTGATAATAATTTATACGTTTTAAATGGTAATTAAATTTTTCACTCTTTCAGTCTAAAGGGAGGATTTATTGCCTGGCAAATGTTTCTTGTTGGACTCCCCACATATAGTTCATTGCACCTTTTTTGTTTTGTTTTGAGAAGAAATCTATAAGCAAGTTTCTAATATGGATCATTCTTCTGAACAATCTTTTTGGCAACTGAAGCACATGGGAAATTCCCATGAAATTGGACTGGGTGGCTGTGCATATTTATTTAACAACTTTTGCCTAGAAAGCTTAAGAGGTTTCCTATTCCTGCTAGTCTAGTTAGCTGTGTCTGTAATGCAGAGGAGCTTGTGCTAAAAGGACTGGTGAGATCCTAAATGAAATGAGATTGATTCAAGACCCATCCTATTATTTATTTTACAGAAATATTCATATACTTTTGTTGTTGTTGTTCAGTCGTTCAGTCGTGTCTGACTCTTCGTGACCCCATGGACCATAGCACACCAGGCACGCCTATCCTTCACTGCCTCCCGCAGTTTGGCCAAACTCATATTCATATACTGCTACATCATTAAAAAATCCAACCAGTTTACAAGAATGCATATATACAATTAAAAAATATATAAATTTAAGATAGGAGACGTTCAACTAACTATCATAGAAAGCTGTTCTCTCAGTTGCTTGCATAAGCTTGGTGGCATAGAAGTTTTCAGCAGGTATTTTAAGGTTAAAACAGAAGGCACCTGCTAAATCTCTACTGGCAGAGCATTTCACAGGACTGGGCCAAGGACACGAAAGCCTCAGTTTCTTGTTGCTATTAGATGAGCTTCACAAACAGATATGACTGCATGTCAACTGAAAATGTATGATACCCATCATATCCAGTTACAATTATGGCCACTTCAGTGTCATGTGTTAGCTCCATATTATGTCAAACCCCTACTCAGATGCCACCCCCAAAATGTATCCATGGAGTGCAGGATGCTAATGATACTCATATGATTTTCAGTAGTGAAGAGTCCTCAAGTGAGTAGTGAAGAGTCCTCAATTTACAATTCTAATGGGAGTTATGGGGAAATGGCCAGGGAGAGATGAGGTAATCATGAATGGTGAACAGGATTCAATAGACACAGAGGTGGTAGGACAGGGCAGGGGGAGCGAATTAAGAAAGACAAAAGCTGTAAATAGATCCATCGAGTGTTGGCACGAAAAATTATTTTTGCTCAGGCAGGAGGAAGGTTTGGAAGGCACGATGGGGAGAAGGAAGCTCGGGGTTGCAGTGGTGCATCATCGTAAACTTTATTGCACTAGCCAAAGGCCATGGCATCATTCACAAAGGAAACAAAAACAACAATAACCATAAAAACCATAAAAACATCAGGGACTGCAAATACAATGAATCACGGTCACGTCTCCTAAAATTATTTGTTGCATACGATAGAATAGCAGGGGGTTCTCAGATAGAATGTGCCAGCTTAAATGTCCAAATCACCTAGTGGTGCATACAATGGCTAAGAGGACTAAACCCAGACCCTGAAAAGGCTTGGATGGGGGAGGGGAAAGGATTTGTAGCTTTCCAAATGTTGCTGCACTACAGCTTCCATCATGTCTGACGATTGGCAGTGCTGGTTGGGGCTGACTGGAGATGGGAGTCTAACAGCACCTGGAGGGACACACGTTTCCACTCCTGGCTTAGATGGAAAAGTTGTTCCAGCTGTAGTTCCCCCCTCCAAGTTACATTTAATGGGAAAACAGTATTAACTACAAGAACACTGGCAGCTCTTTGCCAGGGATCATTTTTAATCCTTTGTTTCTACACAGTTCACATACCTGGAACTGCCAGTGTTTGCTCATTGTTAGTTGCCTGCCAGATATATGTTTGTATATCTGAAAAGGGTGGTGTAATTCACCCGGTACTCATTTTAAGATGTCACAGAAGCCATGTTAAAGTCATGGGGAGGGGCTCAAAATGATCTCACGGAAGAAAACAAAGACTAGCGATGAGCTTTGAACTTGAAATTTCCCCATCCTTCAGATTGGGTTGGTTGCCAGAGAAACGACAGGTGGACAACACATGTACAGGTTAGAATGTAGTCCTGAGTGGCATGATGACAGTTGTGTGTTTAATGTATATAATCCAGGGTGCGCTTGTGCAACTGTTATAAATCCAGAAGCTCCTGTTCTTTGCCATATAGAGGTACAGAGAAATTTTGCAGGGAGATGTTTTCTTTATGTTTTCAAAGACTAATTATATACCACACTGCTCACCTCCAATGATTAGTTACAGGTTTGGAGGTGGCTTGATAAGAATTATTAAATATCCTTCATTGAGCTGTGACTAAAAGGTTTCTCAAATGGGTTATGAATTGACTAGGAAGCTGTTAAAAACTGATGGAATCTCCTACCCTGAAGAGATAGGATGCATTTAGGATGCATTTCAGACTAAGAGTGTCTGTAAGGTGACAATTATCTTACTCATTCCATCACAGATCCTAGGGTTGCTGCATTTAAATAAAAGCTTTATGGGACAACAGCGCCGCAGAACGGGAATTTGTTAACAAATCTTATTGTGCCTCCCAGGCTTTAAATAAGTTTCCATTGTATTCATAAGCGGTTAGTGCTCCACTTATTAGTTTGCGTTGAATTCTTGTTATCTATACTACTCTCTTTATTAACTTCATTTATCTTGCAATGTACTTCAAACACCTGTATTTTCAGTTGTGTTAATTCACGTGGTGAAGAAGGCACCTGCATGCTAAGTCTCATTGTACACTAAAGAAGCTGTCGCTTGTCAATTCAAAACTCAGGTGGGCCAATTCTGTGATTCAGCTAAGATGGCTGCTGCTACAGCAGGCCATACGTCCGGATTTCCCCAGACATTACCAGGATTTCAAAGGCGGTGCTTTGTCCTGGATCTCAGGCAAGTCAATCGGAAAAACACTATTTTGGCGTTTGTAAAAAAGAAAAAGCTCAACAACTTTCTGGTGTCCTGGTTTTTAGTTGGTATCCTATCTTCTTCCAGCAGCAGCAGCAAAAACACTAGCATTCCCTTAGCTGGAAGCCATCCACAAAAAGTAATTTTAGTCCATTATTTATTTATTTATTTCCTATTTTTGTTCTTTAAATTTCCCCAAAGACCCCCCCCCTACAATTTAGCACATTAAAAACAACAACAACACATACTTCTTTCGTTATTTAAAAGTATCAATGCTCAATTGAGCCAGCAGGATTTCAGAAAATGACCAGTCCCCACATAAAATGGGGGGCGACGTTTGCGTGGTCGGTGCCGCCCCCTGAATTCCTGGGCGACACCTGGTAGTTTGGCTGGCTGCACCCTCCCCCAGAAGGGATACCTGGGGTCTCTGCCTACCCAGTTAACTGTACAATCCTGCCTGGGGGAGGCGTTGCCAAGGGATTGGCCAGGTAATGGGAGGGACTACCCAGCCCACACAATAGAGAGGTAGCTTACCTGAGAAGCAGCAGTCAGCTCCAGAGCTTCTCCCACCCTCCACTCCCTCAATTAACGCTTACTTTACAGGTTAACCTTTTTTCCACAGGCACACAGGCACGCAGGCGCTGCTATGCCAAGGCCACTGTTGAAGGGCCGGAAAGGAATTTCCCTGCATTGGCAGGTTTCGCCTTTCCCGTAACAATTCATCATAACTTTGGCGGTTTCGGGCCTTAGGTGGAATCCTTTAGTCATCTTCCTAAAGGGGGGGCGTGGGGCGGTGACTCCACACCCCCAGTGTGGCGGCAATAACAGGGTTCCCCATTAAAGGGGTATTGGGGGGAGGCATTGTCCATATGCCGAGAGGTTGTCATTGCTCTCCCCCACCAGTGGCGGCAGGTGGGGGGCGGGCTATCTGCTTGAACATATGTTCTCCAGAGCCAGCCCAATCCCCACACATTGTGGATTACCCTGCAGTTTCCCAGATCCCCTGCTGGGGGGCTGGCAAGGATAAACTCCCAATGCCTGAGCCAAGGTCTCCCTACATCTGAATCTTAATAAAGTTGTGGCCAATTTTAATCCCATAGCACGTTGTCTTGTGTCATTATTCTGCTCGGGGGTCACCTGGGGTTTAGGGGACTCTGTCTGTCCACGCAAATGATGCATTAGCAACCCAGGACTGCAGCATGGACAAATAATAGCACTGCCCATATTTTCATGTTGTCCAGTTTATGAGCTTAAGAAAACAACACAAGCCTAGATGAAAGTTTACTTAGAGCGTTACCACATAGCAAATGTCAAGAGGCAAACATGAGGTGGAGATATGTTAACTTTGCTAAGACAGTAGGCAAATTTACATACTTTAGGTATAGCTTACAATGTGATACCTAGTGGTCAAAACGAGATCACTAGCTAATGGAGCATTAAGAGAAAACTTGAGGAAAATATTTTCCACATCCTGAATCGCTTAACTTCTTTATACTCCGTGACAATATGACAACGTCTATCAACTCAAATAAGCAACCTCTGGCATCACACACACTTATTCAAAACATGTGGTGGTGAGTCAAAACCAAGTAACAAAGGCGTTTATTTTCCTACAAGGTCTGAGGGATTCATAAAATATTACTCACATATTTGTGGCATCCCTACATGTTATTCTCACGAGCTGAAGAGAATGCCACTTCTTCCATAACAGTGCAATTGAGCTGGACACCAGGATTCCTGAATTTCATCTCTTCACTTCAAGTACACAATGTGGAACCCTTGAAGATTGTGATAATTCTGCTTATTCATTGCTGGGCGGATAATATATACAGAGTTCAATGTGACAGATGTCAGCGCTGGTGGATTGATTTAGTAGAAGGTTGCTGATTTTTAAGAAATTTGATATGATCACCTATCTGAATTGAGGTGTGACCTCATTTCACTCAACTGTTCATGAATATCATAGTAACCCTGAACTCATGACAATAAATACAATTTTGGATTAGTTTTAAATCAAAGTCTCCTGTCTCTCACACACACATACACACCCCACATGAATCATATTATCCTTCACCGTGTCCATAACTGAATCATGCAGAGTTTAAAAGTGGATTGCATGAAGTACCGGTAAACACAAAACAGTTAAGGATTACAAGAAGAAAGACTTTACCAGAAGCTTAAAGATTTGAAATATCTTAGTAAAGCTGCTTTCTGAAAACTTGTTTTCGCAATTGTGCATGTACAAGACAACTGTAGGTTGAGAGGAATGGAGATAAATGGGGAGGGGAGGCTGAAATGTGAGAGACTGGATGGCGTGCTAAAAAGCATTTAGATAATTTTTGAATCCAAGCCTTTCTTCAGTATTTATGCACACCTGCTGTCGGTGCCCACTTTTTCTCTTATGAAACATTCCAGCGCTTATCATTTCATCTGACTTCTGTTCCATGTAAGGGCCAGACCCTGCAGCTGCTTCACACACCAAACTGAAACAAGTCAATTATCCAAGGTTCTGTAGTGAAGGTATATCCAGGGCCTTTAATGCACCTGAGCTCAGTGTAGATTGGTTCAATTGTTTGTGTGATATGGTGTTTTTTGTTTTTTTTAAGTTCTCTACACTGAAATTATTTCAAGGGAGGAATAATGTTGGATGTGAAATAGACCTTTGAATACTGTGCGTTGTGTGATAATATGCTACCCTTTTCCTTAGCATGCACCTTTTCGGGGATATATATGTTTAAATTCCATGTTGAATTTGTATACACAACCTCTCTGCATTATTGTACTCAAGGTAATTTACAAGCCATAGAAATGCCAGAGCAGGCAACAAAAATTATCTGGTGATCCTCTAACAATTCAAAACAGAACAGATTTCTGACTTCTACCAGACCTTCCTGGCGCTCCTGCTTCTTCCCTTTGCTGGAAAGCTTCTCAAGTAGTCATATGATTGGCCAGACATAGTGCTGGTCCTGATGGACTTCCAAGCAGAGACTTGGCAGCCCAATTGCTCTCCATGCTGGCCCAGGCAGCCATCTTCCACAGACTGGCCAGCTCACTCCAAATAGTCCCATCTCAGATCCCATCTCGGAACCATGTTCTTGCTTTGATGGAAGAGGGGTGGAGGGTGGCAGCAAGGCAGATTTAAGCATTGAGGGGGCAGGAGAGAGAAAAGGGGGGGGTGAAGTGAGCGTGGGGAGCTCGAGGAGCATCTGCACCCACAAGGGAGACGGTTATTTAACCCCCTTTCATTTTTAACTAGGTCCTGTGGCACATCGAAGAGTAACAAATTTATTATGGCATAAGCTTTGGTGGATTACAAACTGCTTTGTCAAATGCACAATGTATTATCCTGAGTTGCAGGTATATCCATAGGTCACTGTGGAGAAGATTGATAAAAAGTTAGATTAGATGAAATGAAATGCAGAAAGGTGCAGGCAGTGATAATTATGTACTTTAACAGTGGTAATTCACAAAACAGTCCAACTGATTGCTTCCTATGCTCCATTGGGACTTGTACAACTGCTCTAAAATGGGAACTTTTGGATTCTGGTGGGTTGCAATCCTAACTAGTTCTGTGCCATCTGATAGTCTGCTAAATGTTCATGAAAACACTTAGCTTTCATTCTTTTGTTCATACACCTCTCCTCAGCCCAAGACTACAAACACAAAATGTTATGGAGGGTGGGAATGGCAGATAGAAAGCAAAACAAGGACAGTTTCCTCTTTGCCCTCCCCCAAGGATCCTTTCAACATTCCCCCTCCTTCCTACACTCTCCATGACTTATTGTGTGCCCCCACTTGTGCAAAAGTATTCCAGACCCTGTTGCCATTATTGACTGCAGCATTGTAGATGAGAAAATAGGGGTGTGGGATATCTTCCTTCTTCCTTTAATTACTGGAATGCAATCCATCCAAAATATGTCTTCCAAATCCAGGGATGTCCATCTCAGATCAGATGAGCCAAATCATGTATTTTAAACAAGTGCTTTTTCAGTTCTCTCTCTCTCTCTCTCTCTCTCTCTCTCTCTCTCTCTCTCTCTGTGTGTCTCTCTCTCTCTGTCTCTCTCTCTCTCTGTGTGTGTATAAACTTACACCACATGATCTAACATGACTATTTTATATGTAGGGCTATGGCTATGGAATTACCTTACCTCCTAAATTGAGGAGGAGCCCCAATCCTGTCACGCTCAGGACAGAGTGCAAAACACATCTTTTTCAGCAAGCGCCCTCCATTTTGAGTTATGCAATGGCTACATATGCTTGGAAGTCAACCAACTGGAGAAAAGGATCCCTCCATGGTAAATGGGTTTAATCAGCAGGTAATGGATGGTTATTTTCCTTAAGTACTTCCAACGTATGTAATGGTACTCAGGAAAAAAGAGCTTCCACTACTTGGTTCATAGACAAGGGCTTCTACTAGAACGAAAGGGAGGCATAAAGGTTTTCCTCCTCTCCCTCAGAGTTCTAGCTTATGGCAAATTGTCTCAGCAAGCTGATATATTCCCCATCTGCATTTCACCCAGACACGTTGCCCTTCATTAGTGTTTCATATAATTGCCCCTCTGGGTGTTTGGTAGGCGAAATGTTACTTATGCCTGTGCTTTTCAGAAGATCTGCCCACACTGAGCTAAGCCTGAGAGAAAGATGAGTAAATTAAGATGAACAGATACTACTTCAAGGAACATAGTTTGCTTATCTATATTATTTTCTTATCCGATGGGTTTATCGCCTGCTCTTTAAAAATTTTTTTTAAAGATCTGCCAACAAATTTGTTTTCTTTATTAAAAACTTTGGAAACCAACAAAGTATTGCCCTAGGGTTATCACATGTGACTATTGACTTTGAAGATTACCAGCCTGGGGCTGCAAGGCCCACTGAACTCACTGAAGCTTACTTCTGAGTAAACATACATAGGATAGTGCTGAAAGTAAAACTGTACCACAGTGGAATGAGAGATTTGCTCATATGTGGAAGTAATGCCACCCACATGCATTGGAGAGCCTCCAGTCTGTATGAATGTTACACAAGCACATCCATTGTCGTGCCAGCAGAAGCCTTGGGGGTGGTGGTGGTGGTGGTTTACTGGGATACTTTTCCACATCTCTAAAACTCTTCTTCTTCTTCAAAATGTCATTATTCTTAACAGGCACTATACTTAGGAATTTTGGCTATTTCAATTTTGGGTGCTTCTAGTTGGGGGCTTAATATTATAAGTGGTTTGTTCAGAAATTGCAACTTGATAATTAGAAGCAGGGCTCATTCAACATTGGATTTTGTTTTGTTTTGTTTTGTTTTGGGAGGGATTCTATGAGAAAAGACAGGCTGATTTTTTGAGACCAAGGGAAGATCCACACCATACATTTAAAGCACATCCAATTCACATGACTTCCCAGGGGTATTTTGGGGGAGGCATGTGCCATAAATGTACGGAACACTGTGGAACACTGTGGAACACTGTGGAACACTGCAAAAAAACAAACAAACCCTGCATGCATGATGAGCCCTCATCCTACAGAAAACACCTGCCTGGAAGCACTCTTTGTTTGCCTCATCAAAATACCTTTCCTGGGATTCACTATGGCAGATGTTGTTGAACTGCACTTCCACCAGTCCCATCCAGCATGGAACAATAGCCAGGGATGTTGGGAATTGTAGTTCAGCATATCTGGAGAGCCATAGCATGAGCAGAGTAAATTTCATCTCTAAAACAGCTAAATTACAGCCCAGGCAAGACAGATGGCTATCGTGACAGCACATCCCATGGGAAGTTTGGCATCTATCCTCCCTGGCTAACCAGGGCTAAGAGCCTTCAAGGGCATGGGGACAGCCAGACTGAAGAAGGTCTGTAAACTTAGTATTGCTAGCTGCAAAGGGGAGAAGCTCCTGAATATAAAACAATATACATGATTAGTTTGATGACTGCCTCCATGCCTTCTTAATTGCAATGCCAGACTCAGGTGGACAAACATTGTCAGTTCACACAGAAGTGCTTTCATATAATCATGGGCTCCAATTTTGGCCGGGACCATCCAGATTATTTAGTGTAATAGTTAATCCAGTCCTGAAAGTGATGTGTTTTACCAAGCCACAAACCAGGCTAGCAGGAGCAGCAGTTGTCTTAAAACTTCTCATTATACAGAAGGGGAGGCTGTGGAGCGGGTGGGAAGGAAATGTAGCGTTCTGATGAGGAACGTCGGAAAATCATATTGCATGCCAACTGCTCTACATATGACAAGTGTCAAGTTTTAAAGAAGGAAGCTTTTGAATTATACATGAAATATCAAAACGACAGGACAATTGCTTTAAGCGCTGGAGAAGTGTGCCTCGTGTTTGCGCAACAAATTGCTTCAAGTTTAAACTTTCAGACAGCTGCTCAAATGCTTTTGGATAGAGTGCCTTCATGGGAAATGTAAGTCCAGAAGGAACATTTTAAATAGAATATCCAAACTATGTCATATCTCACTTCTCAATCTTACTGAGCTTACTGCCATGAATCCAGCGTGCATTTCCAGATGGGGCCTGTAGAAATTAACAATGGCTGAGGCGACGTCTGCTCATAACGCAGCAGCTGCTAGCAGAAGGGAAGGAGCCGGCTAATATTTTAATATCCACATATCTACATCTATGTGTACTGTATATCCCTGCATTTAACGCTTTCATCAGCCAGACTATACAGTGGATATTTCAAAATACACCACTCCTTTTCTCCAGGTAAATCAACAGAGCTTAAAACAAGAGCGTGTTGTTATTCAAAGCACCCCTGGAGGAAGGGGGGGGGAGAGGGGAGTGGGGTTAAGAGAGAGAGAGAGAGACTGGTGTTAAAACATTTATGTCTTGCTGCTGTAAAAATTACTCATCTTTAATAAAATGTCTACAGACTGTACAATTCACATTTGCACAACAGGAGTCTGGTTCTCCCTCCCTCCCCTTTACTGAAAATATACAAAAACAGGTGGCTGGGCTGCCCAAGAAATTCCATTTTAAATGTTTACTTGTTTTCAGGTGCACTTAGGAATGTCGAATGGTCTTCTAAGGACTGTACAGTATTACAGGCTGCCACAGTAGAGCTTTGTTTTCTGCAGACGAAAAAGCAATGCAGCTTTCTTTTTAGCACGTTTGACAGTTCAGTCCTCAGGATCTTTACTCAGAAATACGTTCCACTGAGTTCAATGGAGGTAAGGGTGTATAAGATTACAGCCATCATATTGGGGTTTTTTTCCTTCATATTTGAGCTTTCAAAGAATATATGTAATGCTTTTTAGTGGCTTTTTAGTGATGTAAATCCCACTTCAGTGTAAAATTTGTTTAAAACAATAGCCCCCAGAACTAGAAGATATTTACCTCTCCTCTTTTTATTATTAAAAAAAACCATTTCATTCTCAGCTATGTAAATTGATTTCATATAAGCTCTATGGTCCCAGTCCAGAGTCCTCTTTTGTGAGCTACGATGGAGGTATTGCCAAATCTGTCCCATGCGTTTCAATGGAGAGAGCCCATCCACATGGCAAAGGGATTTGAGTGGCTGGGATTCCTCTCTGCATCTATCAGAACCGCCAATCTCAGACCAGATAAATCAGGTCTGGGAGTCTATGGCTGCAATCTGGACACACTTTCCTGGGAATAAGCACCATCAAACTCTTCTGAGAAGACAACATAGCATGCACTATTTAGAGAAATCTTAGAAACATTTACAAAATCTTCTTAAAACGTACAGTTGTTTATCACACTCACATATTATTATTTTTTGCTTTTCAGCAAATGAAAAGCATTGGTTTTGTTGCATGTCACTCAATAAAATAATAATTTAACATAATGCAATGAAATATTTTTCCTTTGAAAAACTTGGTGTATCTGTTTTCCAAACCTTGACAATATCAAGGTTCTCCATCTGTCCCACGGAGGTCCTTCCCGCACTCCCAATGCATTGCTCTAATTAGATTTAATGTGTGGTTATGCTGGCATTCTTTGGCAGGCTAGACTTCTGTGAGGGTTTTTTGGCTGGGATTCTGTGAGTCGCTTGAATGGTTTTGCCACCACAATTGACATCATTGCCTGTGACACTGTGATGACACAAAGTATGAGCAAAGCAAATTCCATCTCTGAAACGGTTAAATCACATAACCTTACAAGTGATAGGATCAAATACTTGCAGTATGAGGATTTGAGGGAAGAGAGGGAGCATACTGGTTGGTATGTTGAACATATGATCCCAAACACTGAAAGATCTCTACATGTGATCTGGCCAGGGTGTGTGGGTGTGTGTAGGGAGGAATCTTGCATGACAGAACTGAGAAGTTCTTTCTCTTGTAGGGTCTCAAGAATATATTGTATGGTATTTTTTGCTTATTTCAGTTATGCATGCTTATATGTACAGGTAAGAATTTTGAAACAAGTATCTGGTTCCAATGGAATGTAATCTACTGTGCTTTCCCCCTTAGCAAAATGTATATCTAAATGAAAACTCAGACATCTTTCCAAGCAGTACGCGTCTCTCCTTCTGCTAATATTTTTACCAGATATGAGCTCCAGCTTCAAATGAGGAACTACAGGGCAATGGAGACATATGGCTTTTAGAATATGTGCCAGATCCATCTGACATCATAATGGAGATTTGAAAGTTGGGGCAATTGACTCAAATAAATAATTGGGTAATCTAAGGAAGGTTGCTGGAAGGGCATACTTCTTTCCAAAGACCAGGGCTGTGCAAAACTGGTACTTACTTTTTTTTTTTAAAGACACATCCTACCACAACGATCAATATCATGGACAGATGTACCTTTGGCTCCACAAGAAGCATAATGTTGCTGCAGTGAGCACCTGCAGATATGTTCCTTCTCATAGATGTCAGATGCCTTTCTCCCCTCTTTGTATGAGTTTGCATGTGTAAAATTAATTGGGCCTACTGAACCCCACAGCGGGAATAACCAGAGCACAGTAGACGGCAAATTGCATGAAACTGTTACTCAAATATGAAGATAGCCGTCGTGAGTCTGTCGCCGTACTCGCTCTAGCCAACGGAGGTCCCGCTTCGTTTTCTGGAGCCCCTCGGTGAACTGTTCATCCTCCTAGCTCAGCACTGTTTACATTCATCGGCAGCGACTCTCCGGGGTTTTAGAGGATGCTGGCAATTGGACCTGGGACCTTTTCCAGGCAAAGCAGATGCTCTGCCACCAAGCTTTGGCCTTGCCCACATGCTTCTCTCCACACACCTGAGTCATTTAAATATAAATACAGAGAGAGGGAGGGAGAGAGAGTCTGACAAGTGATTTGGGAAGTTATGTATGTGCAGAGTCCTCTCCTTTCCATAGGTAACAACATGACTTCACATATAACCAGGTCTCACATGATGCCTTGTATCCATTCTCGAAATGCAAGATACATTACTGTGGTGCAGAATCGACAGACTATAGTTCAGCTCATGTTCAAAGCAGTAATTGAAATGTATGGTGTTTATTAAGCACCCAGATGTTTGCAATCTGAGGTACAACTGTAGTGGATGAGAAGGGGGGGAGGGAGAGAGCTGTAATTTGCTGCCTACCATCTGAGCTGTAGCACATTCATTTCAATAGCTTTATTTATCTTCTTCCTCATAAAAAAAGCCTTCATACTGTAAATTTATTGAATGCTTAATGGCCTAAAAATATGGGGTTCATTAGGGAATGAAGTATTTATTGCAGTGTTAATTAAATAAAAGCATTGTAATCTCTCCAAATTGAACAATTATGCTCATTCGAACATTTTTTAAACAGAAAATCTTTTATGCACTAATTGAGTTGCGTAATGAAAAGCACGTGCAATAGAAACTTTAATCAAAACAAACACTGGAATTATTTGAACCTTTTTTTTAACAATATAAAATGCCTACCTCACTTTTTTTTAAAAAAGAAAATGAAAAAAGTGAGAGACAACAGCCAGATTAGTTTCAAGACTCGTGACCTTTGAGTGTGGTATATTATTTCTAAGCTGATAGGCCACCCTCACATACCAGTTGGCTAACCCTTTAAACATCAAAGTTACTGCTTGGCTACCAGCCTCAGACCATGACAGCCTGGCGGAAAGCCCAAAACCTGACAGCCTGGCTCTAGGCCCTACAGCTCGAGCTGACAGGCTTTTCTGCAAAGGTCTGATGAATGGTTTCTGGCAGCTTGTGCTGCATTCTGACTGACTGTGCGAATCGTATTCAGTCACAAATATGTGCATGGAACCTCCACAGGTCTTCAGTGAGTATGGCTCTCTGCCTAATACTCGGATGAACTGCATGTTCACACCCAGGTTTATTTTATATGGTTCCATTGGATTTTTGTGTCTTGCTGCTTCATCACACCGTAGCTCCCTCCGCCATAGTTCAGAGGCCAGGGATTGTGTGTATGCAAAGATACTTTGAAACGGATGCACTTTTGCCACCCCACCCCCCACTTACCCACCCAAATATCAGCCTTTGGGCTCCTTCTCTGTGAATATATTCTTCACACAGAGATAGCTGTTGCTAAGCAATTACTAGACAAGGTAATTTACAGTCGTGCATGCTTCAAATTATTGCAGTTTTGCTCCTTGGCAGCACAGTCTGAAATTAGCTAGGTACATCCATCCATAAAATAGTTTCACTCCAAGGTCTGAATACAACGTTGATAAAATGAGACAGGATTGCAAAATATTTTGGCTGTGTTCCTGTCAGTGTTCTGGAGGCAGCATGTAGCCCAAACGCTTCTCTTTTTGCAAAGCTCTGTCTATTATTTGCTCTTGCTTCAGCATTTAAGATGGATACGAAAGGGAGAAAGGGAAGGGATATTTTTTTTAAGATCTGTTTCCTTGACGAAACAATATAATTGTGTTGTGAAGGGAGTGGTCGTTATTTGACATCTGAAAATTTCCAGGGGTCATTAAGAGATTTGATTATGAATAATATCCACAAAAGCTGGTATTTTTCTGGTCATATAAACCATAGTTAAAATGCATATTGTCGGTGCATTCATGAATGTGCTTCAGAAGCAAATTCCTGCTTGCATTATCTTAAAAATGAGCAATTATTTATAGGAATATTTCCAGGAATCTCACAGAATGACTAAACATATATAGATCTATTAATAAAAACAGACTTACCTGAATACAAGTTTGGGGTGGGGGTGGGGGCATGTAATGTTGTTAGGCACAGCAGACATGTTTTGCTCTTGAACTGCAGTGTAAACTTGAATCAAGTTCTATAGGGTTTGATCTTTGTGGATGCAGGAAAGCAGGAGGGAGATGAATTCTTAAATGCAAACACACTAGAAATAGGGTTTACTCAGTTCAGTAGATAAAATTAGGTTTAGACTTAAGCCTAGCATCTAGTACTGAATCTTCTCAGTGACCATTTTCACACATTTATCCTCCTTTGTAGGCCTATAGGCTACTCTTTATGTTGATCACCCAAAGAGCACAGTCTTGTTGCTATAAAATAGCTGAATCAGTCATGTGATTTGTAGCTCAGCTAACTCCCTGTCTCCTCCATTGACAAATCAGGAGTTGGGATTCCAAAGGCCAAAATTTGTGAATCTCCACCTCATGCATTTCATCAGAAGAAAGCCTTTCCAAAAGCAACAATAGAGCTCTCAAATGTCTTCAAGTCTCAATATCGGATGAGATTGCCAGGACTCAGCCAGCAGTTAAGAAAGTGTACAAAATTTTGTTTTGTGTTGCTTTGAGGGCCTTCTGGCGGTTCCCTCACTGCTAGAAGTGAGGTTACAGGGAACCAGGCAGAGGGCCTTCTCGGTAGTGGCACCCGCCCTGTGGAATGCCCTCCCATCAGAAGTCAAGGAAAAAAACAACTACCTGACTTTTAGAAGACATCTGAAGGCAGCCCTGTTTAGGGTAATTTTTTATGTTTGATGTTTTATCGTATTTTTAATATTTTGTTGGAAGCCACCCAGAGTGGCTGGGGAAACCCAGGCAGATGGGCGGGTATATTATTATTATTATTATTATTATTATTTGCCATGCATTTTTCAAAGATCACACATTTGTTGCATTATTCATTTGGTAAGATACCAGTTGTTTTGTTACCTATTCATTTTGATGGCTGCTATTGGTGACAGCCCCCATCACCCTAAATGCCCCAGATATTCTGTTATTCTGGGACAGTGTCACCAAAAATAATAATAAAAAAATAAAAAGGAGTCTGCCATTCAAAAAATTGCATCCTTTTTTTGTAGCTTGGAATGGCACAACATGTGGGGCATTTGCAGGGGCGGGGAGGCAGTCACACAAGTAGTCACCCATCTCAAGTCTGCCAGTCATCTTGAGTAAGTATACTTGGGAGTACCATAAATGTACCCTTTGAACACATTTGTATATCTAGAAGAGGGACTGGATGAATGCCATTCAGTCCAAATTTTCATTCACTCCAAACTGAAAGCACACCCCAGAGGACATCAGTGGCAGTTTTTAAGACCATTGGGTATTTGAAAGATAGGAGTACAGTGGTACCTCAGGTTACAAACACCTTGGGTTACAAATGCTTTGGGTTACAAATACTTCAGGTTACAAACTCCACTAACCCGGAAGTAGTACCTCGGGTTAAGAACTTTACCTCAGGATGAGAACAGAAATCGCTCAGCGGCGGCGCGGCGGCAGGAGGCCCCATTAGCTAAAGCGGTACTTCAGGTTAAGAATGGATTCAGGTTAAGAACAGAGCTCCGGAACGAATTAAGTTCGTAACCAGAGGTACCACTGTATAAGTATGCAAATGTGTTGTGTTTCCATACCAATTTTCCTGTGGGTGTGGAAAGAGACGACTGCTAGCTCAAAGATAAAGGAGGGGTGCTAGTCCCTTAGCAATACAAAGACAGCATGAAAGTCTAAGAGCATTAGCAGCTTTTTCCATTACATGCTGTTCATTTTCAGCTGTTCGATTTGTAAGTTCTATACTAATCAAACGAGACATTCATATGGTCCAAGTAAAGATAACGCTTGCCAACGCGTTATGACACCAACAAATGAGTAGATAACAGCTAATGCAATTGGGTAGACCCCTGAGAAGACTCTGCTGTAACATTTTTGTGGCATTACAAAAGAGTGCTTCATCTCCACTCACTCAGAAACTGTGAAGAAGAAGAAATAGCCAAGGAAGTTTTTACTTTGAGGGATTGTTCTTATTCTTCTCATATTATCCCAACTTTCTGCACATCACAGAGCTGCCTGTTTTTCTGTCGAACCTTCTATATATATTAGTCACCATTCAGCCTAGTCCTCTGGGTGACGCAACACAAATAAGATAATACACAAGAGGTCCGGAGGGTGGCAACATGAGAATGGGCCTTTTCTGTGGTAGCTCCCCATTTGTGGAATGCTGTTTCCAGGGAGTCTTACATAGTGGTTTCATTATATAGCTTTAGATGCCAGGCATTATTATTGGACACTCTTGTGCACTTGTGAAACTCCCATCTGTATTATGTAGTGATGGGGTGAAGTTTGACAATGTGGGTGGAGGGACTGGATGTTGACATTTCATTGATGGAAATGCTCCAGAGTCCTTTCTGCTTCCTCCTTCATTTTGCCTAAACTTGTTTGGGGGAGTGGGAGAAGGAAAACCACCACTAAACCCTAATATCCTGGCTCGATCACAGATCATCCATAGGAAAATTGTTGGTCACCCCCCCAAGTTCGCAAGACTTATCTGTTATCGACAACAAAACTGAACCTTTAACGTTATTGGCCCCGTCCTGTGGGATGTTCTTCCAACAGAGGTACAGCAGGTGCCTTCTGTTTTAACCTTTAAAAGCCTGCTGAAAGTTTTCTATGCCACCAAGCTGATGCAGGTAATGAAGAAAACATATTTCTGTAATGGTTAGTTTACTATCTCTGCTTTTAAATGTTTTATATGCTTTTTATTGTTTGTAGATATTGTTGTAGTAAACTGCTTTGGCATGTGTTATGATGTAGCATTTCTTGGATAAGTCCTCCTACATTTGGCCTTTGGATATGTTGTATGAATGAATGGATCTTTTTTTGTGTGTGTGTCAGCCATCGGCCATAGCAATAAAACAACAATACGATACACAAAGAATAGAAATAAAAAGTCCATTATATTTAGATATGTCAAGCTGCCCTGCGTTAAAGGTTGCGGAACCAAAGGTTGTGTGGAAGGCAAACGGCTAAAACAGTTCATTGAAGCAGCAGGAGGAAAGATTGACTGGCAAGGACAATGGGACAGTTCCTGGAATCTCTGTTTGGAATATTATATGTATTACTTTGCGAACTCCTTCCATCTCTCTGTCAGAAAGCCATCCAAGCTGCCTTTGCCAATCTCAGGCAGAATACTAAACATGAGACATGAATTTTGGCCAACTCGCTTTCAATCATT
The DNA here is from genome assembly GCF_009819535.1 of Lacerta agilis. NCBI lineage: Eukaryota > Metazoa > Chordata > Lepidosauria > Squamata > Lacertidae > Lacerta > Lacerta agilis. The sequence continues at coordinate 78,509,103 of NC_046313.1, read as the reverse complement.
TTTTTGGGTGGGTGGGGTGGTGGCAAAACGAAACCACCTGAAAGATTCCTGGGGTGAGGTGGGGAAAGAAGAAATCCCCACACAGTTTCCCCGGGCAGAGAGCTGCTTTATCTTACTTAAATTTACAAGGTGGTCAAAGGCTTTCTACTTTTTCCTTTAAAAACTTTTCTTTTTAAGCCATCTGCTTATCAAAGTGGTGCAAGGCATCCCACCACCCAAACTTGCTGGAATGCCTTGCTAGCAACATTATGCCACATCACATTGCACTGCATCCCTCTTGAGCCAACAGGAAGGCTGTATGAAGCAATCTGCATGGCTTTTTTTGAAGGGCCTTCATGTAAAATTTCTACAGTTTCTAACAATATATGTTACATAAATACTTGAATAAAGTCGTGCGTGTGTTCATTTTTAAGGTGACTCAAGACTCCATCCCTGCTATTTATGCCATGTAAGGTTGTATTGGGAGTTAGATTGGCATGAGTGCATCTGAACTCCTTCCCGTGTACATTTATAGCATTCGAGATATGCCAGCCATGATTTACAGTCAGTTCTCAGCGACTTCATTGCAGATGAAACCAGGAAATGAAGCAACTTGTCCAAGACTACAAAGCAACTCAGTGGCAGAGAGTATTCAGCGTTTTTCTTTTTCTTTTTTAAAAATAACAATATTCAGAGCTTGTTGCACAAATCCAACAGCTGTTTTTGTTCCATGAATGGGTGTGCAGCACTCATGTACAATTCTCAGCAATTTTAAGTACTCCAGAGCCACAGCCATTTGCAGAGTATGGAATTACAGCAGTGTTTATATTTCCATGTGAAAACCATTGATATGATGACTTAGTCATTTATGTAACATTAGAGGATAGATGAAGATGGGGATCCTGGCTCTTTTCCATCTTCAAACATGCCTAATGTTTGTAACATTACACTGCTTTTTCCTCTTGCATTGATGAATTTGTGATTAATGAGGTTTTATCATAAAATACTGTACACAACTATAAATCACATGCAATTATGTGTGCAGAAACAAACTAAAAGATATTTACTTTGGAGCACAAAACGTTGATTTGGCCACCGTTGCTGGTTACACACAACTGAATTTGGTAGATTTTTCAAGAAAAACAAAGTAATTAAATAATAGTAAGGAAACTTTCGTATCCAAACTGAAAAGCCCCCAAGTTACTTATTACTCATCTCTGTAAAATATAAATAAAATAAATTCATGCATTTTGTTGCTCTACCACTAAATATGTAAACCTTCATCCCCATGCAATCTTTTTAAGGAATCACAATAATTGGTGTTTTTTTTAAGTGTTCCATTTTATCAATTTCTGTGGAAATTCACAGATAGCAAATAGGAGCATAATTTAGTTCCAATATGTAAACAGGTCAGGCTTGGGCGGGGGGAGGTGGCAGAGAATTAATCTTACCAGATTTCAATAACTTTGCACAAAAAACCAAAACAGATCCATAATATAGCAGTGCATGTAACTGATCTTAAATGTTTTGTTGTTACATACTACATGTGAATAAATGTGTATGCAAGGGCCTAAGCTACAAATAACACTAACTGTTTTACATTATTATAATTAGTATTTATATTTGTTTATGGATTGCTTCCTATAATGCATCTCAGTGATTTACAATTCATTTTCAATTACATCACACACACACCCTTTATTTAATCACAGGTGCAGAGGGAGGTGATGTTCCTTGGGAACACAGCATGGCAAGGAGACCTTTTATGTTCCTAAGCCTCACTGCAGAGTGGGAGGTGGTTTTTTGTTGCAATCATCATAGGGGTAGTTGCTATTTCCAAAGCAACTACTCTATTCCGAACTTAAAAATGGAAAGCGTAATGCTGGTGGTCAACAAAAGAGGTTGAAAGACTCTCTCAAATCTAAAAAAAAATGCAGTATAAACACTAACAACTGGGAAACACTGGCCTGCGAGTGCTCCAATTGGAGAACAGCTTTTACCAAAGGTGTCGTGGGCTTTGAAGACACTCAAACTCAGGACGCAAGGGAGAAACGTGCTAAGAGGAAGGCATGCTTGGCAAATCCACACCGTGATCAACTCCCGCCCGGGAACCAATGTCCCCACTGTGGAAGCATGTGTGGGTCCAGAATTGGCCTCCACAGTTACTTACGGACTCATTGTTAAAACCGTGTTTATGGAAGACAATCTTACTTGGTTACATCGCCAAAGAAGAAGAGGGCCAGGGCCAGCACATCAAAAGAGGCAAGGTGAAACAACTGCCTCAGGGGCAGCAGATCTGGCCTTGAAGGAATGCATTACTCACTGCTGTTGCCACGGCATGCTCCTTGGAGGCTGGAACTACTGCCTCCTTGGCATTCCCCCCTCAATGCCACCTGTAATTCCGCATCTTGGTGAATAGGAGGTCTCGCCCCACCCTTGTTCCTGATGTATATCTTTATCCCTCTCTCGTTCCCAACGCAGAGCTTCAATCAATCGCTTTATTTCAGCTTTAAGCTCATATAAAACAATACTAAGACAAATACACACATTAAATTTAAAAATTAATGACAATAAAAGCCTTAATAAAGATACAAAATTAAATATGGGAATTATAAGGAAATGTAGAGCTTTATTTTCCCCTTGTTCCTGATGTACATCTTCACTCATCTCTTCTTTCCTGCGTGTGTGTCACTTTGTGGTTTTGCCTCAGGTGTCTTGAGTTGGCCCTGGGTAGGGTCAAATTCCCCTTCCCTGTATGCTGCATTCCCAGTAAACATCACATTTCTGCACCTGCCATTAAATAATACAGAATGACAATATGATTGCAAGCAACTCAGTTAGGCCCTAAGTTTGCTGCTTTCCCATTACAGCACTGAACGGTATCATCGCCAGTTTGCAATCACACACAGGGATCTTCCTTGCTGGATCAGAGCAAAAATGTTGTTCAAACTTTATTGGAAAGTAATAATAATAAACAGATATTCCTTTTCTTGTAAACAGATTAATTTCTATTTCAATCGTCTTCAAATATTTACCCCCCCAAAACATCTTACATGCAGTCTTTTCATCCTGCACGTTAATATTTTCTGGAAGTGGGGTTACGTATGGAATAAAACCATTATCCCACAAGTTGATTTATGAGGGGGAAGTCATGTCCTGTGTAAGAAAGACACAGGAATTATAAATGACCTGTGAGGAAACTCAATGGCCACGGTCCAGCTCAGAATTAAGTGAGTTTAAATCCACTGAAATAATTGGCTTAAACCAGTGTCATGATGTAGCCTTTTTAGCTAAATACTCTAGACTCCATTCTCTATATTGCTTGGGGGTGATGTTCAAAACCATACATCAGTCAGAAATGACAGTAAACTGGACTACTTTTGGTAAGGGATCATGTAAGGGACACACACTAGTTTTATTCAGGATTCAATGTACACATAATTAATATTGGGGGGGGGGAGAACAGAGCCTGTCTTGATGGCCCTACCCCTATCTGCCATGTCCTGCTGCACTCCCCACATTTGGGGGGGGAGGTATCATGTGGGGAGCTTGTTCTACGTGTGCAGGCTCCCCATACAATCTGGAACCCAGGTTGCAAAGGTGCAGATGGGTGCATGAATGTGGCCCTACTCTTCCACTTGGGACATAGGGCAGAATGCCTGAATAGGATTACTCACTTCAGATATTATGGAAAATTGATGTTCAAGGGTTGTACTGAATTAAAATAAACTATAACAGGAGGCATTAATTTCATCACCGTCCTGTCTGTGTGTGCATGCGTGCGTGCGCGCGTGCACACACACACACAATATCAGTTGTGTAACAACAGCAATGGAACCAGATTCTACAGTTGCCTGGCAAGGATTATGTTTACATAAGACACATGTGAAGGTTTGTCTGTAGTTTGGCAGGCAGGCACACAATTTGTCTGTCTATTTGTTGAGCAGGGAGAGTGAGCCAACTAGGGGCTGTTGCTAGGAAGAGTGATTAGCAGATACTTGAGTGCCTGCACATAATGCTTGCATGCAGCATTCGAGCTCGCAGCAAACGCTCCCAAGAAAAGCCCTCTCCAAGGCTAGCTTTCTGTATATAATAAAACAAGAAGAATGTTCAAAAAGGCAATTCCTCCTTGCTTGCGGTCAGAAGTGTTACAGCCCAGCAAGGCCTCTACCCTGTGATCTTACTGAATATGTGTTCAAGCTCTGCTGTAAGACACAGCTACAAGGCATTCAGCTTGGGATTCACGCTATCTATCAAAGTCCACATGAATGGATGGTGGCAGCAGCTGAACCTTATGCAGTTCATCTCATTTAAAAGGTTGGCTGCAAAATTAGACAAGATCGGAAGCCTGCGTTCTCCCTCCCCTGGTGATTTCCTGTGTAGGGGCAACACATTAGCATCCCACTTTCCCCCCCTTGTACTGTCCAACAGTGTTTCTCAAACTTAGGTCCTCAACTGTTGATGGACTACAACTCCCATCATCCCTGACCACTGGTCCTGCTAGCTAGGGATTCTAGTGCATCAAACGGAGTTTGGGGATTTGGGGGACAATGGTATCCACCTTCCCTGTGAGGCTGCCCACACATAACATTATGATATTGGGAACCAAGCAGCGCAAGAGAAAGGGTTTCCTTGTGCCAGGCACTTAAAAGTGGAAAGGAAACAAGGAAAACCCCGGCGCTTGAAGAATGGGCCATCCCAGCCTTGAGACGCCGCGAGAACCTGGTGAGTGTTGCTGATTTCTCCGTAGTAAAAGCCGCATCCCCCTGCCCCTTTGAACAAAGAAACTACTGAAATTGTTGAAGGGAACAGCCTTTAACAGAGAGTGACCACCTACAGCTATAAATTTAAGGCGTCCGATATAATAAGGGGCAGGAAGAGGAAGACTAAGATCTCAAGAGGAGAAGCGGCAATAACATTGTTAGTATTTACTGGAGCTCCGCACGAAATCGACGTGTTGCGGTACAAGTAAGAACTTTATACCAGATATATAAAGTAACATTACAGCATAGGCACAAATATTTTAGAGCTGAGACGTTTCAGTAACTCTCGAGGTGAACGTTATGTAGAGGGAGAACTTGAGGACACCTACCCGCGAGAGAAACAGCGACTGCATCGTTCCAGAGAAAGATCTTTATTTTTAAACTCCAACGAAACCGGCACGGGCTAGCAGAATAAAGAGGCGAGCTGTGGGAGCGGAGACGGCGAGGAGAGGAGGACAGGAGGACTGGGAGAGTGAGTGAAAGAAGAGGAGTAGAAGGCAGGAATTCGGGGGATCGCGCAAGAGAAAATCTGAAAGGAATTACGAAAATCTGAAAGGAAATCCGAAAAGATCTTAAGAGAACTAAGGGGGGAGAGTATTCAGATTGGGTAAGAAAAATGGCGACGAGTGAAAAGCTGAGTCAACTTCCTCCTTCTTGTTAGAACAAAGAGAGTCACTGTCCAATACAAAGAGACTGCTAAACGCCCAGGCAAGAATAACGACAGCGACACCTGGTGCCGGGAGAAAGAAATGCAGGACACCACGGGAAAGGAAAGCAGATAGTGATACACAGCGACGCCCAGTGGAAGTTTAAAGAAACTACATAGGGAAAATTTCTTTTTCCTTTTTTTTCTCTTCTCCCTTTCCTTTTCCCCCTTTCTCTATTTCTCTAATTCTTTCTTCCCTGTCTCTTTAAAAAAAAAAAAAATCCCTTTGGCTCAATTCCTTTTTTGATTCCCTTCTTTTACCTATATACCGAGAAATTAAACTCGATGGACACTTGGTGACTGAACTTATTTTGGAGGTATACTGAAGTTCTAAATGTTTTGAATTCTGATGTGATTTCCCCATACTCCCCCCCCAGGAATTAACTACTGGCGAGCCAGGGAGACTGGGACAAAACTTTGAAGTGTGTGTATATAGAGACATAACCATGGCTGCAAATAAAAAAGGACAACCCCAGATGACAATTCCAACAGCATTAGCAAGAAGACAATCCGTGGCGGACTTGGACCCCAACGCAGACATTAAAGAATTAATAATTAATATGAACAAATCAATAAATGATAAACTGGACAATATGGGCCTCAAAATCGAGCAGAACTCCAAATTAATCGAGCAGAACTCCAAATTAATCGTGGAATTATCAAACCAGATGAAGGACTTAACAATAAAGAGCATGGAAACAGAAAAAGCAGTGAAGGAACTGGAAACAAAGGTTAAAAAGCAAGAAGATTTTATTAAAGACACTGTGAAGAAATGCCACCATGAAAATAGAGAGGTGAGGAAAAATCAAGAAACCACGAACATGGAGCTGGCCGAGATGAGGAAGGCACAGGAAGATACGCTGGACCAAATAGCCATCTTGGAGATGCACCAACGAGAATTGATTCTGAGATTTAGGGGTGTCCCAGAGAGACAAGATGAGGATATTATGAGTAAATTAATAACAGAATTGTCAAAAGGGTTGAATGTAAAGGAAGACGAGCTATTGATGGATGTGGACAAAATTTTTAGGATGAGACCAGATGCTAAAAAACAATATAGAGGGCCAGGTGATTGTCTGGTATTCCTAAACTCTAGGTTGTTGAAAGATAAGATTCTCCAAAAAAGGAAACTGGTTATTGATGGTCATAATGTGTTGATTTATAAGGAAATACCGAAAAGAATTTTGAAAAAAAGGGGGAACTACAAAGTGCTGACGGATGTGTTGCAGGCGAAAGGAATCATGTTTAAGTGGTTATTCCCGGAAGGCTTGTCTTTCACCTTTAGAGATAGAAGAAGGATTATAAGGTCAACAGACGAGATGGAGAGATTGAGGAGAACTTATAGGAAGGAACTGGGAGGGGAGGGGAACCAGTTGAGAGAGGAGGTACAAAGCGGTTCGGAGGAGAGGTCAGTCAGTCCAATTGAAGAGACGTAGTTAAGGAACAGTGAAGTTCCAGTATACTAGAATCTTAGTATCACTACTACTATTTCTGACTCTGTATTAAAGGCGCGGACAAATTACATAGTATTAATAAAGTGATTTGAAATTTGATCTTACCAATTAAAATATATGAATTTAAATATAATCTCTTGGAATGTGAATGGATTAAATGATAAGAAAAAAAGAAATAAGATAGAACGGGTGCTGAAGAAAAGAAAGTGGGATGTGATATGCCTACAAGAGACGCATATTGCACAAAAGCATGAAAAAATCTTAGTGAATGGAAGATTAGGTAAAGAATATATTGCATCAGACAAAAGTAAGAGAAGAGGGACCGTTTTGTATATAAATCCAAGTTTGACTGCAGAATTAAAATTTAAGGATGAGGAGGGGAGAATACTAGGAGTGCAAATAGTTAAGGATAAGAAGAAAATATTATTAATAGGAATATATGCCCCGAACGATAATCAAATGTCCTTCTTTAAAAAATTATATAGAAAGTTGGAAGAGTATAGAGAAGAGGAAATGGTAATGATGGGAGATTGGAACGGGGTAACCTCATTGGAATGGGACAGATCACAAAGGGCGGTCAAACCTAGATCGGGGAGATTGCCAGTAAGTTTTTTTCAGATGGTTGAGGATTATAATCTGAAAGATGCTTGGAGGGAGAAGAATGGAAAAGAGAGGCAATACACATTTTATTCTGATGCAAAGAGGTCTTTTAGCAGAATTGATGCGATATGGGTTTCAGGTAGCCTAATACCTAAAATAAGGAAGGCAGAGATTATGCCAAAATCAATTACGGATCACAACCCAGTGATGTTGGAAATAAGGGATAATAACAAGAGAGATATAAGGTGGAGAATGAACGAGAGGTTACTAAATGATGAAAAGATTGTAATAGAGGCACAGAAAGCGATGAAAGAATTTTTTGAAATAAACATGACAAAGGACGTAGATTTGAAAGTAGTCTGGGATGCAAGTAAAGCTTTCATAAGAGGCTTTTATATAAAGCAAAATGCAATTCAGAAAAGGATAAAAGAATCCAAATTAAGGCAAATTCAACAAGAGATAGAGAAATGTGAGAAATTATTGGTTAAAACACCTAATGACATAACATTAAGCCAAAATATTAAAATATTGCAGTCCCAGTTATCTACATTATTATCAAATGAAATAGAAAGCAAGTTGAAATGGATGAAACAAAAATTTTTCGAATTAGGAAACAGACCAGGCAAGTTATTAGCATGGCAGATAAAGAAAAGACAGGAGGAAAGACAAATAAACAAAATAATATATCAGGGGAGTATATTGGATACAGAGGAAAAAATAAAAAAAGGTTTTTTGGATTTTTATTCAAAGCTATATAGCAGAGGTCGGGAATCAGTGGAAGAGATACAGGATTACTTAAAAAAAAAGAAGATACCAAAAATAAGTGAAGAAAATATGAAAACTTTGAACGAGCCGATAACAGAGACTGAAATACACCAAGCAATTATTAAACTTAAATTAGGAAAGTCACCAGGTCCTGATGGACTAGCTGCAGTACATTACAAAAAATTAGAGGACTCTATAATAGCGCCATTAAAACAAATAATGAATAAGAGCCTGAAGGAAGGGCAAATACCAACTTCTTGGCAGGAAGCAAATATTGTGTTAATACACAAACAGGGAACAGATGGAGAGTCTGTGGACAATTATAGGCCCATTTCTCTTTTAAATAACGACTACAAACTATTTGCGGGTATTCTGGCCAATAGGTTGAAGAGGGTATTAAAGGAGGTGATACACGAAGACCAAGCGGGGTTCCTGCCAAACAGACATATAAAATCAAATATGAGGGTCGTGATAGACTTAATAGAATATTTAGAATTAAGACCAAGTAAGAGAGCGGGCTTTATAATGATTGATGCTGAGAAAGCATTCGATAATCTGTCAAGAAGTTTTTTATTGAAAGTGATGGAGATGTCATCAGTAGGAGAAGACTTTTATAGAGGAATAAAATCGATTTATGAGAAACAATCGGCTAGTCTGGTAATAAATGGTGACAGAACGGAAAGCTTTTTGGTAGAGAGGGGCACCAGACAAGGGTGTCCCCTCTCACCACTGCTGTTTATTTTGCCATTGGAAATATTATTAACAAATATTAGAGAGGAAGAAGAAGTAACAGGAATAACATTAGGCAAAGAAAAATTTAAGGTCAGGGCATTTGCAGACGATATCCTAGTTACAACGGAAGACCCAGAGATAAGCATTGCTAAAGTGATTGAATTAATTGAGGATTTCGGAGGAGTATCTGGATTTAAAATAAATAGAGGTAAAACAAAACTCCTGACAAAAAATATGCAATTGAATGAGCAAAATGCGTTAGAAAAGCAATTGGGTTTACAAATTGTTAAAAAAGCTAAATACCTAGGAATAGACATAACCATGAAAAATATAAATTTGTTCAAGAATAACTATGATAAAATATGGAAGGAGATAAAGAAGGAATTTGAAAGATGGAATAGACTAAACCTATCTTTATGGGGGAGAGTATCAATTATAAAAATGAATGTACTGCCGAAGATGCTTTACTTATTCCAAACTATCCCAATTATCATTAAAGAAAACTGTTTTGACGAATGGAGGAAGGACATTACAAAATTTGTTTGGCAGGGGAAGAAACCCCGGGTAAAATACAAGCTGTTAACAGAACGGAAAGAAAAAGGAGGTATGGCGCTCCCGAATTTACAACTATATTATGAAGCTGAATGTCTAATATGGGTCAGTGACTGGATTAGATTGGAAAGGAACAGACTATTGGATCTGGAAGGATTTAATTGCAGCTTCGGCTGGCACGCGTATCTCAATTATGATAAAGCCAAGATAAATAAGGAATTTACTAATCATATTCTGAGAGGAGCACTGTATAAAGTATGGAAAAAATATGAAAGATACGCGGAAATGCAAACACCATGGTGGGTATCCCCGATAGAAGCCATCGCTAGGAAAAGATTAAATATAAATAAAATTTGGCCGACATATAGACAGTTAATAGAAAATCAGGAGGGTAAATACAAATTAAAATCATATGAGGAACTAAGAGAGTACGGAATTGACAGATGGCAGTATATACAATTGAATAGTATACTTACGGTAGACATAAAGAAAGGTTTTTCAAAGGAAACTTCCAAATTTGAAAGCGTGGTGATCAAAAATAACAAAAAAGTACTTTCGGGTGCATATAATTTGTTACTGGAGTGGGATTTAATGGGAGAAGAGGTTAAAGAGGCAATGCTAAGATGGTCCAAAGATCTGGGATATGCAATAAATTTGGAACAATGGGAGAAACTGTGGGGAAAGGATATTAGATTTACGGCTTCATACAATATTAAAGAAAATTTTTTTAAGATGCATTACAGATGGTATCTGACCCCCGTGAAACTCGCAAGTATTTACAAATTGAAGTCCAACCTGTGCTGGAGATGTGGGAAAGAGGTGGGGACGCTATTACATATGTGGTGGCAATGTGAGAATATTAAAACCTTTTGGGTGACGGTACATATTGAAATGACAAAAATGATGCAAAAAACAATGGTAAAGAAACCAGAGGTTTATCTGCTAGGTTTATTAGACGATCAAATACCAAAAGGAAAGGAAAGTGTTTTCCTGTATGCTAGCACCGCCGCCAGGATGGTGATAGCAGCAAAATGGAAGACAGAACAGGTACCAACAAAGAATGAGTGGTTAAGTAAGCTAAATGAGTATTTACTAATGGCAAAGTTAACAGCAGCAATAAGAAACCAAACACACCAAAAGTTGAAAGAACAATGGAAATGCTATGAAGAGTATATGGAAAAATACTGCTCAAAGAAAGAAGTGCTAATATGCTTGGAATAAATAGGTATGAAGGAATTCTAGGATTAACAAATTAATCGAAAGATTTAATAAAAGGAGTATAGAACAATTTAGTAATTATGAATGTACAAATAAGGTATAAATAAGTAATTAGGAACGTACAAATAAGATGTATATAGCTTTAAGGAAGTCGATAGAGTGCTGGAGGGAAGTCAGAGGGACATGGGGGGGTGGGGAGGGTGGGAATAACGGGAATGGGATGAGATCAACGATATTGTATGGTACTATGGAAATGTATAAGATGTAATGTGTGTTCTCTTTTAATCAATAAAGTTATATTTTAAAAATAAAATAAAATAAAAAAAAAAACATTATGATATTGGCAGTTTTATCTACCAGCACTATCTGCCAAGCTATCCAGATGAAACGCGATCTCTGCAATCTTTGTGCCAGACAGGCAACTCACCATGCAGTCTGCAAGCTCATCGTACCCCCTGAAATCTAGATCCTTAATCACAGAATCACCTACTACCAAGATCCCCCACATCTCCCCCCATAGGATTATTCTTGGCATGAGATGACGACTCCTCACTTTCCCCCCTCCAAGGAATGAGTCCCTTCTAAGGGATCATTCCCCACTTCCTCAGAGTGATGCACCCTTTTCCTGAGACACACCTTCTCCACAACAGCAGGGGAGTTTCCACCCAGCAGCAGAATGAAGCCATCAGGTCTCTGAAGATCTCTTCTGCAAAGAACAGTAGGAGTTTAAGCTCGCACACATAATATTTTGAAGCAAACACTTTCCATTTCACTCAAGCTCTTAAAATATATATGCATTCTACTGATCAATCATAAAAAGCTGCTTTGAGATCTGGGAAATGGAGCATAATAACACCCCAATGTAATATTAGAATATAATGTTTGGCACTCTCATTTGTGCAAAGAATATCGTGTTATTTTTGGACAGTGGGATTTTGTTTCTGTTCTTAGCCATGTTACAATTCCTCCTGGCATTCAACCTTTAGAAGCAAACATTTATCTAATCAAATCATTAACACCATACAAACCCAATTTATAAAGGCTCTCCCCCTTTCCCCTGGCCCATCTGCTGAATAAACTTACCCAAGATTTTGGGAATTACTTAATATTTTCTCTGCAGACTTCCTCTAACTCTTATTACAGTTCCCAGCTATGTAGTTATTTCATTTTAGTGTTTTTCCATAACAGTCTACTTTGGTGGAATACTAGAATGCTTACAAGTACAGTAATTTCCTACATAGGGAGAAGGAGCAGAAATCTGAGTGTGCTTCAGATTTAATATATATATATATCTGCAACAATTCCTTGTGATTAATAAACAGGAATACTTTTCTTATTCAACTGTACTTTCATCCTAAAAGAACAGGGCCTCGACACACACGTCATGGATGCAGAGATTTAAACAACTTAAACTTTAAACAGGGATTTTGTTCCCATCCGTCAAGTTTCTTTTGAGTGAAATCTGGCCTGAGCTCTTAAAAGAACAATGTGGACAATATCATCTCCATGCAAAAGTTTCACACTAGGCTGATATTCAGCAGAATACTGCCTTCATTGTAACGGAGGCATAAGATTCCACCCCCCCCCCTTAAATTTAACCATTTCTTGATTGATGTGTATGGAAATGGTGCTTGGGGAGCATTTTTTAAAATAGAAAATTAATTGTTACATATGAGAGACAGGTCATCATCTCACAACATCAGAATTTATGAGAGGGAAGGACCAGTTGTGGTTCCCTCAGGGTCTCAATGACAAAGAGAAATGAGATGTTTAAGCTTCATTGGAAATGTTTGCTTTGGTCCAATTCAACTCTTATTCAGGGCCGTCAGATTAATATACCGGTATGCAGAAAATATAACACTAAGGCAGCATAGAAGACTGTTTGACACCCAAATTATGGAGCTGCCTTCCAAAAGAGGTTCATCTGGACCCTTCACTACATACACACACACACACACACACACACACACACCCTCATACCCTTAGCTCCGAAATTCTAAGGAATGAAAAAGTCAGGGCAGTTTTGAAAGGTTGAGTCTGCCATCTTGATTGTGCCTGGTCCTTGATCTCAGGAGCCACCTTGCAAAATTTGGTGATGATATCTTGAAATCCCTCATTGCTCTCAGGCTGCGTCAAAGGTCAGCTTGAATGAATGGTACCTTCAGACCTCCTCCCCAGAACAAACCCTGCCCACCTTTGCTTGCAGAAGCCGCGTGTTCTGCTGAATAAATGTTACAAATGAAATAAGACCCAAGTTAGAACAGTGATCCTTGTCTTCAATCATAATTTTGTTTTTTCAGCCTCTCTGCCACAGGATCAGGTAACATGCCAAGGCCGCTGTTAAGTCGTTGTTGCTGGGACCCTCTTGTTATTTCAGCTTTTGAAAAACTCTTGTTGTTATTGTTGTTTCCCACTGTAGTTTCTTAAGCTGCTTGATCTTTAAAGCCCCACACAGCTCATGATCTAGGTATTTGTTGGACTGTTTCTCCCATATCAATTGTCCATTCACTGAGATCTTCATCCGAGTGTTTCCGCGATCTGAAGTGCTGCTTGGGGTGACAGGAGAAAGAGGTTTTTCATTGAAGGTTTGGCTACAACCACATCATTGTCATTTAGGTGCTAGGCAACAACATTCTTATTTTTCCAGGGGTTATTTGTGTGTGTGTGTGTGTGTGTGTGTGTGTGTGTGTTGTGGTTACTGTTTTGTTGTAAATAAAACTATTGTTTCTGGCTATATATTATTATTATTATTATTATTATTATTATTATTATTAGAATTTATATATCACCCTATACCCAGAGGTCTCAGGGCAGTTCACAGAACAATTATTTTAATTGTTATAATTATTATTTTAATTGTTATAATTATTATTTTAATTGTTTTAATTATTATATTTATTATATTGTATCTTTGTTTTTATTACATTTCTGTTAGCCAACCTGGAACATGATTGTATTGAAGATGCAGGCTATCTAAATAAATAAGGATAGCAGGGAATCATCAACTGGCCACACACTCTCTCTTTGTTCTTCTCCTAGGAAAGAAGAATGAAAATAATATGTAGAAACAGTTGTGCCTCCATGCAGAGATCAACCAGGGAAGGAAAGCAATGTAATTCTATGTCATCAAAGTCTGGTCTACACATGCAGCAGAAGGGGACGCCAGAAAAAGCTCCCTGATGTATTCAAAGAGGGGGGGGGCACATACAGGGGCCATGGCATACCCACCCTCTATATGTTCAGGCAGTGTGTGAAGGGGTTCTGCATGTGTGTGTGTTATTCATTTCATAAAATTATCTCAAAGTATAAAAAAAATCTCTTGAAGTAGTTTACAGCCAAAACTCACTGGAACTCAGTTCTGGCACCTCTGAGGTGGGCACCATTGCCATAATAAGAGAACAAAGGAGGTGTTCACGGTGAGTCCTGCCACATCTTTTCCCAGAAAAAATAGCACTGAGTTTACAAACAATAAAACAGTAAAAGGGGGGGGGGTTGTTATTACAAGCCTCCTTTATGACACACAAAAGTCAATATATGAACACAGATTAAAATTACTTGATGTATGCACAAGACAGCCCCTTTCATATGACAGCCAAACATGGTTGGGGCTGGCCAAGTGTAAGAGATCAGCAACCCTTCCATGGGTTCTCATTCTTGCAGTTGGTCATCTGAACTTCTCCAAGAGTGAATGGGGCAGTAAGTATCAGTTCAGATTGCTGGTGTTAAAAATGCTAGGAACATTTTTTTACTGTATGCTTTGGAACCCCACCCCCACCCCTGTCTGAAGTGGTGTAATCCAGTTAGGATCCCACCACCCCATTCCAAAGTTAAGGCTGAAATTGTATACCTACAAGAGAGTAACTTCTAGCACAATCATGGGGATTGATTTACTTTCAGATCATTGCATGTAGGTTTGGGATGCAAGGCAAATTTGAGTACTTGCCTGCATGCTGGAACCATATTCTCGGGGATTCAGCAGCCCACTTACCTTTAAACATCTGTTCAGTTGAGCCAAAAAGGCATCCAAGTGGCTTTTAGAGTTTGTGGTTATATATGGAACACAGAATACGCTTTCAGTTCCAGAGTGCTTTTGAGTTTTGCTTTGCTGAAACACTATCTTGTTGGTAATTATCTGTCTGGTGAAGTCTTGTTTTTCCTTTTTTGCCTTCCTTTTTTTTGCAGTGAGAAAATGTATCCGTTTTATCTAACCAGGGCTAGTCATAATAACTATCCCTTTCTTACATATAAATTTGCTATCATTCTTTCGCATGCTTGAATGTTCTCCCACCTGTCCTCAATTTAATCCACAAATGTAAAGCCATAAATCTTCATGACGTTTTGGCAGAAATCACCCTCTTTTTTTTCTTTAGACGACTCCTTTAGGAAACGCTGAATCCAGGTGTTTGGTTTTTGCATAAGCTGCTGCAAAATGAGAATTTCAACATGACTATGTGCAAATAAAGGTAGAAGGAATGATGTTTGAATGATCGGAAAAGCAGGACAAAGTTTGTCCTCAGGTTTTATACAGGCCATCCACACCTTAAGTTAAGTTCAGGCAGCAAAAATTATAATTACAGCACCATCTGTTAAGAGGAAAATTTAACGTTAAGCTGCTTCTTTTTGAATAATAAAAAAGGATACTCGGTTTTGGCCATGTGTACTTTATTTATAAGAAGCACACATTGCACTTGAAAGTCTCTTATTTCGACAAAAAAGGAATGAAAAATGGGATGCAAACTTCTCAAAACAAAGAGAGTTTGGACAAAGAGAGTAAAGAGAAGGGGGGGGGAAGATGAAACAACTTGGTATTTTCTCTCTCTCCACCAGATGGTTTCCAAACCACTTGAAAACCCTATCACACATGTCTTTTGAACAAAATGAACACAGTGTAACCCCCTGTTTCCAAGTGCCAGGAGAAGGGTGAAGGGTTCTTACAAGCACTGAGAGCTCCTGAGCACCTTCTGGAATCTTACTGCTTTTAAGGCCAGCAAAAGCAACATATTTGCCACCATTTGCCAGTTTACGGCAGGGCTTTGGGAGACGTCTTATGGTCCCTCTAGTGGGGAATCCAGCCCTATTTTATTGATTGATTGATTATTGATTGATTGATTGATTGATTGATTATTGCATTTCAATGCCACATTTTCCTCCAAGGAATCACACAATTGCAGCATTGCAGAGTTGGAAGGGATCCCGAGGATCATCTACTCCAACCTCCTGCAGTGCAGGAATCTCAACTAAAGCATCCATGGCAGATGGCCATCCTACCTCTCCTTAGAAAACTCCAAGGAAGGAGAGTTCACCACCTCTCGTCCGTTCCACTGTCAAAAAGGAATCTCCTTTCTTGCAACTTGAATCCATTGGTTTGGGTCCTATCCTCCAGAGCAGGAGAAAACAAGCTTGCTCCACCTTCCATGTGACAGCTCTTTAAATATTTGAAGATGGCTATCATATCTCCTCTCAGTCTCCTCCCTCAACTGTACCTCATAAGGCTTGGTTTCCAGGCCCTTGGTCACCTTGGCTGCCCCTCCTCTGCACACGTTCCAGCTTGCCGGTATATTTCTTAAATTGTGACAACTGTATTTCAGGTGTGGTGTGACCAAGGCAGAATAGAGCGGTGCCATTACTTCCTTTGACCTGGATACCAGACTTCTGTTGATGCAGCCTCGAGTAGCACTAGCTTTTTTTGCTGCTGCATCACACTGGCGATTCCAGTATAAGGCAGTTTCCTACAATCCTATTCCTTTAGGGGAGAGACACTTGTGTGATTTTCTGCCTCAGGTGTCAAATAACCTAAGTTGACACTATGTATTTGTTGCTCTGCCTTGGGCAGAAACATGTCTTAGGTTGGCTCTGCCCGGGCTGGATTAGCGTAGGGGATCCAGCCACCTGCACATAAGCAGTGATGGCATGATTCCTAAGCAGCTGCCGTGTAAAAGGTTTCATGTGCTCCCATGCATGAGCACCCACCCAATAAATCATGAACATTGTGTTGTGGTGGCTCCCAGAAGTGCAACCACAGATGGCTAATATTGGCCATCGCACAGGAGGCTGTAATGCAGGGATGGGATGGGAAACCTTTTCTCACTGTCCTTCCACCCAAAATGCAGGGGTGGGTGGGAGTTGTAGTCAGTCTTACAATGCCTGGAGGATTATAGGTTCCTCATATTGTTGCAACATTCTTCCACCAGCTCTGTGAATTGACTGAACTGCAGGTGTGCGTATGTGCTTTTGTGTGTGGTCAGACCACACCATTGTCAAAGAACCTATCTGGAATGCTGAATTCACTTTGTGTTTGTATTTTCAGCTCTGAAGCATCAAATGTCAGGGAATGTGGTTTATTCCACAATAAATGTCCTTAGAAAAAAGCTTTCTTTTTTCTCTTTCTTTCTTTCTTTCTTTCTTTCCTGAAGCCAGTCTGCAGGGGACATACTGATATTTGGTCCTCAAAATGTTCCCATAGAGGTATGGGCTACAATTGCTTTTTTGGCATCACCAAGACAATTTAAAATCCTCATTTCCCACGAGCTGACTTATTCAAGGAGTATTTCTGGTGGCAAGGAAGCCTGCTGATTGTCCTAATCTCCTGACGATGTGAAACAAAAATTCCCCTTATGCTCCTTGCTTACAGCATAAGAGACTTCATTGTCCGTTTCTCACAACACACACAAACAACAGAATCAACCCCCTGCTTGCAAACAGGAGGGAAGTTTTTATTCTTAACTATTAAGTTCATGTTGGCTTTTTCCTTTTAAATAGGCAGGCTTCCCCTGGGTTGAGAGTGATAGGGGTTTTGTGTTGCCAAAAATAGACTCATATTCTACCATTGAAGGGGAGGAATAGTGTTACTGTTTAGCAGTAACACATTTACAGTTCACTGCAAGAGCTCAGAATGGTATAGAGATTAAAATGGCTTTTTATTGAGAAAACATTTATGCAGGCTTGGTGCTCCTTGTGATGAGCTCATACCACGTGTATACTGTAAGGGACAAAGCCCAGCTAATACAGACTCTCTCTCTCTCTCTCTCTGTGTGTGTGTGTGTGTGTGTGTAACACATCTATAGTGGTACCTCTGGTTACGAATGGGATCCGCTCCGGAGCCCTGTTCGTAACCCGTGACGTCCGTATCATGAAGCGCCGCATCTGCGCATATGCGTGATGCGATTTGGCGCTTCTGCGCATGCGTGTGATGTCATTTGACGCGTCTGTGCATGCGTGAACTGCCAAACCCGGAAGTAATGCATTCCGTTACTTCCGGGTCACCGCGGTGCATAACCCGAACGTACGCATCCCACAGTGTACGTAACACGAGGTATGACTGTAAACATAAGTCCAATTGAATGTGGAGCTTAGTTTTATGCAGATATTTATAAGAATGCCCTGCAATCCTATGCCCAGCACCTACTAACCTGGGACTAAGTTCCATTGGAGATTACTTCTGAGCAGACATATATAGGGTTGCACTCTTTAGTTTACATTTCAGTAACACAGGAAATGAATATGTTCAGTGGCAGAGGTCCTCCACAATGGCAGTGGAGCCTATGGTGGAGGCAGTGCCGGATTTATGTATAAGCTAAACAAGCTATGGCTTAGGGCCCCACTCTCTTGGGGGCCCCAAAAAAATTTACAGGGGAAAAAACCTGGATGTACATTTCCAAAATATAAGATAAAAAACAAATAAAATAAAACCTTTATACAGCAACAGTGTTTGGTGTTGTGTAGGCTCCTATGATGTAATTTATGGGCCCCGCCTGCTCACCTGCTACCTAAAATATCACTGGTTTTCTCATTTCTATATCAATTACTTTGATAAAATACATATTTTGTTATGTGCAAATGGCTTTAGATACCTATTAGGTCCATAAATTACCATATAGCATATATTCAACACAAAAACAGCAACAATTTGTTGTTGACAAAGGACAGCTGGACATATAAAGAGCCCCATTACCTTCAGTAGCTTAGGGCCTCATCAAACCTAAATCCAGCCCTGGGGGGCAGCTGCCCCGGAGGAGAAGGTGGTGAGGAGGCAGAACTGGGACATCCTGCACTTCAAACAGAAGCCGGGGCAGCTTCTGTGAATTCATGGTGTCCCTATTAATTTGGGGCAATTGAGAGATCTGGCATTATGACAACCACTTCAAACAGTCATGGCTTCCCCCAAAGCATTATGAGAGCTCTGGTTTGTTAAGGATGCTGTAAGTTTTTAGGAGGTCCCTATTCCCCTCAAAGAGCTACAATTCTTAGAGTACTTTAATAATCAATCCCTCTTCACCGGGAACTCTGAGAACTGTAGCTCTGGGAGGAGAATAGAGGTGTCCTAACAACTCACAGCATCTTTAATAAACTACAGCTCCCTTAATTCTTTGAGGGAAGCCATGACTGCTTAGAATGATACCATAGTGCTTTAAATGTCTGATCTCTACTAGGGCTGCCATACGTGCGAAATTTCCCAGACACAACCAGTATTCGGCCTTCAGAAATAGCGTGCGGACAGAAATCGCTGAAATGCCTATGTCAGAAGTGTAAATTTTGGCAAATTTCCTTAAAAATAGCTCAGAACTTCTTTTTTTTCTGAGACTGCGAAAAAAAGCTCAACTTTTGTGTTTGAAACGTGACAACCTAAATTAAGCATTCTTGATGAATATTCCTCCTGATTTACTTGCAGGGTGTTTTTATGTCTTCCCGCTAATCATTTGTTCCTCCCACACTTCCGTGCATTTTCCCATTGCTTTCTTAACCACAAAATGACTTTTTAAAAACAAACAAACAAGTATATTTGTTGTGCCAAGGTGACAGAATGCTTTAATGCACGTTAACTGCGCAAACCTAAATTTCCGATAGGCGCTTGAATTCCTCCCACAAAGTCTGCAGGCAATATTGTGGCTCAGGCAAATCCATGAAGGAAAAAACCAGACAAATGTTTAAGCAGGAATGAGCCTGCTAAAGGATTTTTTCTTTTTAAGGAAAATTTGTATTGGGTTTATTTATAAAAATGCATAATTTAAAGCCAGTTTTGTGTGTGGGCCTCACTCATTATTTTTGAGCATTTGTGTTAGTATCCATGGGATTTGGCATATGAGAAATCTTCACTAGGAAATTTATAATCACATGCCACTCACTTTAATGACTTTGTTTCAAAAATATACATAGAATGTGCCTTTTATCTGACAAATGCTTTTAAAACTCTCATTAAGAGCAATATTTGTAAAACCTGATGTGTATAATGAATAATTATATGACTAGAGCAAGTATTTCCCATTCCAAAAGAAAATTAGTAACATAATAAACTCTATGCCTATGCAGTCCAATAAAATTGATGGAATAACTAATTCTCCTCTAAAGTGCATCTGCTACATAAGTGCCAAAGAAAGCACAATTCATGTCTGTTTTATTGGAGTCCCTGGGCCGACAGAGTCATTTATGCTGGTGTAAAATAGGAGAACATCTGCCAGCACTGTAAATAAGTGGAAAATTCTCACTCGGTAGCATTTAACCGCTGCTATTTCACACTCACTCACTTCCCAGTGGGAAGACCAGACACACCCACCCAACAATAAAGGGGAACGCAGGACCGTTTGCTTCTTAAGGACCTCAAAACAACATTGTGCTCCCAGTTTCTGACCTCATGGAGAATTCTCAAGAGAGTTTTGACTGAATTAAATACAGCCTGATCTTACGTAGCAAATGTTGTGTCATGCTTAGAGCATCAGTTCAGGATTAGGGATGGGCAAATCTGTCCATTTTGGTTTCTGTCAGTTTCTCATTTTTTCCACTCTAAGTTCAGCTCTCCACACTAGTTTGCAATTATTATGATTATTATTTTTTAAAGGCCTCAACGAAAATGCACCAGTATTTTAGCGGTAATTTCTCCTAATAGTTTTGTCTAATACACACTTGGAGGGGGGAATTGCTCTAAAGCAAGCCATCTATATGCATTTTTCTGGATGCTTCAACCAAGTATATTCACTTTTGTACATTTTACTTGACTAGAGAAGCTGCATGACAAAATTCGGAGAAGTGCAAATTTCAAAGGACGGCTGTGCTGTAGCTCCCATATTGTTTGGGGAAGTGCAAATCAGATGAGATTGTCTTTAAATGTGAACTGAATCAAATTTCTACCCCATTCCTTGTTAGGCCTAGGAAGGCTTTAGTTCAGGATTGGTTAACTTGTGGCCTATATGGGGATGCTTTTATGAGATTTAAAATACAGCTCCAGCACCCTTCAGCAGAAATCCTGCCACCTTTTCTCAGCATGTGCTCCTGCAGTCCCCAGGAACCTATTTATCTTGCATTCAGATGCCACTCTAGCCATTGCCACACAAACTGCAGATTTTCCCATAGCAATCCAAGAGGCAGCATGTTTTCAACAACTGCCCATCATATTTTGTGATAATTACACTTCCTATATTTTTATAAGATGATCAAATTATAAAGTTACTGGGGGGAGGGGTGTCTTTCAGTTATGTGGGCCTAACAGGGGTCAGCAAACTTTTTCAGCAGCGGGCCGGTCCACTGTCCCTCAGACCTTGTGGGGGGCTGGACTATATTTTGAAGGGGGGGAAATGAACAAATTCCTATGCCCCACAAATAACCCAGAGATGCATTTTAAATAAAAGCACACATTCTACTCATGTAAAAACACCAGGCATGCCCCACAAATAACCCAGAGATGCATTTTAAATAAAAGGACAATTCTACTCATGTAAAATCATGCTGATTCCCGGACCGTCCACGGGCTGGATTTAGAAAGTGATTGGGCTGGCTCTGGCTCCCAGGCCTTGGTTTGCCTACCCATGGCCTATAAAAATTCAAGTGTGCTCCAAAGGTTTGCTTTTTGCTCCTTAAACTACAGGGAAATGGTTTGATCCAGGCTGTAGTGAACTGCAACCCCAAGCGTTCACATAATTGTTTCAGCATTCCAAAATTGCCATCACCAGCCCAACAACAAGCATATCCACCATGGTTAAAAATGCTCATGTGAAAAGGCACCTTTTCTTAACCACAAAGGACGAATCCCAAACTACAACCTGTTGCAGAGTGCTGTCAAGTGAAATAATACGTTGATGTGAGTGTCTCTGATAATATGATGCCATAGCTTCAGGAAGGCATGTACGATCCTTGATTTGTTGACAGAATAAGGCCAACACCCTTGGCTTTGAGAAATTTCATTCTCTCTGGGAGATGTTTTGCTCTGTAACATATTACTATTAGATATCTTAGAATATATATTCCTCGGCTTAGCGTGCTTAGGTTAATTCTGGCACGCAGGAAGTTCAGCTCTGGATCTGCTCCAAGTTGCACCCTCCCCTAGAGGGCAAAGATTTTGCTACCATCGCCCATGCCTTGGGAGTCTCCTGGATCAGTTACGGCAAAGGGACTCTACCCAGTGCTTCCCTTGAAAAAATCTCTGGGTAGATCTGCTGCAGTAGACCACAGAAAGTATATTATACAAGTCCTAGGTGTACTTGAAAAGCTTTGGGTGACAGCTCCAGAATGCAAAAAGAAAGGGGTGGAACAGCCTTAACAGTAGGTAAGGAAATTTATCATATTCCTTACATTGCACATAACATGCATTTTTTGTTTTTGTTTCAGTAGTAATAATAGCAACAACAACAACTTTTGTTCTACTTGTCCTTCTTCATTCAAACATTTTAGAGTTCCACAAGCCACAGCCTAAATTCACTATTGGCTCAAATACTCATTTACCAAGGAAATGGTTGGAAGGGAAGCAAACTGAGACTATAAACCATACTCTATTTTTGTTAATTAAAATTTAATCCAGCCCCCCTAATAAATGAATAGAATTCAACATACCAGTGTAAATCTAAAATTACCTTCCTGAAACCCATTATATGGATGCAAACTAAACCAATGTGGCCTATTTTCCTGTAATTTATGCAACATTTAAACCAGAGATTCTGCTTTTTTCTCCCCTTGAATCAGACTGGAAAAAGAAAACTTAAATATCTATCTGCTCACATGCAGTTTGAGAATTAGGGCCTCTATCACCACATTATGGAATGTTTTCCTAATTCAGACTGTATAAATAAATATTACAAAATGGTTTTTGGACTCTGCCTTGTCTGTTATGGAGACCAAAAGCCTTCCTGCTTCCAGAGAGAGCCACTGGAGCTTGCTTTACATTCACAGCCTTTGTCAGGCTAGCAGCCAGCCAATGGACAACTTATTGAAAATCATCTCAGAATATTCTATACCCCATAATACATTAAAATTCAATTTATGGATAGTGAAAGGGGGAACCTACCCAGTGGAAATGTGACAACAGCAAAAACTGTAATGCAAAAACAACAACTGAGGTAGTTTATCACAAAATAAATTTCTCCTACAGTCCTAATGATAACTTACTAACTTAAATAAATATAGCCTATAACTTAATTCCTCTCACAAAGCTATTCTGGAAAAGCTACACTGCCTGTTTAAAAAGCTAAGAAATATACAAATGCAAGAGAGTAGCTTGCTGAGATGAAACACTAGATTTAAAGTTTTCACTACTGATCTGAATTACACATTCTGACAGGCCATCATTTTATTTCAAGAGTTACTGTATAATGCTCAACTCCATAGATGACAATACCCAATCATTATTTCAATATGCTATAGACAGGCATTATTATTTTGTTCCCTGGAGCTAGCAGGTTTATTTTCCCTCTCATTGAAACCAATGGGGTTGGGAGTGAGCAAGAACAAAAAACAAAAAACAAAAAAAAAGGTTTGGAGAAGTGCTGGGGAAAGTGCTCCTTTCATCTTCTCTCCTGGCCAGTATGAGGTCTGCAGAGGTTATGAAGTGGTGATTCCTTGCCATAGGCTCTCCTCCCTCAGTCTCCTTCTGCAGGCAAACCTCTTCCCACAGAAATCCAGAATGAGATCAGCAGATGACGAGGCTCTGACTAAATATAGCTTCTAAAACAAGGCGTCAAAGTAATGCCAATAAAAGCATATGGAATATGTCTCTTGGCCACTGGATGTCACTGATGACCTCAGAAATACAATGGGGAATATACTCCACTCCTAAGCTCTGCACAGGTGAAGAAAACAGGAGAAGAAATTGTCAGCTTTTTATTTTAACACGTTGCTCTTCTCCTAAACATTTTGGGAAGGCCCCAGGTGGCCCCAGGAAGGAGAATCTTTCAGTGCTATCATTAGTTCTTATCTATGCACTTATTTCTCTTGGTGTGGAACAAATGACATTTTTGCAGGTAATTAGGAAAACCCAAGAATATGAAGACGGAACAGGGCTCATCTGTTTTCGCTGTATGAATTGTTGGGACAAGCTGTAATTAATAAATAATAATAATAAATTTTTATTTATACCCCGCCACCCCTGGCCAGAACCGGGTTGAGGGCGTCTAACACCAATAAAATTACAATAAAACGTAAAAGAAAAGAAAAAGACAGTTAATTAAAATACGGGTTAAAATACAATTTAAAATGCAGCCTCATTTTAGTAGTAGCCCATAAATCAAAACCATAAGGGGAGGGAAACATAAGGGTCAGACTGAGTCCAAACCAAAGGCCAGGCAGAACAGCTCCGTCTTGCAGGCCCTGCGGAAAGACGTCAAATCCCGCAGGGCCCTGGTCTCTTGTGACAGAGCGTTCCACCAAGTCAGGGCCAGTACTGAAAAGACCGTGGCCCTAGTTGAGACCAATCTCACCACCTTGTGGCTTGCGACCTCCAAAGTGTTGTTATTTGTGGACCTTAAGGTCCTCAATGGAGCATACCAGGAGAGGCGTTCCCATAGGTACGAGGGTCCTAGGCCTAGTTTCATTAGGACCAGGGGGCTCTTTAAAAAAATGTCTGTGTTACAAGCAGATTAGCATGGCTCCCTGCTCACATGCTTGCAGTAATACTGGCCTTAAAAAAAAATCATCCAGTATTACTGCAAGCATGTGAGCAGGGAGCCATGCTAATCTGCTTGTAACACTACACCACACTACACCACAAGTTGCTGCAGGATCCTGATCCCCATTAATTTCACATGATGGAAACTGATCCACATGAACAAAAGATCCATGCCCTCTGCTCAATTGAATCAGGAAGCTATTGCATGTAGAGGACTTCCTGCCTCTAGAACAGGGTAGCCAGCATGGCTTCTTCCAGATGTGGTCAGACTCCAACTCCCATCAGCCCCAGGCAGCATGACCAATGCTCAGGGATTATGGGAGTTGTTTTCCAACAACATCTGGAGGGCCACAGGCTCCCAACTTCCTGCTCTAAAAGTTAGGTTGCTTGATTTGGGCAAATATTTCTGGAGTGCTTTAAGCCACAGCTCAACATGGCTGATAGGGAATGGAATAGGAACAAAGAACACCATACAGGTTGCCTCCAAACTGAAAATATTTTTCAGCAGGGATTCACGCACCTACCATAACTTTACACAATTAAAGTGGGTTAAGTGCTCTGTCACCCTAGCACAACAAATCCACTTAAAAACACACAACACAGACATTTTGCAGTTAGGAAAGTGGTGGGGAATGCATTGTATAGCATGGATGAATGATATGCATAGCTCACAAACAAATCGGAAGGAATGTTCACTAAAGACTGGACATAGTCAAACCTGCTCATAAGCTTTGTGCAAGCAAATCAGGATGAAATGCCTGATGAACAGGTCTGAAGGAGACCACAGTCCACATGGCTGACTTCCCAAAGAAAGTGCAGGGGGTCCTTGGAGAAAAGGCGTAGGCTATCTTTGGGATTGCTTCTTATTCTTCTTGCCACCTGAAGGGGAGTGCAGAAAACTGACTTTTGAGCATGCTTAGGGGAAAACCATCAATGCTCTCAGGATCTGATGGCTCTTTTCTCTAGCATTACATCCCACCTCTCCCTCTTCCCCAAGTAAGCCTCACCTGCCCATAAACATCTAGAAGAGTCTGCAAGGGACATCTATTGCAGCTGTGCGACAACAATGAATTAGAGCGGTCTAACAAGTGATCTGGATTGGGCTAAAAAGCCCTGCACATTTTGAATATTCAAGGGTTAATGATAATCACACTAAGTGTGCATTTAGAGAAACATAAAACAGATGTTCGTATCAAAATATGATGTTTTTCCTCTTAAGAGCTAAACATGAAAAAGATGTTAAGCTGAAACATGCATGCTAATAGTTCTCTTCAAACAATTTAGTATTTTTCAGATGCGAAGATATTCTGAAATGCATGGTCTGAGCAAGAGTGGGTAGCTTTTAGAAAGGCAACGTTATCTGGAACTAATGGACCTGCTGCTTTCTATCAATGGGGAAGGTTTTCCCTAGAGGGTTATGTCTCACCATTGAATTTTCCTTATGCATTCACTTATTAATCACTCTGAAGATTACTGCAACACACACACACACACACACACACACACATCTATATCATGTGGCAAACAGATTATGCCCTTGGGGTATGTAAGTATCTACATAATATGGAAAATGCAAATGTTATTTAGAGGACAGAGCTTGTGGGGGGGGGGTAACCAAATCACATTTTAGTCACAATTTAAGATGTTGGGTTTTACTTAAGCATCTTTCAATGACTTGAACAAAATGTACCTATAGAGTTCACTTATTTACCCTTTTCCCTTTCTTTTTCTCTTTTGCTGTATTTTGCTGTATGAAGTATATCTCTCAAGAGCCAATTATTCCATCCACAGTGTTTTAAAAGGCAAGTCACAAAAGCAGGATGCTTTCATTGAACAATACTGTATTTATCTACTTCATGTTAACAGTAATGTCAGATTTGAAGTGAAATGAATTTTCATGTGGAGAAGCATTCATATATGCTGTCTTCACAAGCATGAAGTCCAATCCATGAAAATATGCTAGATGTTAGGATTGCTTTCTTAGTCTGCCCAGGTACTAACTACTGATGGGCAACTTCAAGCCCCTGTTCATCCTTCTTATGGTTCATAAATCTAGATGTGGACCAGAAAGTCTTGCAAATAGAGGACTGTCCACTGTAAAGTAGGAAACATCACCACCCTAGGCAGGCTTAAATCTAGCTGCTTCAATATAAACTCCAAAACATGGGCTTCCTGTTTTATCCAGGAACAAACTGAGACCTTCCCTGTGCCCTGAATTGCCTCTACGGCAGTGCAACGTTTTCCTGAATTTGCAAATGGCGCTTGATAGAGTTCTCTTTGCAATTGCCTGGTGGGAAACTGGAATGAGCAACTGGATTGCTCCTTATCTTGCAAAGAGCTTATGGCAGCTGACAAGGTCCGCCCGGCAGAAGGAATAATTAAAAACTTGGCAAGAGCAGCCACCGAAGCAGGCAGACAAATAAAACAGAATGGGTTTTTCAAGCAATAAGCACGGCAAGAGCAGTGCTGAGCAGCAAATGTAAACAGAGAAGCAGATAGTGAAATTGCTGGACTGTGCAAGCGTTTTCTTCTGCTGGTTGTGTGTGTGTGTGTGTGTTTAAACTTCATGCAAGTGGCAAAATGGCAACTGGTTCTGCATGTGTGAAAAGATATTGCACAAAGCTCCCACGTTTAAGAACATGCAAATGACATTTTAATAGCAAAAACAATGTTCATCTGCAATGCCCACATACATAGTATTTTTTTTTAAATTAGTGCTGTGAGAACTTAGGAAAGCTTATCAGGCAAGATAAAGGGTAGGTTGTGCATTATGGAAAGGCCACCCAAATGCACTAGCGCAAAGGAGGAAAAGCAAAGGTAAAAATGCAAGTAGATGAGGGGTGGGGGAAGGAAACCAAGATCTCACAATGGAAGACAAATGCTCATTACTCCATCACATTTGGGCTTATGTTATTGGAGCTACTTATGCTTCAAAACTACACTAGTGTGGGAAAAGAAGCAATTACAGAGCTGATGGAAGATAGGCATAAGGTTCTGCCTCCACTATGGGAGACAGCATGCCTTTGGATTCATGACTGTGGAGAGGGCTGTTGCTCTCAGGTCCTACTTGTGGGCTTCCCACAGGCATCTGGTTGGCCACTGTGAGAACAAGATGCTGGATTGGATGGGCCATTGGTCTCTTCCAGCAGGGCTCTTGTTACATTCTTTGATGTACAGTATGCACCCAATGGAAGTGGGCTCGGCCCTCTAGCCCATGAGACTGTGCTGCAATAAATATACTAGTCTTTCTGGTGTCTATTCTGTTCTGTTCTGTTCTATTCTATATGCTGATTTTAATTTGTTTTAGCTGCTTGGTTTTCTAGTTGAGGTTTGTTGGTGGGGTTTCTGCTGTTTCAATTTCAGTTCTTTGGGTTTTGTTTTGTTTTTAATGTTTCTGTTATGAACTGTAGTTTGCATTTTATTATTTATGTTAGCTGGCCAGAGAACTCGGTTGGATGGGTGGTGTACAAATGTAATAAATAAAATACAGTTACGAACTTAATTCGTTCTGCAGGTCCATTCTTAACCTGAAACTGTTCTTAACTAGAGGTGTGCTTTTGCTAATGGGGCCTCTTGCTGTCGCTGTGCCGCTGGCACACGATTTCTGTTCTCATCCTGGGGCAAAGCTCTCAACTCGAGGTAACTCTTCCAGGTTAGCGGAGTTTGTAACCTGAAGCGTTTGTAACCTGAGGCGTTTGTAACTCGAGGTACCACTGTATAACAAATTACACGTAAAAGCTTGCTTCCTCCTTTGCATTGCCCTACCGTGGAGGCTGTGGATTACTTACAAGTTAACGCAACACACTTCAAAGGAAAATGCATACTGAAAACCTAAGAACAGAGACCAAAACACAGACAACCTGGCTTGCTCTGGTTGCTGTGTCAACCTTTTTGAAGGACAACAGAAATCTTGAGAATGTTTTGCTAATATGGAAAACCTGGTAGAAAGAAATGGGTGGTTTGTGCGTGCATGTGTTTGTTTGGTGGTGGTGGTGGGGAGGAGTCTGGAACGTGATGCATCATTTAACATCTTTGCTTTTAGCATCCTCTCCATTAGAACAAGTTCACTAGGCGGTTCTGGTTTGGATTATCCTTTGTGTGCAGTGGGAACAACTTAGTGGAGGTTTCCTGAGTTCCCTAGTTCAATTCCCATGTGTTCAGAGGCATCAGATCAAGTGCTTAAAAAGTCAAGTGTTCCCATGGCAAATATCCACCACTGATCCTTTCATCTCATACAATGGCAAACAGCCCATTCTTTTGCTTCAACGTTCTCCTTGGTAAATTCGAGTTATGAGTGAGCTTCTTCACCAGTGTGACTCATAATTAGATTATTCTCCCACCCTACAAAGAAAAAAGCTTTCTTGAGAAAATCTAGGCCCAACTCAGGATTTTCCTGAGAGTTCTCAAAAATGTTTCTCACGTCAGGAATTGCTTTCCTAAAACTTAAGTTCTCAAAGTGGGGCAATGGTAGTGTGAGGAACCTGGGAGTACAACCCCTGACCATACCAAAGATTACATATCCTAAACTTGTTTATTTGGGAATAAGCCCCCTTGAACTCAATGGGCCTTACTTTGGAGTGAAGATATTTGGCATCATAAAAATAACTTTTTAAAAGAAGTATTCAGCACAAATTAAAAGACTGGGGGAACCCCTTCTTCTAAAATGCAAGCAACTAAAAACATTGTATACTTAAAAACCATTTTGAAAAATTGTGCAAAATTGCTTTTCCATTTAAGCAATATTGTGTAAATATTCATTTTTTAAAGTAGGTGAGAAGGGGTTTTTTTAAAAAAGCAAATTAACACCATGGTCAAATGGAGTTAATGGGGAAAAGTACCGGTAATAGTGCAGGTGTGTTGAGGTACAGATGCAGGTGTTAGGCTCACCTGCCTAGTCAATATATTGCTGAAGACATCAAAACTGAACCTCTTTAAAAAGATGGAAATGTAGCACTAAGGTGATTTATATTTGGGGAGATTTCACTCCTGTTTCACCCTTTCTGAGATTATTATTATTATTATTATTATTATTATTATTATTTGTAATCTGTAAGAAGAACCAGAGGGAGAACAATGATTTGCCAATGACATCATGCAGGTGCCCTGTAAAAAAAAAAAAAAAGAGCAGACAAGTCATGGCTATTCCAGAGGAAAGATATAAGTCCTTTCTTCACTGTCACTAATTTGCAGGAAGAATAAGAAGAAGAGTTTGGATTTGCTATCCCACTTTATCACTACCTACCCAAAGGAGTCTCAAAGTGGCTAACATTCTCCTTTCCCTTCCTCCCCCACAACAAACACTCTGTGAGGTAAGTGAGTGGGGCTGAGAGACTTCAAAGAAGTGTGACTAGCCCAAGGTCACCCAGCAGCTGCATGTGGAGGAGCGGGGACGTGAACCCGGTTCACCAGATTATAAATCTACCACTCTTAACCACTACACCACACTGGAAGGATTGATGCATATACTGGAAATTTAGGTTTGTGCTGTGTTTAAAAGCATTCTGTTGCCTTGGCACAATCAATAAACTATTAAGAGAAACAGACCTTTTATCAGCTAGGAAAATGATGGGGAAAATGCTCAAAGTGTGGGATGGGCGGATGTTTAATAAGATAGTGTACAGCACTGCACAAGCAAATCAGGATGAATGCTGATTATCACATAACCCCCCCCCCCTACAGACAAAGCAAAACTCATGCACAGTGAAGACCAGACATAGTCTAACCTCTGCGTAATCTTTGTGCAAGGATGAATGCTCAATAAACAGGTAATCTGGAGGAGGCCTTAGTGTGAAAGCATCCCAGATGGCCTTATTTCTTATGAACTCCAAAAGGGTGAGATAATCGAGTCCAGTTCTATCACCATACTTCACAAGAAGAAGCATGTCATTCAGAAATCTTCAGCTGACTCAATATGTTAAAGGTGTATGGTCCCAAATAGATGTGTGTATTGCTTTTCCAATATGTACTGCCTACAGAAGAAGCAAATAACTCTTCGCAGCACCTTAACTGCTTCTTTTCATAAGCCCTAGCATTTACGCTTTCCTCCTTTTTTGTCTCTACACTAGAGCAATTTGATGGGATTTAATACCACTGGGGGGGGGCATTTTAACACAAAACATGACGACGTTCATATGGATTTCCCGTAACTATTCAGACATTCCAATGCTAATAAACTTCTTTTACCACAAGTGCTAATGTGCAGGTGTGCATTTTTCAACAATGAAATGTCAATTTAAAAGAGGGCTGAACCAAAGGCTGCAAAAAGGAAAGATTAGTCTTCCATGCTGTGGCCTTTTGTTTTGCTCCTCAGTATTGTCAGGGAGACCTATAAAAAGAGTGGGCAGCATTTTGTTCCTATTTTTAATGCAAATAAAAGCATCAATAAAATGGGTCTGATTTTACTCTGGTAGGAGGGATGATGCTTACAGATCACTGCTGATCAACCTATGCAGATAAGAGTTTTAAAAATAGCCCTAAACTATTTCATTTTTGTTCTTTTTCTTTGTTCCATATTTATTACTGTAACAGATTGGTTATGGTTTCAAACCATCTTTATGCTGCTACAATTCTTTGTGATCGCTCTGGATTATCAGGCTCAATATCTTCCCAGGGAGTTGCGATAGGCTTGTTTACAGGAGCATTGCTTGATGTTTATAACATTTAAAGCCCTAAGTGATTTATGTCCCAAATGTCTGAAAGATCTTCTTCTTTGGCGATCACTCCTAGCTGAGTAAGATTGTCTTCCATGAACATGATCTTAACAGTGAGTCCATAAGTGACTGTGGAGGCCAATTCTGGATCCACATCCTTCCACAGTGGGGACGTAGGTTTCTGGGCGGGAGTTGATCACAGTGAGGGTTTGCCAAATGTGCCTTCCTCTTAGCTTGTTTCTCCCTTTTGTCCTGAATTCGAGCATCTTCAAAGTCCATGACACCTTTGGTAAAGGCTGTTCTCCAATTAGTGCACTTGCAGGCCTGTGTACTGTATCCCAATTGTCAGTACTATATACTACAATACTACATTTTTAAAAGATTTGCCTTGAGAGAGTCTTTCAACCTCTTTTGTTCACCACCAGCATTGTGCTTTCCATTTTTAAGTTTGGAATAGAGTAGTTATTTTGGAAGACAATAATCAGGCATCCGAACAACATGACCAGTCCAACGAAGTTGATATTGAAGAATCATTGCTTCGACACAGGTGATCTTTGCTTCTTCCAATACACTGACATTAGATAACCTGTCTTCCCAAGTGATGTGTAAAATTTTTCAGAGGCAACGTTGATAGAATCTTTTGAGGAGTTGGAGATGACATTTATAAGTGGTCCATGTTTCACAAGCATGCAGTAAGGTTGGTAGTACAATAGCTTTGTAAACAAGCATTTTGGTTTCCCTGCGAATGTCCTGGTCCTCAAACACTCTGCACTTCAATTGGGAGAAAGTTGCACTCGCAGAGCTCAGGCAATGCTGTATTTTGGCATCGATGTTAGCTATTGTGGAAAGATAACTGCCCAGGTAGGAAAAATGATCAACACTTTCCAATGTTACACCATTGAGTTCCGATTTGTGGTGCTGCAGAAGAGTTGTTTTGTGCTTGTTGGTGCAGCACTTTGGTTTTTTCAATCTTGAGTGATAGGCCAAGCTTTTCGTAAGCTTCTGTGAAGGTATTTAGGATGGTTTGGAGGTCATCCTCTGAGTGTGCACACACTACATTGTACTCACCATACTGAAGCTCTATGACAAAAGCTATAGTAACCTTACTCTATGCTTTCAGCCTGCTCAGATTAAAGAGCTTTCCATCTGTTCGATATATGATTTCTACCCTGGTAGGGAGCTCTTCAGAGTTCCACCACACTCATGAGGATGGAGAATGGCAGCCTGGGAGAGTTCATCAGGGCATAGCCACCCAGAGTGGCTGGGGAAGCCCAGCCAGATGGGCGGGGTATAAATAATTAAAAAATATAATTGTTGTTGTTGTCAACAGCATGTGTGTGTGTGTGCGTATATATATATATCTCACAACTTTGTCCTCCCCCCTCAAAAAAGCTCAACAACTTTGCCCCCCCTTAACTATTGCACTAGGGATGTGCTCTGTCTTACAGTACTCAGAATTCAGTTCAGAGGGGCTTCCTGTTAGGTTAGTGGTATAGGATTGTTTTATAGTTAAGCCATTTAACTCATGGAGCATGGAGACCAATGGCAGAAGGACATGATACAAAGGGCATGTGACTGTTGCATAAAATGATAGCACCATGCCAAGGTCTCCACTTTCCTTAGTAATGCTTAAGGCAGCATATCCCACATCTGGACATCATTACACTGTTTGTTTCCTTGCCACTTCTCCACATAATTGACTGCTGATGGCAGGGACAAAATAAAACACAATGTAATGTTGTCAGAATGTTGCACTTGACATCACAGAAGGGGAGGGGTTTTCCTGACACATGGCTTCCCTTCTCAGTGGCAGCCTTGTGTTCATTCTAATGTTTAGTTTTACCCTGTCATGCTGATCTCCTAAGACTGCCTATGTTACGAAGTGTGCTTTGTGTGCTACTTAATATGTTGTTGTTGTTGTTGTTGTTGTTGTTGTTTAATACCCCACCCATCTGGCTGGGTTGCCCCAGTGGGTTGCTTAGGACTGTGTCCAATTCACACCTGTGGAACTGGAAATCATGTCCTAAAACCTAAAACCTGTATGTAGGAATGGGTGGAACTTTCAGGTTTGGTTTTTCTCATTTTCCTCATTTTCCCACTTTCCCACTCTTAAGTTCTCCATGTTCCCACATCAGTTTTTAATGGGTTATTTTTAAGTCCTCAAAATTCAGCAGCATTATAGCTGCCCAGAATGACTGGGGCACTGTCAGATGGGTGGGGTACAATTAATAAATTATTCTTATAAATTATTATAGTGTCAACTTCTAGTGTATACTTTTTGCGTGCAATAGTGCCTTTTTATTATGCATTTTTGTATGTCATTTTCATCATGTGCATTTTTATGCATGTTTTGCCTTGTGTGTGTGTGTGTGTGTGTGTGTGTGTACACATTATTTGGCTGAAGAACTGCATTGCAAAATTCAGAGAAGTGCAAATTTTGAAGCATGGCTGTATTTCAGCATATTGTTTCAGAACATGCAGATTGGGTGGGTTCACCCTTAAGTGAATCAGATTGCTCCTCATTCTTACCCACATGTCTGTGTATGGATATTGACGTGAAGGAAGGGCACTCAGCGTGTGCTCAGAAGTACCCTATTTGAAATGTTTCAGAACCCTTGCATGCTAACAAGATCTGAGGCTGAGCTCTAATTCAGTTTGTTTGTTTGCTTGTTTGTTTTAAGGCACTGGCCTTCATAACAATGAAACCCAGGGCACTTTGCAACTTAATTTAAAACAAAACAACAATAAAATGTACAATAAACCAATTAAAGGCAAAGGATGTCTTAACCACGACCATAACCCCCTTAAATTGTGCCAATGCCATAAACTAATCCAGGTTGTTCTTTTAGGAGGGTATGTGAGTGCTTTACATGTTTTGGGATTTTTTAAAAAAGGTTTTCAAATGTTTTCAATATGGTTTTTATTTTATTTTTAATTGCATTGTTTTACCACTTAGGTGTTTGCCACCCTGGGTTCCTTTGGGAGGAAGATCAAAACAGAAAATGAAGAAATAACTGGCTAGCATGATATGAGGATGGATCATCTACTTGATGCCATGATAAATTCTCAAACAACATGAAGTAAGTGGAAGAAAGGAATGAGAAAATTGGGATCAGCTAAAGGCTTGATGCAGTTGTTTTGGGTCAAGGTTACAAACCTGGCATACAGCAATAAACAGAAAGCCTTAGTGTTGACCAAGAGTATAAATAGGAAGGATCTGCCTCACTTGCCACAGGACACATGTTGTTGTACATTGTAATATAATAGCTCTCATAGTATAACAGTGGAATGCAGCCATCTACCAGCTGAACAAAGACTTCTGGCAAAAAGAAACCTATGAAGTCAATGGAATCCTACTGGTTTAAGCAAACTTTGAATTGATTCCTGCTGGGATAGCAGAACTTTGTCACACAAAGTAAAGCAGTTAGACTATTAATAATGTTTCTCTAACTTTACTTATTTTGCACCTTGCTTTGTTTGACTGTATTTTGAGAAAAAAAACAATTTCATTCAACAGAAGTCTGCAGCACTGTTTATGCACGGAGCAGAGTTTGCATATTTTAGAGTGCAATCATTAGTTTAATCTCTAATATATGAGAGTCTTGGGTAGTAAATATATGTACACTAAACATTTTTGAAAGGAGTTAGACTGTAGGCTCAGTCTCTCAACCTCAGTCCTTAAAAATCTTGTGAATTTACATTTTGAAAACATACCCAAAGGCGTATAAGATCACATTAAAGACTAATAGGCTGCCAGTTCCCCCCTCCCAAATATTTGAGCATAAGGGGAGTGGGGAGCCAAGCATCTGAAACAACAAAATTAGATAAAGAAAATATAGACCCCAGGCAGAGACACAGTGTGCCAAAAATATACACAAAACTTTATACCACCCCTAGCAGCTATGTTCCATTTAATATATGCTGTACATGTTAATATATATGTCATTCTGCAAGTAGAGAGAGGTTCCTGGCTGCCAATGAAGGTCTCCCTCCTCTAATATGAGGAGTATGTGAGGTCAAATTCTGATGCGCCTATAGCTCTGCTGCATTTGTGACTTATGCTTTCAGACTTATATTTCCAGTAGCCAAAGCAAATCTGATCTCTCACTTTATCTGAGCCTTACTCAGATACAGTATATGAAAGGACCACTAGAAATGGTTCCATTCCACTCTTCCCAAACATAGGAGTGTCTTGTGGGAGCTAGAATGGGCTCCAGAATCCACTCTATGCCTGCACTAAAACAGGGGTAGTGTGCATCACTTCCCAACTATTGGCCAGGTTGGCTAAGGTTGGTTGGAGTTTAACAACATCTGGAGGACACAACATTGGCTGTCTTCACACTAAGAGAGACTTTGCATGTTTATCCTCTTTGTGCATTTCTAATTGCTTCAAACACAGTGTTGCCACACACATCTGAAAGCTAATTTTGTGTGTCCAAGGAATGCTCCTTCAAAACAGTACAGTGGTACCTCGGGTTAAGAACTTAATTCGTTCTGGAGGTCCATTCTTAACCTGAAACCGTTCTTAACCTGAAGCACCACTTTAGCTAATGGGACCTACCGCTGCCACTGTGCCACCAGAGCACGATTTCTGTTCTTATCCTGAAGCAAAGTTCTTAACCTGAAGCGTTATTTCTGGGTTAGCGGAGTCTGTAACCTGAAGTGTCTGTAACCTGAGGTACCACTGTATAGTGGGCATGGGGAGGATATTTAAGAGGTGGGAAAGGCTTAGAAAAGGGCAGTGAAAATGATCAAGGGGTTTAAGAGGGGGATAAGTAAAAGCAAACAGGATAGAGGACAGTTAAATATAGAATTTACTCCTACAGTGATGGTCATCAACTTGGGTTGAAATAAGGTTGCAAAAATTTGTGGCTCTTAATAGCAACTAACCCTGCTAGATATGTTCAACGTCCACTCTCAGAGGCAGCACACCTCTGAATACCAGTTCCTGAGAATCACTAATGGGGATAGTGCTGTCCTGCTTGCGGTTTCCCATATGCATATGATTGGCCTCTGTGAAAATAGGATGGTGAATGATACGGGCCTTTCTTCTGATCCAATAGGGCTCTTTTACAATCCTATCTTTCTGGAACATAAGTGACTGGTGAGAAGAGACTGGATTGCCGCCCTGCCCCCATGGGCGGCTCGCCCCGCCCCTGCCACTCAGGGTGCCGGAGCACCTAGCTATGCCCCTGCTGAAAAGACAGCACAAATAGCAGGTGTTCTTCAGCTTTAGAAAGGCTGTGCAGGGCAAGGAACACTGGATGGCGAGGGGGCAGAGACAGGCACACAAAGCAAGGACTCTCAAAAGTCAACCAAGCTGAGTTTATGCTAGCAGGCTTCTCTCCTGAAATCACACTGAGTTCAAGGATCCAAGACGAGTTAGAGTCTTAGGAGAGCAAAATTAACAAAACGTTAGTGTGGAAACTGGAAAGATTTCCAGGTGCACCAAGGTGGAGCGTGATTAACTCTAGATGACTCTTATGAATCTTTGCACCTGGAAGGCACGTACCTCCCAGGACATCCTGTTACCTCCACACACTGCTGCCTCTTTCGCCCTACCTACCACCACCACAGGGGAGTGCACATTCTGTACACTGCACCTTCCACAACCACCTCAGTGTGGTTGTCCAAGGTCTGCAACTGATGTCCTCGCTCCTCCGGCGAGGTGAGGGCATGGAATCAATTTTGTACCTCCAGTGACATGGTGTGTGCTTTATTGCTTTAGTGTTTTTGTGAGTCATTTTGAGTGTATTACTTTAGAAGACAGGGTTGAAATCCTTGCAGTAAACAAGCAAACAGTACAGAACAAGATGCTGGAGAAATGTTTGTTATACGAGGAACATTCAGCCCTCTGTGCTTTAACGGATGACATACAATTGATCAGTTTTCATATTCTCTCCTCCTGCCCCCAGGTAACTGGAGAGGCTTGGATTTCAATCTGGCATGGGAGTACTACTTTAATAATTTGGATATCTCTATGAATGAGTCAGTTGGGGCCAGAGGTAAACAAATTCCTTTGCACTGAAGAGCCAGTTGCAACATCCCATTCAAAGCCCTTTATTTGACCTTGAAAGATCAGCCAATCTAGGTGAGAAATAATTCTGTTTTCGTGCTTCTCCAGTCTTGGTTTTTCCTTGACAGAGATTTAGGAAAGGAAAGCAAACAGTTGATGGAATAATAAACCCTCTTATTAAAAATATGTAGAGAACTTTTATTTATAGTGGAACCCACTCAAATAAATATGCCGTTAACAAACTTGTGTAAAGAATTATAGTATTACATAGTGTACCTAGTGATGAAATAAAATGCCACAAGACAAGTGGTGAAACCTGATGATTGATTATCAGGCGTCTTAAGCAAATAAACCAGCACCAACTAATGATAATCCTTTTTGATGAACGTCTTATTACATTAATGCTCAATAAGGAAATAAAGCAGTTTTAAGAAATCAATTGCTTATATTCAAAGTTGGATATTCTTAGCTCTGGAAAATGGTATGGAAAAACACAGTTGCATGAGTGTATCTTTTACCCCAATGTTTATCAATGATCACTTTGGATGGAGTACTGAACTGGGATTTAAAATACTTGGGTCCAAATCATTTCTCAGTGATTAATATGGTCTTGGAGAAATCAATTTATTTTAGTTAAAGAACAGAAATGGAAGCATACTGCTTGGGACTGTTATGAGGATGAGTACTGTAAAGTTATTTACAATTTAAAAATCTACTTAAAAATAGAGCTAAATGACTGCTTAACTTTACAGCACTTTTATGGTTTGTAAAGCACAGGTGATTTTCTGGAGTATATGCATAAACCCCGATTAGGTGCTCTGGGAACTGTCTTAGACCAAGACACTTAATAGGCTTTCCAATTCAGCTCAGAGCCATCCAGGTTGGTTCTCTCTCTCTCTCTCTCTCTCTCTCTCTCTCTCTCTCTCTCTCTCACACACCCACACACACACACACCCACACACACACACACACACACACACACCCACACACACCCACACACACACACCCCTTCATTATTGGGAAATTGTGAAATGGCTATAACTATTTCCCCTTTTGACAGAAGTGGGTGAAATTTGCTGGCATAGCAGTCCCTCCAGACATTAGCAGTCTGTGTATACCCTATTGTCTCCATTGGTGCATCTGCAGCACACCAACCTCATTGCTGCATCCCTTCTGGTAAAATATGGCAGGTGCCATGTGTCCCTCCCTCTGCCTCTGAATGTCCCAGAACAGTGTTGGTTAATAATATGCCAACTTTAAATAATATGGCAAAACCAAACAAACCCAACAACCCATAAAACAAAGAAGTCTTCCACTGACCCATAAAGAATTCTATCCACCACCTGAGTTCCCTCCACAACCCCACATACACACTCCCACATAAGGATTGCACAGTCGGTAAGTTCTGTCCTTCTCCCAGATCTAATAAATATAAATGGAAGTTCTTGGATTTAACCAGCTGGAATTGTATTGAAGTAAATATGACTGAGAAGTGCACTAAATCCTAGTACTTCAACTTAACTGGATTGCAGATTGGGCAATGTAACCTGTGAACTGCAGACCTATTTGGTATAGCTTGAGTAAGAGAACATAGCATGCTAAGTTACATTGTAGGCACGACAAGCCATCTAATTTAGCAAAAAGGGGCTAGAGACGAGCAGCACGTCAACACCACATGCAAAGCAAGGATACTCCTATCCCAATGATTAAAGAGTGACTAAAAAGGCCACAGCTTGATTGTTTGTTTTTGTTTACCTAATTAGCCACACAGGCCAAGACACTTGGCAGCTAATGAAAGGGGGGAAAGAGGACAGCTCTTTTTCCATGATTAGTTCCATTACTTTCGGGAAGAGTGTACCAGTAGGAGGGGTTATGAATACCCTCGGAGTGTGGGAAATACTGCATGGGTTTTCCAATGCTAGTGCTTCTGCCCAGTTTTCTAATGCTCCTTTCACACTGTAGAATCTTATGTATTGTGGAACTGTGGCTTTTTGGCTGATATACCACACAACATCCCAACATCAACGTGTGGGCCTCTGAATATTGAGGGGCCCTGCCCCCCTAAAAAAAGGTTGCGAGCCCATAGTGCTTCAGCTCCCAGGAGGTGACACCTTTGGACACAACAATGAACACTGCCTACCCTTTCTGCACATGCGTACTTCTTTTCCTTCATCATCAGTGAACTGGCTCAGGTTGATTCAGGCTGATCCGATTTGGTTCAGACCAATCAGAGGTGCCTCAATCAGACTCAGTCCAAATTGGCCCAATTTGGTTTGGAATCTGACTGAACTGGTTGCACAGCCCTTCTACAGACATACCAAGTTGCAATATCTTTCATATTAACCTTTATATTCCCCCCCCACAATCACCTATAGTAAGTTTTGGACCTTTTTTTGGGGGGTGGGGAATTCGCCAAAAATAAATTGATGATAAACTTGCTGTGGCACCCTCTTTGCTCCACAGCTCCCCAGAACCCAGATGTTTGGGGTTCAGGGAGGTGGGGGGGCTCCATTTCCAGCCAATCACAGGCCTCTGCTGCACTCCTCTTCAGGTTGCCTTGCCTGCACTTCCCACCGGGCATAAGGCTGAGTCTTCCCTGGACTAGGTGCATTTTGCAGCATGCTGGGCATAGGAAGGGTGGCCAGGGAGATCTCTGGCAGCCCCACGGGGAAGTGTCGATGGGCCCCTCAGGCTGCCTGCCAGGGTGAGGCCATCCTGGGCCAGTGAGGCAGCCAGCAAGGAAGGCCCATCCATCCCAGTTCGGTGGGTGAAGCTGAAGTGTGGCGCTGCGGCTGGACTCCTTTTTCCTTGAAGGGTGGCACACACACATGTGGGGTCTCCTGGTTTCCCCATGGCGAAGCTTCCTGGTGCCAGTCCCTTTTGAAGACCCTCACTTGAGGCAACCCTTCCAGGAGCTGTGGGGACCCTGAGGCCCACCCAAGAGCCCCCCGCCCATGGCCCTGTCCGCCTCCAGCGCCCATCAAGGGGGAGGGAAGGGCTGGGTTGGAGGCGCGGGCCTCCTCGAAGAGTTGTTCTGCATGCCCCAAGTGGAAGTGGGGGGTGTCTGCCCAGCCAGGCTTTAGCCAGGTGTCTTCCCCCACCCCCAAAATCCCACTAACTTAGGCATGTGCTTACTTTTTCCTGCTGCATCTGTGACTAGAGCTGTTGGTGAGGTTGCCTTGGGTTGCCATACATGTGGGTTTCCCCGGGCATTTTACTGCTTTCCAGAAATTCCCCTTGGATGCAATTTCAAAGGGCCCAATCCCAGATATGTCTGGGAAAATCTGGATGTGTAATAGCCCTGCACTTTACTGCCATGCTAATATCTACAAGCGTGTGTTTTCTGAAAGATTGCTTCCTATTCCAATATAGCATTCCAATATATGACTTTTCCAATCATCCACAAAATAGAACATAGTCATAACCATTGATTTTTCACATAATAATTGTGTTCCATATATTTTTTTGCAACTCCTCAGCAGATGGCTTCCTATATATTTGCAATTTTGCTCACAAAGCATTTGTTGTGCACTAGGTAATAAATTACCAGCCAACATCCTGTGCTTTCTTTTTGCACAGCTTCAGAAACCATTCAACTGGACTACTTGTGGTGTAAGTTCTAATACATTTCCTGTTCTTGGTTTGATAACTTTGAAGATATTTCTGACACTCTTCCACAGTTTCTAGGATACTTAGCATGATATCTATGCATGCTTAACCGCCCTTCATTCTTTAATTCTTAAATAAAACTATAACATGATTTGATACATTCATTGAAATTGCAGAACAACCCAAACAAATGTGATCTTACTGTGGAAGAAGTTCCTTGTTCAGTAAGGCTGCAGTTCTATTCACACTTAGCTAGGAAAAAGCAAATGAGATCTCAATGTCTCTTCCATTGCTCCTGATACTTAGCATCCTAAAGTTGCACAGCCTTTGCTCCTGATACTTAGCTCCTGATACCATTGCTCCTGATACTTAGCATCCTAAAGTTGCACTATAAGCCTTTTCATCTCACCACTGGCATAGCTCTGTCAATATTGCCATGTACAGTCGTACCTCTATTTACATAACCCTCTGGTTATGTAAACTTTGGGGTGCGCATGTGGCAAACCTGGAAGGATTTTACCGGGTTTCACCAGTGCTGTGCATGTGCAGAAGCGGTCCTCGGGTTGCGGAAACCTTGGGATCCGACCGGACCTCTGGAACAGATCCCGTCCACAACCAGAGGTACCACTGTACTGGTATTTTTTAATGTTTGGAAGTGCCAATGCACCTTCTTTCATATTTGGATAGCATTGTGTTTTATTTGTACTCTTTGAGCTTTGACATTCCATATTAAGTAGTTTACTGTAGGTTGAATTAAATCATGGTTTTCTTCTACTATCCTCCTGCCACCTAGGCATGATATTATTTTCCTCTATTACAGTTCTCCCAAGTCATGATATTTTTAGCTCAGTCCATTTGATCCCCTTTTTCTTTGAAAATTTATTTACAAGTAATTATGAACTGCTTGATCAAAAAACAAAAACCCAGCCTCTTAGTGCTGTACATACAGATACATATACTGATCAGTATCATATTGAACTAAAACTTGAAAAACATCCTTAGTTAATTTGTCAACCGCAGATAGATGATTTTACTATATTTCAATCTTGTCCTAAACTTATTTATAGACTTATTTATAGACTGCCTTCTTCTTCATAGTCTGGGATAGGTCAGTTGGTAGAGCATGAGGCTCTTAACCTCAAGGTTTTGGGTTCAAGTCCCTTGTTGGGCAAAAGATTCCTGCATTGCCGTGGGTTGGACTAGATGACACTCATGGTCACTTCCGACTCAACAAATCGACGATTCTATTATTTGATTTTTTTACACTCTTGATCCATAGGCATACCTGATAATTCTTATTTGCCTTCATGAACCTTACATCCACTATGGCTCTAAAGTCTGACAATAAGTCACTAAGCTTTTCAGATACAAGTGAGGATTTATGAAACACCCACAAACTATACTTCAGATCTGAATATTCATGTTTTGTTCCTTATAATTTTAGAGATAAGGACTTTTCGTGCTGAATCCACTGACCACACAAGCTGACATACCAGTTCAAATGGAAAAAGCAGAAATGGGGGGGGGGGGAGAGAAAGTGTGCAGAGGATTTGTTGATGTGGCTTCCTCTCCCACCCCTGGGCCCTGCATTGCTTTCACACAGATGCAGCAGCTTATTCATAGCTCACCAGCATGGCATGTTCAGCTCTAGGTGTCTCCAAGTAGGACTAGAAAAGGCTCCTATCTGAAACCCAGGAAAGCCATTGCTCAACAGTACTGAACTGGAAAGACTCATGGTCTGTATTGGAAGGCAGTTTCTTGTGTTCTAATGTACTTGCTGAGATTTTTCACCAGGTTGAATATTGTTCTGTTCTCCAATATTGTTTGTTTGTTTGTGGTATTCCTTACTCCACTCAGTGGCAGAGCAAGCCGATCCGGTGCCTGGGGCGGCGCGTGTACCCTGTGCCCGGGGGCGGGGCCAGCTGGGGCAGGACGCTCCGCAGGGCCTCAGAGGAATCTGCCTGCCTCCTCCCACTCAGCCGCCCTACAACTGAGGGGGAGACGGCAGGTGGACTGTTTGGGGGCAGCATAGAGCCTGCAGGCGCCAAAGCCACTGCATCCCTCGCAGGAGAGACGCATGGCTTGACCGCGCTGCAGGCCCTGTCGTGAGTGCCGACCAGCATTTTGTTACCCCCCTCAGTGGTGACACCTGGGGCGGCCAGTCCACACCGCACCCCCTTTGTCCGCCAGTGACTTCACTTTAATACTGGTAATGGGTATTTGAGGAGGCTAACAGCAGTTATGTGAAAACACTGCAAGAAAAAAGTAAAAAAAAACAGATCAGATCTGAATCATGGCTAACTTTGTACAAGATAGCAGGTTCTAATGCACATATCTTCATAGCAAACTCATTCTCTAAGTGTCTGTACTTATGTAGCCAAAAGAGCACCACCTGTGCAGAAGAGGAAGTAATCATAATGTTGTTAGAATTACAAAAGCACTTGGGGAAGTGAGGGGAGTGGGGGATACCAAAGGTGCTGTTGGGGAACAAAACAGTCGCGTGAACATGTTCCAGGGCTGTTAGGAGCCATGGGAGAACAGAAAACTACAGGGAGAGTGGAAAGATTTAGCCTGGCAAGCAGCATGATTGCCTGGGATCCCATACAGGATTATACTATACCACAACATTCTGTTGCAGGTCCCCTTATATAGTCTAATGGGGACTCCATAGCCAAAGTGAGTCTACTAAAACAACAATAAGGGGGGGGAATGGAATAGTCAGGGCTTTTCCAAGGCTTGCAGAAGTAGAAAAAAAACCATTTTGGATGTGGGTGGGTGGGTGGAGGGAGGCAAAATGACCCAGAGAGGACTGAGCAAGCTCAGCAGCCATAGAATGTTAGAAGGGAGATGAAACAGGGGGAGGAGAATGACACAGAGTATCCTGAAAGACAAAGTGGCTGGCTGGTAGGAACAACTGCTACCTAGAAGTTTGTTTCAGCTAGAACTTGGGCATAAGCCCTGAGACTATATGTTTATTTTGGCTTTGCTCTGAACAGTGAGTGAAAAGCCAGGGCAAGAAATTGCAGGAAGCCATGGAAGCTTGAGCTAAGTCTCAGGGAAAGTCTCAGGAGGTCTGTGAACAACCCTCCCCATAGGAGCTACTGTACCAGAGAATTTCCCTGTCCTTGAAGGTATATACAATGGCTTGATTGGTCCCCAGAATGTATCCCATCTCAAGACACTCTTGTTTAGCATTCATTAATTCAAAAATGCCAAAGATTTTATAA
Source organism: Lacerta agilis (assembly GCF_009819535.1). Taxonomy (NCBI): domain Eukaryota; kingdom Metazoa; phylum Chordata; class Lepidosauria; order Squamata; family Lacertidae; genus Lacerta; species Lacerta agilis. The sequence goes on along the minus strand of NC_046313.1, from coordinate 78,464,968 downwards.
ACCACATCTTTCCAGTCAGGAGGATTACTTCTGGTGTATACAATCCATGATCTGAAATTATCATGTGTGAATCTTTCAATAAACTGTGGCTTGAGCTTCAGTTCCCGGTCTGATTTAAAAAGCAATGAATCAGTTTGCCCATCTTTCTTACAAAGGTGACCTAAAATACAGTACTCCATGTTCACATATTTTAAACAGATTTGTGCTTGAGCCCTACAGCTATGAATGTGACAAAGGTATGAGTGATTGGCCTGCTGTGTTGCTCATGTTGCATCAGTAAAACTATATATAACACATCTGTGTGTGTGTGTTCAGTAATCCAAGCTATTCCTCAGTACAGTGAAGCCTTTGATGCCCTAAATCCAACACCATTAATGAAGGATCTAAATCCTGGAATTGAAAAACTGGTGGTTTGACTGCTGACCTGTCAAAACCTGCATAACATAAACAGGAACATATCAAAAATATCTTCCAATAATCTCAAATAATAGAGCACTTTGCTTAGGCAGAACTCAGTGCAGTGCCTTAACCTACCCAGTGCAGTTTCTGTTCATCTTCTTTGTCATGTCAAGTGTATGATTTTATTTGTTTTATAGATAGGTGATCAGACTCTGACAATGTACCGTTATGCCACGGAAGATTTGCTAAGTGGTCCTGTTTTAATGAGTGCTTAAAGAAACCAGACTGGGTTTACTGTCATCCAGTTGTCCTACCCCCCCCCCCCCCTCCCCACATTAGGACAATCATTCTGGCCAGGACAATAGTTTAACTCTGAAAACCCAGATAACTCCATGTTCCTTTAAAAAGAAAGAAAAATATCTGCCTTGCTGGAAAATGAAACATCAAAACCATAGAGCTGCATGGTCTTGTTCTTTCATGCCAAATGTGGTGCTGCGCTGAGCTCCTGAAGGTATTTATTAACTTTCCAAGCTGTGTGGCAACAGTCCAGTTTGTTGGCAAATTTACAGAATAGCTGCCATCGCAGCCCATTCACCTATTAGGCCAAAGCCGCAAATATCAAATGTCGTGCATGTATTTATAAAACACAAATGCAAACCATGGACTCTGTGACATCTGAGCCAGAAGTGTAGCTACAATAACAGTTGTGCGCAAGAAACTTCAAATGCCTGACAGCTGATTAAAAAACATTAGCTTGCCCTTCTTGATCCAGCTGTAAAATATTTCAAAAGTACTTTGTAATGTAGGGATGATGCTCCTTTGATATAAGAATCCTTGTTAAGGTTAACTTTAAACAGGCATGCTGCAGTTTTTTGGGAAGAGACAATTAAATCAGTGCTTTGCTAATCTTTGTTTGCGACTTGCCCCAAGGGACTAGGAGAAGCCTGCATCTTATTGTACATCATAAACCAAAAGAAGTGAACAGTAACATTCTTCCTTTGCTCTTTAATTCCCCTTCCTGGAAGAGATAGGGCATTCGTACTTGTAAATGTTAAATGGGTTGCATCAAGACACTCCAAGGCTACGATTCTCATACTACCTCCTCTGGAGTCAGAGCACAGGACAACAGTAGGATAACTCTGATGAAAGCAGCACGAGTCTACATTAAAATGCAGGGTTCAGAGGGAGACCCTGACATTTCTCGATCCAGAACATATGCCAGTTACTGCTTCCACTCAGCAATTCTTCAGCAAGCATGGCAATGTGCTGTAAATAATATATACAAAAAGATATACAACCCAACTACTTTGCATATTCATAAATATACTGGTTTGGATTTATTGATGGCAGGAATTCTAACAGGGAACCAGCCCACACTGGCCAAAAGCAGCCTTTATTCCATATTCTTTTTAATATGAAACATTTAGAGCCAATCATACAACACAAACAAAATTATTCTCTGTAGGTTGTACTGCTAGTGCCCTCAATGTGTTTTGCATTTGTTTAGGTCCCAGACTCAGTTGGTATATACACAGGTAGTCTACCAAATCGGAGAGCTGTAACTATTGATATTGGCTCTTTTAATGTAATGTTTCAGTATTGCTCTTTGCAGCAAAAGGTAATGTCAATTATATTTTATCTGGAAGAGCAGACAGGCCCATATTCACAATTCCTGTCACTTCTGAAACATCAAAACCACAGAGCTGCTTCTGTCACTTTTGAAACTTTCGGTGCTTCCAGAATGCCACTGTTTTCTGATTCAATCACATACTTCATGTGCCCTTCTTTATGTGCCTCCTCCATGAGAGGTCCAGAGGATGGCAACATGAGAACAGGCCTTTTCTGCAGTGGCCCCCCCCCACTTGTGAAAAGCTCATCCCAGGGAGGTTGGTTTGGTGCCTTCATTATACACCTTTAGGTGCCAGGCAAAATGTTCCTCTTCAAACAGGCCTTGGGCTGATTAATATTCTATGGCCTTTTAAATGTGTTTGTGAGAGGGGGGGATTGTTTTTTCTGTTTTGCTTTTGTTTTTAACTATTTATTTTGTGCTTTTACACTGTATTTTTTATCTTGTGCACCACCTCAAGATCTTCATGATGTATAAATTTAAAAAATAATAAATAAATAAAATATTAGCAAATTCTGGCTAAGCAATAACAAGTTACTTGCTCAACTTGCCCTTAAAAACCAGACATTTTGTGATAAGGAAAGTGATGGAGAAATGCAGGGGGAAAGTGTGGGATAACAAATGTTTGATGGAATTTCATCTAATCTCCCTGCAAATAATTCAGAATAAATAGCCAATCAATAGCCAATGTTATCTAAGCTCCCACCAACTAAATAATGAATACACAATATACAGTTTATCTGGATATGACCTTTCTCCCCAAGCTCTGGTCCTGAATGCATAAATAGCCTTTATTCATTCTTCAAGCTATAGTGCAACCCGCTTGGACTAGATCTGCCAGCTGGGAATCACAGGAAGCTGCCTAATACCAGGTCAGACTATTTGTTCATCTGGTCCTGTTTTGTCTTCTCTGACTGGCAAAAGTTCTCTAGGATCTGAGTTCTTTCGTGTCACCTCCTATCTGAGCCTTTTAATGGATATGCCAGTGATTGAACCTGACACTTACTATGTATATGCCAAGCATACCCATTACCACAGAGCTATGGTCCTCCCCACAAATCTCTTTTCGGCTAATCACCACGTTGGGAATAGCCAGGGTTGTCTCACCTTTCTCAGTCTCTGTCCAAGTGGTTGTCTACTTACAAAGAGTTAATGTTGCGCATTGCATTTGGCAGGATCCCAGTCCCACCTTCTCTAGGAACTGGGAAAGAAGACAGGGAGCACCAGGGGGACAAAATAATGCCACCCGGACACAAAGAAGACTGTGTGCTCTGCAGATGATAGGTTTGCGTGCTTGAGAGTATTGGAAAGGCAACTAACCTTTGCATACGAGCATCAATCTGATGCCTTTAGGCGATGGTTTAATCTCCTATCTTTATTAGTTTCTGAGCAAGAGCTTCATTGAGTCAACTAACAACTGTCGTAATAACATTCTTGTCAGCTTTACTAGCTTGCCAAAATGCCAGATTATGTCATAGGCAGTGGAAAGATCAAGGGGCACAGCCTCCGTCGTCTGATAGACAGTTTCAAAGTTAACAGACTGAGCAGCTGATTGACTGTGCCATACCTAGTCAGGTGTTCACCTTTGAAACTACATGGACTAAAAGCTTCATATAGTGTGGCAGAATAGATTTTTGTGCCTTGGGAAACCCATTAATGGGGACAGTGGTCTGGCTTTAACAATGCAGTGCTTTTCAAAAAGGTGTACACTGTTGCAAATTATTCCTTACTAAGCACCCCTGAAAAGAAATGGTGAATCTATTATGGTGCTTGCAAATGTTAGGCTAGATGTTGTCATAGGCCAGAGAGGTATCTTATTTTCACCTTGAGGTCACCAGTGTGGTGCCTGCTAACTGCTCCTTTCATCATGAGGAGGCAAGGATAGTTACCTTTTCTCCATTCCTTAAGGAGACACTCTTTCACACTTTCTCTTTCAACTTTTCAGGGTTCCAAACTGCCAGTCTGAACCCTGAAAAGCACATAAGGCTGAATGAGGAAGTGGGAAGGGCGACACTCTTTCCCACTTCTTCTTTCTACTCAATGCACACTTTATGGCTCAGATCAGAGCAGGAGGGGAAAGGGAGCAATCTGGACACTGCAGAAAGGAAAACTGAATGGACAGGGGAGATGTGGAGGGTGGAAGAGGTCACAGAGGTCAGGAAAGAGAGATAAAAAATTGTGTGCCAGAAAGAGAGAAGGTTTACACACACACATTCATTCATTCATTCATTCATTCAATGGATCAATGCTATGGAGAATGTTAACCGCTTTGAGACTCCTTCAGGTAGTGATAAAGCGGGATATCAAATCCAAACTCTTCTTCCTAGAAAGTGTCTGAGCACAAATTTACCCTAAACTTCTATAGATACCAAAATGTATTCAATTCAATTTGCATTTCAAGACAAACCCACACTTTCTGAAACAATATGCAAACTAAAACACAGCCATCTTTCTAAATTCACACTACTCTGAATTTTGCAAAGCTGTTCTGCAGCCAAATACAAAAATGCATATACTAGAGCTGAACCCATCTCCACTTGTGTCAGACTAGCTCAGGAATGAGCTATTTCAAAAAAGTCAACCTAAAGTTTGTGAAAGAAGCCCATCTTCTCCATCTTCTTTACCAACCCCAAAAACCTTGGCAGATGGCATCAAGAGCTGGAGCAGTGCACGGGGAGAGTTGTAGTTGTCCTTTGGACATATCCCATGGGCACCAGGGTCTTTCACCTTGGCATGCTGCTCCTAAGAGAACTGGGGCATCAGAGAGCGAAGGAGAAGAACATACCTCCACCGTTCCATCTCCCTGATTGCCACCACTGCTGCCATCAGCCAGGAAGCCTTGTGGGAAGTTGGAGAACAAAGGTTCTGGTAAGGAAGTGTAAGGAAGGTAAGGTAAGGAAGGGAAGCCAGGCATTATTCTTCAGCTCAGATTTCATTCCACGTTTGGGGGCTCATAAAACCTGCCTCTTCTTCAAGGCTTGATTTGAAGTGGAACTTATCGGATGACGTCCCTTCTAATATCCTAATGTCCTCAGCCTTCTAATTACCCAATAAAACAGCTGAAAGAGATATATAAGGGACAGTCCACAGAGTCTGTCTATCACCATCGTGTTCTTCTTTGGAATTTCCTCCTGGCATCTGGAAGGCTGCTGTCAGGAGAGGGGAGGGATTTAATAGAGAGACAGAACTGAGCTCCAGGGCCACTGATCTGACCCAGCATGGAAATTCTGACAGGGCCAGGATAGCAGCTCAGCCCTGTCAGATGGATCATGCACATAGCTTCCAGAATGTGAGGATAGGAATAAGAGAGAGAGAGAGAGAGAGAGAGAGAGAGAGAGGAGAGAGAGAGAGAGAAATACGCCATCTCTTTAAAGACTAGTGAGAGCTGGCATTGAAGACCCTCCTCAGGGCCCCTTGATAATGTGCAGAGTGTCTCTCTCCACACCGGATGCTTCCCTGTGGGCATGCTACATCCCAAATGTCTGGTGCACAGATGGCATGGGGAAATCTAGTATCCAGAATGCACAGGTAAACCTAAAAGGGGGTCTAGGCATGACAGATGTTCGACATCAATCAACAGTTCATTTTATTAGACTAGTTAATAAAGCTTTAGCAGAAGCCTTTGATTCAGACACTTCTGAAGCACATTGTCATGTGTGCACACGGAAGGTCACAGCTTAGTGTCCTCTTCACAATCTGCTCTTCAATAATAAATGTGTATGTTTATGAGGTGAGCCACTACAAGCAATGTGTGTGTGTGTGTGTGTGTGTGTGTGTGTGTGTGTGTGTGTTTTAAGGTACTCCACCATTTTGCATAAATACTGGATGTGCCAGACTCTTCCAATAAGCTTTCCTGGGCATTAAACACCACACACACAAACTAAACATCTGTTTCATATCTGAATGCCAAGCTTTTAAGAATGTTAGCCTGTAAAAAGCCCAGTTCCTTATTTTAACCAAATCACCAGGTGCTTATGAAATATCAAACCCTTGTGAAACAAGAGAGAAGTGGAGATAAAAAGGCTGCTAGGACAGAAGAGAAAATTTCAACATGTCAGGAAGATGGACTATGGGTATAGCGGCATAGCAACAATTACATCAAGTGGAGGGGAGAGAATTAGGGTAGTGAGTTTTTAAAAAACAAAAAACAAAACAGGATCAAAATATTTGGCAATGACATATATAGCAAAAAAAAAAAATCCACTCCACTGAGAAAACTTTTTTTAAAAATCAGACTTCAGCCAAAAAAAGAAAAAGATCCCCAGATCACTAAAAAAAGAGAGATTCCCTCCCTTCAGAATTATAGTCTATAAAGACATGACACAAAAGGAAAATGGATTGAGAGGGAGGAGGAAATAAGCAGGTTTAGGTTCTAATTTACACGTTATTCTAATGACCTGCTGGCTTAGAAAGGCCAAGAAGAGGAGACAACACAAGTTGCTGGCCTTTCAGCTGCACCAGTGGAGCAGCCATATATCCCCTTTCTTCCCAGCTCTGCTACTATCATAATAAAAAAAGCAGATTAAGCCTATCAAAATACATGAAATATGAATCTCACGGCCACAATCTTTCCTGCCTCCCATACACTCATTCACCTAACGCTTGAACTCGAGAGACATATCTGTCAATCTTCCATAGATTGGCCAATCAGCACTCTGCCCTGCTTAGCCAATCTGTTGCTATGGGTCCCTCCCATCCATCTCAGGCAGAATAGCTTGGAACATGAGTAAATCCAGAGCCAACCAGATAAAGTAATATTATAGATATAGACATACAAACACAACATTGTCAGGATTTTATTTTCCCCTAGGGGAGATGGGGGGGGGTGTTCATTTTGAATTCCCCCAAAGCCAACTAGTGATATATGTTGAGCATGGATTTTGGAGCGCTCCCCTCTTCTTTCATGTTTGCGTTACTCTGGTTATTTTGCACAAGCTGAGCTGAGATGACACAGGTCAGCCATTTCCTTGCTCTGTGTATCCTGGAAGGGGCAACAGATGGCCCAGCCTCTGAGGGCTGTGCATGCAGACATCTTCAAGGGCACACAAGAAGCTGATTGCTGTCAATTGTTCACCTGTTGTGCCGTCATGACTGGGCAAGCTATAATTTGAAAGTAATTTGGGGGTAATTGCTTTAACTACAATTCCCCCCCCCTTCCAAGCACTAGCTTCATTTTACGTTCATAACGCTACCTCACTAATGGTGGCATTCATCATTTTCTGTCAAAACAGTATCAGGTGCTAATCTAAATCCAAGAATGTATGCTTGGCACTATTGCACACTGGGGTGAGGGGATGTCAAAAGAAAAGAAAACCAACTGTCAACTCTTATTGTTACATAAAATTAACTTCTAGTATTACTTGGGTAATTAAACTTAACGAAGACTAGGCAAGTCATCTGTCCCCTTTTCCTCACTCAAGATTACTATAATTAACATACTCTCCCACTCAGCCATGCCCTTGGGTTGCTGAGCCTCAGACTGTGTCCCACTGCCCCAAATACATGTAAAAACAGATTGTTCAGTGCCTACAGGTCAGCCGCATGGGAAACAATCTGCTCAGGCAGACTCAGAGCCCCAGTTAGGATACGGACCCACTTTACACAGGGGGGTGGGTGAATTCCAAGAACACTTTGCACCACTAATTATGCACATCCAAGACTTGTTTGTCAAAAGGCACGTGGGCTGATGGAGAAGAGAAAATACACACCCAAATGAATGTTTTGTGTTCTGCCCAAATGGTTTGGATTTCAGTCCAGATAGTCAGAGAGTCAGAGACAACATATATATATGAGATCACCTGTAAATATGCATGCAAGTGGAGATGCATATAATAATTCAGCTTTCCCCTTTCAGAGGAGAAATATGATCAGTGATCAGGCAAGGTTTTATCCTGGTGGCTATGTACTCTATTATCTCCAGGATCAGAGGCAGTATGACTTTTCATCCTCCACCATCAGGGCTGGCAGCTGTGCCAATGGCAGCAGTATCACCTGTTCCATTTGGCACCCACAAATAGCTTCCACTGCTATCTGAACAGGGTCAGACCCTGCCTCCCTTGGACTGCATCCCAACAGCCAGATGGAATGGCCAACAGCTCCACAAAAATGACCAAGGAGACCACCCCAAGCTCCACATTCATCACTGTTTTCATTATCCCCTCTTCCTCTAAGGCCTCAAGACCCTACATTGTGGCCCCAATACAATTTGTGGCACTAACCACTCACCCTGCCAAAGTTCACTGTGAGGAGCTGCCACAGCAGGGAGACATCCACCAGCTCCAACCCAACAACAACCTACTCCAGCCAACAGTGCATTGCTGCATCACCAAAAAGCCAGCAAGACACCCAGTGAATCAGACAGCAATAATTATGTGGCCTGACTAGGGCAAGTGCTAAACACCCTGAAAACACCAAACAAGCCCCCTGCCTTTTCAAATCTGCCAATCCACAAGTGACACCTTTTCAGAAAACGTGTGGCCCTCCCATTGGTCCTGTCTGGCCTCTTTGATCTCACAAAGCACCCTTCCCCCAGCCTGGAAACAAGTGTTCAGTGAAGGGCCCTTCTGACCACTCCTTGGACCAAGACATGCTTGATGCTAATATGCCCTACCCTGGCCTATTGCCATTTGCTGCCAAATAGTCTCCACCGCTGAAAGTAGTACCACATTATATCACAGCACTCGTCTAGGCCAGAAGTGGTTAAGTTGTGGTCCTCCAGATGCTGCTGGACTGCTGAACTCCAGCCAGCATGGTCAGTGGTCAGGGCTGATGGCCTGATCTAGGTGATGGCAATAAACAGATGTTCTTCGAGACAAAGGGCAAACTCCTCACGGAAGCATCAGGCTAGGAGTGTTTTTTCTTTTAAAGAGTATGTGAATCACCTCATTCATAAACCTCCCTGTATGTTTATTTGGCTGTAAGCACACACTTCTATATAAACATGTCCTTCCATGTAGAATGATGTGCCTATAATTAGGTTTTGAGAAAGAGAGTGGAGGGTTCCAAAAGGAAATGCCATATGCTTCAGTGAGAGACAGCAGTATAAAGGCAAACATATTTTCTGCAATTAGTGCCTACTTGTTCTTCATGATGCCCTTGCTCCTTTTATAGTCCAATGGCAGGCTTTCAGTCGTGGACACCAAAGAGCCGCTTTTGAGTGTGACCACAGACCAGGATCTGCTTCTCTTTCCCCCTCTGGTAGGCCAATCACATCGGATATTATTTAGAGAAGAACATCTGGGTGGGTATATAGGGCTGCAAAGTCAGCCGCACGCATTATCTTTTGTTCCAGCTGGCTGAACAGAAGGCTGATATTCCTGTCTGGAGCAGCTGAGTAATGGGAGCAAAACACGTCAATACGTGCTCAGGTTGGAGTCTGAGAACCTGAAGGCACATTTCGTCTTAGCGACACATCTACAAAGACAGTCCTACAGAGACTGGCTAGTAACATGGCATCTGTCACAAGGACCTAAAACAGGACCCTAGAGCTGAATTTATTTTTTTTTTTTGGGGGGGGGGGAGAAAATACCAACTCCTTAATCTAAGCAGAACCTCCAAGCAGTGTATGTAAAATAATATAACAATGATCAATAACACACCGAGCAAAACCAGCAATTTAAACAACAACAACAACAAAACAAGTACACCCAACCAAATTATATATCTGGATAAACCTGCTTAAACGAAAATGTTTTGGGCAGGCGCTTGAAACAGTATAGTTAGGGTGCCTGCTTTATATCAATAGGCGGGGAGTTCCAAAGCATAGCTGGTGCCACACTAAAAGGTCAGTGAACAGATGCAGAGAAACATGATATGGCACTTGTAAAAGTGCAAGTTCCACAGATGAAAGCGGTCACTTGGGCACATATTCTCATCCTCAGCAATTTATTATTCACCTTCTAAATGATAATCCCAAGGCAATTTATGCATAAGATCATTAAAAACAGTTAAATACATGAAAATGTAAAACAAATTTAAGACTGAAGCTATAACAAGAAAGGCACACGTGATGAAGACCCATTATGCAGTTGAGAAAGCTTGTGGGAATGTGGCAAGGCTTGTTCAGTGGGTCCCAAGCTGGTTGGGGCTTTTATAACAACAGCAAAGCTTGAGTTTTGCCTGATAACATAGAAGGATCATTTAGCAAAATCAGGTCACTGCATTAGAGTGATGATTTTAAAATAACTAAGGCTGCCATTTTCCACCCACTTACCTAGGTATAAACCCTGCTGATTGCAGTGGGACGTACTTCTGAGTTAACATCCGTTGGGTTGCACTGAAAGATCACTAAGACATGATCGGTACATCTTAGCGCATTTAATCCACTGTGCAACAGTGCATCAAATTATTATATATATAAAATTATGTGATAAGGAACCATTAGCACATGGGAACAAAAGCCCTGCATTGCATTATATGTCTGTACATTTGATTAACCTGCCTGCAGCCGATCGAGCTCATGTGGCCCACCCAGAATCGTAGTAAAACAAGTTGGAAGAGATCCAGCAGGCTGTTGAGTGCAAGATCCCAGCACTGAGGCAATGTGCCCACTAAAACATCTCAGAAAGATGTTTTGCTAACCTTGCTTGGAATGTTTCAAAGGAAGGACAACTTCCCATGGTAGGTTGCATGTCCTCTGATTTGATGGCAGGGAAGGTTCTCGTCATGTTTGGATTTCAGTGACAGCAGCTGTTATCGTTGCTCCTGTCCTGGCATTCCAGCTGCCCAGCCTAAGGGTCCAGGCTATGCTGGGGGAGATACAGGATGATCACCCCAGCTCCCATGGAGAGATGGGATGCCTTATAGTGATTTAATAGCGATAGGGAAATGGGAGGATTTCATTTCTAATGAGGACTCCTTTGTCTCATTGGGGGAAGAGTTGAAGCTCGGTGGTAAAGCTGGTCCCTGGCACCTCCTCTTGCCCTTTCTGAACGCCAAGCACACTAAGCCACCACCTCTGCTATTTCTTCCCCTCTACTCAAGATGCTCAGCATCAGTCAATGCTGGGCATGGGAGCCACTGCTGTCTGCCATGTGGATCCCCCTCGTCTGCTCCAATAAACCAAGAAAAGCAAGATGCATTAAAAAAATGATGAGCAAAACAGAGAAATATAACTGTTACCAAACAAACAACAAAACTTGCAGGAAATTCTCCTTCAAGGGTTTGGATTTCGTTTCCTGTAACAGAACGTTCTGTGATTAGTTTGCTAAGATATAAGAAAACAAGCCTTTGATAAAGGCACTTTTGCCAGAACATACCAGGCATTCCAAACAATAAAATACTCTATCTTCTTGGCATCTTTGAGATACGTTTCTCCTTTTTGTCTGCCTCTCCATTGCCACGTGGACCCCCTACTCTGCTCTGCTAACCACTGCCAGCACAGGGACAGCAGTACCTAGAGCTGAATTTAAATTTATCAGAAGGTGTTTTTCAGGTAAATTCTCTTGAGATTTTTCTTTTGATCGCACCACTTGAAAAAATTGAAGGCCACAATGACAGACGGGGGCAGCTTCATGCTCAAAGAAGGACCTGGACTCCCCATTGTCATGGGTAGGTGGACCCATGCACCTAAAACTTGCCCAGGGACTAGCAGTTCCTTTTAGACCTCCTGTAAGTGATAAAACTAGCAATTGCCTGCTGCAGGTCAATTCACATGACCCCCTGAGTTTGCGGCAACAGAGTTTTCATCAGCCCGTGTTAGCTTTATGCTAAGATGCCACGGGCTAAGCTGTCCGGGTGAATGCTGTCTCTGTGGATATGTTTTTGACACTCAACTATCCCATTGTAATCAAGCAAGCCTTACATTTTGGAATGTGCCCACTTTAGGGCGGTCCTAATTTAAGGGGACAGTCCTCTGTTCGAAAAACAACCCTGCCCCAAAAATCCACATCGAAACCAGGAATCATTTACCGTATGTCCTGTGGGACAGATAAACAAATATTAAAACCTGGTCATTCCCAGAGAGGGAACTGAAGGAACAGAAATGGCAATTGTAAGGAATATTGCTGCAGGAAATATAGCTACTTGAAATACTTTAAAGAAATATGTACCTGGGCTATATATCATTTCTCATCAAACCTTCTGCAGGCATTGTGGATCTTGCCTTCTTGGTGCTGACTGGTCATTATTGATGAAACAATGAGTTCAGACCCCTCTTCCAAATAAGTCTGTTTTTCATTCCTTCGTTATTTAAATTCTTTCTCCCTCCCCGCTCCCAGTCTTGTAAAAAGCCAAACCACATCTTTCTTTAATAAGTGGTGGAGTATAAAAATTTTAATGGTACCTGAGGTTTTGAAATCAGGAGAAGCAAAGAGAAGATACCTATTCTGCTTTTAAAGAAAAATAGCAAAAAGACTACATTTAAATCCCCCCAAAGCACCCAAGTGTCAGCAAACTGATAAAAGGCAAGGAAATGTAAAAGATCATGTCTGCTGTGGAAAGAAGAAATATAAGAACAGAACTATGAGCAAACAAAAGGTTAGTGTGGCTTTCCAAATATACTGCCATGGTGACAAACCTTTGCCATGTCAAAGCTAAAAGGGGATTTACTGTTGACATAACTACTAGCGGAATTTCATTCTTCCTCCTTGCTTTTCTTTCACACACACAGTTTTATCTGAATATCAGAAAAAGCAGGGCCTTTTCTCTGCTTTCCTTAATGCATTTTATTTTGAATGCCATACATGTTTTGTTTTTATTTCTCAGAGGCTAAATTTATTTCCCCCCCCCCAATATTTACTTAGTTTACTTTTATTTGTTTTAGCCATAGGCCATAACAAAGTTCAAAATATAAAATGCTGCAATCAACGTAAGCATAAAACAAGCATCAAACTGACAGAAATCATGAGGCTGTGACAATAAGACATCAGAAATCCAACTTCCAGTCTACAGCAAGAGTATCATTAGAGCTTCTATAGCAAAATTAGCTCATTATTACCAGAGATCCATGCAGTGATCTGATTTTTCACAACTTTGACCAATGAGTTTGTCCAAGGGAGGAGCAATAGAACATATACTGAGAGAACCCTTTGATTACATTCTTTTTGTGAATACTACAGCAGATATTTATTTAAACATTTTACCCTGCTTTTCTGTTGTTGTTTTGCTGTTTTTAAATGCTTGAGGCAATTTACAGCACAACATTTAAGATAGGCAGCAAAATGGAAAAAAAAATTAAGAATCAAAAGAGAGTTTAAAGCCATGTTCTGGGTTCCTTATTGGCAGAGAGGTTTCTAAGTATCTTCAGTAGAGTGCACTTAGAAACCTTTTTCAGATCCTCTTCAACGCTGCCAACATTTATCATGTGATTGGCTGGCATGTGTTATCTATGTACAATTTTGTATGTTTGATACCTCAGAGGAGGAACAGGAAGCCTGCACAGTCCATGCCAATGAAAACACCAAAGTTGCAGGCAGCGGAGGACTGAGAAGAGTTTCCATTGAAATAACTTGCAAAAGAAAACAAATGCAAGTTACAGAAGAAAAACAATATCCAAATTAGTAATGCAATGAATGTAATCATCATGATTAAGGAATGAAACAAATGAAACTTTTAAGGATAAAAAGGATAACTAAATGGATTTGGGGGGGGGGTGTAGAAACAGATATATATGCTTCAGCTGAATGGTTACATTAACATGGAATAAAAATCATCTGAAAATTCCTTAATGAGAAATTTCATTGAATAAAACTGTTGTGCATTCTCATCTCAAACTGTTTTTTAAATGTAAAAATTGTCTCACATGTCAAGCTTTGTGAACAGCAGCATTTTTCTTCATCATCCTAGAATCTGAAGTAGCAAACCTGTCTCAATATCTGGCAGGGATATAGCTTTCAATCTCCATCTTAGACTTAATCAGTAAACAGAATTTGTGACTATAACATCCAGCTTATTTTTTCTACTTTTAAAATAATTTTCCCTCAACCAAACACACCCTAAGTTGTGTAATGTTTTGCCTGATGAGATGAGAGATGGATAACTTGCCTGATGAGATGGAGAACTTGACAGCTCGCCACATTTTTGTGAATTTTTGGTTGGTCCTAATAAAGTCCAACTGTGGACTTTGGAGTCTTCTTCTTTTTTGGAGACATCCAGATTGATTCCACTAAATTATCCAACGGGGGGGGGGACCCATAGTCAGTTCGTGATGACTCATCCGGCTTATTTTGTTTACCTACGTAGCCTGATTAGAAAAGTTTACTTGCAGTTGTTCTGCCAGGCAAATTTTAGGAAGCCAATCCTTAGACAGAAAGTAAGTGAAGTTTAATCCAATAATTAAAAAGGCTCAGAGGAACCTTCATCACAACAGGCAAGAGTCCGGTTTCAGCTCAGGCGGAGCAGTGTGTGTGTGTGTGTGTGTGTGTGTGTGTGTAGAACCCATAGTGAATCATCAACTGTACCCAAAACCCTGTTGGCTAGCTGTGACCAGCGTGGGAGGATGGAGTTGGATTTTCCTATATTTTTCCATCTCTTCTTTCGGCTCCCCCACCCTGACTGCAATGGGAGGCAATTGTGTATTTCAGGGCTGATGTGTTTTGGGGGTCTGTTAGGGGACATTTCAGAGGAAAGAGGAGAGCTTGGGGTTATATAGTCTTCCTTAACAAGACCATAATTTTGAAGACAGGTAAAATTTACATCCCTCCCCCAAGTACAGTGGTACCTCAGGTTAAGAATTTAATTCATTAATTCAAACTGTTCTTAACCTGAGGTACCACTTTAGCTAATGGGGCCTCCCGCTGCCGCCGCGCTGCCACCAAACGATTTCTGTTCTCATCCTGAAACAATGTTCTTAACCCGAGGTACTATTTCTGGGTACTATTTCTGTAACCTGAAGCGTCTGTAACCCAAGGTACCACTGTAATCCAAAAATCCCAACCAATCTAGTCTGGTTAATCTAACTTTAACTTTGTTGGATCAAGGTAGGGTTTCTAAATACTTGATCTGGTAAACAAATTCTACCATAAGGTTCTGACTGCGTTTGGTCAATCTGTTTGAGTTAGGATGCTAATATATTAATATTCAAATATCTAAAGGCAGTCAAATGGAAGATAGAGCAAGCTTGTTTCTCCCGCTCTAGAGGCTATGACCTGAATCAATGGCTTTAAGTTACAAGAAGGAGCTTCCAGTAGGAGTTATTTGACCGTGGAACAGGCTCCCTTGGGAGGTGGTGGACTCTCCTTCCTTGGAGGTTTTTAAGCAGAGGTTGGATGGCCATCTGTCGTGTATGATCTAGTTGAGATTCCTGCTTTGCAAGGGGTTGGAGTACATTGACACTCGGGGTCCCTTCCAACTCTACAATTTCATGATTCTATGATTCTAAATTGCTATGCATTACTTACACTGTCAGTTTCACCACCACTCTTTGCAGGATTCGTGTATAATTCTCTGCGCTTGCACATCTAACTGCATGTACTTTCTGCCTCTCTGAGCAGCATGCAAAAAGGAATACACCGCCAGCCACCAAAAAATACATTTTTTCCCTTATGAAAATTAAATCAGATAAAATCTGGCATAAAGAGGGTGTGAAGTACTTGTCCACACCAGTGGAACAACAATATCTGTCTCAGAAATTGAAACTGGCAGATTATCACAGCACTCCTAGCCAGAGCATTAATTAAATTGATGGTTTGAGGGTGAATTATAATTTATAAAGATTGGCGCCACTCTGCTAATATTCCACCTACAGGTAATACAGACAGTTGCATTTTAAAAAGTCAAGCAACTTGGTTATATCAGAAATCTGGCTGGGTAGCATTGCTTTTTCATAAGCAATTTTCTAAACTATCTCAGTCTCAGAATGAGAAGCTGGTGACCAAAGATCAAGACAAGCAAGATCAGCAGCATAGTGGGTGGTTGGGCGGCCATTGCCCCGGGCACTTTTTTGAGAGGGCACAACCAGGTGTCCCCACTATACTTCATTCATTGAGTGAGGCCGTGCCTGGGCTGGCCTTTGGGGCTGAGATTTTGGCAGCAGCAGCTCAGGTCTGACCCAGGGGTGGAAGTGTCGGAGAGGTGGCAGTGCTGCCCCTCTCCAAAGCTGTGATTGCCCATCGGAGAGGGGGTGGACAGTGGTGCGCTCTCTCTGAGGGGCGGGTCATTTCTTCCTCTGGGTGCCCGGCATGGAGAGGGAGGAATGAGCTCCCTTGACCACATTGCCTCACGGCAGCAGAAGAATGAACTCGGTCAGGCCTGACCCCACGAGGCACCATAGGCTAGCTCTAGTCAAATTTAATAATAATAGACTTCATTACCCTCATTGCGAGAAGCAAAACTACAGGGAACCAGGCAGAGGGCCTTCTCGGTAGTGGCGCCCGCCCTGTGGAACGCCCTCCCATCACAGGTCAAGGAAATAAACAACTACCTGACATTCAGAAAAAACCTGAAGGCAGCCCTTTTTAGGGAAGTTTTTAATGTGTGATATTTTTGTATTTGATTTCTATTGGAAGCCGCCCAGAGGCTGGGAAATCCAGCCAGATGGGTGGGGTACAAATAATAAATATTATTATTATTATTACCCGATCTAAAAACAAACCCAAAAATTACGGGAATGCATCAACTCCAAAAGTTGGTTATGACTCCAATTTGAAGTTTCACGAAACAGTTCACTTTGGTCTGAAGTTGCTTCAGGGGCTACCCAATTTAGCTTGGGATCTGAATGCACTTGGAAAAAATGAGACTTAGTTTCCACTTTTTATGCTTGGGAAGTCAAAATATTCCTATGAATCTTTTTGCTTTTGAGAGAATTAGATCCCTTCAGGGTGGATGTTGTTGTTGTTGTTTAGTCGTTTAGTCATGTCTGACTCTTCGTGACCCCATGGACCAGAGCACGCCAGGCACTCCTGTCTTCCACTGCTTACCACAGTTTGGTCAGACTCATGTTGGTAGCTTCAAGAACACTGTCCAACCATCTCATCCTCTGTCGTCCTCTTCTCCTTGTGCCCTCCATCTTCCCCAACATCAGGGTCTTTTCCAGGGAGTCTTCTCTTCTTCAGGGTGGATAAAGCCATTCAAATTATAGGCAAAAAAGTTTGAGGGCTTTTGCACTAGGCACCTTAAATTTTTGATATAGATAGATAGATAGATAGATAGATATTTAAACTATAACTTTTCATTTCTTGGCAGAATGTAATGAAATTTGCAGGCAAAATTGCTCTTTCTGAGGGCACAAATTCTGCCATTTTCAGAAGAATAGCTGTAGCAATTTTCCCATAAGGCAGCCGTGACTGTTTGAGGGTGGGTAAAAAGGTATGATGATTTCCCCTCCTAGCATTTTGCAGGTAATTGTTCTAAAACAGAAGAACATTGCCAAATTTTCAACCAATTTGTTCATGCCTTTAATGTTGATTTGGAGGCAAGAATGAAAGGGGTTCGCTTTCCTTTATATGACTTTCTTTCTTTTTTGGCATGGGCACTGATTCAGTGGTATTAGGTAGGTGTCCCATGCTACTACACACAGAGCCCGAGGGAATGTGTGCTGGTTTGAAAAGCAGGCTGGGCTTGGTGTTGGAAAGTTCCTTCTTGTAGACTCATACATTTCCCACCCCTCTGTAGGAACAAAGCAACGAGTTTTGAGCTCTATAGCTATAAAAGGTCTAAGTATCAGATTGAGCACTCCTGAGATTCAAATAATATTATGCTACTGTAACATAGGCTCAGAATGAAGTAATATCTTAATTTGATCTGTCATGTAGTCGTTCCGCTTTAGTCATGCAAACTACTTCTAAGTCAATCATCCCTGGCATGCTGTTAATAACAAATTGTTCCTTTCCAATAGGGATTTCCAAATTGGCCATAATAGGCTGATGATCATAGACACCAAATGGTAGCTATTCAAAATTAAAGAAGCTGCCAAGTGTCTTAGCTGGAAGACAAATGTAATCTACCCTTATTCACAATAAGGACAATTTGTAAGTTGAGACACCTTTTCGTCATGTGCTTATGTGTAATTAGATACAATTTGAAAAGGACTTTAATTAACAATATATATGCAAACATAGTTTTTCCATCTTTTAATTCACAATGTGGGTAGCAGAAGGAATTTCCAAGATCCAGTTCCATGTGATGGGCCAAAACTTTATTTTTAATAACACTTTGCATGAGTATCACAGTCATTTGGCAGTGTAAAATTTGTACAGTTATTCTTCAGAAGTTCTATGGCAGAGTTCAGTTCCTGCCAAATGATGCCTGAGCATTCTTGAACAGAATGTAAATATTAGTTGTAATTAGGGAGATGGATTCTTCATGCCAAATGCTTAGAATCAGTAAAAGTGGAATTAAGAAGGTCTATTAATTCACAGCACATTATCCTTTCTGAACTGACAAAAATAGTACGTGTTCCAACCAGCTCACATCCGTCAAATGCTCACGAGGCCCCCAACACCATTGAACTTCATGATGAAATTCTTCCCCAAAACAGGAACAGTAATTCACATATCAGGCAGACAAATGATAACAAACTCTTCTCAAAATGAAGAAAGAAATCTTTTAAAACCACATCTCAGCTTGCAATATTATAAGATAAAGTAACAAGACTATAACTATCCACCTAATTTTGGAGTAGGGGAACAAATAGTTTTTTGCTCAGTTCTGTGTAAATTGCTCACCACATGGTTTATTCACCCCAGATATCAATATCCCAGACTCTAGTGTTCTTTTCTCTGTATATCCATGTAAAAGAAGATAACCGAATCACCAATACAGGGATCAAGAAGTGTTTTCATGCTAAAACTCTATTCTGCAGGCATATTGGCGGGGTATATGTCTAACATTAGTTTTTGAATTGATAGTCTTTCCCCAAGTTTCTTTTTCTTGAAGGCTCTATTCCTGGAATATTGCATGAGCCTCTGTGACACAAATCTATGTTTAAGAGCTGCCCTTCTGCTCCAAGAAAAACAATCCCAATTTCTGCAAGGGCCATGTCCTTTAGAAGAACTCTCAGAAAGAGACTGAGGCTCCATATAGCCAAGTTTTATTGTAACACTCATTCTTGGAGCCTGGTTTCTTGTTCCAAATATTATTACTAGGCTGGATACTCAAACCTCAATCTTAATACTACCTCTGCTACTGGATGAGGGAGAAATTGTAACACAGAAGATCTTACTTAAAGGGAATTGTAACTGAAATGTTTTCTTAATTGTGGCATAAATGACAAAATGGAAGAAAAGTTGTTTCTTTCTCTTAGTTTTCCAGGCTGAGATTCTTCCCAGCAATTGCCCCCAAATCTCAAAGGTGGGATCCTGAACCTCACAATAATTCTACCATTGACATATCCGGACAGAGTCCTCAGATGATACAGGTCTCTTGTGAGAGAGATTTGAGCAGATTGTTGTTGGAAAGGAATTTTTTAACATTGTGCCTTTATCAGCAGTTGTTTGTCCTCCACTTCCTTGGGTTTGGGTAGTTGGTCACCTTCCTTGGGTACCAGAGCAAAATGACTGGCAATTCTGCTTTTTCGTTTAGCTGCTGAGGTTGAAGGAGTTGTGAAACCTTCTGGAGCAGTTTGGGGGCACAGGAAGGCACAAGAAAGAAAAGAGTAGTGTGACATTGATCTCACCTGCTTTCTCTGCCTTGTAATCAAATGCCCCAGGGTACATTATTTTCAAACTGCTTCCACAACCCTTTTGTCCATTTTGTCATCTATGCCACCATTTTTCAAATTTTATTTTGGTAACAGTGTGTAGAATTGATAGTTTCAGACTACCCCCAATGAGAGACTGTGTTCTAAACACATTCAGCTCAATGAATCCCCCCCCATGCACCTGAAGTAGGGATGGACCAGGCTATCAATTATTAGTTCTCTCAATTTCTCCTTTTTCCAATATTAAATTCAATTTGCAATTCTAAAGCAACCTGTGATTTTTTAAAGGAAAATGCGAAAATTCTTAGCATTTTAATGTGAATTTCTCCTAATACACACATTTTTGTATACAGTTTTGACAAATATACATTGTTGTAGGCTACTTTCACTAATATGTGCATTCATACACATTTTATACACATTGCTTAGCTTGAGAACTGTATTGCAAAATTCATAAAAGTGTGAATTTCAAAGGATGGCTGTGTTTCTGTTCACATATTGTTTCAGAAATTGCTGATTTAGTATGTTCATATTTGAAAGAGAACTGAATCATTTCCCCCCCACTTCTCACCACCCCTATCCTGAAAGTATCCTTTCCTTTTTCCTGCAATCAGTGCCTTCCTACTTTTTCAATACCTGTTCCTCCTTCATACTGTGTACTCAACTCAATGTCTTCATCTCTTAGGATCAAAGTATCTATTACCTTCAAAGGATATATATCATGACAAATCTCTTAGTTTTGGAGTGCAAGAACTCTTGAAAACTAGGTCACCTAAGAGTAAGAGGGAAAAGGCCTCAACCATTTAAGCTGCCGAGTTCTTTATGTTGCCTATGTTAAGGACCACCATTTTGAATATAGTGACAAGAGAGGAAAAGCTTGATAAAAACAAAATATAAAAAGTATAAAATCACAAGTCAGTTTTAATAAATGAGACTCACTTTTGGCTCATCCAGACTTGCCCTTGCCTTGCTGCTTTCCCCCAGGGATACCTGATCTTTACCACTGAATCGGCACAAACGTCAATCGAGTTTTCTCCAGATTGATGTTTGCGCCGATTTATCACTAAAGAGTGGGATTTCTGGGGGAAAGTGATGGGGCAAGAGCAAAACCACTCAGACTCGTGATTTCTAGCCACAGAACAAGAGCAAGCCTGGGTGAGTCCTTAAACTCACCACGGATACTAAAAACAAAAAAATCTTGGAGGCAAGGATAAAGAACAAAGCCTCAAAAACTAGGAGAGCTAGAACATTGCATAACACTGAAGACCAGTATCTATTTAAAATAGTGATGTACTGCACAGCTAAGTTATCAGCATATGTGTGTGTGCATAATTATGTACAGATGCAAAGATCTCATGTAAAAACAGCCTCTATTCCCTCCAGCTGAAAAGATAACATTCCAAATATATATTCATTTGGTAATTAGTTTAACTTGGATACATAACTTATTATTGTATAGACTTGTCTGAGGCATGTGCTCTATGTTGTGTATGATGTGGATTATATTAGATGTGAATGAACAAAATGTGGACTCTGATCGTTGTGTGTGTTTTGCACAGAGCTGTGTATATTTGAAATATAG
This sequence comes from Lacerta agilis, assembly GCF_009819535.1. Taxonomy (NCBI): domain Eukaryota; kingdom Metazoa; phylum Chordata; class Lepidosauria; order Squamata; family Lacertidae; genus Lacerta; species Lacerta agilis. Next base: position 78,443,785 of record NC_046313.1, on the reverse strand, counting down.
AATCATATAATTGTGAATGCTTTGTCAGTTTTTTTCCACGCATTTTCATTATTTAGGACATTTGTGAATGGTTTTGCTTTATTAATAGCTTTACAGGCTAATCCGCTGCAAAAGTAAGTCTCCCTTGCTTTAATGGCATCTATTTTCAAATAAATATACATACTGGTGCATTCACAGTCTTTTTGGTTTTGCCACTTTGCATAGATGTCAATAATGTTTCTAAAATGCATTTCTTTTATATCAGACTTTGCTGTACCTGAAGTGCCATATTAATATGTTATATTTTAATGTGGGAAATCCTTATATTTTTTCACACTGATTTATAAATAATGACTAGGATGATTTCATTACTTTTTAAGTAAGTAAAACTAGACCATGATCATGTCACGAATTCCCTGCTGCAAAGTACGGAATTGAATCAAAATTGTACAAATATTAAGAAGTATGCAGCCCTGTGCTATCACTGATTTTAGCATGAGTTCACGACTCCTTGAGCCAGCAGATTAGTTTAGGGAGTAGGGCAGATCTGTCCACCAACAGAAAAGAATGGCTGGAGGCCCCCAAAAGGAACAGCAGAGGGGGCTTCTGCGCAAGCAGCAGAATATCACAGATGACCTTGTCAATGGCATATAAGAGTTTAATGTTAAATGATTGTACCCCTAGTATTTCTATTACGATCTTAACAAAGCATCTCATGTAAATCTCTGTATCACCTACCACTAAAAAGCAATGCTAATTGAATGTAGCAAATTGTTTTTGCTCTTCACTCAATCATTATTTCTGACATACTTTAAAAAAAAAAACACTTTCCCCCATCCACGTTCTCCTCATTACCACACTGATAGGAAGCCTAGCCTAGGAACATAACAGACTCTCCCATTTGCTCTAAGGCAGAATAGATAGGCACAATTTATTTCTGTTATATTTTAATATGTGCAGAGGGGAGTGCTATAATTTTCCAGTAATGCAATATAAGCAAAGCACGTGTAAAGAAAGTTGTGTCTGTATGTTTTCCTGGACTAGGTGTGTAGCACATAAATGGTTAATTTAAACGAACAATGCAATTTTCCTGAGCTGGGTGTTTAGTTTTCTTTATGGAAGGAAATGGAAATTGTTGATTTAGCTCCCATCTGCACGCAGCAACAATTGCCAACATTTGTTCTTTTGCATGAACACTTAAACACACACTGATGTATCAAGCAAAGATCTCCCAGAGAAAGAAAACAAATACAGACTCCCTGCAGCAATCGCCAGTGTGTGGCTAGGCACACTCAAGGGACCAATACACTCCATCACTGTGAAGATATAGATCCCCTTCTCTCTTTCACTCCTTTTGCAAAGATGTCTGATGTCCCTCCAGGTTCCACAATCTGGATTTGATTAAATAATTATAAACCCCGAGCAGCAGATCTATCATTCATGCTCCTGAACATGCCAACATGCGCCATTTGTGGCGATGCCAACCAATGGTGAAGCCTCATTATTGTCATTGAAAATATAGTGGTTTGGTGTTTGTGCTATTTCCTGGATTTTGGTGATATAAGATTGCCCACAATTTGCTTCTTTTGCCAACAACACTAAAGAATTTTATAATAAATCCCTTCTATATTTACTCAGTCCACCGCTCTGTCACTGAAATTAGCCATTTATGAACATATGTTCTGTAATACCTGTTTTCTTTTTCAGTTTGACTCTTCTTTGAATCTTAGCAGAAAATCAATCAAAATATGGTTTGCTACTCCTTTCCCTCCACTTTGAAGACTGTGTTTCCGTGTGTGTGTGTGTGTGTGTGTGTGTGTGTGTTTATGGTTTTAAATGGATACAGTACTTACAATTTCACAATATATGACAGCAAAGTTAAATGGACCACACTTGAGATCTGGTGCATTTTGCTTAGAAATCCGTAAAGCAATTGATATGAAATATTAACTACAACTACATTCAATGTAACCAGGGGACAGAAAAATTAATTCAAAAGAAGTAAAATATCTAAATCAGCTTGCATTGCCATGATTTTGCTGTTTGTTTTTTAAACTTTGTCTCACATGGAGGGGTCAGGAAAGGCGTAATTTCTATATCAGCAGCATATAGAACAGCAAACCATAAAAGATCAGATTTACTCAATATAAGCATTACTTTGGTGAGTGACAATCCAAATTGATGTGCATGTAGCCTTGGTTAGACTCTGAATATTACGAACCAGCTGTTTGGTAACAAGAAGAAAACAAGGAGAAATAAAACCATCTCCATATCCTTCCACCCTGGAAAGTTTAAGAGTGTTTGCTGGGGCTACATTTGTGTAGCCCAGCTGCTTAATAAGGTAGGGAAACAGCATAGATGCAAAATTCCCCACTCAAACAAAGAAATGCTTAATGCCACAAAAGTATGGCCCCCAGCTAGATTGCACTAGTAAGATATATTGGACACTTTCACTGACATCACAATATTCCATATACCGGTATACAGCCTTTTCCATTGCAACCTCACAACTATGAAATGAATTCCAGAACAGATTTCCAGGTGGAATGTGGGGGAAAACCTCTGCCGGTGATCCTGGGGAACCACAGCCCAGACAGTGGCCAACATAGAACTTGATGGACAAATAATATGACATGGTATAAGAACATTTCCTGTTTCATTTCTAGGGTGCATTAATGTACAACCTTCTGACTTTCTCTCCCCCCCTTTTTAAACCCTCCAAATTCTACCTTACAAGTCTAGTTGAGGAGTGGGATAGCACTACTTTTATTTTGGGGGGGTGGATCTTGCTCCTGTAATAATTTTGATGCTTTATTTTTATTGTATGTCTGGAGTTAGCTTATGAGGATTTTTTTTAAAATTGCATTGCTTCTATGTATTTCACAAACTGTCTTGATCTTTGAAGGAAGTGGGGAATAAATACATACATAATACTTAATGACCGTATACCAAGGAGAGAGAGAGAGAGAGAGAGAGAGAGAGAGAGAGAGAGAGAGAGAGAGAGAGAAGGTCAATATAGATCTTATTACACATTGAATTATATCCGTTCCACAGCATCAAAGCAGAGGACAGACTTTCTTCCACGTAGGCAATCGGATTCATTAGTTCATATGAAAGAGTAGAACTGACATGTGTTGAAGTGACCACAAGAGGTCACTCTTATTTTTTTATGGCATGTACTGGAAGCGTATTAACAATTTCAGCGGCTCTAAAGTGTTCTCTATTATTGCATCTATTTCAAAGCAGAATTCCATATAGATATCTACACATAATTAACTCCAACTGATTTCAGCGAGACTTACTCCAGGTAAGCGCATATAGGATTGCAGCCATATCATAACCCTCATCATCATTTACCTGCCCTTCACCCTAAGGTAGCAGTTTAAAGCAACTTAGAATAAACTGAGTTCTAAAAATAACATCTCAGGGGACAAAACCTGGGTAAAGAGGTGTGTCTTCAGCATTCACTGACAGCTGTGCCGTGGAGATGCCAGATGCACTTCTCTGAGAAGGGGGTTCCACAACTTTGCGGCTGCCATAGAGCATGACCTCTCCTGGACAGCCCCTGAGCTTTTGAGGGCAGTGGAAGAACCAAGGGCCCCCTCTGCTGATCTCAGCACCTGAGAGGGTATGTAGGGAAGGAGGAGGCCTCTCAGGTATTTGGGGCTTTAACACCTGCACAGTGAACCAACTGGAGATTCCGAGTCATTTTGAAGGGCATGGAGAGAAGAAGTCCCGTCTAGTCTGGAAGTTACCAGAGCATGGAATACAGTGGCCAAGTTATTTCTGTTCAAAATGGAGCTATAGAAGTATCTGGGAAAAGGCACTCCTAGCTGCCGAAGTCATCACGGTTGTGGCTCTCTTAATTTTCTTCAAGGAATGCTCAGTATTGGGTCACAGGAAAGGCACAAGGAGTGTTGAATGTCATCAGGCACTGCTGCTGCATAGCTCCCAATTCCTTTTAATACGTCTCCATAAAGAGCAATGGATTATTGCTCCCAAAGATATTGACTTGGGGTCTACAAATCCTTGCCAGCAAAATGGATATTTCTGATCTATTTCCACCGCTGTATTGACCTACAATGCACTGCTGACATATGATTTCTGCAGCGAGAGAATAATGGATCTCTCCCATTTTCCTTCACCTTCATTCAGTGGGTTCACTCTGTCCTGCATTCCACTCTGCTTGATTTCTGCTTCAACTAGGAGAAGGTCTAAAATTAATTCGGGAATTGGAGCATACTTCATCTCATTTGTATCCTTCCTGCCAGAAACAGCGGTGGATAGGATAAGATGTATTCCACACCATTTCTCTCTCTGCTCTTTTTTTTTTTTTTTACCTACTGGTGAAATCTTCCATCCCCTGCAATTCCTCTGATGATTGACACCATGCCATTATTAAGCTTTTCCTTGAGTAACAGTGCAGGAGTAGGGGAATTTTCATCAGAAGTGTAAGAGGAGAAGGAAGGTTTTACATTTTCTTCTGCCTGCAAATCCCACTTCTGCTGCTGAGCTGACTAGGGAACAGCAGAGTGATGAAAAGGAGCTGGACTGCTGAAAAGAATGAATCTTCTTTTGTAGCCCCACACCATTCTTCCCACTGCTGATCAGTGGGAGGTATGTTGTGGGCTATGTAAGATTAGTCAGTGGGCCAGAAGCAGCCCAGGGGGTGCAGATTGTACACATCTGAACAAGAGAGGCATGTTTCTCAGAGACTATGCATACTGACTGGAGAATGTGCACATTGCCTGGAGAATGTATACACACTACATTTGAGATATGGACAATACCTAAGGCCTGCTGAGAATTATGCATAATAGCCAAAGAATGTACCAAATTAAGCCAAATGTGCACATTCTCCAAGGCCCAAGTATGTATAATGGCTGGAGGATCTAGAAAATTCAGTTAAGATATGCAGACTCCCCAAGGTATGTTGGGGATTACCGGTATGTACTGTATATTGACCAGGAAATGCTTACGATTCTCTATTTGTGGAAGGTTAATGTGCACATTCTCCATGAGGCCTGGTGAATTATACAATGGCTACTTATTATGGACATTAACCATTCAATTTATATCCCCCTTAACATATACACACACTTTGTTCTTTCTGGGCCAACTTTTCTGTTTGTGCATGTGTGCACAGGTACAAATTTGCAAACATGAGTTCTGTTTCAAGCAGAAAAACAAAAGAATGAGTTGTGCTTAAAGTTGATGAGTACCACAGATATTTGCAAAGAAGAGGTGGCTATGAAGGTTTTATTATCATGTGTTGCATTTACACGGTGCACAGGTGTAAATCATAGCCTATGAAATGTCATTTATAAGCATGCCTTTCTTTTTAATCCAGATGAATATTTGCCTCTGTTTAAAACTTGCCTCTCTCACTGAAGGTACCAGATCTTATCTTATATAGATCCTGAGTTTTCATGAACATTTAAAGCCATTTACAGCTGTTCCATTGTCCCAGGTGCAATAATTTATCTGTGTTCAGTTTCTTTTGGAATGAGTCACTGGAAGCTCATGATATTTCAGTTTATTACGAATATACAGGTTGAGCAAACTGCTTAAAAACTGCAGAAGCCAAATCCACTACCCTATATCAAACCTCCAGAGACAGCCCGGAGGTCAAAGCAAACACTCTTCCACTGTGTCTCATTCAAAACTGCAGTCTGTCTGCCAAAGTGCTTCTGTTGTTTTCCAGCCACACCTAGCCTGCTCTCTCCCTCTGTCTTGGGACAGGGAAGAAAGCAGATGACACTCTCCGTGGACCATTTATCCCTGATCTGCCTAACAGAAGAAGTCCCTGGCATCTGTGCCACTGGCTATCTATTTATTTAAAAGCATTTCTAAACCACTTAATAGTTTTAAAACTTCTAAATGTATTATTATTATTATTATTATTATTATTATTATTATTATTATTATTATTATTATTATATTAACTTGTACCCCACGCATCTGACTGGGTTGCTCCAGCCACTCTGGGTGTCTTCAGTGGTGTAGGGAGGGGGGGCGAAGGGGGTAGGATGCCCCAAGTACCACCCTGGAGAGGGTGACACTCTGGGCGCCCCTCCCTGGCTCGCCTCCGCCTGGACGGGCTTGCCTGGGGCTCTCCTGCCAGCAGCGCACCGCTACGGAGCGCTGCACGCCACCACCGGACCCCAAGCAAGCATGCCTGGGGATCACCCACTGGCAGCACGCCGCTCCCAGCACGCGTGCACAGCGTGTGTGCTGGGAGCGAAACCATGCCCTCAGTGTCCAGGTAGACCTCAGTGTCCAGGGCTGAACGGTGTGAGTGGAGGCACTCCTCCAAGTATACAGGGCTGAAACCATTTAGGCCTTTAAAGGTCAGCAGCAATGCTTTGAATTGTGCTTGGAAGCATACTGGGAGCCAGGGGTGCCCTCTTGCCCTCAGGATTGTGAGCGCCCACCACTGCAGCAGACGTGCAACATCACACGCACACACCTGCCCATAGTGCAGTGACGTCACATGCAATAACTGTAGGTGTGGTGCGTGACGTTGTATGTCGGTTATGGGGTGGCCGGCAGTGACTCCTCTTCCTCTTCGCGCAAGGCACCCTTTTCCGTGGGGAGGGGGTTGGACTTGGAGGCAAGAGACTCTGCCTCCACATCTCAGCTCCACCCCCCAAGAAAGGATGCTTTGTTTGCTGGCTGCAGAAGATGGAGCTGAACTGCTTCTCTCCCTGCTGGCTTTTTTCATTGACTTTGTGGTGCCCCAAGTATATCCCTGGAGTAGCTTCTATGCTGGGAGCCAATGTAAGTCTTTTAGGGCCAGTGTTATATGTTCCCATATAGCAGCCTCTCCCAGTCACCAGTCTGGCAGCCGCAATCTGGATTAATGTAGTTTCCAAATCACCTTCAAAGGCAGCTTCCTTAGTCATCTAATCTTTATAGGTAAAATATCCACCCCTGAGCATTTTTAGGATTTTCCCATTCCCCTAAAGTTTCCAAATATGCCCCTCCACTTCCCCTTTCCTACAAAAGGTGGGCAGAGCTATTTGGCTCAGGTTTAGTTTTTTTAAAATAGGCTATTATTAAATATTTGGAATGGAGCATCTGTAATGAAAAACAAACCACAACATTTCAGAAACATGCTGTCTGTGGAATACAGAAGACATCCATATTGGTTGGATTTATTTTGCCTGCATCCATCTGTGCATTCTGTCCCATTTTCCTGGTGAAATATTTGATTTCTTATTTATGCTATATGAATGCCACAAACTCTGTTTATGTTTTCACTTATAAGAGTTAGCTTATTTTCCCAACCACTTACTGGAAGGAAAATGATAGAAAAGTCAAGACATTTAATCCTGATGATGCAAAGGTGGCAGTGATTACTCTCACACTGTGTCTATTGGAGAGAGAAAAGATCTCTTTTGTTGAGGTTTGGGCAACTTGCAACAGTTGCCCAATATTTACAATGTCATTAGTACAGCAGCTCTCAGCAGACAAAAACCCAAATCTGACAGCTGATCCTTTTCACATATACTTATTAAGAGCTCAATTTTTCCTTGCCTGCTACTTTCCTTGCCAATTTCAAAACCTGAACTGGGAATAGTTCTTGACCCACAAGCTCTGTTTATCTTCAACAAAGTAAATATCAAAAGTCAGGTGGCTAGCTTAAGCCAGTATCTGTTGGCATGAATGTCAATGGTTGCATTTTTACATAATGTTAAGCCAAATTGCAGCTTAGTGTGAGCTTAGTCTGAGCTTGCAGACTTCCAGAGAGGAGACTGAAGTCTCCTTGCTCTTCCCAGATCCTTTAAGCTCCATGTTGTGAAGCAGCTAAGCCAAGGTTTGGCTTAGTAGGTCATCTGAACCCAGGCTCATGTTTAAGCCCTCTCCTCCTTAACAATGACAGGTAGCCAACAGGAAACCTTGGCTACAGACCTCTTCCAAAATCCAGTTCTGCTAAGCCATAATTTGGTTTACCATGTAGTGTGAACCAGGTCAATGTTTCATATTTTCATAAACAATGTGGGGGATAAAATTGAACCCTGTTGACCTCTTCTTCTTCTTCGTCTTTCTTCTTCTTCTTCTTCTTCTTCTTCTTCTTCTATTTTTATTACAAACTTTATTACATATTAAAAATACACGTGGCACTAAGTTACATATTACATAATTAATATTACAATTGTGAATTCAAATTATACCTCAAAAAAGAGAAAGAAAGGAAAGACAAAAGGTTGAAAGGAAGAAGAAGGAAAGAAAGAAAGATAGAAGAAAGAAAGAAAGAAAGAAAGGGAAGGTAAGGGGGACAGAAGAGAAAGCCACAGGGACGGGAAGAAGAAAGTAAGTAAGTAGAAGGTTTCTAGAAACCCTGTTGACCACTTCAGATGTTCTACATCATTTACGTTCAAGCGGCCATCACCCCCGCACATACCCCGTCTCCCTCCACCTACAAATTCACACACAAATACACCCTTCCACTGGATGAAGCCACATCAGGCGTGCAGGCCAGGGACTAGCACTGTTGCCTAGCACTATTTTTCTCTCCTCTGCCAGGCCTTACTCCACTAGGGGTAACTGATGAGGTTAAATTCCTGTCAGCAGCTTTGAGTTTACCTCAGGATTGTTCCGAGTTCCAAACACTGCTGTTTCTGTGGCCATTGGTGGACAGACCTTTCCCAGCTGCGGTACCAGAAATGTCACAGGGAACCTGGTCCATCTCTTTCCCAGTAAAAGCTGAATTGCAGAGAAGTTTATGAACTTGAAGAGTAGGAAAGCCTTCATATTAAAGGAAAGAAAGAGACTAGAGAGCCTGTCCTCCCACTTGGTTTTTGCCTGCTCTCACAGCTCTAATAAAAACATATGGAGAAGGTAAATTAGGACAGCCGACTGCTTCTGTCAACGCTGAACAAACAGCATCTTTAAACTTTATGTGTGACTTAGAATCCAAGAATGCAGACTTTGTTTTAGTTGATGGGCTTGTTAAAGAAAATACTTTGATAGCATGGAGGGAAAGGGGGGGGAGAGAAAAGAGGAGAATTATATAGAAATGAGAGCAGATTAAAGTACAAAAGAACCCCTGACATCAGACAGAAGCCCTGTTTGATTAGGTCACCCTATAGACTAGAAATAATTAAAAATAAAGAAGATAGATGGAATATGTCAGGTGCTTAAAACAACATCGCGAAGCCTACTCAGAGAAGCACATGTTTGTGCAAGCCGAGGAAGCAGGTTGTGGCAGATGTGGAATATTTCTGCTGGCTGAAGGCCTCGAGTGGACAAGGAGGAGGATTTTGAATACTGTGCGAGTGAACTTGATGCAAGGTATATTAAAAAGCCAAAGCAAATTGGAGGTGGAGTTGAAAGGAAGAAGAATGCTTGAAAAATTATAGTGGTTCTAAGGACCAGGCAGATACTTCGCTAAAAAAGAATGCCTCAGTTATCCAGCCTATGCTCCTCAGTCCTGCGCTCCTTCTCTCCCCTGGCCCCCATTCCCCCCCCCCAAAAAAAATTGTGGCTCTTTGGTTAATAGCCACCCAGCTCTCCTGCCTCCTGCCCACCCAGCTTTCAAAATAATGAAGGAAACATTTGCTTTCAGAAGAGCATTATTAAAGCCCCAGGTGAGCGTCTCCCTCTTGTTTTCCCCTGACAGAGATTCCTGCAACAGAAAGCCTCAGCAGGCTGGCAGGTGCTGTTAGGATCAAAGCTGAACCTCCCACAGAGCTTTATGGGGATTTCCACACTATATGCTGATACACACATTGGCCAGATAACTGACATTGCCTAAATATTTGCCCTTGACTGCTATGCTTGGCCCGCGCTTGTAGCAACAGGGTGGTTTGCAAGTTAGTCCTCTTTAGCCTCAATACCTCTCTGCGCTATATTATCCAATTCCCATTTGCCAAACGATGGGGCAGCGGGGGTGGGGGGAGGATTAGGAGAGTAAGCACCAGCATTTCCACAGATCTGCTTCCTGCTCATCCCAGACAATATTCTACTCAATTAGGAGCAAACCAAGGAATCTGCCTTCTACAGACTGTTGGTCCATTTAGTTTAGCACTGTCTACACCAGTGTTTCCCAAACTTGGGTCTCCAGCTGTTTTGGACTACACTTCCCATCATCCCTGACCACTGGTCTTGCTAGCTAGGGATGATGGGAGTTGTAGTCCAAAGACAGCTGGAGACCCAAGTTTGGGAAACACTGGTCTACACTGATGAGCAGAATTTAAGACAGAGAGTCTTCTGCAGCTCTGGTCCTGGAGATGCTGGGGATTGAACCTGAGACATCCTGAATGCAAAGCAAATGCTCTAATAGGGTTGGCAATTTCTCAGCCCAGCATCAGTAAAGACTTACTTCAGAGGGATATGCTTCCACATAAAGCTTACTAACATTGATAGCTGGATTAATGTTGCTGAGTTTTCATTGTTGTTTTGGGCTGGGAATCGTGGTGAAGAGAGACATGGTGATTGTAGGAATTACACACACTTCTTAGTAGGGAACATAGGGATGGGAGTTTAGAGATGACCCCCTGGAATCCAGAATAGCCAGAGAGAGGAACCCCAACAGATAGTTCTTCCACTTACACAATGGGGTGTTTCCCCCCTTCTTCTGCCATGCCTCCCCAAATTGTCTTGGCTTGAGAGAACCCCAAAAACAGTGTGGGGAGGGGAATTGCTCTATCTAGCATGCTGCTATGCTTGCGCAGTTAGAATATTCATCTTTGTGTGACACTGAACTCCATCCATAATGTGTATATAACAAACTATGAACCTGAGAAACTTCAATATAATACAATGCCACAATAAAATCTCCCAAACAATAACATGGCAGCACATTTTGAAGCATCTTAAGAGTCAGGAGTCCCTTTCATCTTCAGCCTCCCCCTTGCCAAGGCATGCGGGGATTCGGTGCTGGAGCTTCCCGTGCGTGAGTCTAGGCCACCCACGCACGAGATACCAGTTGCTGGGGATTTGCGGCCAGTGTTCCACGTGCGTGAGTAAGTCGGAAATGAATGGATGCCTCGAAAATGAATGGATGCCTCAAAAATGAATGGATGCCTCGAAACTAAATGGATGCCTCGAAACTAGACTTGAAACCACTTGCGACCTCCTGTACTGTTACTAAAGCAAAGGAAACTAAACCAAGGGCAAAGTTAAAGCATTAAGAGAAAACCCCTGACGTTTTTTAAATTAAATAAAAACCTTTTCCCCAATAAAGACAGACACCGATGTTTCTTTTATGGCTTTGGCTGACCCGCATAGGCTCTTACACTTTGCTGTTCCTAGCCCTATACTAAGCTTTTCCTAAACTAACTGTCCCTGCACCGCCAAATCTTCCGCAATGCTAAGGCTAAATAAAACTATACCGCCAAATCTTCCGCGATCTAAACCTATGCTAGGTCTAAAGGCTATCTAACCTTTACCGCCAAATCTTCCGCAATCTAAGCCCTGACTACCACCTGCACGCGCTTCCAACCCATCCAACCCAGCCAACACTCAGCCCAAAAACCCCTTAAACTAAACCCCAAAATAACCTAACTGAACTGAACAAGACTGCATCTAACTGAGATTGAACTGACTTGCCTAAGCGGGGAGCCTCAGCCTTTTATTGATAACCAAGTGTGACATCATAACCAATATATTTACCAATAGGAACGCTGTTGCTGCCCCCCAAAAAGGCGGGAAGCAGAATAAACGACCATTGATAACTTTGAAAACCTCTGGAACTACAATTTTAGGCGGAGGGATCTCAGAGGCAAAATGCCTCCTGAGCCCTGCTTTTACTTTCACTTTTGCGAGGAAGTATACATAAATAGTGCTTAAATAATCATTAAATTAAACAAATACCCGCGGGTTCAAAGGAACCCATGAAGTGTATTCCCACAAAGGCACACCCTGACTCACAAAATAAAACAATCTCCCCACTAACTTATACACATCATACCTAAATTCTGCCTTAAGATCATTGATATAAGGCATATATTAATGACAGCCCAGCTAGTTAACTATGGACAAAGTTTTGCTGCATGAAAAGGGTTCTAATTATGTGATCTAACCAATTAATCTACTAAATGTTACAGCGTTTCTCAAGAGTCAATTACGTTTTAGCCTTGTAAATGGGGTGATTAATGTCAGACTACAACTCCCATCATGTTGGCTGCAGCTGAAGAGAATTGGAGTCTAATAACATCTGGCAGGGCGTGGGTTTTCTCTGCTCTGCTTTAAATATCGTGCCTATGATTATTTTGGCAAAATCATCAGAATTTTTTATAATAAAAAAAAAATCACCAAGATTCACTTTTAACATTTGGATTATTGTTTATTTTCTCCCCCTACCTGAAACATATGGAAAGTTTGATTATCGCTGAGGAGCTGCTGAGCCTACATTTATGGACAATTCACTGGCCATGTTAGTAGAAACTATGTACATGTCACAGAACATAAAGTTGAATTCAGACCAAGCTCAGCATCAATATTCCAAAATTCAAGGAGAATATTGCCTAAGCATTTCGCCACAGCTCAGACTGGGTTATCTGACATCCATCAACTTTTTCTTTGTCTGAGATGCTTTTTGTAAGCTTCAGGAAGCAATCTCTGTGGAAAATTGGAAGCATTCAATTATTTTAACCTGAATTATCTATAATAGATAGGTGCCATATTACCAAAGATTACCAATGTTTGCCCCTGGATTTGAACCCTGGTTTCCCAGGTCATAGTCCAGCACTCTAACCTAGGGTTGCCATAAGTCTGGGAAATCCTGGAAATGTCCTCTTCTGTCATCCAGGTGTCCCCCCCTTTATTTCCAATTTTAAGCATATGTCTGGGTTTTTATGGGGGGGGTTAAAAAATTGTGTGTGCGCGCAGGCAGCTTGGGTTTTGGGTTCTGGCTTGGTTCTGGAGTGGGTGGTTCAGGCTGTTTTTGGCTCTGGTGTGGGTGGTTCAGGCTCGGAGGTGGTAGGCAGCTGGGGGAGCGAGCAGGCAATCGCCCCAAAACTTTTTACCCCTGGAAATATGGCAATCCTACTCTAACCACTAAAGCAGTGGCTTTCCACCAGTGTGCCGTGGCACCCTGGGATGCCTTGAATGATGGTTGGGGTGCCACGGGCAACACTGGCCTCTGTCCCTCTATCCTTCCCTCACTCCTCTGATGTCCTCTTGTATCTCTGCCTCCCAAAGGCACACACAGCTGTTTGTTGCAGCAGCCCCGGCTACAAGCTCCCCAGGCAAATGGTGCCTCTGGGGCTGGCCAGGGGGGTGCTGGTTGCCAGGAGCTGAAGCGGCCTCAGAGTAAGCAAGCTAGTGGGCAATGGAGCCCAGCCAGCCAGTCCACCAACCCTTGCTGTTGGGATTGGACAGACAAGTCTCATGCCCCTGTGGGGTGGTGTGAGGAGGCACCTCTCTTTGGGGAAGGGGGAGCAGCTTAGAGACCAGGTGTGGCGGCAGCAGTGGCTGCCCAGAGAACTCCCAATGAGAGGGGAGAGGGGAGGAGGCTGATGGCACACTCTACAAGGGAAGGTGTTTGAAAAAGGGTGAGAGGTGTCAGCTCTGCAGGCAAGGGATGACATAACTGGGCTCTTGAGCCCCACTGGGGTGCTGCAGAAAGAATGTAGTTGGTCAAGGGAGCCATGGACTCAAAAAGATTGAAAACCTCTGCACTAAAGCATATTAGTTCTGGACTTGGAGCTTTTACTCAGCCTCTCTCTCTCTCTCTCTCTCTCTCTCTCTCACACACACACACACCACACACACACACACACAGAGACAGAGAGAGAGAGGAGAGAGGGAGAGAGAGAGATTTTTTACGAAAAGGAAAGCAGCTGGAAAATTCATTGGAAAGTGTGGGGCAACTTGATGATGCATCATCTACCTCCCTGCCAACAATTCAGAATGAATGTTCAATAAACAATGGACCTCCCCACAAATTTTGTACAGGCAAATTAGGATGGTGCTCAATAAATAGGTCTTCTGGAAGCCAACAACAAAAAGTTTGGGGAAGGGTGCTTAAAAACGTGTGACCAACTCTTTGGCCTTCTAATGAGGTTTGCATTGTCTCTCAATCTCACGTAAATGTTCCCAGGGTTAGAAGTGGCCGATGCTCAGAACGGACCTACATAATAAATAGTTTGGGAGATCTCAGAGCTAATAAAAGTCAATCTGCTTGTAGTCCCGTGCTCTTTCTCCGAAGTGTGGCTAATCCATATTTGCTGTAAACCAGAGGCTGGAGGTGGTTAAGGGCATGCCTATGTATGACTGCTTTAATCTGAAGTGCACAACTTCATTAGTTCATATTAAAAGGCACATTCACAGAGGTCACTGTGATTCAGGACATCACAAAGTCTTTTTCAGGACCTGCACCACGTTCCCCTGATTCATTCAGCAAAGTAGGTAGCTGTGGCTGCCGCTTCTTCTTTGTTAATCTTCCTGACATAATTGTGCTTGGTTTCTTATAGCATGATAAAAAGCATATGGGTAAAGGAAATCAATTATATGAACCCCCTATAAGATGAAAAGACAGCTGGCTGCCAGAGCTATAGGTTTCCCCGGAGCATCCAACATTTTTTTTATTTAAAAAACAAAACAAAATCCCCCTTGACCCTGTCAAGAAGGCCAGTGTTTCTCCTGGCAGCCTGCTAGCTTTAAAAAAAAACAACCAACCTTGATTTTTGTTTTACTAACGGTGTAATGCAACTTTACTCATTATCACTACAGATGTCGAACCAAATCTAGCAAGATCATAGCAGTAGCTGGAGCATATGGTTCAGCTATATGAATATAATCATAAATCCTTCTTGACACTGGCTCATTATTATATCCTCTCCATTCCCCTTGGAATCTCTTGTTTGGGATAGTGTTTAGTCTTATAAGTTTTTGGGGAGTTTCCCCCATGAGTTCTAAATGGATAGCAAGCTGTTATGGGAATAACCACGTGTAAGAAGAAATATTTTCATTTGGATGATTACTGTGAATAGTCCGTTTTTATTTATCTATATAAAACAAACTATATTATCTATAAACCACACTTTCATAAAAACGGCCTTGGCCCAGTATACCTGAAGGAGCGTCTCCAACCCCATTGTTCTGCCTGGACACTGAGGTCCTGCGCCAAGGGCTTTCTGGTGGTTCCCACCCTGCGAGAAGTGTGGTCACAGGGGATCCAGGCAGAGGGCCTTCTTAGTATGGTGCCCGCACCTGTGGAAACGCCCTCCCATCAGATGTCATGGAGATAAATAACTATCAGACTTTAGAAGATATCTGAAGGCAGCCCTGTTTAGGGAAGCTTTCAATGTTGGATGTTTTATATCGTGTTTTTAATATTCTGTTGGGAGCCGCCCAGAGTGGACTGGGGAGGCCCAGCCAGATGAGCGGGGTATAAGAGATAATAATAATAATAATAATATAATAATAATAATATAATAATAATCTGGTTGGCCACTGTGAGAACAGGATCTGGGCTGGATGGGCCACTGTCTCAGCAGGCTCTCTTATGTTCATCCAAGGAATTCAAGTTGTTTGATGTTTTAATTGTGTTTTTAATATTCTATTGGGAGCTGCCCAGATGGGGCGGGGTATAAATAATAAATTTATTATTATTATTATTATTATTATTATTAAACAACAATTCCCTTACCCTTTGCCTGCCCCTCCCTCTTCCTGTCCCCCCCCCTCCAAGCCTTCCAAATACCCCATAACCAGCTCTGACCCTGGCAAAATTGTAGATATAGTAGTGGGTTAGGGGGTTACCTTAGGGTAAGGGCAGTTAATAAATTAATAACAATAGTAGTAGTAATAATACAGTATGAAGCAATTCACAATACCTTGGATGAGTCTTCAGAAAACCACGTCATGGTAGAGAAGGCATAATGTGAATCTACCTACAGGGTAAATTAAATCTAACCACCCAAATGTAAGAAATATATTAATATTTTATTCCAACCTTCTTACTTTTATCCTAGAATAAATCAGCTTGTGTCAAGTAGCCAGAACAAGGTTCGCCTTAAGGGCCAATTCACAGAAACTTAGGAAAATTTAGTTACTTTCCTTCCCAGGCACTGCATCCAATTCTCCTTTCTTTACTTTTTGAGTTGAAGAGTGCTTGTGGGCATGTGTGGTGTTCCATCACCAGCATAAACTGCAATCTAGCACTCTAATGATTCAACCTGTGATTCATCTCATATGGGTTGCACTGAATTGTGGTTTTTGGATCACCAGATTATTGCTTTCCCACAAGATTTGCATAGGAAGCTTTGTGGTCATTCAAAACCACTATATACAAGTTTAGGGGCAAAAATATGTACACCACAGATTATGAAAGCTACACCACACAAGTCGAAAAAAGGATGCCAGCAAGGTTAACGAATAGAATAGAAGGCAGTTTTAAAAGGTAATCCAGCTTCTTTTTTAAAAGTAGAACATTATCCCAAATGTGGGATATAAAAAGGGATCCATACTCTGAGGGGGGAAATGTAACTTGACAATAAGCCAATCATAAACACAAAAGACGAAACAATGATATATTGTCCACTAAAATTAAGAATAATGACCGTTCCCCACATTAAATGAGGAGCGACTTTCGCGTGGTCGTGCGCAGCCCCCTTGGACCCCAGAGCGGCTCCTGCCAGTTCGGGCTGGTGTCGCCTTCCCCAGGTTGGATACCTGTGGTCCCTGCCTACCTCAGCCAGCATCCAATCCCGCCTGGGGGAGGCGTTGCCAGGGGGGATTGGCCAGGTAAGGGGAGGGACCATCCAGCCTACAAATAGAAGGCGTAGCTTACCTGGGGAAACGGCAGTTGGCTCCAGAGCTTCTCCCACCCTCCACTCCCTCAATTAACTCTTAATTTTGCAGGTTAACCTCTTCTCCACAGGTACGCAGGCGCTGCTATGTCAAGGCCGCTGTTGAAGGGCCAGAAAGGAATTTCCCTGCATTGGCAGGTTCGCCTTTCCCGTAGCAAAACGTCACAACTTTGGCGGTTTCAGGTCTTGGGTGAAATCCTTTAGTCAGCTTCCTAAATTGGGGGTAGGGTGGTGACCCCACACCCCCAGTGCGGCTGCGATACCAGGTTTCCCGTTAAAGGGGTCTAGGGGGGAGGCATTGACCATACGCCGAGAGATTGTCATTGCCCTCCCCGTCCAGTGACGGCAAATGGGGGGGACTCTCTGCTTGAACATACATTCTCCAGAGCCAGCCCAATCCCCACACATTGTGGATAACCCTGAAGTTTCTCAGATCCCTGGCTGGGGGCTGGGAAGGATAAACACCCAATGCCTGAGCCAAAGTCTCCCTACATCTGAATCTTAATAAAGTTGTGGCCAATTTTAACCCCATAGCACTTTGTCTTGTGTCATTATTCCGCTCGGGGGTCACCTGGGGTTTGGGGAACTCCATCTGTCCACGCAATAAATGCCTAATGGATCAAAACCAAGGGAGGAATTCCATATTGTTCGTAAGGGCGAGCATTCCAGCTTACTAGACAAAACGATCCCCCCTTGCACTGCTCCATGGGCCCCCCAGAGCCAATTTCAGGGTGCAGTGAGGAGAGAAGGGGAGGGAGAAAGCTTCATTGCACAAGCTTGTGCAATGATCTGTCAAGAAACGTTCTCTTGTTTTTAGAGATTCTTGTTTTTATCTGTAAGATGCCTTGATTCCCAGGAGGAAAAAGTGGGGTATAAATTAATCTATAATTATAAAATTTTATGCATAACACTTTATCCACTGCACAGGGTATAGTACATAAGGATTTGAATATTCTACTTTTTGCAGAAACATTCATTTAGGCATGAAGGTACAGCATTTATAGAAAAAATAAAATAAAAATGGATATTTTTAAATTTTAACAACCAAGGCAAACTGATCTGAAAATATTGATTGAAAATAGGCATTTAAGTGCCTATTATGCAATCATGGTTCTCTACTGAAGTCACATAACTACACTGTCCTTTCAAATATTTATGGTTCATCAAGCATAGACTTGACTTTTTACTGATGGCATGATAGAAATTCTCAGGCCACTTTGTATGAGGGACTCTGACCTACATCCAGAAGTCATTTTCACTAAGTATGAAATATACACAATCATATATTTCATAGTTAGCCTTCCTTTGATGCCAAAGCATACAGGCTGACAATGTACATGAAAAGGAATGTGGCTTAGAATTTTTAAAAATGTAATAATTTGCTTTAACTGGCTTTTTTACTCTTTCATCTTATACTAATATTTTAATGCAATTAAGAACATGAATGTCTCAATTCAAATTTGGCAGCCCCATCCTGAAAACACCCACTGATAAGTATAACACATCACTACAATGTCAAGCCACCTCTTCTCTTCTCTGCTGCATCCCAGTGGTGTTCATCCCCAGTAAACTGTCCTGACTCCTGACCATTGGCTTTTTCAATAGCTTCCTAAAGAACAGCACTTAGCACAGGGTGAAAATCTACCACATGCAACCATGTAAGGCCAATCCTGTAAGTTGATAACACAGGGCCCCTACTCTGAAATGGGCATGGGGAGGACACCTGTATTTTGGCGTGCATCTTCCCATTTTAAGGTTAAAAGGTAAAGGTAAAGGACCCCTGGACGGTTAAGTCCAGTCAAAGGCGACTACGGGGTTGCGGCACTCATTTCGCTTTCAGGCCAATGGACCTAGTGTTTGTCCACAGAAGCTTTCCAGGTCATGTGGCCAGCATGACTAAACTGCTTTTGGCACAACGGAACACCATGACGAAGACCAGAGCGCACGGAAATGTAATTTACCTTCCCACCCGCAGCCCTACCTATTTATCTACTCGAACTGGTGTGCTTTTGAACTGCTAGGGTTGGCAGGAGCTGGGACAGAGCAATGGGAGCTCACCCTGTTGTGAGGACTCGAACCACCGACCTTCTGATCAGCAAGCCCAAGAGGCTCAGTGGTTTAGACCACAGCGCCACCTGTGTCCCCGTCCCATTTTACACACACACAACACACACAGACCCATATGCAGATCAGAACTTTAATCAACAGATCAAGCCACATAATGACAGACTGAAGCATGCATTGGATCTCTGCTGTATTATGAGGTGGTTCAAGGTCCGCATATTTCTTTTAAAAAACATTAAATACATTTTAAGCTCTACACTGCATAGTAAATATCTCAGGAAGTGACTGAATGTCATCATGTGCAGCACCTTCCTGGGAAATTATTATTACTATAATTATATCATTATAATAATTACCCACACTTCACCCTAAGGTCACAGAACAGGTTACAACAATGAAAACACAATATTAAAAAACTGTTTTAAACCACTAAATGATCACAGAAATAAGGTGGGTCCGAAAATATGGCAAAATATGGGGCAGAACTACATGGGGGGGGAATGGCTTGATCCCATGTGCCTATAACTAAAAAAGGGAAATCTTAATTTTGTGCCAAAAATATTATAATGTTAACACCAGATGCCACCACAGAAAGGTCCTGCCTTTTGTGACATTGCTTTTAAAGACGGTACTTGGAGAAAGTCCTCTGCAGAAGAGCTCCCCCCACTTTAACTTTTTATTTTTCAGTTTCTAAAAATACATATCACAAACGTCCCCCATATGCTGCCACCCCCAAGAAACATTCCATGTATAAACCATGTAAATAGATAGTCAAACATTACGTTTATAAGTAGGTTTCTTCTAATCCCTACCTTAACAGATTGTCCCAAAGTGAGCCATGGGGTAACTGGTGGTGAAAGGGCAACCATGTCCTTTCCGCTGTCCTTTCCGCTGTATTGAATAAACAGTTCAAAATCGACTTGTTTTCCTGAGTGCTCTAATATGCTGTTTACTTTCTCCAGTCACTATTCTGTTCCACCGTGCCTCTAACGTAAGTTAGTAGCTGGTTTTCCAATACTGTGTTACTATATTTCTAGCTGCAGGCATGAAAAAGCTTTCTTATTGTCATCTATAGACAGATTTAATAAAGACATCCTTGGAGCAGGTTTGCATCAGAGATCGTAAGACACAGGCAGGCTGAGATGGGAAGAAGCACCTCGTAAGGATTTGGTTCACAATCCATTTAGGACACTGTGGTGTTGCCCATTCCTTGTGATTTTTGTTTGTACAGGGGGATGGAAATGGTTAATGTAGATTGACTAATGAGAAAGCTCAGAGGTGGAGCCTACCTGGTTTTGAGGCTCAGCCCAGGGGTTTTAACCATTGGGAGATAGAGGAGTCAGAGTCAGACAGAGCCAGTAAGACGAACATAACGGTTGTGACAGCTAGAGTGAGAGACAGGGATAGAACTGAGAGAGAAGAGTGTGACGGTGTGAGACAGTGCCACATCTAGATAAGGGCGCGCATTTGACAAACCGTTCTGAATATATTCAAAACTTGTTTGTTCTTCAATAAACTTTAATCTTCATTGTTGACTTTACAACCTGACTGAGACTCAGTATTCACCAGAAGAAACCTGGTTGGTGGCAGCGGAAGAATAAAGCAGTGGTGTACAGGTCAATAATAGTCTGTGAAATGACTGGGGGCTCTGTACGAATGCCACAGGCACCAGAGGAAAGCATCAGTGCTGGGAACTGAGGAGGCAGGCACCATCATTCTTTCAAAATAAGTGTAATGTAGGCCACCCTCGCTGCGCCAGTCAGGATTCTGCACTGGCTTCTGCAGTAACTGAACTGCCCGGGCCATTGTTAAGGGCAGCCTCACATCTGTGCATATTTGCCTCATACCAGCAAATTGCAAGGTTGCAACTTACCTTGGCGCATGTCTCTGTGCAAACACAACCAGCCGTTTCTTGTAAGAAGTAGAATAGGAGACACAGGAAATGGAATTACCTCCAAGCCAAAGTGATTCTATCAGCATGATTTCAACTCAAAGCAGCCAAAGCAAGCAAGTCCAAAAGGAAAATATAAAAGCATATACAGTACCGGGGGGGGGGGGAGACTACCACTACCACCCACAGTATGCACTCTCTCCACAGATTGCAGCCCCTGTGTTTTCAGGCTTCCTGCCTTATCCTTGAAAATGCCACTGAGGCTCCGAACGGTTCACGGCTGTTACAGTGCCAAGATTTAACATGCCATTTTACATGACTTTGCAGCCCTCCCAATCCTGCAGTCACTTCAGCAAACAGCGTCTGCGATTAAAATCTTAAAATTTATCTATTGTAACTGGCAGGTTTCCTTCAGAAAAAAAGGAAGACTCATTTCACATATGTCCAGAGAGTTACACTGCTGTTTAATGGGTGCTTGACTTCTGATATTAATGTCCATTTTATCTGGAACAAATATCGAAATGGATCTCAACGTGCTGTGCTTTGTGAGCGTGTTGAATAGTAGCTCGTGTAAGTTTTGGTGAAATTTGGTGACTTTAATACTTATTTTATTTCACTGAGATTATGCGTTATGTATTTACCAAACTACAGTACATCAATGTTAGGGAGATAATTCGGTACAACATCAGTATCTCAAATTATAGATTCTATCAGCATGTTCAATTGTCTCGTTGAGAAG
Source organism: Lacerta agilis (assembly GCF_009819535.1). Lineage (NCBI taxonomy): Eukaryota > Metazoa > Chordata > Lepidosauria > Squamata > Lacertidae > Lacerta > Lacerta agilis. Next base: position 78,422,349 of record NC_046313.1, on the reverse strand, counting down.
GAGGAGCTCTACTTCTTAAGAACCAAAGCAAGGTATGAAGAAATACCAGTGATAATAATAAAAACGAGGCCTCCCTGGCATTGCCCAAATAATCCAAGGATCCAGAGCTGTCTATTTCAATCCAAGAGGCCTCTTCAGGCATTGCAAACATGATGAAGAAAACACAAGAAGGAGATAAGCAGGGATGGTCACACTAATTCCACCTTCGCTGCCGTTGCTTCCACCATGGAGGGTTACTGTAAGAAGCTGGGAGCCTCCTGTATCCATACAGACTCTCTCATGTTCTGGAACTCTGGAAAATCAGAGTTCTGAAATGTATGGACAGAGGGGGTCCCGGCTTCATGGGGATGGGAAGGTGGAGATAGCATGTTCATCCCACTCCTTCATATCCTCACATGCTTCCTTCTCTACATATGATGTAACACTGAAGAGGACTAAGGTCTTCACTGATGAATTCTTTTTCATCGCTTTTCATCCCTTTCTGCTCCTATCACCCCCAGCGCTAGAACTGGCACAAAATATTACAACCCTTTGTTAGAGTTAACCCTTCATCAGAACCAAGGGTTTGGGGGAGCTCTCTGAGTCTGGGCTCAGACACACTGCATAAAAGACCAACCCAGGTTAGGTTTGTACTACCAGGGGAGAGAAACGATATTTCTATGGGCAAAACATGTTGTTTAGGCTGAAAATCTTGTCATAATTTCTCTACTTGCAGCACATTATATATGCCATTTTCTCAGCTTGGGAGCTTTGAATTTTAGCCAGTACTTAAAGGCTGAACTGAAAGATGGCAAGCACTCCTAATAAAACTTCTTAAAAAAATATTTCATTCATATTCCAAGTAACTATACAAGTCCCAAGAAAAGCCACAGAGCTCCTGACAAATCATCCTAAACTCATACCACGGTGGAAAAAGAAACCATAGTGGTGTGCAAACTATGTGGATAGTTAACCTTAAGCCTGAATGGTCTCGCTTTTGCGGTTTGATATCCTCAACGTTATTCAAAAGCAAGATTTCTCTTGCCATGTTAAGAAAAAACTTTCACAAGCTACAACACGTCTGGCTGGCTACAGTGTGAAGAGCTTTCCAGCACACACATCCCCCACGCTTGTACACAGAGTACGGACTTAAATTTAGCAAAACTGCTGCACAAACATTTTGATTTACTTTCCCATGTGTTTTGGTGTGCGCTTTCTGCGTGCTTGGTGGCTCAAGGAAAAGAACAGAAACATGGCAGGCACCATCCGGGAATATAAGATGATTCCTTGAGGTCTGAAGTAAAATTGGACCTGGTTCCTAAAAGGTGGCAAGCATGGCAAATGCCAGGGCCCCCAGACCAGCAAATGGCACACCACCCTAACAGAGCAAGCAATCTACAGAATATCCCAGTAGATTAGAAGCAGCCTCAGAGAATTATCGCTTTGCATGTCCTGCCTCTTTTGGGTGGGGGTGTACTGAGGAATAATGGCCAAAGGTCCCCCAAACCTTGGATCTAGCCTTGAGTAAATGAAGCAAAAATTGAAGTCACGTATCTGTAGAATGTAGAGCAGCGAACTTGGAACTATTGAGAAGATAGAGATGAATCACCTTCCCTGGCCTCTTAAGTTTGATATGCTGGATAAATATAGACCAATTGGGGGCAAAAATGCTTATGATCAAATTTGATGGGGCGGGGGGCAGATAAACAGGATGTCCTCAACTAGCCAGTGCAGAAAGAGTTTTTAAGCTCTCTGCCTTGCTTACTAGGCTCGGAGAAACTCTTGCATGGGTTCTGGAGGCCTTTGTGACATCTCAGACAGCCCCGTGAGATCTCATGAAGGCCCCCAGAGCCTGTGAGATACCTTCTCAGAGCCTGGTAGGCAAATCTGAGAGCTTTAAAGCTCTTTCCACACCAAGAAAACCCGGTGCAGAAAGAGCTTTTAAGCTCTCTGCTATGCGCGTGTTCAATTTGTGTGATTCTGGACTGGCTGGCTGCCAAGTATGTAGAGCTGCGATTGCGCATGTTAAGTGTGCGCAAGTTGAGAGTCGTCTGTACTTCCTTTTGTCTATCACGAATCTTCCAAAAAATAACTTCATTGGATGTCCCTGACTTCTCGTATTTTGAGAAAGTGGCAAAATATCTCTCTATCCACTTTCTCAGCTCTATTTATAATTGTATACCCCTCTCCATACCTTTGCCATTTCATTTTTAAGTTTAAATAAGGTTGTGATCCACTGCCCAGCTGCTGTGAATGGGATATGCCTCTGTTCTGTCCAAACTTATACTCAAGAAATAAACAACTGTATTTATTATGCAGAAAACTGATCATGCAGAAAATGGCCTAAATATATGTACCTAACCACATTGCAATTCAGTGATTCACATTCACCATGCTGGCCGTCTAAGTACAGCAAATCTTAGCAACCAGATAATCCAGGAAATGTTCGGGGGTCGCCCTCCCTTTAAAAAATGGATATGCAAAACAATGGCATTGTTATTTACCATTCAGCACATCAGTGGCATCAAAATGCTCATTTATTATATTTGCACCCTGTTCATCATGGGGCTCAGCTCAGAATAGATGGCTCCCAGGTGATCTCCTATGCCGGCATTGCTGAGGAACAGACCTCCTTTAGCAATGGCATTTGAAAATGATGGTGTGTCTGAAAACCATCCATGGGCATAGATGTCTAAGGGTCAAAAACATCTGCAATAAAATATTTGTCTTGCATGGAGTGTGGATGTCTTCTGGTGTGGCTTCAGTTCCATCATCAGTAAAGGCTCCAACACAATTACTACTATGTCATGCTCACTTTATTTACCAACAGAAAATGATCCAATGGAACAATTTCTGCCTTTGGCTTCTTCTGGGAAATGGGTGCAGTTGTAAGCAAACTACCTTTTAAAGAATTTAAATGTGACTGAGCAAAACCTCCAATTAATGTTGTAATGATGAGTATACAGGTGGAGGAAAACATATCCTTTAAAGCAATCATGAAAATAAGTAGAAAACTGAGATTCCTTAACATTCTTAAGGTTTGTCATTTGTTTTCATAACCATTCATAGAAAGTGACCACGAAAAAAGCCTTTTTAAAAAAGAGGCAACCTGATGCTACTATTTAAAATATAATCATAGATTAATACCAAAAAACTATAATCCACACTATTTAATCGCATGCTAAGAAATCTTTGAAAACTATATTAAGCCACTCTATATTTATAGAAAGGAGTTAGATGTTGCCACAGAAAGCAAGATTTCCAATAAGGCCAAATTTCAAGAGGTAGTAGTAAATAATGAGCAAAAATAATGCAGTGAGTCCATTTAACAAACCCTTGCTTCCTACTGGATAAGAAGGAAGTACAGTGAATTGCAGTCCTTTACCTAAAATAAACATACAAAGCCAATGGTGCCCATGACATTTCTTTTTATGCAGTCTGGAATACAATCTTTATTTTTATTTTTATTTTTATTTTTAAAAGGTTGTCGCCTTCTATCCCCTTCCACCACAGTCTTGAATCTCATCCATCACCCTGCAGGCAAAGTGGGTTCTGGGGGTGGGTGGGAGCAGGGTCATTTTACTGACACCCGATTGCTAATTCAGAATGTTGGTGAACAGGAGTTCAACAGACTTTGATCTTCTCAGCCAGTATTGATCACACTGTGGGCTATTTTATGGATGGAGTCGGGAGTTGAAAACAACAATACAAGCAGAAAATAAATATGCAAATAAAAGTGGTTTGATGTGGCTGACTCTTCTGGGTTACGGATTTCCGGGCTAGGGAGGGGAGTGTCGGCATTCCAAGTTTTTAATTTTTCTCTGCTGGTTTGTGCATGGGCGTATCATTTTGTTTATTGTTACTATGCTGCCACTGTTATGGGAGAGGGCTATTTTCTATATGTATGCTGTATGGAATGATAAATATTTATTAAAGGATTTTCATAGTTAACATCTTATTTATTATTTATCTTATTTATTATTATTATTTATCAAGAGCATTTGTACCCCACTCTTCAGCCAAAAAGGCTCCCAGAATGATTTATATACAATCAGTCTGCAGGCTTGCAATCTAAAATAAAATAAAATAAAATGGGTACCAATCTAAGTGTGTGTGTGTGTGTGTGTGTGTGTGTGTGTGAGAGAGAGAGAGAGAGAGAGAGAGAGAGAGAGAGAGAGAGATCCCCTTTATTACATTTAAACTTTGTTTCAGAGTATCCACACAGAAGCCAAAGGATTGCTCCCAAGTAAACACATGAAGGCAGTTCCCCCCAAAATTTGATCCTCTTGAAGCATATAGTGATCACCACACTCCAGTCCTCTGCATGTGTTTGTTTGTTTATCCATCCATCCATCCATCCATCCATCCATCCATCCATCCATCCATCTTCTATGGTAAATGCATCCCTCAAATCCCATCTGCTGAACTCCATATGCAGGTTCCCCATCTGATGATGCCAAAATGCATTCCTTTGGGGTGATGGGAATGGAATAGTCGTTGTGCATGGGAGAACTCTCTCTCTCTCTCTCTCTCTCTCTCTCTCTCTCTCTCTCTCTCTCTCTCTCTCTCTCTCTCTCTCTCTCTCTGTGTGTGTGTGTGTGTGTGTGTGTGCCCATAGCATCCCATAATCCTAAATCTTTGCATCACTGAATCTGCTGGCAATACCTGATGCAAATATTTTAAATTTAGCACCTCATTTAGGCCTTCATGACCTTCCATTCAGCTGCTGTGCTTTTATTTGGGCATATGAGCCATAAGAAGTTACTGACTGTTTTTTTTTAAATCATGTAGATAGTTTGTGATTAGATATTGCTTTTGAAAAAAAAAGCTGCAACTGATGCTTTGTCCCTAGTGCCTGCCATTTGCAAAAATGAAAATGAAATGGAAGTGATACACATAAGGGACCCTCCAGCTCATAAATCAAGAGGAGGCTAATCTGTGCATGTGCAGCAGCTTACGGCTGAGTCCTCCCTTTCCATGGAAAGCCAGTGTTCTGAAGATATCCAGATGTGCATCTGAGTTCACACAGATTTCTACATAGGGATGAAGTCCCTTCACTTTGTTATCACACAGTATGAAATATTTGTTTTGGGGGAACAAAACTGGATGTGGCGCTTGTTCATTTTAGCAAGCTGAATTACCCTGTTAGCAATAACAGAAATTGTGTTTTTGAGGAACATAGATTATTTCAAGTCAAACATGTTAAAACAAAATAAAAAATTCTTTCCAGTAGCACCTTAGAGACCAACTAAGTTTGTTCTTGGTATGAGCTTTCGTGTGCATGCACACTTCTTCAGATACCATGTTACCAGCACTGCTGCAGTCTTCTGTTATTTTCTAATGACAGCAGAGATGAACTGATGAGAGTTTGCTCTTTGTAGATACTGGTAATGTTTGGCTTCCAGGTACATAGAATTATGGCCATACAAGTGAGTATTCAAGAATGGAAACAAAGGAAAGTTTTGAATGCATCCTTGGCCTCTATCAATGTCCAATATGTATAACCATTTAGCTTCCAGCAGCCTTTGCAACACAATCTAAGATCCAGGGAGGAAAACAATTTCTTGTCGCAGTTACAAATAAATTAGGTGCAAAATAAGTAATTTAGGTGGAAAATAAGTAATTTTGAAGTGCTGTAGTAAGTACAACAGTAAGTGGTTTAAAAGTTAACCTAGACATTGAGAAATATAGATATTCTCATTTTGGAAAGTCTGAAAATAAAAACTGCAGGCAGGAACCTTTTGACTTTGATCTAAATTTCAAGGTGATATTTTTCTCCTGGGACCTAACTGTGAATACAATCAAGAAAGCACCCACTGCCCATCCTCCTTTGATTTAAAAGAAGTAGCATTTGAGACTCAAACCAGCTCCTTCAAAATTAATGGCAGATATCCAGAACTGCCCACTGCCTACAGCTCTTTCACTTTCTCTTGACTGAACTGATTTTGCCAGCTTTAGTGAAGACTCATTTTATAATACATTCAATATGTGAACTTCCCTTTGGATGGGGCACAGCAGTTTTATGTTCAAATTTTTATCTGCGCCTAATTTCCTAGGTTGTACATCATACCATCTTAGTTTTGTGTTTTCGCCAGTAGGGAAAGTTTGCCTTGATCAATGGTATCAGTCCTCTTCACGAACTGCAGAACATGAGTTAGAACACCGTAAATCCTCCTCTTTACTGGTGAGGACAACCCTAATCTCCTCAGCCGATGCTTGTTATTTAAATCCTCAACCTTTGCAAATGTCATGTTTTTGTCATTTGACACATTGGTTTAGCTCCCCTCTATGAGGGACATAGGGACACGGGTGGCGCTGTGGTCTAAACCACAGAGCCTAGGGCTTGCCGATCAGAAGGTCGGCAGTTTGAATCCCTGCAACAGGGTGAGCTCCCGTTGCTTGGTCCCTACTCCTGCCCACCTAGCAGTTTGAAAGCACATCAAAGTGCAAGTAGATAAATAGGTACCACTCTGGTGGGAAGGTAAACGGCATTTCCATGCGCTGCTCTGGTTCGCCAGAAGTGGCTTAGCCATGCTGGCCACACGATCCGGAAGCTGACTGAGGACAAACGCAGGCTCCCTCGGCCTATAGAGCAAGATGAGCGCAGAACCCCAGAGTCGTCCATGACTGGACCCAATGGTCAGGGGTCCTTTTATCTTTACCTTTATGAGGGACATGGTGAAGTTGGTTTTCTATATAGGGTGTTTCAATATGGCATATTGAAACATTAAAACTAGTGCATTAAAACATGCATTCTTTCTGACAATATACGTAATGTTTAACTCTAAGGATAGATTCCCCCCACCCCCCACATCCCCACTATCTTGGATTTCATAGAAATATCATGAGAGGATTTCAAATCAAGTGTGATATTATATTGGGCACTGAAAATATTATTTTTTCATAATATTCAACTTGGTGTTTCTTAATAGTTTACATAAGAAATGGCATCAATCCACTTACCTACACCTCCTTTTGCCAGGTTTAGAAATCTTTTTAATTGATTTGAAATTATTTAAATAATAATAACTATTTTTATAACATGTAAGGACATTAGATACATTGAGGTATAAAACAAAATCCAGTTATAACAAATGTAATTTGAAATAAATTAACTTTCTGAGCAAGTGCATAATCAAATTTTCATTAAGAGATTGCCCCAGGTAAGGGCATCAAATAAACATTTGAATCGATTTTTTTAAAAAAACTTTTCTTCTTCTTCCCATTTATCCAATTCAGGGTATAGGGGTAACAAAATTGAAAACACTATAAAAGAGATATGGTGAACATTGACAGAACTCAAATAATCCAAATCCATTTAAAAGCAGGAGATGGAGACTGTCTATGCTCCTATACATAAACATACATTACACTATCATAACTTACTGAAATAAATTTATATTTTTCTACTTTGACCTCTAAGGACACTTAATTTGAACGTTAGCTTTTCAAGAAATGCAGGGCTTCATACCTTCCATACCAGTAATTGAGATTAGCTCCTGCCAGGTTCCTCCATAATATATTGTAGTGCCACCCTCTTTAAATAAATGAACTAATGCTAGTTGTGGAGATGGTGCCACCTGGCATTTTATTATAGTTTCAGTTTCATGGAATAAAGCAGCTCCAAAGCATTTAACCTTGGGGCATTCCCATCATAGATACAAGTACACCCCAGGGACACTTTTTAATTAATGTGGAATAGGCGTTTTGCTTCGATTTTAAAGAAAAATGCACTAATCAACAGAGTTCTGCATACGTAGTCATAATGGAGAGTAATGCAGTAATCAGAATGTCCTTTTATTCTTTTTGTTTCTAATACCAACCTTTTAAAATCAAACCAGAAAAAAACCCTAAGTCATCCTCAGAGTAGACCCAGCTAACTTAAGTCAAAGAATTTCAGTGGGTCTACTCTGAGTATCACTTAGTTGGATACAACCCATGCAGAATAACAAAATATATTCTGCACCCAGTATCCCAGAAAGGGAAAAGTTCTTTGATCATCTTACTCTCCACTCCCATAACTGGCCGTACTTCTCTTTCAATCACTTATTTGTTGATCCGTTAACCTGATCTTCTCATGACTTTTTAGGAAGTTGTATCCCACATCTGTTGTCATTTCCTATCCAGAGTGGAGTTTGTCTGTTTCCGCTGTGTAGCCATGCTCAGAGCTGGTTCATCCATGGTCCTCTAAGAGGGACATTTGACATGGACACTGTTTCTCTGTCTCTACTGCTCCTAGTGCAGCAGAGGGAGACTGTGGCACACAGCACGCCCAATGACCTCTTCCTCATTTGTTGTGCTGGCTCTAGTGGGGAGAGGAACAAAGTCAGCCTGCTGAAGTTTCCAGAGTTTGTCTCGACAATGCCGCTTCTCCTCAACATGGAGGAATGGCACTAATGTGGCCACAATTCTCCTGCCTTGGCTCCCTGCCGCTCTGTGGTCCAGCTGAGGGCTAGGAAGTAGAAGGTCATGGTCATCTCTCATTTTAAGAACTCTGCAGAAGCTGCCACATCCTCTCTAGAAATCCTGGCGATTAGCTCCTGAAGCAGTTGCACTGAAAGCAACTCCCCTCAGCAAGGGAGCAAGGTAGTGTGAAATTCAGAATTAAACAGAGTTGTGATTCATTTAAAGGGAATACAGCCTCCTATTATGCAATTTGTATAGGAAAGAAATGTTTAGATTTGACCCAGCATTTAGCATCTTTAACACCTTGGCCAGAATCCAGGGGAGAATTGGGCATGCTTAAATACATTGATTTCAATGAGCTTCAGCATGCCTAACTCTTTGCTGGATTCTGGCCATTGACTTAAAAGCCTTCTTGAAATATCGTCTTTCACCCAATATTTTTTTTCATTTTGCATTTCGGGTAAATAGACCTGAACATAATACAGAACGAAATGAAAATATTTTGGATTCCCGGCAAACCAGGGCATTTTCTGGTTTCCTGATAGCCGTAATATTTTATCGTTTTGGCTGCTTTTATCCCCTGCTATAAATTTAGAGTGGATACTTATCAGTTCTATTATCTCCATCATCCCAACCACTAAAAAGTTACAAATGTAAGGGAGGAAGTATGAGAGCTTTTATGCATTTATTTTCATTGGGGGAAACCGCTTGCTTGGTATCCATATGTTTATTCCCTCCCCAAGCCTGGTTTTGAGAGAGGTAATACTGTGGTTTGAGAAGAAATGAGGGGTGGAGTAGCCTTCACAGAAATTATATATATATATATATATATATATATATATATATATATATATATATATATATATATATAAAAATCAGTCATGAAATCATCATAAAGGAAATTGTCTGATGAAATACATACTGTCTATCAGAAATAGCAAATAATAGCCTAGGTGGTGAATGATAAGCTCCCCAGCAACACAGTTAAAATATTGGGCTTTCAATAAGGATGATCGTCTGGTCCAGCCTAAAATGGACATTCTTATCCTAGAGTTATCACTATCCCAGAATAATTAATCAACTTCCTCTTCCTCTTGATACTTGCACAGTTCAGGTAGAGAGCTTTTTTCTGTATTGCTTCTGAGTTTCTTGATGATAAATATTACAAATATTTCCATTCTCATCCTCCAAAAGACTTGGTTGTGCTTGTTTTAAAAATACATTCATCTACTTAATCGTTTTATTGACCAGGGGATATTGCAACCTAAAATAGAAATAATCAGCCATGCATCTCAAAAGCTGTGTGAATTGATCCTCGTTTTCTTAAGATTTAGAAGAGCAATAGGCATTCAAGCAAGTTTCATGAGCTTAATATTTTTTTAAAAAAGCTTAGCACACTTAATTTATTGTACTTTTTTAGGTCACTTAATCATAAAAGAATCAAAAGGTTAAACAAAAAGATATATAAGTACATAAAGTACCCAATGAGTTCTTACAGTACTTGTGAGCATGTTATCAGGGATACACGTCCGTAGCCATCATTCTTGATGTAGAACATCATCACCACAGCTTCAAATTAGAACCAAGAAGGATGAGGGTAAATATGAAACACAATTGCTTTAGAATGAAGGGGCTATTCTGTCGTTTCTTGACCCTACCATTTATTGCCAATATTTTATTTGCCTTGCAGTATATTGTTTTGTTTTGTTTTGTTTTGTTTGGAAAGCCTGTAATTAATAACATGGTTCATTAGCTACAGGGAAGTTAATGCAGTAATTCAGTAGTAGTTCACATGACTGTGGGAGGTAACTCATTCCACATGTTCAAGCACTGTATTTCCAAAATATTATTCTAATAGTTCTAAGATGATATTTATAGGCATTCATGGGAAAGGGGGTAAACCAATCTGGCCTCCTTCGAAGTAGCATGAACAGGGATGGCCCCATACACTTCCCTGCTTGAAGCAGAATAGGAACGCATTACTGGGGTGGCTTCAACTGAGGCATTCTGGGGAACGTGTGATGTTTCTAGCAGCAGACCCATTACTGCTGCTTGTTCCAGAAAGTCCCCAGCCCTGAATATTTTTATACTTTCTCCTGCCTCCCTGGAAGAAATTGAGGAAATTCTTCCCTACTTTCCTGGACTTCAAGTTACCACGTGTAAGTCAGGTGGCATAGTGAATGGATGCTTATGAGATATCTGTTTCGAATGAAAGATCTGTGAATGTTTAGAAAAGGTTGGCAACAATCCAGGTGAAAGGAGATTGGTAGAACAAATATAATTACATGTGAGCTGGCTGAATATGAATCTCAAAGCGTGCTGGGCTGGGGTACTATTTGTGTTATGTTTGGATATATTAGAGGTGTGCGCTGGCAAAGTATTTGCCTGACATCAGTGTCAGCAGTACTGAGAAGCAACCTGCTTTGCTTTGGATCTGCTATATGTGTTCCTGATTTGATCTATTAATGAAATGGAGCATATGGTAGGACATCCCTATTTTCATTGGATTAATGTTGCTGGGTATGGAATAGGACATCCCCAGGACCTTTTTATCAGCCGGAACTCACCAGTACTTAGTTCCAGCACCTCTCAGGTGGGCACCATTGCCATTTTAAGAGAAAGAAGGATGTGTTCATGGTGAGTTCCAGTACCTCTTTTTCTAGAAAAATAGCACTGGACACCCCTATTTTCATCAGAGAAGTGTTGAAGGGTATGGATAGGATGCCCCTATCTTCATCAGAGAAATGTTGAAGGGTATGTTATTATTGCCAAACTTTGTACAGAATGCTATGCCTCTGCAATTTACCACAGCATGTGCAGGTCATTTGTGCACAGCATGTTATTGATGTATTGGAAAAAATGCTAAGTAAGGAAGGAAGGAAGGAAGGAAGGAAGGAAGGAAGGAAGGAAGGAAGGAAGGAAGATCCTGATGTGACTCATGCATAGTTGGGTCAAGATATTTTTTGTGGATCTGATGTGAGCACTTGGAATACTCTGTTTTGGGACTTTCTGCTGAGTGGGGTCCTACCGGTGGGCCTCCTGCATATGGTTGGAGGGCAGCTCACCTGGCGAGTCAAGTGGAGGGATGCCTCCGTTGAATCCAGCCCTATCACAGTCTGGCATAAAGGTGGCTTGGATCACACTGCCCAGTCTCAAAATTTTCATAAATAAAATTGGAATTCAGAGTGAGTACAGAGAACAATAAAGAACGGAGCAGGGACATAACATAATGTCCCTCACATAAACTGAGCACCACATGCCCAAAAAAGTATTATTTTTTCTTCTTTCCTAATTGATATCCTATACAATGCCTATTTTTACTATACTATGTCTTTTTATGCTATCATTTTGTTAGAAATAGGGTGCATTTTAAATTATAAGAGTCCCATTTATTTTCCCACTGACAAGGTACACATAACATTTCAATCACCCTTATGTGCCACATGATAAGATTATATCAGTATAATTTTTCCAGCATAGCTGTCAGGATACACACACACACAAGCTTCCTAGATAACAGAATTACATTAAAAGCACAACTCTTCATTCATAAGATTCTTTATACCAAATCAAAACAAACAACAAACAAAACCCCAGCAACTTGACCCTGAAGGAAAACACAAGGAAACAAACATTTACAAAGCCAGGAACTTATCTCTTCATATCATCAATTAGGCTGCCATCCAGCAAAGCTCTTAGGCTGCAATCCTGTGCACGCTTTCCTGGATGCAAGTCCCATGAAACACAGTAGAACTTACTTGTGAGTAAAAATGCATGGGCTTGCACACCTTCCTCTTTACAGTTGGGCCCTTGCTACTAGTGGGAGCCCTACCCTCAGGATTTAAGATGTGCCAGGTAACTAGTTTCAACTAGTTTCTAGGGGTGGGAGAATGCAAGTTGGGAACTGCAGGAGGAGAGGGTGCTTTTCAAGTCAGGTCCTCCTTTTGGGCTTCCCATAAGCATCGCTCATCCTGGACACTGAGGTCCTGCTCTGAGGGCGTTCTGGTGGTTCCCTCACTGAGAGAAGTGAGGTTACAGGGAGCCAGGCAGAGGGCCTTCTTGGTAGTGGCGACCACTCAGTGGAACACCCTCCCATCAGATGTCAAGGACATAAACAGCTACCTGACTTTTAGAAGACATCTGAAGGCAGCCCTGTTTAGGGAAGCTTTTAATGTTAGGTGCTTTATTGTGTTTTTAATATTCTGTTGGGAGCCGCCCAGAGTGGCTGGGGAGGCCCAGCCAGATGGGCAGGGTATAAGTAATAAATGATGATGATGATGATGATGATGATGATGATCTGGTTGGCCACTGTGAGAACAGGATGCTGGGCTGGATGGTCCACTGTCCTGTTTCAGAAGGCTCTTCTTATGTTCATCCAAGGAGTTCAAGTTGGCACACATGATTCTCCTCCTCCCTGTTTTTAAACTCACAACAACCCTGTGAGGTAGGCAAAAAGACAAGGCCACCCCGTGAGCTTCATGACTGAGTGAGGATTTGAACTCTGGTCTCCCAGGTTCTAGTCCAGCACTCTAACCACTACACCACACTCGCTCTCCACACTTTAGCCCCTAATGCCCTATTCTTTGCTTCCTTAAACTTCCTCATGCTCCAGGAAGGAATATGTGAAAAGCAGCCATCAGTTTGCCCTGTGGGAAATCAGCTCTCACTACTCAACTGTGATTGCCTGTTAGTATAAATCTCTAATGACAGTCCAACTCCACCCATCTTTTGATGGGAGCATCCTTAGAAACTGGAAGCTTAATGGCTTCCGTTTGCTTACAAAAGTGAACATGTATAAATATTTTGCAAACCTTTCATGATGATTTAATCTGGACCTCCTACACAGTTGGTGGAAGGGGGGGGCGATGCTTTTAAAAACTCATTTAAAGTCTATCCTACCTACCCACAAAGAAGATAGATAATGTAATACTAATAATAGTAATAATCCAAAAAGCCGTTAAAAAGCCTCCATGTAGGGATGGAAAACAATGAAGTAGGGAGTGCCTGTTAAAAGTACAGTTATCCGTTTTGGTAGCTTCAAAAGTATTACAGGAGCTAAAAAAAGAAAAGAAAGAATGCCTTCAGGGCTGTGATTTCATCACCCTCGTGCCTGTTGAAATCACACATGCATAAGTGGTACCACTTTAGACTTTTTCATCAGGGGGCTTCATTTTTAATCTAACTTTATTATGCAGACATATTTCCCATCCCAATAGAACAGTCTCCCCCAACCTGGTGTCCTCTTGAAACTTTTGGACTACAACTCCCACGAGTTCTAACCATTGGCCATGCTGGCTGGGGCTGATGGGAGTTGAAGTCCAGCATCCTCTGGCCGACACCATGTTAAACAACCCCTCTTTTTCTGTTGTTGTGTTCTGCATCCCGAGGAACCAGCAAAATCAAGTTTAGCAAGCACTTGATTTGCCCTTATATCTAACTGGTAGGCAGTTTTGTGGCTTGCTAATAGTGGTAGGCAGGCAGTTTGGTGGCTTGCTAATAGTGTAGGTCTTCTTTAAAATAGTCGTGTGTGTGTGTGTGTGTGTACTTCAGATCTAAAAATATTGATGTCTTCTTCCACAGTATTACTCCACCCACCCATTGCTCAAAAAGAAATCACCAACTCATCATTTCCCCTGCTTTCCAGAAAAACAGTTTTTGGTTAATGCCTCAGCTGCTGATAAACTCTGCCCTAATGTAATAAGACCATCTAAGCCCAGTAATGCATAGAATTCACTGAGCTTGGAAACTGAAGCACGATAAACCCGCACCATATAATTTTCTAGCCCTAAATCGTGATTGAAATAGGACTGGTCAGACAATTGTCCAATGCAGTTCAAGCAACGGTTTCAAGCTTTTTTTTTAAATAAAAAATAAAAATACAGTTTTTGGCAATTAAATTTTCCATACATATTGTGCTTGTTTAGTTTGTCTCTTCTGGCAAAGTAAGTTGTTATTAGTATGTGCTTTAAAATGTGTTGAGAGATTAGAGAGGAGTCAGCACAAGTATAGTAACAGTGCGTGACTTTCTGCGTCTGACACAAAATAGCCTACCTTTGGCAGGCTCAACTAGGGAAGCTGACTAAAATGACTGTTATATGCTCTTCATATTAATTTGTCGAAGACATCGTGGGGCTCATATTTTTCTGTATGCGGTACATTTGCACAGCTAATTTCTACAAAGTCCTACTGGATTTGAAAATGTGGCCCTAAACATAGAAACAACTTCTTTCCACACCAGAAACACTGGGTTATTGGTTTGTTTTTGTTTGTTTTATGCAGTGCTTTTTTTCTGGGGGGACGCATACCCTTAAACATTTTGAGAATCTAAGTTTGGCCTCATTGAGGAGCAGTATTCCAATATGAGCAGGAAAATAAGAGTACCCCTAAACATTTTTTAAAGGAAAAAAGCACTGGTTTTATGTATTTTGAGTTTTTATATACAGTGGTGCCCCGCTAGACAAATGCCTTGCTAGACGAAAAACTCACTAGACGAATGCCATTCGCTAGCGGTAGGCTGCCCCGCAAGACGAAAAAGTCAATGGGGCTGCCTCACAAGACGAATTTTTTCTGCGCGAAAACCTCCGCGCTGCATTGCCGCTTCGCCAGACGAAAAATTCGCTCTACGAAGACACTCATAGAACGAATTATTTTCGTCTAGCGGGGCACCACTGTATATGGTGTTTTTATGTTGTGAGCTGCCCTGAGAAGAGCAGGGCAGGCAGTATAGCTTTGTGCTTGTTTCATTTTTACATGAGCTTTGGTTGCTTTCTCTCTCTCTCTCTCTCTCTCTCTCTCTCTCTCTCTCTCTCTCTCCCCTCCCCCCATCCCAACCCTGTCATGATCTTTTGAAGGATTCTCAAGAATCTCAGGAAACCAATTACCACATTTATTTGCATCTTGCCTGTGGGCCACACTGAGAGGAGAAATCCCTCCATTGGATGCCATCTTCCAAACGCTAGATGAGGAATGGCTACGTATGTTGTTTTCATCCTTTTAAATGTGCTTCAGTCTGATCCAAGCAGCTGTCCAAGTGAGATTTATTCTTCTGCTTGTCCACTGATGTTCCCATCTATGCTAATCAGTCTTTCTTTGTATATCTTGATCATTATCTCCCTCGAGTTTAATTTGAAATCCATTTTCCTGGCTTTCATGGTTTTGTACTCTCATAGATCACTTGAGTGACTTAGCATCAAGGCTAATAAATCTGATTTATTTTGTTTTCTTTTTATTATTTTCTTTTCGGTCCTAACCCAATTACCCCGAAATGGGCCCAACTCTCCTCAAATCACACGGCGGTTCACATGACTGAATACTTCTGCATATAAAATTAAAATAAATTTCTACATATCAAAAATAAAATTTTAAAAATTTCTACATATGAGACAGCAGTATGTCATCCTGCCCTGATATTGTGAGATGGGAGAGTAGAACAGCAGACCATTTCATAGTAAGGTTTGGATTGATGGTATCAAGTTCTGCCTATAGGGTGGGGGATCTATTAAGATGATCTGCCCTGGAGACTTAACAGAATCTAAAGGATTTCTGAAGGTTCTGAGGGGTTTTCCAGTTAGTATGTCTGATGCTCCTGTTGGCATTTTTGGTTGAAACATCTTGGGCACATTGAATAAAAAAAGAACTTGTCTGTCTGTCTGTTTGTTTTTATTATTATTTGCATTTGCATTTGTGAGATTCATTTCTCTTTTTTGTACATCATCCCTGGATGTTTCCTGTCATTCAGTTGTTGTTCAGTTGCAGCAAATGAACAACAGGAAGCATCCTGGCAGGGCAGCCTTGAACACCTTCCTTGAAGGAGAGGCCACCATCTCCTAAGGCAGTCAGCTTCACTGCCAAGATTTAGGAACTGCCTCCTAATGTTTGTTTCCTGGCCATTTCTACCCACTGAGGTTTCAGAGCAGGTTTCTGTCTCACTGCAAGTAAGACAGAAACAGCTGCAGGCTTAACATGGATCCTTTGCTTAATATTATCATAAATTTGTTATTTTTAAAAAACAGCAAATGTGAAAGAGAAACTGAAAGAGAGAACTTGAGAAGGCCACCCCCTGGTTGCTCCCAGATGCATTAACCCCTCAGTGGCTCTTACTCTCTTTCAGTACACTGGGTATTCATTTATTTATTCCAACCACTGGTTCTAGTCCTGCCCTCCGAGCAAAGGGGAACAACAGCATTATTCTTTGGCTGTGTCAACACTCATTGGTCAAATGTCCTTGGCTTTTCAAAAAGCTGCCAAGTCAAACGCTTTTGATTTTAGCAACAATGGACCAAGAATGCCATGATATTTACATGGCAAAATTAACATGATAAATAATTCTGGGTGGTATCCATGTTAGTCTTAAGTAGAGTAGACCCATTGAAAATAATGGAGAGGACTATTTTGGACACACTATTTTTTAATGGGTCTACTCTAACTGTAACTTAGTGGGATACAACCCACTGTCCTAAAATACAGAATGACGGGCTCATCAACAAAGAAACATTAGCTTCTAAAGGAAAGTTCTCATGGAAGGTAAAAGATTGGACCAAGAATGTGTGAACTGGAATATGAAAAAATAAAATAAACTTGTCAAACTTTCATTATAAAGTTTGCTTTTATCTGTATTTTCTGTCAGTGTGTGTGTGTGTGTGTGTGTGTACACCCCTCCAAAGGGGCCTAAGTTTACCAAAAAACAAAACACCTTAGTATGGTTTCATTACTGATGATGTAAAACCAACAGTAGCTCATCATTACTGACCATGAGCCATGCTGGCTGGGACTGGAGCTGTAGTCCAGCAGCATCTGGAGGGGGCCATGTTGTTTATCCTTGAGTTGAATCTACCTTAATAATCAGATCACCTTCTTGAAAACTGTAGAGATAATTATTATTTGAAGCTGTTATCAAGCATGTCCTTGGAGTTTCATTAAACCCAGACTCTAAAGGAATGATAAGAGCAATGGAATCTCCCAGGATATTAGGAACTCTTTTGACTCTCTTTCCATTATAGAAAGAATGTTATTCTGACTATCCAGCCTACATTTTGTAAGCAGAGAAAACCTTTGCTGATGTCTATGGGAAGATGTCCTACCCTAAAAGAATAATAATTTTTAAAAAAGCAAAAGGAGGAGCCTATGAGCTTTCAGATGAAAACTGATACAGAAGATTGAAAGTGATTTATAGTGACACCTAAGAGGCTTGTGTGAAAAATGTTGCCCATGGTATGCTTTAAGTTATTGCACCCAAGTGCATCTGCAGTGACTGGGGTTGAGGGGTGTAATTAGAACCAGAAAGTAAGATGATTTTCTGCTTACCATTAACAAAAAATGACTAAGTGTGGAATCCTACTCTCCGCCATCCATTTCCAGGACTAAATATATTCCCCCTAGAATAACAAAACTGATCTCTTCATTTCTAAGGGCAGTAAACCTTGCAGAAAAATTGTCAGACAAAAGAAAAGATATTCAGGTCACTATTTCTGAGTTCTGGTGTCAGTTACCTGTAAGAAAAGTTATTCACTGTAACCAAAGGGAGAGAAAAAAAAAGATAATTGTGCAGTTCTGGCTGAATATACCTATGTAGAGTCTAGCATCTAAAAAGGTAAAGGTAGGCATGGTGGGCGGAGAGCGGAGGGAGGGAGCTACTGAGAAGAGATTGTTTGGGAGCATCACAGTGGGGCCTGCTGGCCTTCTCGGCTTTCGGCTCTGCAAGAAGCGGCTCGACCCGGCCATGAGCTGCCGGGGGTGCTGCCAAGCAAGCAGGGAGCTCGGCAGAGGAAGAGGAGACGAAATGGCATAGAGGAGGATGTCCACACCCCATAAACAAAACGCAGTAGCCAAAATGCTATTTTTCACGGCTCCTTGGATACAGAGCCCTCCAGCAGTGAGAGCGGGAGCACCAGTAGTTGCAGCAGTAGCAGCATCAGCAGCCCTGAGGGAGCTAGTGGGCCGGAAAGCAGCCTACACCACATCATGCCAGGATCAAGTCCTGCGACGCGACCCCTCCTCAGTCTTTCCATGAGCAGTCTGCACTATGCCAAGATCCTTACTTCTACATCAACCAGATCCTGAAGGAGGCGCACTTCCATAGCTTACAGAGCAGGGGCGATCTTCCCACATGATCATGATGAGCCTAGCAGTTCCCTGCCTTCTGTGAAGCGGGACAGCACTGTGTGGTGGGGATATTTCAACTTAAAAGTTTGTCAAAATTGCACAAAATGCCTGTTGTCTTTTCAGTCTGTATTTGGAATAACAGGTTAACAGGCAATTGTTTACTTGCGGTTTGTTGCACTATTGCGATGCAAAAGGGGCTTTGGAGCAATTTTTATAGGATGCTTTTTGCGGAGGGATGGAGGGTGGATATCTTTTGACAGGCCATGATGGGTCTGAGAATCCATTTCTGTATAATAGGAATGCATAATAAGTCAAGTTTGACTTCTTAATCTGTTCATTAGTAACTGATGCTTTATGTAAAATCCTTTCAAACATTTGTGTTCAGTTTTATAAGTCTTTTTTAAATTTAAATATATATTGAATATGTTTTTATGGTTAAAATAAACAAACAAACAAATAAATAAATAAATAAATAAATAGGTAAGGGTAAAGGACCCCTGACAGTTAAGTCCAGTCGCAAACGACTCTGGGGTTGCAGCGCTCATCTCGCTTTACTGGCCGAGGAGCCGGCGTTTGTCTGCAGACAGCTTCCAGGTCATGTGGTCAGCATGACTAAGCCACTTCTGTAACGAACGTTATGAGAAAATGCACTGGGATAACTATTTGATACAGTGTTGTATAACCCTCCCACCACACCAAACAAATCAGAACAAACAGCTAACAATGTATAACTCCCGCACAAACTTTGTGTCAACAAATCGGGATAAATGCTAAAAAATCAGGTCATCTGGAAGCAACCTTAGTAAGGTAATCCTTATGTTCTTATGAGGATCCCAGTGAGAACTGTATCACATCACTTGCTAACTCCAACAAAAAACAAACAAACCCTGCCCTCCTAGAGAATTTTTAATCCTTGGAATAATTTACCAGATCAAGGTTTCCGTACAGTTTACTTTAGAACACAGAACATGGAAATGTGACAGCACTGGAGGAACACAAATGATCTCATCTAATCGCAGCACTGCTACTATTTACATCCTTGCATAAATACTTCCACACTAGCATCATAGACTGGGTCCTTCCAAAGCTCAGCCAGAGTCTCTGTCCAATTCCTACTACTGAACTCAGCATGGTTTGCAGTCCTGTTGTCAATTTTCCTACGCTGTTAAAAAAAATTGCTTGCTGGACCTCCAGTAGTCAACGTAGTGGCCGTTTAAACAAAAGCAGCACCATTGTCCTTCGATTATGGGAATGATGGGGCTGGGGTGTCCTCTGCTTGCTCTGATTCATCAAGGTAGGACCAGGGAGTGAGAGGAATATAACAGCACTGCAGGAAAGGGGCCATCCTCTGATATACCCCAGTAGTGAGCATAGTAGAGCAGGGCAAAGTTCCATATATTATTAGTAAAGTCAGCTGCCTTCCGTCTTTTAGTTACAGCTGTTGTACCCAGGCTTCTTTACAGATAAGGACATAAGAATGTGGAACCTTGTAAGAAGAGCTTGCTAGATCAGGTCAATAACCTAGCATCCTCTTTTCGCAGCGGCCAACCAGATTCCCGTGGGAAACCTGCAATCAAGTAGCATGCTATTTGATTATACAAATACACAAGGCTATTTCCCCCTGTTTTCAAATCACGTTGATAGATAATACAATTAAAATGATGACTACAAAATAAAAGCTTCACATTGGAGGGGGGGGGCATTTGTGGATAAGGCCACACACTTTTGTCAGCATTTGTGCAAGAGCTTTGCTGGAGACTTCTACAGCATCAAAGATTGCTTGTAGGAGGATATTTGCCACGAGCAACTGTTACAAAATGAGAAAAAGGATATTTGCCATGAGCAACTGTTACCCAAGGAGAAAAAGGAACCCACCTAATATTTCTAAGAAGTCTGCATGCTCCTTGGCCTCCCTACTGGCTTGCAAGGTCTTCTGCCACCATATGTGTATAACTTATCATGGACTCTACATGAGGGTAGTAGTGGTTTCTCTATGTGTGTGTGTGTTGATCTTTTTCCTTCTGGAGGCCATTAATGTTTCCTCAGGGTATCCTGTCTATACTAATCTTAAATCTGCCAGATCCTTACAAAGAAAGGGGGTGCTGTATTCGGAAAAGAGTGAATGGGACAATTTTTTAACTTCACAGCTAAGAATGATCAGTCCTTCCCCTCTCCAGCAAAATGCAGTCTTGGTTGGAGATTCATGCTTTGTTCTAATATGAAACAGAATTGCCTAAAGGCCTCAAAGGCTGAGCTGGAAGTAAGGTGCATGAACTGTAGATCATTTACATCCTTCATAAGGCTATTTAAGATCATTGTTTACTGTTAGGGAGACCATAAGTGATTAGTGCTAAATATGTTCAGCATAAGCCTTTCCTTTCAAAGACAGACAGACACAAAGATGTAATAACTGCCATATGTAAAAAAAGAATTAAATTAAGATTTTATTTTTTTAAAAAAAGATTCAGTGGTAGGGGGGGAAACAGACTTGAGCAATGCTGTTTTCATTTCCCACAAATTCAACACTTTCATAAGCTATTGTGACTATCCTGCTATAATAGGCTTTAACAGAGGAGTGAAGGGGGCGCGCGCTGTTTGCTGGCTTTTATATATGCAATCTCCGTGACCCTTTGACTGAACCAAAATTATGTAGGCTGAAGATTTTTGGGTTGAAAGCAGTATATGCAGAAAAGCACTCTCAGATCCATGAGGAACACAATTAGTTATCTGTTACCCATTCTTCCAAAACACGGAATTATCGTGCGTTCCTAAAACGTTTTAGTATTAAGCCTTGAAAAGTGTCCTGAACTGGCAGGACAACTGGGAGGAGGAAGAGGATTCCGGCGAGGGGTGCAGGCAGGGCTGGGACACACCAGGGCGAGCAGGGCATGGGAAAAGAAGTACTCACGGGGTGACGGAGGATGGCAAGAGGATGGGTGACAGTGCACAGGCACCAGAGCAGCAGGATCCATCACCAGAGCCACAAGCCCCCACCGTCTTCACAAACACGACAGGCTCTGAGGTGGAGGAAGCAGCAGGCAGAACGCTCCAGGAGGCTGAGGCAAGCAGAGGCCCACAGCCCAGCTCCCTAGCTGGCTAGGTGGGGCTCGCTAGCTCTTGGAGGAGGTGTGTGATTCCTCCGCTGGAGTAGGCTTGGGACAGGTGAGGGCCTCATGAAGCCCAGATGCTGCAACCAGCAGGCAAATTATAAAAGGGCAGCAGAGCTGAGGAGTTGTTTCTGCTCAGCTGCCCATGTTGATGAACTGCAGCTTAGATGCTCCAGGATCTCTGTGGGACTGTGCTTTGGTCTCTGGGCTTTTTGGACATGTGTAGTTTGACCCTGGACTGGGGACTTGACATGCTGACTTGCTGCCAGGTAGGCCAGGGGTTCAGGACCAAATGGCTCTGAACAACAGCAGCGATTCTTCCTTAAATACATACCTGTTGCAATAACAGCCACCGCTGCAACTGCTTACAGAATATTAGAAAAGGCAGCTTAATGAAGGGATAATAGAGGAGCAACACTCTCTCCCACAAAATACTCTTTTCCATCCTTGTTTAGCTCGGCCTAGCTGGCTCTATTCTCTTCCTTTATTCTTCCATATGTTTGCTCTGGTCTGTGTTGCATTGCACTTCTCCTGAAAGTTTGTCTAGGATATTTTCTAAAATTATTTTAGAAATTGAATTTCTATACTACCCTTCATCCAAGGACCACAGGGTGGTTTACAATATAAAAACTCAAAAATACATAACATAGTAACAAACAAAAACAATACCCTCCCTCCCCAATTCAAAAGGCCATAGGTGGTTTAATCAGCCAAAGGCCTTGGAGAAGAATGTTTTTGCTTGGCACCTAAATATATATAATGAAGGTGCCAGGTGAGCCTCTTTGGGAAAAGCAAAAAGGGGGGAAAGGAGGAGCTGCTGGTTAAGTAGGCTATTTGCTCTTGCTCTCTCACACACATTATTGTGAGGAATGCTCTTTGCCTTTTGGGCTGGAACACAAATGTATTGGGTTTTTAATACTTTTGATATGTTTTGAATTTCTTTCATTTGCATCGTTTCTATTTGCATCTGTGTGTTTATTCTTTGTAATCTGCCTTTGAGAGAGCATGGGAGTTGTAGTACAGCAGTGTCTGAAAGGCACCATGTTGACTATCCCTCATATGGGCCATAAGTGCTCAGGGCCCTTTTTGTTCAACTTGTGAATTGTGTGAGCAAATAAAATAAGAGACAGAAGAAGTTAAATGGTTTCTATCCTGCAAGTAAGTTTATATCAAACCCCAGTGCTTTTTTTCTGGGGGGGGGGGACGCAGGGGTACACATAGCCCTAAATGTTTTGTGAATCTAAGTTTGGACTCATTGAGGGGCAGCATTTCAATATGAGTAGGAAAATGAGAGTACCCCTAAACATTTCTTATAGAAAAAAGCACTGTCAAACCCTATAATATACAGTATGCAGACCTATAAAATAAGATTGTTTCATTTAGAGGCAGACTTGGGTGTTAACCCAAGATGCAGTGTGTGGTTATAGTGCTGTTTCCCAATCCATCCTCGATGTTGAACTTTTTTTGCAGTAAATAAATAAACAAATAAATAAATACATAGGTTTTACTTATTTGTATTTTTGCTGTTGGCAAAGATCATCCAAAGATGTTTCCGCTAGAAACTAGAAAAAGCCAAATGTAAGAAGGGTGAATGGGGGGTGGGGTATGTTATGTTAGTCCCTTGAGCAAAAATAGGTTTTGTGGCATGTTAAAGACTTACCGGTAATAAATGCCGTCCATACTCCTATGTATACTTGCTTGGGAAAGCAAATCCCATTTGAAGTCAGTGGGGCTTACATCTGAGTAAGCATGCACAGGAACAAGCTGCATAACAAAGAATTATGAGCAAAGGCACAAAGAGTTCCTTTAGGAGAGATATAAGCAAAACAACTACAAATGCTCGGTCTTCCACCTTGATCTCCAAACCAGGAGGGGGTAAAAATGCCCACAGCCTGCAGGGTTTCAGTTCTGAGGGGGAAATGGTCCTTTATAGTTGCTTACACAATGAAACAGTTACTGCTTCCTTTGAATCAATCTGCCTCAGGCAGCCACCTGTTCAGGACACACTGGCAGAATTGAAAGGAGGCCATGGATTGAGAGCTCTAAGTGACACAGATGCAAAAAAAGAGAGAGACAGGAGACAGCACAGCTGTAAACTCTAGGGCTGGCAGGAGTCTCAAAAGTCTTCTTTGCAGCACAAGCACAAGCATCTAGCACACTTTATTAGATTTTGGGTCTGGCCTTAAGCCTCATTTACTTGTGCCGGATTGTAACAGCCCTAGTTTTTGCTACCGTATGCAGATATGAGGAATAACTGTGAATAAATACAAGAATCTCGCAGTTGAATGTGAGTGATTCCCTAACCATGTTTTGTTAAGCACATGTCAAGAAAAATGACTGAACCACGCATATAGATTTAAGCAATGATAGTCTTGTGACATTTCTAAATAACATGGTTTCCAGCAGGGCTTAATTTAAATTAAGAACTCTGGTTGATCAGATAGCTCTACCCATGAGAGTTTGCATCATTTATCATAAATTGCAAACAGTTTTATCTAGAATACATCAGCGAAGACACAGTGTTGATGAAAATGACAAGAAAATGACAGTGTGGCATATAACGTTTAATCAAAGTGGCAGGAAGGCTGATCATTCCCCCCAATACCTGTATTCTAAAGCTCATTATTTTTACATTTGCGGCTGTATTGTGTCAAAATCAGACACACTGTCAAATTAAAAATGGGCAAACATTCACTAGTCTGATTTAGAATTGATTAAGAAAAAAAGAAATCAGCATTAACTCTCTCTCTCTCTCTCTCTCTCTGTCTCTCTCTCTGTGTGTGTGTGTGTGTGTGTGTGTGTGTGTGTGTGTGTGTAAAGGTTAGTCTATTTTCCCCAATCAGTTCTGAATTGGGCTGAAAGGAGTCTTCACACATTCAGGGTTATCAGTAAGCTTATAGGTTCACTATGTCTCCCTGTTTTCACCCGTGTAAAATGTTTTGGAGGGGTTAAACACAATCATTTGCACAGGGGCTTGCTTCATGGCTAGGTTAAATCAAACACCTGCTAGAAAATTGTGATTTTAATATACTTTATTTAAAAAGTACACAGTTTTAAACCGTTTTCCATGGAACAAAGCAGAAAATAATGACCATCTGTTTCTATCTACTGAAGTCCTGTTCTTGATGAATTGTGACTATTGTATGGCAAATCCATCTTTGCATGATGCACCAAAAAAAGATAAATCTCTCTCTCTTTCTCTCTCTCTTTTTTTTTACATAATTTGGAGAGTTTATATCATCCCACCATTTAAAATCATGAAATGCTGATGTTTTGACTATAGTTTCATGTCTTCTAAGTTGCACCTTTTCTCAGTTCACAGTTTATCCATGTATTGTTTTAGCATGCCAAGTGATTGCTTCTCAGTCAGTGTCACCTTGAGAAAATGGCCAGAAGCAGAGGAAGCACAAGAAGAGTAGGTTTAGCACTCAGGCCTAAAACGCCACCACATTCTCTGGCATTCTCCTGGGGGAAAAACAACAACAATAAGTGAAGCAGGAGAAAAGCAGAGTGTTACAATCGTTCAAGCCAATACAGTGAGGGGGGAAAGTATTTGATCCCCTGCTAAATTTGCCCGTTTGCCCCGTGACAAAGAAATGACCAGTCCATAATTTTAATGGTAGGGTTGTTGTAGCTGTGAGAGACAGAATAACAACATGAAAAACCCCAGAAACCCAGAAGACAAAAGTAAGAGATTGATGTGCATTATAATGAGTGAAAGAAGTATTTGAGCCAGATGTCAGGCTACCTGGTATCTTCACTGTATGTAACGAGCTAAGATTAGAAGCACCTGCTGTAAGGGAGAGGTCTTACCTGTAATCCCAGCTCGTTACAGTACCTGTACAAAAGACACCTGTCGACAGAAGCAATCAATCTAGCAGATTCCAAAGTAGCTACCATGACCAAGACCAAAGAGCTGTCCAAGGATGTCAGGAACAAGATTGTAGACCTGCACAGGGCTGGACTGGGCTATAAGACTACTGCCAAGCATCTTGGTGAGAAAGTGAAAACGGTGCAATAATTTGCAAATGGAAGAAACACAAAATAACTGTCAACCTCCCTCGGTCTGGGGCTCCAAGCAAGATCTCATCTTGTGGGGTTGCAATGATCAGGAGAATGGTGATGAAGCAGCCCAGAACAACACGGAGGGAACTTGTCAATGATCTCAGGGCAGCTGGGACTATAGTCACCATGAAAACAGTTGGTAACACACTTCGCCGTGAAGGACTGTGATCTTGCAGAGCCCGCAAGGTCCCCTTGCTCAAGACAGCACATGTACAGGCCCATCTCTGCAGTTTGCCAATGCATATCTGAATGACCCAGAGGAGAACTGGGTGAAAGTGTTATGGTTAGATGAGCCCAAAATCAAGCTCTTCGGCATCAACTCAAGTTGCCGTGTTTGGAGGAGGAATGCTGCCTATGACCCCAAGAACACCATCTCCACCGTCAAACATGGAGGGGGACATATTATGCTTTGGGGGTGTTTTTCTGCTAAGGGGACAGGGCACCTTCACCGCATTGAAGGGACAATGGACGGGACCATGTATCGTCAATCTTGGGTGAGCACCTCCTTCCCTCAGCCAGGGTATTGAAAATGGGTCGAGGATGGGTATTCCAGCATGACAGTGACCCAAAACACACGACCAAGGCAACAAAGGTGTGTCTCAAGAAGCACATTAAGGTCCTGGAGTGGCCTAGCCAGTCTCCGGACCTTAATCCCATTGAAAATCTGTGAAGGGAGCTGAAGGTTCAAGTATCTACACATCAGCCTTGAAATCTTACTGACTTGGAGAGGATCTGCAAAGAGGAGTGGGACAAAATACCTCCTGAGATGTGTGCAAACCTGGTGGCTACCTACAATAAACATCTGACCTCTGTAATTGCCAACAAGGGTTTTGCCACCAAGTACTAAGTCATGTTTTGCAAAGGGATCAAATACTTCTTTCACTCATTATAATGCACATCAATCTCTGACTTTTGTCTTCTGGGTGTTCTCCTGTTGTTATTCTGTCTCTCACAGCTACAATAAACCTACCGGTACTATTAAAATTATGGACTGGTCATTGTCAGGGGGCAAATGGGCAAATTTAGCAAGGGATCAAATACTTTCCCCCCTCACTGTAATTACCAACACACACATTTTAATAACACATTATTAATGTTCTAAGCTAAATGGAATGTGACCCTTACAGCTTTCCTTAACCCTTTCTTAATGTTTGAAACCATGAGTGTAGATCTATCTGCAGGCAAAGACAGGAAGCACACGGTCCCCTCTTCGCTCATCAAATGACTGGTAACAGGGGGAGGGAACAATATGAATAACCACCAAGGCATTAGGCTCTGCACACCCCAAGCACACACTCTTTTCTTTTTGGACCCCTGCCACCAAAATCATTGGTTAGGGTGAGAAAAATTTGCTTAGGGAGCCAGATCAGGCCCCCAAATGGGGGTTTAGCAACCCCTGTTTAAGAAGGAAATATGGGAAAGTCCTTCTTGTGTATACCGAGTGTGCGATAACAATGAAGCATCCCAGCAGAAAATGAAGGGACAAATATACTTTCGTTCATTCTTAACACACCTTTTCAATGTAAACTAAAACACATACCTCAGGATGAAATCCATGGCAAGACTCTGGACGTCTTCTAATCTTGTGGGATTTTAAGCGTTCACATTTTAGGGATTCATTATGTTCTCAGAAGTTAAGGATATGTCTTAAAAACCAGGATTTATCAAGCTCAAAGAAACCCCCAAACCCATCTAGTCCAATGCCTGTCACAATGCCTTGCAGTACTACCCCCATAGGTGCCAACTCCCTGGGGCCCTGGGTGCCCAGGCACCCACATATTTCAGTGCCAGGGCCATGAACGTTGCATGGCACCCACAGCCCTGGGTACCCACCGTCGTGGAGCCAAGCTGGCACTCCTGTTTGGTGCAGAGGTGTGTCCTGACATTCACAAAGCAAAAACCAGCTAAGTTAAACAAATTGGAATATCAGATTTGCCACCCTTCCCAGTACCCTACCTGAAGGAGCGTCTCCACCCCCATCGTTCTGCCCGGACACTGAGGTCCAGCGCCGAGGGCCTTCTGGCAGTTCCCTCACTGCGAGAAGTGAGGTTACAGGGAACCAGGCAGAGGGCCTTCTGGATAGTGGTGCCCGCCCTGTGGAACGCCCTCCCATCAGATGTCAAAGAGATAAACAACTACCTGACATTTAGAAGACATCTAAAGGCAGCCCTGTTTAGGGAAGTTTTTAATGTGTGACATTTTAATGTATTTTTAATCTTTGTTGGAAGCCACCCAGAGTGGCTGGGGAGACCCAGCTAGATGGGCGGGGTACAAATAAATTATTATTATTATTATTAAAATATATTATCTAATCTAGCATGCTATCAAATGAAACCTCATCATTTCTGCTACATAGAAAATATAAAATAAATTCATCAAATAAAGGTACTGTATAGTTTTATAATCTCTCTCATTTACTTTTTTTTGCATTCTGGACTTGCTTGTCTTACCAAGGGCATCACTGAGGCAAGTGCTTACCAAGAGAGCTGGCACAGCCCCAAGCTTGCCACTGCCATGCCCCGCCCCGCCCCCCAGTAAGCAGCAGTGATGCTGCTGCAGAGGGACTATGGCTGCTGCTGTTGAATTCACAAGTGCTCAAGATTTGGCTTTCCTGGTGATGGAATTGCATTTGTGTGGGGGCAGGTTATATGCAGTCAATTATCAAACCAATTTACTTTGAACACTTTACTAAAAAGTACGTATTCGCATTGCTTGTCTGAGGTCGTGCCTCCATCAAATAAAAGGATATACCTTATTTCTATTGGTTCCATGGTAATTGGCAAAACAGACTCGCAGTCACATTCATTACTTACTACCACCATGAAGAGATTGCTGTTTTGAATTTGCTGGATAACGAAGGACCTGTGACAATAGAGTCAATTCAAATATCAGCCAAAGAATCACAGAGGAAACAATCTTGCACATGTATGTTTACTCAGAAGTAAGCCCTACTATGTTCAAAAATGCTTACTGCCAGTTGTGTGTACACAGAATTCCAGCCTTGATTTCTAAGGTACCAGTCAAAATTAAGGCTTTCTTCACTACTGGAAGCTCAGTGGTAGAGCATCTGCTTTGCCTGCAAAAGGTCACAGGTTCAATCCCTGGCATCTCCAGGTAAAATGTCCCCTGTCTGCAACTCTGGACAGCCTCTGCCAGTCAGTGTAAATAATACTGAGGTACATGGAATGTGTCACTTATGACCACTATTAACAGAAGATAGCAGAAAATATATATATATATTTAATATCAGATCAGAAGAATCTTTATTTGCAGCAGCCACTAGCCATGGCAATAAAATAAAATAAAATGTACTGAAGATAGAGGTAAAAACTTAACTATACCTGTACAAAATACATTTTGGAGGTTTACATCAATAAGCAAGTAACAGATCTTATTCTAATTGCCCCTGCTAAAATTGTTGCAGTTTTTGCTGTCATCTGATTATCTTGATCTGCTAGAAGGAAGGACACTGGAGCAATGGTTGAGTGACCCAGTATGGGCAGTATAAAGAGTGCAAGCCAGAAGCACATGGGCCACTGACTCAATACTACCATCTCCACATGGACATAACTGTTTTTCCAGCTGAATTTTTTGAAATTAACCCTAAAGTATAGCCAAAGGTAGTGGCACCTGCCCTGTGGAACGCCCTCCCATCAGATGTCATGGAAATAAACAACTATCTGGCTTTTAGAAGACATCTGAAGGCAGAACCTGTTTAGGGAAGTTTTTAATGTTTGATGTTCTATTGTGCTTTTAATTCTGTGGGGAGTCACCCAGAGTGGCTGGGGAAACACAGCCAGATGGGCGGGGTATGTATGTATGTATGTATGTATGTATGTATGTATGTATGTATGTATATTATTATTATTATTATTATTATTATTATTATTATATTCAATCTTGCATACGTGAAAGCACACCTGTATTTTGGAATTGTTAAATTTTGAAAATATTGCAAATAGGGTGCCAATATTTTAAAAATGTAAGTCAACAAAGTATTTTAAATTAATCCAGATTATGTGCGGGTGTGTGTGTGTAAAGAGAAATTAAACATTGCAAGAACTGCTCATGCATGATGTAGAAATATCAGGGGCTTAGAAATTACATCTGATTTCAAAAGGCTCCTATAAAAGTCTATCCTTGCCCTGTCAAGAGAGGCGCATCCCAGTGTTCTCCTATCACGCCGCAGTGGTACTGTGGTCAACCTCTATGCTAATCTTTACATCAGTTCAGTATAACATGCTGTGACATGTATTGCCACCAAATCCAGAATAGATGTTTTCAGTTTGGTGGTCTGGCAGGGAATGTCTGAAGTTAAGTGAGGACTTGACCATGTGTAGATGTGGACAAAAGCATATTTCCACTCAGACGTCTCTACTTAAAAATACATATTGTCTTACTAAGAAAATGTGCTGCTTTTTCCAAAAATCACAGAAGATGGGGGGGAGGGGGGAGACGTGAAAGGGAGGACGGCGTCTTTGAACCAATTCTGGGAATGAAACAACTGGGAAGTCTGCAATTAAAGTATCGTCAAAAGAAAGATTAAATGCTGCTTGGTCTTCTTCAAACTTACGGAACCACCATTAAAGTTACACTTACCCCTATCTGTAGTATGAGAGCTTTGTGGTGATAAACACAATGTGCATTTTACAGTATCTCTCTCACACACAGGGTTTGAACTTTCTACAGAAACCTCCAAGCAGCTGGACCATGTAGGAAGGCTGACATCACTGCAGTGGAGCATCTGCGGCTTTGTGTGTGGGAGAGAAGGGGCCAATAAAAAGGAAAAAGGAGGAAAATTCTTTCACAGAAAATAACAGCTACATTTTTATATACGGTGCTATCTCAGAAAGTTATATCGGGTCTCGAGGGGAATAAAATGCAATTCCCATTTATCCATTTCAAGAACTGAAACAACCCAAATCCTACATGTTGTGCAATATTATATAGGGATTGTATGTGTAAAATTAGCTTAGGAGAAGCCTGAAAGGAGATACTCTGTAGTGTTGACACAATTGCTGTTTGCCTTGAATCGCTCAAGGATTTTTTTTTTTTTAAGAGGGTTTGGTGGGGGGAGGGCTGCCATGTTGAGGTCTGACTACAGTACGGTATTGTGCAGACTGCCCCACGCATGGAAATGCTGCCAGAGGACATTCAAAGCATGGGAGGAAATGTAACATGACAGACACTGGTGGGCTGACACACAGTCTCACATCGTGAGGATGTACTGTAGTAGCTTTCGTGCTAGAAAACATTAAACCCTCCCCTAGAGCTTCACCTGCCTCACAGAGCCAGCATAAAAAAGAACCAGGCTTTAAGGTGGCAGTCAACTGTGCATTTGATGTCGTTGTTAAAGGGGAAGGATTTCCGGCAATTGTAGCAAGGAACCCACTTGCAGTAAGTTCTTGGTTTTCAAAGAGAGCTCACAAATATTTGAATTGGCACCTATGTGTGCAAGTTTTAACTGAAGGGGAAAACAACACAAAAACCAGCAGGAACACAGGGCACCTTGCTACTAAACATCTTGCCAGATCACGTATTTCCCCAGCCAGATCCCCAACAGCCAAAGAATTAATGGCTACTTCCTTATTTGGAACAATACAGCATTTAATGTAAAGACCCACATGAACGCCTCCCCCCTCCCTAATTCACCAAGAACTGATTGAGGTAACGCATTCATGTACTGACTCCTCTGATTCACAGCAAGTTTCAATTCAGCTGACAACACACTCTGAAGAAGAAACTATCCCGGAAAGAGCCAGAGAAAGGGGGGTTCCAAAGAGAAATCTGCAAACCTACACCCTAGACCATGCCAAGTGATTCAAGCTTCAAGGTACATTTAGAAACAGATAATAAGCATCGCCATCACAAAAACAACATCTCACCTCTTCCGACCTCTTGTATGTTTCACTAAAATAAATCTTCCCATACTGCTATTCAAGCTTCAAACATTATACCTCTGGAGATCAGGTAACCTTCATTGGCTCCAGCTGATCCCAGTTAGCACTCCATGGACTAGAAAGGATCGGATTTCTAGAACTGGGCTGGAAGGTCATTAGCATTAGAGCTGAACCATTTTCAAGTCCTTTCAGGGCTAACCCATCCTACTATGACAAAGCTCTCTGTGTACAATAAATAGACCACACACAGACCACGTGCTGTCTGTAGAAACTGCAGATAAAACTTTTTGGATTTCCTCAAGTCACTCTTATCACAACGTTTTCATGTGTGCATAATTTAACAAAGTATTGGCTGCTTCCCCATTCCCAGAGCCTAATCTCGACACAAAGCTGCAATGGTGAATTTGTATAAACGCCCAGGCAGTTCCGCGCTGGGTCATAAGCAAAGGATTAGGTTGTCACTGTCAGATGAGGATGAAAGACGTGGCTGGAGTAGTGCTCTGTCTGTAATCTCCGATGTGCAATTCATCAGAGGAATTTATGCTGCCTTTCTGCTCGGTAGAACAGCAGGTCACATTATTCACAAATATGCAGTGGGTTTCCCATTCAGTAGATTGACTTCAAACAGTTATGATGCCTGGGAAAAAATTACTGAGATATGCCACATGGTATGCTTTCTGATGCAATTCAGGCAAGCTCTCAAACACATGTTTTTACTATAAAGGTGCTGCTCTGGTTTCGCCAGAAGAGGCTTAGTCATGTTGGCCACATGACCCGGAAGCTGTACGCCGGCTCCCTTGGCCAGTAAAGTGAGATGAGCGCCGCAACCCCAGAGTCGTTCGCGACTGGGCCTAACGGTTAGGGGGTCCCTTTACCTTTTACCACAGACTGGAACTGGGAGTTCTAGCTTCACTTCTGGACATGACTGGACTCCTCAATGACAACAGTCATGGGTGCCAAGGCTGGGGCCTTAAAAGGGTGCTTGTAGAGTCCAGAGCCATGTGAAATGAAATAATTTTTTTCTGGTGTGGCTTTCTGCATTGCTGCACCATTGTGGTGGAATTGTGGTAGTAGCAGCTAGCTGGTTATTACCCAAATGTCTCCAAGTGACTTACAACACACACATAAATCAGTGCAAGCTCTGAAGCCTGTCAGATGGACTGATCCTCTCTTCTCCCCCCCCCCTGGCACTGCTGTGGGGGTTATTCTAACACCCTTAGCCAATTTTGGGAGTGTGGGGAGGGTGCAGGGGGAAGAGAGGGGGAAAGCCCCATTGCTTGTGCTGACAGGACACATTAAGTGAATCCCACCCATTATGCCATAAAAACAAAGTGAAACAACTCCCACAACAGCCACAGGGAGTTTTGTTGTTGTTATTGTTGTTGTTGTTGTTTAGTCGTGTCCGACTCTTCGTGACCCCATGGACCAGAGCACGCCAGGCACTCCTGTCTTCCACTGCCTCCCACAGTTTGGTCAGACTCATGATGGTAGCTTCGAGAACACTGTCCAACCATCTCGTCCTCTGTCGTCCCCTTCTCCTTGTGCCCTCCATCTTTCCCAACATCAGGGTCTTTTCCAGGGAGTCTTCTCTTCTCATGAGGTGGCCAAAGTATTGGAGCCTCAGCTTCAGGATCTGTCCTTCCAGTGAGCACTCAGGGCTGATTTCCTTAAGAATGGATAGGTTTGATCTTCTTGCAGAAGACTCTCAAGAGTCTCCTCCAGCACCATAATTCAAAAACATCAATTCTTCGGCAATCAGCCTTCTTGATGGTCCAGCTCTCACTTATATACATTACTACTGGGAAAACCATAGCTTTAACTATATGGACCTTTGTCAGCAAGGTGATGTCTCTGCTTTTTAAGATGCTGTCTAGGTTTGTAAATGCTTTCCTTCCAAGAAGCAGGCGTCTTTTAATTTCGTGACTGCTGTCACCATCTGCAGTGATCATGGAACCCAAGAAAGTAAAATCTCTCACTGCCTTCATTTCTTCCCCTTCTATTTGCCAGGAGGTGATGGGACCAGTGTCCATGATCTTAGTTTTTTTGATGTTGAGCTTCAGACCATATTTTGCGCTCTTCTCTTTCACCTTCATTAAAAGGTTCTTTAATTCCTCCTCACTTTTTGCCATCAAGGTTGTGTCATCAGCATATCTGAGGCTGTTGATATTTCTTCCAGCAATCTTAATTCCGTCTTGGGATTCATCCAGTCCAGCCTTTCGCATGATGAATTCTGCATATAAGTTAAATAAGCAGGGAGACAATATACAGCCTGGTCGTACTCCTTTCCCAATTTTGAACCAATCAGTTATTCCATATCCAGTTCTAACTGTAGTTTCTTGTCCCACATAGAGATTTATCAGGAGACAGATGAGGTCATCTTGGGTTGCCCTGCATGGCATAGTTCATAGCTTCTCTGATTTATTCAAGCCCCTTCGCCACGATAAGGCATTGATCCATGAAGGAGGCAGGGAGTTTAGCAACACACTAATAACAAAACAACATCACCTTTGTCTATCAAAAGTCTCGGTGGGGAGGAGTTGGCACCAAAACGACGGCCAGGCAGACCTCACAGGGGAAAATATTCCACATTAACATGAGCCACCACTGAAAAGGCCCTTGTCACTACCGTCTGAAACTGCCTCAGAGGTGGAACTTGGAGACAGACCTCAGAAGAAGAGCTAAGAGGCATTCCAGAAGGTCCCAGGGTCCTGAGCCATAAACAACTTCAAAGGTCAAAGCCAGCACTTTGAATTGGGCTAGTAAAGTTGTAATAGAATTGGTGTTATACGATTGCTTAACTTTAACGTGTTGACTGTCAGGCAGCTGCATTTTGCATTAATTGAAGCCTCTAAATCATTTTCAAAGGCAGCCCCATGTACAGTGCATCACAAGAGTCCTGTCCAGTCATTAGGTTACCAGAAGATAGATTAGTGTAGCCAAGTCATCCCGAAGGCACTCTGGGCCATCAAGCCGTACCTGATGAAATTCTGCTTTCAATGCAGCACGTAAAGGTATATGAGCCTTCTTATGGCTTGTAAATTACACTCAATGCATGAATAGTGCCTTCTCACTGTGCCCTTGGTAACAGGACTCCTTAGGCGACAAAGCAGAGGCAAAGGGGAAGAGAAACATAGGCCACAATCATTCTTCTTAATGCCCTACCTGCATAGTGGTTTTGGCTAACAGCTGCAAGGTGCTCTGAGCAATCTACAGATGCCTACAAAGAAACCGACTACTGTATTAAGGGAAAGGGATTGGAGAAGTGATGGCGCCTGGTGGTCTCCCAAAGCCATAACCGTTGTTCAAGCTGGTTTAAAAAGATAAATGCATTTTTGTGGCTGCAGCATGAACTAAATTAGACTAAAACTAGGTTGTGGAGAAACCAGTCTTTTCAAATCATTTAGAAAGGTTTATACTTATGGCCTATCCTCAATTATTTGATTTTTAGGGCAGGTTGAGTTATTTTCTAATCTTTAGTTTCCATTTTCAGGTGGAAGCGAAGATGAGACAGTGACCCCCAAATACACTGACAGTATGCTCTAGTTTGAACCTAAGGCAAGCAACCTAAATATGGATTGCATTGGCTCTATGCAGTCAACAAATACAGTTGCAACTTTGTAAAAATACAGGAGAAAAATGAAAAGCAGAAGGGATCCCATTGTAATAGCTGCAAGGGAACTTAAAAAAACCAAAAAACCCACATACACCAAAAAACAAAACCCTGCATAAAAAAGTGCTCTGCTTTCAAAAGATTCTCTAAATCTTGGATTTTAAGGTACCCTCAGGTATTTCAAGGGAGAGTGTATTCTGAATCACCTGCTGAGCTAAGGTGACATTTATGTCACTAGCGATATGGGAGCTGCAGCTCAGGGGAAGATAAAGGTTTCTTTTATTGAGCTCAACTGGTCTAAAAATCAAACGAAGGTCTAGTGTTGAATATTTATGGTGAATGTTTCTTGTTTAAACAAGAGAGCTCTTTTGAAGTGAAGTGACGTAAATCAAGAATTTGAGCCGTTGCCTTTTACAACACTGTCGTCGTCAGCATCATCACCAACTGCCATTTGAGGCAAGGTAATGCCACAACAGATAGCAGCAGCATGCGAGGAGCCTTTTCGTTGGAAGCCATAATTCAAGACCCTTCTTAATTATCTCCACTTGTTTGAGTCTACTGCTGTATTTCCTGTGCAGAAAACTTCCTGAAAACAAAAAAAGGCCTCAAAGACTTCAATTTTCTTCATAAAAAGCAATGTGGAAGGAAGGGGGAGATAAATCACTCAAAAGAAAGAAAAAACAAATACTAGATTGCTAGCAGCCCATCCGTTAGCAATGGGGTATGTTCAGGACCCTAATCTTCCCTCTCCCAGTGAAGAGGCCACCAATTTTTGTGTTAGTGCTGGCAAAAAGAAAACAAATTTAAAGTTTAGGAAAGTTTTTAATGTTTGATGTTTTATCGTGTTTTTAATATTCTCTTGGGAGACTCCCAGAGTGGCCGGGGGAACCCAGGCAGATGGGCAGTGTATTAATATTTATTATTATTATTATTATTATTATTATTATTATTATTATTATTACACATTGCTGGGGCATATGGAGCCCAGCACCCTGATCAGGAGGCAAAGCCTCCCCTTGCTGGTCCTCAGACTGATCATTTGATGTGCAGAGAGGTGATGAGGGAGGGCATAAAGGGAAACATTCTTTTAAAGCAGGGGTGTCCAACCAGTAGATTGCGATCTACCATTAGATCCCCGGCTGATCCCGGTAGATCGCGGGATCCTTATCATGTACAAAAAGTTATGGGGGGGAGTTAAAAAAACCCCCACTGTGCAATCCTTCCCCCAAAAAGCTCAACAACTCTGGGCAATCGACCCACCCCATGCACGCTCCTCCTCCCTCCAATGACAATGGGTAGATTACTGCCAGTTTTTAAATACTGGGAGTAGATCACAGTCTCTTGGGAGACTGTTTTAAAGCATCAAAAAACAAAAACAAAAACAAAAAAATGCCAACAACTGGTTTTTGCTGAAAAGTTTATTTTGGAAATAGTCAAATAGCTGTACATTTTGATAAGTTACGCCCTTGGTCATGTGAGCCTTTTCTCTGATTGGACAATCCCCCCTTTTTGGACACACATACCCACAGACCACAAATACTGCCTTTGTATTTAGAAGTGAACTTGTGCAAGTGCCTTTCATTACGGCAGGGTGAGGGAGATGGAGGGCCCTTGGACTGCAGAGAGCCAAAGGAGGGGTATACCCAAAGAACAAGCCTTGACAAAGGAGAGGCACCAGAGCCAAGGTAGGCTGCCCAGAGGGAAAGAGAGGGCCTCTGATTCTTGACACTCATGGTGCCACTGCTTCTGCAGCACAAGCAAGGGAAGAAGCCTTCTCTCGTGCGCCATGACAAGGTCATATTTGACAAGGACCCTTCTCATCAGTAAGAGTCACTCCTGCCACAACTAAAGATAGCAAGGTGTTCCCTGCTCTTGCAAAACCCCAGAATCCCCCATCATATGAACTCTTCAGGCCAGGATGACATATCACACTGGAAATACAGCACGATCAAGCAACTGCAGTCAGGAAACATTTCAGGTTTATGATTATCAATAAGCCAGGCATTATGACCAAATGTGTGTGGATGTGTGAAGGGCCTGTTTATTTCAGGGACACCTGAGGGCCTCCTGCTATGTATGCCAAGTCAGTTATACAGATTTCTAGATTGTGAGTTCAGTTGGGAAAAATGGCAAGGGCATCAAGAATCTAAGTTCAATCCCAATTAAACAATTTAAAACTGCAAAATCAACAATGAAGCTCCCCAGCTCCCCCCCAAGGACGTGAGTTCATTTTCAGAGGATCAGGATCCAAAGAACCAGTCAGCCAATATCATGAACCCATGGGATAGGTGTGTTTCAAAATGTGTGAGATCACACTGCTGTGGGGACAGAAATGCCTAGTCTGCTATTAAAAAAACAAAAGCCCAATAGGGACTGCAGGCCTTGTGGGTAGCCCAAAGAAGGCTTCAGGATGGCAGTGGTGGCTGAGAAACTGCAGGGCTCATTGACTTCCTTAGGTGCTATAGGTGCTGGGCACCTGTTAAAACAAAGGCCTTTTCCTACGGGGGCCAAGACAGGCAGCTAACTTTCAGGCATTCTATTTTAGCTTGCATTCTTTAGTGGTTACTATGGGATCTCATTTCATAGCTGTCACATTTTGATTTTTCCTATTGTTGGTTTAAGTTTAAAAAAGAAAACATGCAAACACACACACACACACACACACACACACACACACCAGGATGTCGTAAATGGAAAATGATGTACAGCCTATACTCAAATATCTGTTACTCACATAATTGTCAGTTGCATAAACCAAACCCTAATGGAGTGGAACAAACTTCAACTGTTCAACATGCAGATATCTGTTGTTCTGGTTTCCAAGTCCTGTAATGTGTTTTCCAGGCTGCTGGCTATACTTCTAACTCACATTTCTCTCGTATCCATTTTTAAAAAAGAAAAGAAACCATGAATGAGTGTAACATCTATATTGGCGTCATAAATTAGGCTGCTCAGGTTTTTGAACAGTAGATGAAATAGAGAATGGAACATTTTGGGACAATTTAAAATAATAATAGGTATTCCAGTAGCTATGGCTCTATGGCTCAGTGAACCTTAGATTTAGATACATGAAAAGATAAATCTTTAGGTCAGACTTTGTCTGAAGCATTTGTGCCTCTAGGTCCATTCAGTCATCCCCTCCATGTGTAGGTTGTGTGAACTGTGGTTATTTGCCCTGCTTCTGAAGTCCACCCTGCTCGCAGCACATCCAATGAAACATCTGCAATGTATGCTGTAGATGCATAGGTGTTCCATTGGATTGGGCACCCTGTGTGGTTGCGTTTCCTGACTGTGCAGTGTGCCAACAAGCGTAAGCTATATGTGGTGTGCTGCTGAACAAATGGATGTGAGAAGGCAAGCCACCAATGTGTGACAATGTAAGGGTGGAGCCACTGAGTGCAGTTCCATGTCATTCTTCTCTGCAGAGTCCACTTATAGAGAGAACAACTGGACACACCCCCTTCAGTGATATGGGGCCCATTGTTTCTCTTGAAAAATGATTGCTAAACTGTCTGAGGTTTTATATTATAGTGTGCAGAGAGCAGGACTGAAGCATTCCAGATTATAACATTAATTGCTCCTATAAGATCCTACACTTTGCCTTTCCTTTTCCAGGATAATACAGGAAAGCAGATCTTCACATGCATCCCTCCAATGTTACACCTAAAGGAGGGCTGGAGATGGGAAAGTTGGCAGAGTAGGAGAGGTTCTTTGCCGTTGTGCAAATGCTCAGCCTCTGACCCAAAATAACTGGTGATCAGAAACATCTCCTACTGCATTCTCCCCCTCCCCTTCAACAACAGCAACGACAACAACAACAGACACAACAAACTGACATGGGCTGAACGTTTTCCATGTGCTCTACTGACAGAGGCTCAATGTTTGTGTGGGAAGCCCCCTCCGCCAACAATAGGTTCATGGTCAAAGCTTGCTTCTTATACCACCCTTCAGCTTTAAATCACACATGGACGGTGGGGAAAGAACCTTGGACTCAGGGAATTAGTTTTAATCTCCCTGTATAATTTAGTGTAACAACTCTTATTCTACGCAGGAAATAAAGAGTTATCATTTGTTTATTCTTCATTAAATTTATATCCCTTAATCTGTCAAACTGAATCTCCTGTTTCAACAGCAGTAATATTTCAACAGGATTGTTGTATTGTGTGTTTTAATTGTGGATGTTTATATTTTAATGTTTCTGAAACTGGTGTTTTACCTTGTAAACTGCTTAAAAGCCTATTTGGGCATTAAGCAGTATGTAAATAACAGTAGTAGTAGTAGTAGTAGCAGCAGCAGCAGCAGCAGCAGCAACAACAACAACAACAACAACAGCCCACCCATCTTCTCCAAAGGGTGCCTAAGGCAACTAACAACATAAAACCCAGTAAACCACATCCAATAATTAAAATGGAAGTTATACAACCTATAGTACAAAAATATACCTAACCACTTGCAAAGGCCTGGAGGAACAAGAATGCTACCTCATCCTCCCTGATCTCCTCCAGGAGGGAGTTCCAGGAATGGGGTGTCACAACTAAGAAAGCTTCCTCTTGCATTCACAATCTCCTTTACCATACACAGTGGTGTTTCTATGAGAAGGGCCTCTGTCTCTGTCATAAACTACAAGAAAGGCACCTTTTCAAGTAAGTTGGAACACTAATAAAACAGTAGAACAAAACAGTGAATGAATTTTATTTTCCACAGCCACATTAATATATTGTTTGCTGCTGTGTATGCAATAAAAACATTTCCTCTGGCTTGTGAACCACTTTTGAGTTTTTCCCAGTACTGAAGATATATTCTACGGTTACTGAAACCTCACATTCTCTGACATGCAGCACCAAGATCACTGCAGATGGCAAAGAATGCTGCATTCTTGCTTTTAATCAATCAAACATTGCTAATCAACTGCAAAGATTTATTATTCACTAAAACAAATCCTTACCTAAATAAGGGCTGGTTCACAGGAATATATAACTTTTTAAAGCTGGCTGAAATGTATTTCTATTCCAGTTTTAATCAATTTTCTTAATACAAACAATTCCTCTCATATATTTCTAGTGACTTAGCTGAAAATATTATGACAATAAAAGTCTCCTTGTGTTTAAAATGATCCCCTCCCTATGTAAACTATAATCATTAGGTTTAACTTTTTCTGTGGTATGTTACAAATGGAAAGTCATTCCTTGGACTTTTCAGCTATGCCTTGTTATTAGTATTTTACAAGAAGAAATATAGTCAGTCCCAGATTGTGGATGGGGAAGAAAAGGTCTAGTCATGGGTGAGCTCCCCTCTGCTAGCTTCAGAAAGCATTCAGTTTTTCCAAGCTTTTTCATAATCTCCTTGGAAAAACTTTGGGTCTTTCCAAGCCATTTCCGTGAAAGCTCGGAAAAACCAAACATGGAAAATTGTCTCCAGTACTCCCTGCCACCCTTTCAGTCAAAGAGGACCTTGTGAAGACTCCATGTAGCTAAGAGAAGCCATGCAGGTTTCTTCTTCGCAGGGCCAGATGTTACTGAGCATGTTACTGAGCATGAAAGACAGAAACCCTGTCACTCAGAGTGGACAATAATGGGTGAGATGAACAGAAAGTCAGACCAGGCATGAAATAGGTTCCTAAACTGTAATAACAAATATTTGCCTTTATATCACTGTGTGAGCATTTCAAACTAGACATTGCTGTTGTTATAAGTCTGGGGGTGGGTGGGTTGTAAAGGTAAGCGCCCAGAATCCTTGGAATCTCACGCCGCTCAGAGATTGGGGTGACATGCAACACTATGTTATGCTGAGAGGTGGCTGGCTGAAAGGACTTGAAATGATTTTTGATAGAAAAAGTTATTGCTATTAAGAAAAGCTTTCATTTCCCCACCCCAAAACAAATTACAAAAGGATTTTTTTTTTGTAAGTTTACAAAATGCCCCTTTAAAGAATCTGTCATGTTTCAAATTCTTATTTATATATTAAGTACAAATGAATTCAAGAGGGTTTTTTGGCCTCCTTTGATCTGCAAAGCTCATTTAAGTCTCTAGCATTGATGAAACCTTTCCAAAGTAAACAGATAAAAGGAGGATCAGAGCCAACACATATAGATTTGTACAGTTTTGACAACTCATCGGGCAATCTCAGATGAAAAAGTGACAAGCAGATGTCTTCTTGACATTGAGATGTTCTGTTGCACAATTGATATTGAAGATCATAAATATGCTTTAAGAAAAGAGAGATACTGTATAGAATGCTTTCAAAGTGCCCAAATCAAACAAGTTTAAAAGATGATGGAAAACATGTTTCATGTCACCTATACTAAAGCTGTGCATTTTTATAAGGTACGAAACATTTTATTAAATTCCCATTTATCCTTGGCGACTGTTAAAATATCCAGAGAAAATCCTTTGCCATCACACATTTCTAGCTTCTTGCAGAAACTCCTTGGATATATTATTCAGTGATTGCAACTTATACATTATGAGATCCACACCCTAAAATATATTTTTTCCTGGTGTGGAATATGAATCTTCCTCATAGCTTTCAAACAACTGTTCTCCAAACTAAAAATGAGTTAATAACGAAGTACAACGATGATATCCAGTTACTCTTTATTACGGTCGTAACCAGCATAAGAAGGGAGGGGTACAATCTTTTAAAATCTAAAAACAAAACAAAAACACACACTAAAAGGAGTTAAAATAGAATATCTCCCTATCAAGGAGGGCTATTATTCATATCATGTACTGTGTGCATTGTAAACTGTGAAACACAACCCAGAATCAGAATAACAGAATCGTAGAATTATAACGATTTATAAATTGTTTTCTCCACGTAACACATATAGCAGAGAATGAAGACCCCCGCTATTTCCACTTAAGGAGGGTCCCCCCCCATATGCTATTATGGCATTATACTGCATGAAACCTGTCAAGATCCGACTTTATATATGAAGAAAATCAAACAGAACATAAATGGGTGCTAATTTTAACACATTTTAATGTGGTTAGCTGATCTGTTTACAAGCAAACAATATATGCAAAGGGTATATAATTTTCCTCTCTCATAGGGAACTGAAGTGAAAGTTAACATTTTACAGCAATTTGGCAGAGCAACAGAAGTTAATATCCTTTAGCAGCTTATGGTATTTCTCAGCTTTAAGTGGTTTCTTTTTTAAAAAAGGCATTTTAATGCTTACAAGTAATTCTATTCGCATCACTAGCTAGTGCTGCTTGCTTCCGGTATAGGTCTTTATTTATTCAATAGTTGCTGGGTTTTGCAGAAATTCATTCTAAATTAGGCACAAAAAACCTCTTACACAAAATTCTCAGTGATAGCTACTGCCTCCCTATGCCCTGGATAAGCATATATACCAGCTTTGCTTAAATTTCAATATATTCTGCCTTCTTTTCATGCCAAATGATGCAGAACAATGTCACCCTTCAGGAAAGTTATAATTGTACCTGATACACTGCAGTAACTTTAGTACAAAAGGTTTATCACTGATGCAAATCAGAGGCACCGACTGTGCTCACACCTTTAAGGTGTACAGTATCCCATCTTAAAGTTCTGGGCTGGTTTTCTTTCTGGGTGTTGTCTTACAATAAATGTCAGCAACCCATGGCCAAGGTATACATTATAATAGGCACATGTAACTCTACTCTTGTAACTCTACTTTCGTAACTCTATTCTTTCATTTTATGCTGTTGAATGGAAATTGTAATGACATCACACAACGTGTTTCCCTGTCCTTGTGAACCAATGATACAACGCAGTGGGAGGAAAGCATGCAACATAATTACATGGGCTGCTTGTTTTAGATGTTACAGAGAAGAGAGAATAGAAAGCGACGGAGAGCTTTCAGTTTTGTTCCTCTTATAACATCTTGTTTGGCTGTTAGGCTTGCTAAGGACCCATCCATAATTCCATTTATCCAGTGATTTCAAGTGATTTTAAGTCATGGTTCCGAGAGGTGGGGTTTTTGTTTTGTCCCACCATGTCCCTGGGAAAACCAGCTGTTTACTGCTAACTTGGAACAAACATCAATCTACAAAAAAAAAAAAAAAAACCAACGGATTGATTCAACAGTAAACAGCAGGTTTTCCCAGAGAAAGTGGTGGGACAAAATAAAAACCACTCAGACCCATGGCTTGAAATCATGGGACAAACAGAAGTTTAGATGGGCCCTTAGTTAATTATTTATTCCCAATATTTATTTCCAAGACTCATAGAATGTATATAGAGTTTCTACACTCTTGGAGCTACAAATTGCAAACAGTAGGGGCTGAAATCTATTCATAGAACAGTTCCATGACTGTTTACTCAGAAGTAAGTCTCCCTGTGTTCAGTGGGGCTTACTTCCTAGTAAGTGTGCTTAGGATTGCAGCCAT
Organism: Lacerta agilis; assembly: GCF_009819535.1. Classification (NCBI taxonomy): domain Eukaryota; kingdom Metazoa; phylum Chordata; class Lepidosauria; order Squamata; family Lacertidae; genus Lacerta; species Lacerta agilis. Next base: position 78,378,809 of record NC_046313.1, on the reverse strand, counting down.
AGTCCAGGAAAACAACTAATGGCATTTGGAAAGAAGTAGCTTGTAATTTGCTCCAAGTATAGCTAGTTTGAATTTTTGAGTGGTGAACTTGTATTTCTGTGAAATATGCATTTGCTGCTTTGCTCCTATAATTGCACCATCACAAAAAAGTGTAAGGATGTCAAATGCCACCACACAGATTCCTCCTAAGACTGGTGCTCTATCATATTAAAGCCAAATCATTTTAAGGACCCTGCTATTTAGATATAAAAAAAGCACAGGCAAACAGAGTCCTCAGATGAACTTCACAAAATCAAATCTCAGTACAATCTGATAGTACAGTACAATCTTTGGTCAACAGACCACAGACCTTGTGCGACTCCTGGATGCCAGGAGAAACATCTTCCCTTTGCATACCAAACAGTTTACAATCAACCTCTAACCAATCCCAGATCTCAACTCTCTTGATAATTCCTTCAAGCTCTTTCTTTCTCTGCCTAAATCCAGCAGGATTGTAAAACTACCAAATCACCCTTCCTTCCTCTCCGTATCTTTCCCTGGTTTGATGTTACATTTATTTATTTATTGAAAGTTATATACCAGTGTTCACAAAAAATGTCATGATGCTCTTTTCCTACTCCATCATAGGAATTGGGTAACTGGGACCCCCAATCCCCTTTCTGCTGCCATCCTATGTAGGTAACTTTAGGAAAACTATAACAAAGCCTCCATCTCAGCTCAACACCTTATACTACCTTTTCTTCCACTATCCAATGAATATTAACTGTTCATATGTTAACAAATAGCACAGGAGGCTATTGCTACATTCCATGCCAGATACGGGTACATTCTTCAAATACCTGAAGGGCAGTCAGGGAGAAGAAGGCAAAGAGGCGTGTTCTTTGTTCCCTCAGAAGGCAAAGCCAGATCCAATGGGGCTGACCCATCACCTGAAAGCTGTCTAAAGGGCATCACCAGGCTAAACCAAACTATTTCTTTTCCTGCACCTAAAATGCCCAAAGTGACCAAATCAAGAAGATCAACCTATTTAAACAACACAGCATACCCTACCATCTAGCACTCCGTCCTGCTATTCAGTGTGAAGCAGGCAAAAAAAAAATTGCGATCCAATATGCAGATTGGGAAAAATTCTTACATAGTCCCCTAGCGGCGACACCGAAGCACACTGGGAGAAAGGCAGGGAGGGAGACTGTTGCTGCAAACGGAGAGGCTGGAGAGAAGGCAAATTGTCCCTTAATTGGGATAAAGCCCTGCCCACTCACCCAGACCACCACAGACACGCACCAATTGGTGCAGGGAATTTTCCTGCTCTGACTCTCTTGCCCAACAACTCGCAAAAGCGTTCAGCCTTCTCAGCACCATCCAGGCCTTTTGGCTGAACGGTCATATGTTACCAAAACTGGTCTGTGAGTTGTGCTAATTTTTCTTCTTCATAGGATCAAGATCTGACTCTAAAGGTTGTGTTGCAGGAAAACCTAGTAGCTTTCCTGCTTCTACCAGCACACAGCTTTAAAATGTATTTTTTTAAAAACAAAAAACCAACAACTTTAGTTTTGATTCAGCTAAAGCAAGTTGTGACTACACCAACGAAACAACTTGAACTGAATAAAAAAACTCTGCTGAAACCAGTCTAATACCTGTTTTGCTTTCAAAGTGGCTGAGGCTGCAATCCTTAACACACTTACTTGGGAGTAAAGCCCATTATGCTCACTGCAACTTGTTTCTGAACAACCATGCTTAGAGTTGAACAATCAGTTCATTTTTGCTTGATTGGGACCGCCACCTTATTTAAAACTGCACTTTAAATGAACAAGAATAACTTACTGGAAAATACTAAAGGCAATCCAATTTTGTGTTCTTGTTGACAGCCCCAGATGCTTAAAAAAATATGGGCCAGCTTGTTTTCAATTGCTTTTTAAGTAGAAGATTTAAAAGATTCATAATCAGTGGGATATAGGATGACAAAAATTATCGAATGGGGCAGCCAAACCATAACCATAATGGCATTCTTATATAATCCTTATTTTCTTTCAGGCTCCTACATTCTCTAAGGCGTCTATATTTTGGAAAATAATTTAAACATTGCACATCATGAAGTGCAAGTTATTTCTTCATATCAAGTGGAAAGAAATAAAAGTAACCCATACTCATGTATAGGATGTTGGGGACTGGATTAATTATTTCCAGGTTTTGATCCTGGGTTTTCTTCTTCCAAGCCTAAAAAAAACTAGCAACTGCATCACACTTGGTTGAGATGAGGGCACTCGCTATATTGCAGTTTTCTGAAGGGCGACTGAACCCATGAGAATACAGCTATTCACACAACATTAATTATGGTGGATGAAGCTTTGGTTGGGAGGACAACACCCATGAACATCTAGTTCAATATGTGCAAGTCTGTGCATGCCAGTAGGCCTCTTTTCAATCAGTTGGGGATCCTAGTCATAGGGAGAAGTCCTCTACCAGCACTGGGGTGAATGCATGTAAAAAGCACACAGCAACCCCAACCCTAATACATTCAACTTTTTCTCTGATGTATGTGCATTGAGAATGAAGGTCTGCATTCAGCTAAATGCAGTTAGGATTCTCACTTTGATCAGGAATCTTGATTTCTAACCACAGAGAGGACTCTAACAGCATCATGGTTAGACTCACCCTTTGGACCTTTAGGGTGGGGAAAGTAGAGAAGGCAGGCCTGGTACTCACAGGGTCACTGGAAGCAAGGCCAGTGCGTACCCCCTGTGCCAGTTTGAGTCCTCACACAGTCACCCAATACCTGAGAAAGGCTAGAAAGTTCCACACCTGTATAGACTCAACGAATTCAACTGAATGCTCATAAGCTGGGGTAGGACCTGTCACTGCGATGCCCCTCCACCACCTTATTTACTCAGCACCATTAAGTTTCATTTTTTATTTCTTTATAAAATTATTTATATAGCGTACAGAAACCATCTAAGAAGTGTACAGCAAAACAAAATGGGCAAACACTTGAATGTTTTACTTACAGCAAAGCACTATACAAATTTCATTAAATAAGTAAACTATAAAGGCAGAAAATTTCATAAGAAACTGGCCCATCACATAAAATCCATCCAACTGAAAACGGATGTTGTTGCATGAGTAGAACTTGGGACAGGATCAGAAAGTATGTCTGCAAAGGCTTTTAAGCCAGATTAATAAAACATTTAGAAAGAGGTGGTATCAGGGGGCCAATTTAAATTTACTCTTCCAGATGTGGTACCTCACTGGACCTAGGGGCACCACCTCAAAATTCATATGCCAATATGTCAGCAACAATATTAGGCTTCACATTTCATCATTATAGATTAGGGAGAAGTGCTTATCCTGGTTGTGGGATGCAGTTTTAATGCAGGGAATCTTTATATAAGAAATCTCCCTTTCCTATGAATTCTGAACTAAGAAAGTCATGTGAAAGCACTATGCTGTCAGAAACAGAACATTTGAATCTGCCCAAAGTCGTAATTTGTTGATTGTTAATGACAGTAATTGAATAAATTACACAGTGAACGAAAGTGTTCCCATGAGCCTCTAACACTTACACAAAATTATTTCTTTTTGGTTTACCATTGCTTCCAGAGAAAAATAATGAGTGTCTTGAGATTAGAGTATTACTAACATAGGGAGGTTTTCTTTCCACTATGGAATACAAAATGATTTTCTATGAAAATTATCTTAGTTTATTATTTTTTTAAATACTATAATTTTCAGTAAACTCAGTTTCCAACTCACTTCATCCAAGTACTGCTGAATTATATTATTCCGTTTGACCTGAAATTATCTTTGAAAGAGTCGGCTAGATCTCTGTCTTTCATCTGGGGAGAAAACTAGCCCTGTTAAATTAAATCTTTTCTTCATTTAACTGAAACCTTTTTGAATATTGAAACAATAACAAAAGGCTGCCATCCTAAACACACTTACAAGTGAGCAGGACTTATTCAATTCAGTGGAATTTGTTTCAGAATATGCATGCTTAGGGTTGCATTGTGAATGCTTTTCAGAGTTCTCAGCTCTATGAGAAAGGGAAGCCTTTTGGCACCAGGGCCTGGAAGCTTATGGCCCTTGAAAGGGCATTCTGGAGAGCACAGGAAGTTCTGTATCTCCCCCTCTGAAAGAAGAGAGGCCTTATGTTGGCAGTGGAGAACCAACCTCATTGGGCCCCTCACTACCACCAAAGAAAACTCTGTGGCCTGCCATCATTTGAGGGTGAAAGAAAGCATTTACATATACTTCAGGCATAAAGATATAATGGTATAAGGGAAATACTTTCCCACGAAAAAGCAAACACAAAGCAGACATTAACCCAGAGGTTATTAGGATATATTGAACATTATTTTGCAAGGAAATCCTATGTCTAGGACAGCACAAAGATGCATGCCTTCGTATTGTTCACAAGAACTCAAATCAAGAAAACAATGGGATTGGACTGTAAAAGAAAACTCTAGGAAAACACATCTGTCACGCCGTCACAAGCTAAGCAGAGAAATGGTAGTTCATCTAACTTTTCTTTTCCTTTCACCATGCATCCACTAATACACACTAAGTAGAAAATATCACACTGATTGTTTTGATTTAAAATACAGGCTGTGACCATTTTGGGCACGTCCAATATGTGAGCAACTGCACACACGCATATCACACCGAAGCTGGAAGTGACCTAAAAACGTAACAAAAAGGGCCAGAACAGGGCAGGGGCGGAATGGGATGTTCACAGGCTTTTTCAATGTTGTTCCAAACATGCACAATTTCACTTAAATGCACGGGAACATAATCCTTGTGTAAATTGGGAGTTGCCTGTATCCCCCCAATTCTCCTTTAAAGAAGGCCAGTCCACTTACCGGTAACCTGTTCTCATTCCAGGGGCGGATTTAGGGCGGTGTGACCAGTTCCACTGCACTGGGTGCTGAGCCTAGGGAGTGCTGCAACTATGATGTAGTGAATTGAGGCACAGCAAAAGGTAAGGGGGGGAGGGCGCTGAATTTTGGCCTCACACAGGGCAGCATTGAAATTTGAAAGACCAAAGTCTGCCCTTGCTCATTCCTAGGTTGGTATATTTAGGCATAAAGATGTAATGGCACAGTGGAAATTCTTCTTAGGACTGACTTTGCTGGAAACTCAAACAATTGACGCAGATGTTATTGGGTAACATTAGTCATTCTCTTGTGAAGATATCTTACGCCTGTGGGTAGAACTTCACAAAGCCGCATGTGTCCATATAGTTCCATTTAGCAGTGAGGTCTACATATCCTAGAAATATGTCTTAAGATACAAAACTTTAAAACTATGAATCTTCACTTGTTTAGTTGATTCTTGGTTGTTGTTGTTCAGTCGTTCAGTCGTGTCCATAGGAGAACAAAGTGCAACTTGATGAGTAATGTGTGGTTTGATAGCTGACAGCCATTAGCTTCAAAGAGTGAGAGTGCATTCCAAGGACACTGGACCTTCTGAGTGTGGTCCCATTTTTGGATCCAAGTAGCTTTCCCCTTAGATCAACATGAAATATTACATTCTGAAGCCACAATCCTCAAACTTGCCAACTCTGGGTTTGTCCCCTCATGACCTCAGAAGTAGAGCAACACAACGGAAAGTCGTCTGTTGACCTTCAGATTGTAATGCCACTCTCAAAAAGCTTTAAAAATGTAGTAGTTGTGCCATATGAAAATTTAGTATTCAGGCACATTTCTGATGTTCTCAACAACAGAAATACAAAAGCCACTGACAAGTCCTTCACTAGAATTAAGATAAAGGACATGTTTTAAAGCTTGCCTCATCTTTATTACTCAGCACACTAGGGCTACATGCTAGCAACAAGACAGATTTGCCAGCACCAGAAAATTAACCATTACAATTATCCATATACAGCACAATCCTTGTTTTCAAAAAATGTTTTCATGCTGAATTTATATGCTTCCCATGTCAAATGTCTGGTTTCAAGATGCAACACTCAGTGCAACTTGGATTCATTTTTAGTTGTGGACAATGCCACAAACACTGAATTATCTCTTGAGGGAGGCCCTCTTGGCCCAGTGTCTTTGATAAGCAACACACACACACACACACACACACACAGGCTCTGTAATGTTTTTGTTACAGCACTGCTATTTTTATGCAGTCTTATTAATCTTATTCTTTGCTGCTTTTATTTGCAAGCAGCTCCAGGGATCCTTACTGTAGGGTATGACATATAGAATCATAGAATTGTAGAGCTGGAAGGGACCACAAGGATAATCTAGTCCAACTCTCTGCAGTGCAGGAATATTTTGCCCAGTATGGAGCTCAAACCCACAACACTGAGATTAAGAGTCTCATGATCTACTGACTGAGCTATCCCTCATAAGATAGGCACTGCGACAGACAACCATTTTTTGTGATCACCCTTGGAATGAGATATGGCTGATGAAAATCCTGGCTTTTAGCACATGATATTATTATTATTATTATTATTATTATTATTATTATTATTATGACGACGACTATTATACTGTCCTTCATCTATTCACATAGATGGTTTACATTCTATTTTTTGTGATGACATTTTAAATTGCAAGTTTTAAAACTGTTTTAAACTGTACTTTTAATTGTTGTAACCCGCCCCGGGACCTTAAGGTGAAGAGTGGATAAACAACAACAACAATGGCCAGTCTTTCTGTCTTGCAAAGAAAATGCCTCACCTAGCATTTCACACTTCTCCCTAACCCCTACAAGCAAAACATTCCACTTGATTCACCCTGGGATAGGTAAACCAACCAGTAGTTTTGAATACATGAAACTTGCAATCCATAATGTATACTGCAATCATGTGTATGTTTACTTGGAAGTCTGTCCCAGTGATTTCAAGGCATGTTAATCCCAGGTAAGGATGGGGGTGAAATTTATGTAGTTCACATTTTAATAAAAATCCACTAATTTTCACTTCCTGAACCAATATACAAAAAAAACCCATATTTTGAGATACATGCATCTCCAAGTTTTAGTATGCAGCTATCCAACCAAAAATGCAAATAAAAGTGTATTCTAGGGGGCAATTGTGCAAGAAAAAAATATTACTAAAAGTAACATTCAAAATTGTTATGCAGGAAAATTGGTTGCAAAAATGCATATAATAGGCAAAAGTGTATACAAAAAGTGTATTGGGAGAACTTTCATATGGATGTAGTTGCTGAGTATTGTGTACTAAGGCATGATAAAGTATTCTGGGATGTGGAGAAAAACTAAGCAATAGAATTGGAAGGGACCAAGAGAGTCATCTAGTCCAACCCTGTGATGTAGTTGCCTAAGTTATTTAAAAGAGTAGGTCCCTATCTTCTTGTGACTGTAGCTCCTCTATAGCTGAAAATACAGCTAAAACTAACAGAAAGAAAGTTGAAAAATGGATTTTTAATTCCTTTATGCTTGGTACAATTTGAGGCTACAGAGCCAGACTCCAGAAAAGTTACCCTGTACTTGGAAAATCTTATATCATGCATACATAAAGATAATATACAGTAAATTGTACATTTTATTTAGCAATGTTGGCCCTTGGCTAGCAATACTGAAATTGATACATTATTCTTAACAATAAGCAGAGGAGGCTTTGATCAACAAACTTCATTACGGGACTAACAGAAACTGCTCAATAAAGCTGACATTGTCAATTCAGAAGACACAAGGACTTGGCACTCTATCCAACTTTGAACTCTGCATCCTGAAATCAGAAGAAAGGTTGGCTGTGTAGCTGTTCCCCAGGTTGTGAGGCACCTGCAGTGGGACTAGCCATCTGTGATAAGAACTTCAGTACTGTTTTAGAAACAATCTGGACACCTAGTTTGTTGATAGATTGCAAAGTTAGCCACTAGGAGAGCTGCAATTTATAACTTGCTAATAAGCTAATAAATCAGATGGAGATACGGTGATTTGAATATGGGATCAGACCCTTTTGAGGTCCCAGATCAACCATGTGATGCAACTAGTTGCTATTGTTGACTCTTTTGACCAGCAGAGTCCTGGTGGCTAGGACCACACATAAGTCTCTTCCAATAAGCTAGGGTAACTCATATTTTTATATATAGCCAACACATTTCCCGGTCTCCTTGATAATTTTATGAACATCAAACTTTATCCATTCTCCCAGGATTAGACTAGACTAATTGCAGCAGTTTGTAGCGCAGATTTTGGTGTGAAGTTTAGAATTTCACAACCAGTAAGAATTAAGTACTTACTTGAAACAATCCTCGCAATCAATATTGCCTGTGGTCTCCTTGATTGTGCGTTCAGAAACAAAGGCTGGGTATTCGGTGTCACAAGGCTCTAGGGTTTGTTTCAATCTCTGAGCTAAAGCAAATAAAAGAGATTGATGGAATTTGGTAATAACTTCACTCAGAATCGTACAGTGTAAGATACTATATCAAACGCCTTACAGTGGATGAAAACGTTACTCTGCTTCTGCCACCCTGTGATTTATATAGGTAATGCATAAACGTTATTTTACAATTAACAAATTCATTTATGAAGAGGATGTTATTTTTCTACGGGATGTTATTAAACTCAATATTCACGATTTGCCCTTAGCTAACCTAGGGTGCACAAACATTTCTGACACAAGCTAAACTATGTCATGAACCAATGTGACTTTAGTTTCTAGTATACAAAACAACAGGGCTGAAGGTGCTGTAAACACAGTCTCTGACCAACAAAGCCCAGTTAGCTGGCATAAGTTTGCTGCTGTACTCATTCTGGCAGCATCACAAAGGCTGGGAAGAGCAGTATGAACAGACTAGGTAAGGTTGAAGGCTGTATCACAGAGGTGGTTAACCTGCAGCCCACAGACTGCATATGTCACCCAAGTGGTTTTTGGTGACCCCCAAGACACAGCAAAATTTGTCAATTTTAAATTGTTTTAAAAGTTTTTATTTTTATTTTTATTTTTGCTGCTCCCATGGGTCCCCTAACATGATGCAAAAAAACTGTAACCCCTCCCAAGATCTCTAAAATGTGTATTTTCAATAATAATTTTTTTTTGCATGCTTGCTTTGATATGCAGCTCCCAGACAGCTGAACATGGGTCAATATGTCCCTCTGCCCCAAAAAGGTTAGGCACCCATGCCATATAAAAGTATTTTTGTACAGTTTGCCAAGAGTGTCTAACCAATAGTCTTTTATTATAATTGCTGGAGTATCCACAATTAGCTCTCATCTGAAAAACTCAATTGAAGGCAAAACCTTCTAAGTTGATGAACGTATCCAAAATAAAAGTGAACTTGCAGGGGTCACCCACATGCTTTTCATGTATACTTGACAATGGATGTGAACACACATATTCTCATTTCTGCCCAATTATCTCCATTCTTTATGGCCTATACCAGCTACCCATTAGTTGGTCTGGGAGTAACTGATGTCATAGGATTCTTGCAGTTGTGAGCCCTGATTGGAGACTGGATGTGTGACCAATAGGAGCCACCTAAGTAGCCATCAATTTTACAGATTAAAAGTGGATTGCAAGCATAATAAAGGAATAATTCTAGGAATATTTCTCACAACCACAACAAAAGGACTGGGCTACTTGCAGTGCTCTGTTCAGGAAAATAGACCCTGTTGCTTTAATTCTCAATAGAATAGACAGAGAGGAAGACAACTCACTGTCCAGCTCAGGGATAGGGACTTGGTGCTCCCAGACTTTGTTGGGCTCCAACTCCCATCATTCATGGTGACAGGGACTCATAGGAGCTGGAGTCCAACATCATCTGGAAGGCCACAGGTTCCTGATCCCTTCTCTAGTTTCTGAACCTGCTCTCTTTAATGTCTGCTAGCCACCTTCCATATCACTGCCAGCTCACCCATTTCTAAACTATAAACACAAGCTGCATTAAAATGATACCTTTCTAGTGATCAGGATGAGGGGGTACTTTCCAGTCTCCTGGTAATTAAAGAAAGGGATCAGGTGAAGTGTATAATTACATGCTCTCCTTCCAGCTATAATGTGAATGAATACCGCTCAGGCTCAGTATCTTTATCTAGTGAGGTAATGGCAAACTTTTGCCCTTAAGGAAGGAAGGTTGCAAGGTAATAACACTGTTACAGTGGTAACACACATTTATTTCTATTTGTTTTGAGGAAGAGTCATGGGCCGAAAGGGCATTTCATTGGGCAGGGTATGCCATTGGGGGCGGGGGCGGGGCAGGGGTCGCATAAGGACACTGCATGATTTGATCAGTACTGCCCCAATCCAGCAGACCAGAAGAGCATCAGAGGACTACATTCGGCTGCTGTGTGCTACCCACACATTCTCCTAGCAGACTGCCAATGCTGGAAATGCTAGCAAAATGACCAAGATCACAACCCAGATGGTTTGCTGCACCTTGCATTTCCACCCCGACTGACCGGATTGGCTGGCCTGGCCAGTGATGCAGCTGGGAAACCCCAATCGTGCAGGGCTGTCCACCTACCCCCTGACCACGTGGAGGGGTTGTGAGAGCCCACAACACCACCTCCTCCTAAGGCAGAAGTGGCCTTGCCCCAAAGACTTGTTAGTCCCATTCAATCATGTGGGAGAAACTAAAAAAGGTACCCTCAGGGATCACTAGAATAGGAGCTAAAACTATCCTTGGTCCAGGAGATTCATAGAATTGAGGAGCTGGAAGAGAACCTGGGGGTCATCAAGTCCAATGCATGAATATCAACTAAAGCATCTATGACAGATGGCCATCTAACCTCTAATTCCTCCACTTTATATGTGGTGAGGGAACTTGGGGGCAGTGCTATTTTTCTAGAAAAAGAGGTGCCGGAGCTCACCATAAACACCTCCCTTGTTTTCTTAAGAGTAGCAATGGCGCCCACATGAGAGGTGCCGAACTGAGTTCCTGTGGGTTCCTCCCTGAGAAAAAGCCCTGCTTGGGTGCATGACTTCACTCAATTTCTCCATTGGGAAAAGAAATTCTCCAATACCTTTTCAGGCGTGGGGTCACCACGAACAATTTATATGTTTTGTCTAAAGGTTTTGTTTTGTTTTTAAAGTGGCAGCAGCAATAACTTTGGCAGTCTATTTCACATGCCTGGACTTAGTGTTGTTCTAGGGGGGAAATATTCAGGTAAAGTTTTGCAAAGTGGCGTTTTTTGGGCCCTGGGATGAGGGGGGGGGGAAGTCTTTGCAATTTTATCAGCAGGGAAAAAGATTTCTGGGAAATTTCTGCTCTGCTCTCATTTCAGTGTCTGGGAGAAGGGACAAATAAGGAGCTCTTCCCAGATTGTTCAACTGGGAATACCATTTCCAGCACTGGAATGGGAAGATCAGCAATTTGCACTGGTTTCCCTCTCTCTTTGCCCCCCACAACCCTCTGGAAAAGATTTAGGGGGTGTGCAGAAGTGTTGCAAGAAGGAGGTGGAACTGCTGAAAACTGCTTCCCTCTCCCTTCTGCTGACAGAAGCCTTACTGTCCCTTGAGCCCAATGAATGAAATAACTACAATAAATCAACAGGTAAGAAAGCTCCAAAGCTCACTGTGGCTACAATCCTATACATAATTACCTGGGAACAAGTCCTACTGGACTCAGTAGGATTTCCTTTTGAGTACCCATGCATAGGATTGTGCTGTAGGAGAGAAATGATTTGCAATCTAGAGAATCATATTGGACCAAAGGAGGAAATAAGTTTTGCTCTACAATATTCTCTTTTGCCTTTGCTGAAAAATGAAAGTGTTATTCCAAATGGTTAAACATTTTGCTTTATGCCCTGTAATCACACTGCAGTTTTAAAGCAAGGCTGCCATAAGATAATGTAATGGGCTTTGGCTGCAGTCTTCAAACCACTTACCCATAAGTAGTCTCCATCATCTTACTATGCTTGACCCACAGGTTTCAGGACTGTAGCCAATGCCTGTCATCAGAAGCCCGCATGTGCAATGGAAAATGTCCTTGTGCATGGCAGGCTTCCCTTCTCATAGCAGAAAACTGGAAGTGCCTGCACACATGGAGTTCCATGGATCTTTTGGAATGCTGCCTTGTGTTTATAAAAGCAAAGAACATATTTGTTAATGTCGCCATGAATACAAAGTGTGCTTACCCTTTGTTGTTAGATCTGAATGCCACCAATTGCATAGATTAAATTCCACCAGAAACCTAAACCACAAAAGATCAAATATATCAAATGATTACATCTGGCATGTTCATACCATTAGCTGTCAGTAACAGGATTCCTTTCATTCTGTTCAAAATAAAGATAAATGTGGCTTAAGATGAACTCTTTTCTACTGTTGTTAATTTTAACCCAGTTGACTTGATCCTGCCAATCCAAATTCTGCTAAAATTGGTATTCCATTGTATAATCAAGAGATTCCATAGGTAAAACTTCTGGTAGTTTCTAGTGTTTGGCAATCTTCAGCTATCTTAACTTTCAGATAAGTTGCAGAGTTATTTTTCAGTATTGTCTATTTTCATTCTCTAATTAAAAATAATATGTAGATTTAACTTTCATTGCTACTATATTAAAATTCTATTGCTATGGTATAAACCTTCATTGCTATGGTATAAAAGAAGAAATGATGACATTATTCCCATTCTAGCCTTCATTCTATGCTATGGTACGACACTGGCATCCTAGATGTTACTGGACTTCAACTCCCATCAGCCCAAACCAATATGATCTATGGTCAGGGATGATGGAAGTTGTAGTTCAGCATTCATCCTTGCTATAAAAAAATATGTTTTTGATCATAACTATGTAGGGTGCAGATTGCTTTGTTCAACTTGATCTTGATGATCACTAAGTTTTGATTTTGAATTTTACAAAGATTTTTATTGGCAATTAGCAAACAAACACACACACACACAATTTTTTTCTTTGCTCCTTTAAAGAAATTCAGCTTTAAAACTGCATGCTGGGAGTCTGCAAAACCAGGTCAATCATATATTCCTTGGTCTGCAGATAAGATTATAATAAAAATGTTAAAGGTGTTTTGTACTATCTTAGTGTGGTTGAACGGCTTAGGAGTGCTGCCTACTCAAGCATTCATCCATTTTAATTTTAAATATTATTAGATAATGACAATAATTTATTATAATGCAAGAAACACAGATAGAGCCTGCATAAGCTTCAGGTGTGACAGCCTATGTGTTTCAATCCCTTATTGCAGAACAGAAGATCCTCTGAAAAAGTATACTTGCTTGGGAACAGCCCACCCAAGCAGCACTGGAAACAGCCAAATATTCATATTAGATTTAACTGCAACCACAATAATAAATTTAGTTTGCATGTTGGAAATGACTACATCACAAAAACAGGTTTTTAAGCATGTTCTGAAATTATGCACAGGAGATTTGAAAATTGATGCAAATTGCTGTATACATGAAAAAACATGCAAGATGGAAAGGTACAAATAATCTTTCAAATCTTAGCAAGTGTTACTTACAAGACAAGTTCAGTCACAATCCATTTTATTGCAGCAAAGAAAGCTTTATAAGGCTGGAGAGAAGCAATTTGTTTAATCAAAAGACTAGAATATATAATATTTAAATGTACCAAGTGATGGATTTATGTAATATTTCAAGAACATATGGTCTTTTGGTGGTAAATACCACTCCTTCAAGATTTTGTGGTTCAGTTCATTTTGAAATAATTTTTTTAAAAAATGATGATCAATATAATCAGGGGCCCAGAAGGGAAATGAATAAAGCGAGTACAGTATTTGATTTTTTTTATCATTCAGTGGCTACTATTTTCCAGGCTTGAGTTCAGGAGCAGATTCTGGGAAGTGCAAAGATATGCAGGAAGAATGAGGAATCTACTGGTGGATACATTTTGTCAGAGGAAAAGACACCATCAGACATCTCCCAATGATGACATCTCCTTGAAATGATTAGCTCTGAAACCTAGATAGATAGGTGTTTATTCGGCATTTGAAACCTAATGTACAGCAGTAAGTGAAATGAAAAGGTAGAAAACAAAGCCTTGTATATTTCTTTACCTTACTTTTTCCATTCTAAAAAGAACATAATGGATCATAAAACAGTAAAGCTAAGGATTTCTAATGAAGGTTAGGCTGAGGTAGAAAACAAAATTCTTTCCATTGTGACTTTTTTTTTTTTTTGCTTCTGAAGAAAAATCACCCAAAACTGAAGAAAATACTTAAGTCTAATTCTCAGTTCTTTGAAAATATTTAATCATAAGCCAAAAAATATTCCATTTCATTGTATATAATAAACATAGCTGTCAACCTTCCCTTTTTTGCAGGAAATTCCTCTATCAGTACTATACTATAGACTATAGTACTGATAGGGGAATTTCCCACAAAAAAGGGAAGGTTGACAGCTATGATAATAAAAGGTGAAGGTTTGGTGTGCTTCCATCACTTTGTGTTTTCAAATTTAAGAAATGGTAGGTACAAAACTAAGCTTCCTAATCTATAGAGCTTCATAATTTTACAGAATTCTACTCATATTCTGTTGACAATTTCAGCAACCATCACATTTGCAAGTGAATTAATAATATTCATGCTATATAACTGCCATTTTGGGGTGAGATCTAGTCTGCTTGCACGATGAAAATATGCTTGTGCAATGGGGCTACCAGTTTTTCTTCTTCCCCCTCCAGTCCTCCTGAACCCAAACCATCTGCTCCCCCTACATTCATTAACCATACTCACAAATATTGCAGCAAATACTGAGGCTCAAAATACACTAGGCCTCTCTCTTTATAATTTTAATAAAGGTGCATCTGGAGGAAGAACCCTTTTTGTAGGTCTACAAGTTAGATGCTTAGAAAATGAATCTATTGTTCATTAATGGCTGAAGTGTTGTTGGTTTTAATGTTAAGCTGAGGGCTATTGAAATTCCCCTCATAATTTAAAACATAGCTAATGTTTATAGGCAATTTACAAACTCCAGAAAGCAGGTGTTCATAACAGACAAAGACAGCGACAAAGCTTTAGTGCTAGTCGGGGAGAAAATGCTACTGTAGAGTGTTCTGAAATGGCAATTGTTGATCACACTGGGTGGTATGCAACACTGGTCCTACTCAGAGTAGACCCATTGAAGTTAAAATTAGGTTCATTATTTTCAGTGGGTCTACTCTGATTTGCCTTGATTTATTCCAAACCACTTTTCTCGTGATGTGGAATAGCGCTGAAAGGCAATCTGAGAAGACTTCTAAGCCTTCTGAGAAGACTTGTAACATAAAGATGGTACACATATACTGCATTTCCTCTCTCCCTCTTTCTCTCAGCAACAATGCAGGGATGTTCATGTTAACTGTACTTACATCCAGTAAGCTATGGGCGCTGTCGCTACTTTCTTTGGTTGTTTTGCACATGGCTTGGTAGTCATAAAGAGTAATTCTAGAGAGAAGAATAGAAAAAAGGACCTGAGTAAAAGGAAGAAAACACATCTGGGGAAAACCGGGTGAAATACAACAGGACTTGCCCACAAGGCAAGTAGAACAAATAAACATTTAAAAGGGAGCAATGGGGTTAGAAAGGATCATTAATACATATTCCAGATAAAGAAGAATAAAAGGCAAGGGAAAGAAAATACTGTAAAGTCTGTAAGTATTCAATAAAGCTGTGAGATTTTTTTTAAAAGGTATAATTAGAAACACTACAGACACAGAAAACAAATTGGGGAGGACAAGACAAAGAGGGTAAGGAAATGGGTAGAATGCACTCCATGTAATGTTAAGATAGCCAACCCTTGGTCCAAAATTAAGGACCAAAGCACATTAAGATTCAGTTCGTTTCAAAGGGAAAGAGAAATGTGTCATTAAATCTCTACCATTATAAATCAATGGGACTCAAAAGTGTTTGACTTTGGCTTTGTCACAGTCCTGTGGTTGAATTTTGGCTTTCGAAATCATTTCCAAAGCAAGTAGACAGAAATATTCTTGCCGTTCCTTTTTTTTTTTTGTGGCCTCCTAAGGTGTAGGTGGTTGAATTTCAGCCAGAGGAGTTTTCATTACTTCAACCTAAAGTATATAGACAGTTCTACCAAATAAGCCATATTTACACTTATAAATGAGCCTTGATCAGCACAAGGTGGACTGGCACATGACTTCTGCAAAATACAGAGCAAGGTAGCAACCGAGTGATGAAGGAAAGATTTCAACTATTTCTCCATTTCGTCTATTCATTTTACATTTCATAAAAGCGGTTCAAGCACAGACCTCGTCTGCGGTAGTTTTATGATGCTGTTTTATGGTGAAGTAAGGAGAGTGGTGGTTTGGAACATGGGAGAGTCAGATTTAAATGTCCATAAAGCTTATACATTGAGGTGCTACATTTAAAAAATGGTTTGAAATGTGACTTTCTTCATACTTAAAACATATTTTTTTTAAAAAAAAATAGGACCCACAATGTGACAATATTTGCAGAACTATCTTCATGAAGCTTAATGCTGACTACATTCAGCCACAAGACCTACAGTTTTAGAATTGCCATTCTAACAAAAGTGGTTTCTCTTCTTCCCCACAATACGTTGCAGAGGCTGAATATGTCAGTGGACAATTTGCCACAGGTCTCTGTGACCTAGAGGAGAAAGAAAGAAAGCCATTCGGAGTTGGATTAGCCCTTTGGCAAGAACGGATGTATGAATGGAAATATGACACAATTTTCTTATAGAATGAACAAGTTTGTTTGGGGTATGTGTTTGGAGCTGGATATTATACAAATGGTTCTGCTGTACCTCTGAAACAAGTGAAAGAAACACAAAGGATACATTTTTTTTAGCCAAAGATGCTCAATGTACATTATAGAAGAGGTAGAAATGTACAATGGGTGAAGTGCTCATTAGCCAGCACTACCTGCTAGATCAGCAGAAATTGGGTTTAGAAAGGGGTATGCTTATACCTAAAAATTGTAGAGTTGGAAGGGACCACAAGGGTCATTTAGTCCAACTCCCTGCAATGCAGGAATCTTTTGCCCAACATGGGGCTCGAACTCACAACCCTAAGATTAAGAATCTCATGTTCTACCATCTGAACTACCTGCTACCTGTAACATTACATAACATTGGTGGGGATGTTACAGGTAGGTAGCCGTGTTGGTCTGCCATAGTCAAAACAAAATAAAATAAAAAATTCCTTCCAGTAGCACCTTAGAGACCAACTAAGTTTGTTCTTGGTATGAGCTTTCATGTGCATGCACACTTCTTCAGATACCGAAGAAGTGTTGGGGATGGATAGTACAGTAAAGAAAAGGCACTCACTACAGTTAAAGCAGTAGCTCCCAGTAGGTGGTCTATTGGCTAAGGAGAAACCGTATTATGACCTTGGCTCTCTTCCCCTCTCCATTTCTCATTGCCAAAACTGGAACAGGATACCATATGAGACTTAAAAGTAACATAATTCATGGGTTACAGTTGAAGGCCCAGTGTCCAAATGATCATTATAAAAGAGGCTGTACTGAACATTTGTCCATATTAGAGCAGCAAATTGCAATAGCATATTTAGAAACCTTTTCCCATGGTACGCAATACTGCTGTCTGACTTTCCTGTTCCTTATCCAATTGTTGTCTCTGGCACAATGCCCCTTGGCCTTTTCCAATCTCTCCATGTAATGCATCACAATACCGAGATACATGTAGCTTTACTGTTCTTCTATATGACTAACACATTAATATTCTAGGGATATCTTTGAATGAGAAGGTGATGAATTTCATGGCAAGTGACCTTCTAGTTGTTGTTTTCTCTCTGGGCCAAAGGCAGATAAGAGAGTAGGGGAATGTTTACTTTTGTTATCCCCTCAAAATCTTCTAATATGTTCATATACCTGAAGGAACATCTCCATCCCCATCCGAAACTGAGGACCTCCTCTGAGGGTCTTCTGCTGGTTCCCTCACTGCAAGAAGCAAAGTTACAGGGAACCAGCCAGAGGGCCTTCTTGGTAGTGGCACCCTCCCTGTGGAATGCCCTCCCTTCAGATGCCAAGAAGATAAAAGAATTACACAACTTTTAGAAGACATCTGAAGGCAGCCCTGTATTGGGAGGTTTTTAATACTTGGCGTTTTTATTATGTTTTTAGATATGCCAAAACTGCCCAGAGTGGCTGGGGAAACACAGCCAGATGAGCAGGGTATAAATAATAATAATAATAATAATAATAATAATAATAATAATAATAATAATAATAAATAAATAAATAAATAATTACAGAGCAGTTCAAAAAAGCTGGTGGTGGGGAGATTCCATCACAGAGGAGCCACTACTTTCTAAGTCCTGCTGGCTCACTGCAGCCAGGGAGAAAGAGGAGTGTGCGCATGAGTGGCCTTTTCCATTCCCAGCTCCCATTCATACTAATGAGACAGAAAACAGCCATAACAGCTCCAGAGCTGGCACAAGATGCCAGGGGAAGAAGGGGACTTTGGATCCATTCCAAAGTGTCCTCTGATCCATCCCTGACACACCCCATTTGTGGACAAATTGTTCGTGGAGCACTCACTGTGGAAGATCAATGGCCCCAGAGCTGTCCACCACCCTACCAGGGAGTCCTCTGACTGTGGATCTCCCTCTTCACCCACAGAACAGGGTGCCCACAGCATCCTGCAGCCCCTCAGCCACCCTCCCAGAGAGCATAGGATTGTTTATTACTTGTCCAGTGCAGTCCTGTACATATTTATTCTGGAGTGAGTCCTACTAGTTCACTGTCAGCTAAGTGGCCACAGACTGCAGCCTTAATTACATATTTTATTATTGTTTGTTTAAAGTTACATGACAAATGACACAGAGTAAATATTATGAAGGGTGTGGGGACATAAATATCTTATATAAATAAGCAATAATCATTCTTGGTGAATTTAAACTCTGCTATAATCGGGAAAATGGGCTTGTTTTCACCCCATTGTTTAAAAACTAATACACCTGAAATCCATTTCATAAGATCCCCAAAAGAGCCTGCTGGATCAGGCCAATGGCCCATCTTGTCCAGCATCCTATTCTCACATTGGCCAACTAGATGCCTGTGGGAAGCCCACAAGTACTTGTAAACTAAATGCTGCAACACAGGCTTCGCTAACGTGGTGCCTTCCAGATTTTGGGGGCATGGCTGTGCTGGCTGGGGCTGATGGGAGCTGGAGTCCAAAATTTATGGAGAGCACCAAGTTGGGGAAGGCTGCTGCATAAGAATAACTTCCAGATTATCACCCCTTTTTGTAATGATTGTGTATCTTTTGAGTATCTACATTTTACAGATAGCCGTTTCCTCTTTTGCTGATTATAGCTAAAGAACACACTAACTATCTGCTTTCCTTCTGAACTAAATTTAAATCCATAAAACTGCCCAGCCCAAGCCTTGGGCTATGCACCACTGCACTTAGCTTCTGTGCTTTATTTTAGCAACTGATAATAATATGTCTGAGTGTTTCTGACATCACTGTGCTAACTGCCTGCAACCTTGTTATTATCAATGACCATGGGATAGTTTCTCTGTGTATCAGGCAAAAAGTCAGGTACAACACATTCATGAGAAACTTGTTCCTGGAAGTAATGCCAAATAACATTTTTTAGCGACTTAACATGCATCCTTTTAGAGCAAACACCTTGAGACAAAACCTACTCTTTTATAGACAATTTCCTGATATAGTAAAAATCAAGGTTTGAACTCTGCAACAGATTACAAGGAGAAAAGAAAAGCTGTCTGAAGTCAATTTAACTTCAAAGGATTACCAGCAGCTCAGGTTATGCCAGCAAATTATAACAATGTTTGCCCTGGGATGCTCTGTAGGCTTCTCACATTTCAGTGCAAAGTGTTCAGTTACATTCTCAAAGAGACATTCATGTGACTTACATGAATGGAAGGTCTTTACTTTGAGGAAAGTATGATATTTACTCTTGGACAGTTATTCAAAATATTCAATACATTTGAAAAACTCAAACTGGCAGTACAAAAATAGATTTATCAATCTAACATTATGGTCCAATTCTAGAGAACTACTGTCCATTGATTTTTAGGTTAGCATCATGTCTGGAAGCATATTGTGCCACTTCTTTCTCAGAAGAAAGTAAAATGCCCCAATAAAAAAAATGTCAGATCAAAGTGACTGAATGGAAAGGGAATTCTGTTCCTAGAAACAGGAAGAACATTTGGCTTCCACACCATATAAACCTGCTCAAATGCACGTGATTCAGTTTTAAGGATAGCAAGCCTATGTAGTCACTCCATGCCTTTAAAGATTCATTCCAATTTGCTCACAATACATGAAACACGGTGGTTTTATTTTGGAAGAATATATGCACTGTGTACATTTCACAAGACGGAGAAACATTTGCTGTTCTTTTACACCAGAGACTAGTTAGCATCTTGGCTTTATTGAAATGGAGAGAACTAACATTTGACAATATGTATACTTTACACTGTCCAGTTGAAACTCCTCGAATGTTTTATAAATGTTGACATTTACACCTGCCGTGGATTTTAGTAGTAATGGGTGAAATCACACCCATCGGATCCATAAGTCTGACAGAATTCCACTCAGGGAATGCTCCTGCCCAGGGAAGAGGGGGGAGTCCATTTTCATCAGTTCCTCATACCCTCCCTTCTCAAAATCCTGAATAATGAGAGTTGGGAGTTCCTGTAGAACAGTGTGGGACATGGCACAAAGGGCGGGGGGACTACCACCCTCCTTCCAGCAGGATCCTCCACTAAATCTCAGCCCCTTTCATTCATGTAAGAGACACCTCATGAGCATCATCACCAAATGCTGCAGATGTGCATTAAGGTGGTGGGTAAGTGTCATTGTGACCCATAAGTTTCCCCCTTTCAGATCTCAGGGGTTGGGGATTATGCATATGTTAAAATAGGTGTGTGTGGGGGGGGTTAATCCCTTCCAGCTCTTCATTTGTATTAGTCAATTAAAAAACGCTGAATGCAGAGTAAATTTAGTCATATCCATTTTCCACAGTAACTGGGAAAATAGTCCAATTGGAAGCTTCCTGCAAAACATGATTGCAATGGCAAAACAACAAAAACAAACAAAAACCCTCTACTGATGTCTTCTAACTATCCATTTTGTAATGTATTAAGGCTTGGACATCTGCCTATATGGAAACCCAGACAACAGATAGCACTATAAACTGGATGCAAACTCCAGTAGCAATACTGGTGCAGTGAAATAAAAAATAAAAAAGAGAGAGAGAGAGAGAGAGAGAGAGAGAGAGAAATGCTATTAAGAAGAACATTTTGCATAAGCAACATGATTTGAGACTGGTCTTATAATATGACAATTCTGTAACATTTTGATACAAACTAAGTTTATCTGAATACACCACTGCAACACTTTAAACACCGGGGTGCCCTTTAGTTATTATACTGTAGTGTTAAGCTCTCTGAAATGGGAGCTTTCAAAATGCATCCATCCTGGGTGAAAATATTCCTTAATCCCAAATGTGTAGGAGATGGTTGTGGCTACTTAGTGTCACACCCTATACATGCTCAGAGGCACTCTCAACTTTCTAGACTTTGCAACTTCCAGCCATAGGTCCTGTTCGTTGCAACTGTTTTGCAACAAACACAAAACAAAGGAAAAGAGAGAGATAAACCAAGCCTGACAAAATCAGAGAAATCAGAGCCAAACCACAGAAGTACAAGCCTCCTGTGCCATTTTGGCTGCTTCTACTTGACTAGGTTGCCCTGTGTCCACAATAATAGCCCCTGTTAATTGGAAGCCATGTGAGCCAAGCTGGTGTTGTTGTTCATTCTCTTCACTACTGTGGGGCCTTTCTTTTTTGGGCAGGGGTGAGCAGCACAGGTGTGGGAAATGACCACATTGTGTACTAGACATCTCTCACATGGTTCCTGTTTACAGCGGTTACTGCTGCAGCATGTGGAACTGCCAGCCAGGTTCTTGCAGCCATTTAGATGAATAGGCCCTAAGTGACTATTCATAGCTTTGACAAAGGAAGGAGGGACTGCGGAAAAGTCTATGTTGCAGCTGGGCTATTTTAAAGACCTCTGCTGCTTGCCTGCTTTCTCCCTTTACAACAAAAAATTATCTGCTTTGCAGAGAGGGAAGAGGCAGGTGGGTTACTTCGTAAAATTACCCTATTTGGGATTTATCTCCTTTTTAATTGCCAGCTCCTGTTGTTTAAATAACCACCTCATTTTCTTTGTGTGCTATCTTCAGGATAGAACTTGGTTTTTCTCAGCATATTAACTTTTCAATCAATGAACCGTCTCAAATTAGATACCAAGGCTATAAAAGGGGCTACACTCACTTTAGCTTTAGCCAGTCTTTCCCTAACTTTCCCTAACTCAGTATAATGCTCAACATCATATTACATGACAAAAATATAAGCCATGTGTGCATGAAGGTCTGTTTGTTTGCTTTTTTAAAACGCTAACACATTAGTTATACGTTACTTGCAATAAAATATGGTTGTGGCATAGGATTAGCTTTTCAATATAACTAGGAACTGGATTTCTTAATTTTTGCAGGTTTTTTATTTGTTAACATTTAAAAACATTTCTGTTTCACCTGAACAACAAAGTTTATCTTGGATTAGCAATTATTTGACAGTTGTTAGATATTACAGTTTGGGAATATCTGTGTGTTATACAAAGGCAAATTTCACCTGAGTACACCTCTGAGGTCAGTAACTACTTACATCAGAAAGTTAGCTGATGTAAATAAATTGTCCAGCCTCACCGAAGAAACTTTTTTAAGAGAGCTTCCATGCTTCTCCCAACCACTAATCAAAGACCCAAGCCTTCCAGAAAATATGTACTGTATATGGATTTTTCTATGAATGGCCCACAGAGCAGGAATAGTAGCAAGACAACTAAAGATGGAGGATAAATTTATTCCATTTGCATTTAAAGGAGAATCTGCGTAATTCAAACAGTATGTGAACCAAAACACAGGTATTTTTCAAAATTTACACTTTACCATTTGTGATATATTCTGTCAACAGAATAATGTGTACAAAAAGGCAACAATTGCAATATGGGCTATAGATATTGGTTACAACACGGAATTGTCAGCATGGGGAAAATGATGTGGAGAAACCATGAATTTCTCTGCCTGCTATCTTATTAAGGAAAACCTACAAAAGATTATGTACCGGTGGCTTCTGAACACCCAGCAAATTAGTGAAAATGTACAAAAAGGGGTTGAATTTATGCTGGAAGGTAGCGGGGACCCTGATTCATATGTAGTGGTCATGTAAGTACACTTGAAAGTATTGAGAAATGATTCACACAATTTAAAAAGATTGTAAAACTCACATTTCCCAAAAGACCAGAGGGAATAATAGGTGATGACATTCCAAAAAAGGCACTCAATATCTTTTTATACACAACTGCTGCAGCTAGAAGTGTACAGTATATGCAAAACAAACAAACAAACACACAAACAAACAAACAAACTGAAAGAAGAAGAGCTTTGGCAGAACAAATTGACAGAATACATATAATTAGTAACCATGACTGTGAAACTAAGGAATAAGGATGAGTTAAAGAGAAGAGGTGGAGGTGTTTCGGAGATTATTTTAAGGGTACAATATACAATTTAACCTACAAGTAGGAGGTAACATATAAGCAGCAAATAACATCAAAAAAGAAGACTTGAGAAGATAATGCAGCAGATCAAAGTTCCCTAGAATGCCAGAGAGATGGACTGAGAAATCTTAGGAAAAGAGTTCAGTGATGGATACTGTATGGCGTGTGTATAAAAGCTGTCAAAATTGCATAAATAAAAGCTAAAAAACAAAAACAAATAATGTGTACAAAAATTCATATACTATTGGAAAGTGTGCTTAAATTCATATATTAGCAAAAATATACTAATACACGACTGGACCTAATGGTCAGGGGTCCCTTTACCTTTACCAATACAGAGGGTAATAAGTTCCATCAGCAGAAGTATTTGCAAGGGTGGGGAAAGCCCAGAAAAGTGCACTTGGGGGGAGGGGGGCTCCATCCATTAAGCCAAAATGGAATGATTGTCTTAGTGTGAATTCCTTCTACTACATTAGTTGAAAGATCCAGTCTGGATTTCTCAAAAAACAAGTCATGCCAGATGAATCTCGTTTCTTTTTTACAAGCTGAGTGGATCAGGGGAATGCTGTGGGCATAGTGTATCTTGATTTCAGTAAGACCTTTGACATAGACCCCCATGATATTCTTGTGGAGAAGCTGGTAAAATGTGGGCTAAATGAGGTAACTGTTAAGCGGATTTATAGCTGGTTAAATGACTGAATCCAAAGAGTGTTCACTAATGGTACCTCATCACTGTGGAAAAAAAGTGACAAGTGTTGTGCTTCAGGGTTCTGTGATTGCAACAACCACAGTTAATGAAAACTCTTCTGGGGATGTGGGTGGGTTGGTGGAAGAAATACCAATCCAGAGCACTGTGATGCCCACAGGGGAAAGAACCAGCCCCAATGTAATTGTATTTTCACATAAACTACTTCAGACAGAAAATCAGGATAAATATAAAGGAAGCCATTACACAGAAACAAGCAAAATAATTTTTGAACTTGTCTTCATATGTATTATCATGTTTGATGACTGCAAAAAGTAGTGGAGAGTAGACTTCTTACCTTTTAAAAGAACCCATTATGAGCAATTTGTTCATCACTGCACCCTCAACCTCACCAAAGAAGTTTCCAGTCTGCAAGAGAAAACATAATTATGTCTGGAGATTTAAATAAATGCCAATCTATGCTTGCTGCAATGCACCGTGGCAGCTCCTATGAAGCCATTGGAGGAGTTTTGACAGCTACGTAATGAAGTTTTAAGGGGTACTTCTCTTTCATAAAAATTGAAAAAGGATTTAACTGTCAGGACACGTTACAGGGATTACAAAATAATCCCTTGAGCAGATGTGAGAGTTTACACAATAGACTGGGGTTCATTGCATAACATCTGATGTTGGAAATAAAATAAAAAAATACACTCAAACCCTAAAGCTTGTAAAGAAAATACTCTAATCTGAGCATAAACCCATGTGATTAAAAAGCTGCTCCATAAAGATATAAACAGGGTTTGAAAGGATTTCCTAAACAAATCATAAAAAAGTATTTTTTTGTAATTCCTATATGACCTGCTTAAACTGTTTGAAACTACATTTTATCAGACGTATAAATGTTTACATTCTAGCTTCATACTGGGGAGTGCTACATTATGCTCTTGTTCACTAAATTAAAGAGGCCTGGGATAATGAAGATAAATCTTGGACAGGAAAACAACCGTTTGGGTTATAGGTTTTCTGGGCAATCCCAAAGAGACCTGTTATCTCCCAGGCAGGCCTCTTTCTTGTCATACAGTTTTGAAAGCCCCATACATATGTGCTGAAGTGTCATTTCGTAGCACAGAAACAACCTTGCTCCTTAAAAACCCTTGAGTACATTGCTTCATACAACCGCCCCACCCCCCTGAAATTCCTGCATGTATTCTATCTACTCCTTAAAGGAGTAATACCAAAATTTCTGTGGAAGGAAAAGGGATGGTGTGGGTTGCATGGGTTTTGTTTTAATGAAACCCTGATACCATGGCAAATGATAGACATGGCCTCAAATATGCACCTGGGAGTTTGTTGGCAAAGAAATTACAGGCTAAGCCAAAAACGGAAGCATTCCTCTGCTTAAAGAACAAGCATTGCCTTCTCTACCCGAAAGTATTTGGGTGTGTAAATCTTGCTAGGAGCAAGGAGATCATTTGTACTTTATTGCTTTAATACATCAGGTTCACTGGGGCCCTGCGAGCAATGAATATCAAGAGGCTAAGGGTGTCAGGCATCAAACAGGCCCCAACAACTACACTTTCCTCAGCTTCACAAAAATGACAATAACCTATATCATTTCACAAAAAGAAGGAAATCTGATTCTACAACTATGCATCAGTTGCAGTTCAGCTTTAAAGGTTAGCTTTCATCACATAATAATAAGCTTTGAATAATCTGAAACAAATAGTAGAATGATGCAACCAAGCATGTTTAATTTCTGTTGGTTTATATGGGGATGTACTGATATCATGCAGCTTTAGCTGGGTAATATTTCTAGAATTTTCTGCTTTACTGAACTTAATTTGACCTTTCCATTTATTGTATATAGACAATACTAAGAATTTTCTAGAAAACACAATGCGAGTGCTTCTCTAGTTACCTATAAATGAGGAGTTTTCACAGCATCCATAGGATGAAAAATGGAAGAATCCTTGTTTATCTTAAAAGTTACAGCCCTCTCCCCGTAATTTCAAATACTGTGTGTACCCAATACCCTTTGCCTCTGTGTTGTTAGGACCATTTCCAATGTCCTCACAGACCTCAAAAAACTATGATTAGATATTCAGATTGCATTTCTAGGAGGGGAAATACACACCAAGACAGTGTAACTGTGGCCATTCAACAAGATGCTGTCCTCCTGGGTCCTGCACAACCAAGGAGATATCTATCCAATCCTCCTCTGTTCTTTCACATACATTCTCTCTGGTGTGAGTAGTTAACTCAATCTGTTTTAACTTTGCTATGTCAGGGAGTGTATCATAAAGGTGAAATACGTAGGGTTGCCATATGTCCTCTTTTCCAGGACTTGTCCTCTTTTCCATGGGTATATAAAATGAGAATTGTCATAGAGATCCATAGTGAAAAGTAGAAGTCGGCAAATATGTCCTCTTTTTTGCTCTTCAAAATATGGCAACCCTCGAAATAGGTGTAACACTGATAAAGGAATTCAGAGCTAAGGAAAAGGATTTTGGTACAGACAATAGAAGTACAGAATAACTTGTGGAATTCAGTGACTTGAGGTGTGATGGTGCCCATGGCCAAAGAAGAGGAAACATATCACCCAGAGAAAGGACACTGATCTGCATAAATTTGCACATGCTAACTTATGTGTATAGATACACATTTAGAAATGATTGCTATAATTTAAATAGAAATATAATACATCTGCATCTTAAAAAGCAAAGACATCACCTTGCCGACAAAGGTCCGTATAGTTAAAGCTATGATTTTCCCAGTAGTAATGTACGGAAGTGAGAGCTGGACCATAAAGAAGGCTGATCGCCGAAGAATTGATGCTTTTGAATTATGGTGCTGGAGGAGACTCTTGAGAGTCCCATGGACTGCAAGAAGATCAAACCTATCCATTCTCAAAGAAATCAGCCCTGAGTGCTCACTAGAAGGACAGATCCTGAAGTTGAGGCTCCAGTACTTTGGCCACCTCATGAGAAGAGAAGATTCCCTAGAAAAGACCCTGATGCTGGGAAAGATGGAGGGCACAAGGAGAAGGGGACAACAGAGGTTGAGATGCTTGGACAGTGTTCTTGAAGCTACTAACATGAGTTTGGCCAAACTGCAAGAGGCAGTGAAGGATAGGCGTGCCTGGCGTGCTCTGGTCCATGGGGTCACGAAGAATCTGACACGACTGAACGACAACAAAAATAATACATCCCCGCACAGTGGGGAAAACTATGACCAGGGACCTGTTGTTGGGCAACGTCAAGGCTCTAGCTCTCCCTTCTTATGGTTCTTTATCTTTAAACAGGACTTTGACCAAGCAGAAGACTGCTCTTTGTAATGTAGGGCTCATGGTTCCCCTAGAAGGCCACTAGTCTAAGTAGCTTTAAAAGGAGAGTAGACAAATTCGTGGTGGATAAGTTGAAAAATAAATATCCTCCAAATATCTCAACAATATTCCAAAAATATTCAACCATGTAATCATAAAGATGTTTCAATTTAAATATTAAATTTGGTATGTTCTGCAGACTTATATATGGACATTGTTTTCATAGAATGTTTGTACCAAATTAATTTAGGTTTACAAAGTTACTTCAGCATAGCCGTGTATTGCCAGAGGCTGCTATATTGGGCCACTGCTAATGTGATGCATAACAAACCACATTCTACTTGTTCCGAATTCTTCCTGAATATTCATTAAATAACTTGATTTTCTATCCAAAGCCATGGGCAAACTTTAACACTCTATATTAACAGCCATAATTGTATCGCTCATACAGAATTGCTTTATCTTCAAAACGTTAGAACAAACCTTTCTAATTATTATTATTTTTTGGGGGGGAGACTTTCAGAGAAAACTCACTCTCAAGGTAAAAATTCCTCAAGAGTGACAGACATGTCTGCAGAAAGGGGTTCTATAAATTTAAAATTTTATGAGCTTTAGAGCAGACCCACCCTGCTGTGAGGCAGAAATTATTTCAGACCCCCAGAAAGATAGACTACATGCTTTTGGGCAGGGAGGTTGCATTTATTTTTTAATCTTATGCTACTTATTTCCTCAACATAGATCAGACAGAAAACCTAATTTGTATGAAACTGATTTTAAAAAGAGATTTACACTTACCTGTGTGTAATCTTCTGAAACTAGTATAAATCCATTATTATCAATGAGGTAACAGTTAATATTCTGTAACATAACACAAGTTATGATCAAATGCTTGATTTCAATAATTAAAGAAGTTCGCTGATGCACTATTTAAAGGGGAAATGCTTTATTCATATGCATTGGTAAATGTTCACTGTGGAGATTCTGTCTTTATGTTTCTCATCGAAGCACATAATACAGTAGTGATGTTTTCCATCTCTCAAAAAAGGCACACTCTGTGCAGGTCTGGTGGCCAAACAGCACTGATAAAGGCCAGCATCTCTGAGACAGCAAAGTGGTGCAGTTAGTTAATATTAATCTCTAGGTTAACAGGTCCCTTGTTTAGAGAATTGCATTACTTCACTTCCTTCAAAATGTAGTAAGCCAGTCCTGACCATCTGCTAAAAGGGGCCTGAGACCTTTGTCCCCAAGTCCTGCTTTGATGACATCACGGACAGTGAGAGAGGATAAATGCACTGCAGTATCCAACAGCAGAACGTGTATGGGTGACATAGGCTTGAGGATTTTGCTCCATGGTTCATAAGATTTTCCATTCAGGGAAGGAGATGTGCACTCATGGAAGGATTCAAAAACTTTGGGTCCAATTCATGTTGTGGAGTTCTAGATGCTGGAACATATCTATTTTGCCACAGCGTTTGCAGATGACAGAAGGTGTGTGCATGTGTTTGTGGCAATTTGTTAGGGGTGCAAAATCCCCCATCCTGCAGATGCTGTGAGCAGTAGGCCTCACCACTCCGCAAAGCCCGAACAGTGGAAGGTGGAAGTTTGGATGGCATCCAAACTGCACAATCTCAGATAAGAATGCAGTTAAGCACATGCCTTCTTTTAGTCAACAGCAGGGAAAGGGAATCTGTAGCCCTCCATATGTTGTTTGACTCCAAATCCTATAATCTGGACATTTTGGTTGGGGCTGATGGGAGTTGGAGTCCTGCAACACCTGCAGGTTTTCTATCCCTATCCCTGGTCAAGAGGGAAGTGCCTTAGCACAATATAAAAGGTATATCCCATTGCTGGGCAGCTTTGGGTAGGAAAAAAAAGTTTCAAGAAAATGTTGCTTTATATAAGTAATACCAGGCCAAAACAATGGAAAACCCCACCTTTCTGTACATTTAAAATAATGGCAAAGAGAAGAACAGACCACATACTTCTTAGTAATATGTTTGCTTTTTACATAATCATTCCCCCAGTATTCAAGCATACAACTACCACTGGTATGTTCATATGTCCAGGAAAAAGCTTTATCATTGGATCTTGTAGATTAGATAAATTGGCTCTTAGTCCTTGGGTGGAGTTGGTTGAAGGTTGTGGTGTGTAAGCATTTGTAAATAGATGCTGTAAGAAATTTTTTACTTGTATTCACTTTGCAACCCTGCAGGTATGAAATGTTAAGAAAATATCTGCTGCTTACCTCATCATCACAGCTGATAGAGCATCTCCCATCCAGAGATGTACACTGCAGGAGAATATATTTATCCAATGAGAATACTGTTATATTTTTCTGCTATTGAACTTAACAAAGATGCTTGATTTATAAATAATATTAAGAGAGTAAAATGAAACATATGTGATTCCTACTTGATATTGGGGTCTAGTTCTACAACAGAATAAGTGCTGTACCAAGTATTATTTACTTATTTTACTTTAATAGATTTCTAATCTACTCTTCATTGCCAATCCCAGAGCAGGTTACAGTGAGACACAAACACAACACAAAGTCATAATATTCAACAAATTCAATTACATCAGACCCGAGCAGCAAAAAAACACAATATCATTAAAATCTATTAAACATACGCTTTTACCATAGATGCGATTCAACTCACATCTCCCACATGTATTAGGGAGGGAGGGTTGTTTGTAAAGAAACCAAACGCTCTCAGACTCACTCACACAAGCTCACTTGGTCAGGAAAGGACTGGTGGTGGGTGGAGAGGCAGGCTAGAGGCGGGCAAAGAGGAAGAGAGCGAGCCAATCAAAAACGGTTGTGCCTGCAAGTATGGTCAGGAGAAATGTTTGACTAAACTGATGGACTTTAGATTTTCTATGTAACCAAAAAACCTGCTATTATTGTTTCGGGGGGGGGGGGGGGATGCAGCACAGGTTCTGCCAAGACCTTTACCTCCTCTTCTCTTTCTGGGATAAAGCTATCCAATACCCAACTGTAACATACCTGTCTACTAGCAGTCCAAAATTTCCTCTGGAAAAACTCAAGTTTCATCTGGATACCAACAGCTGGTGAAATAATAAAGAACAGGGGTTTGTTTTGTAGGCTTTTCATGCTTTCATTTAATAATTTACAATTCAATGCTTTTTAAAACTGGAAACAATTGTTAAAAAAAAGAAAATCTCTCAGGGTTAGCACCTCAGAAAGAATGTGGACAACAAATAGAAAGCGACACACCACTCCACAAATAAGGTAAGCCCAACCTGAGGATACAAACTTACTTCTGCTTTCAATTCTAAATGCATTTATGTTGAATTAAAAATAAATCAGTGGAACTGACTTCTATGCAAATTTACTTAACTCTTGCAGCCACACAGCCATTTCTTGTGGCCGTCTCCACTGTGGTTTTACTCTCAAGTGAGAGGCTGTTATTGGTGCCATAGTTAAGGCTAAGGGGACCATAAAGCACTGAAAGAGCTACTAGTGCATCTTGCTTGACCCACTTCCTCTCCAAGCTAAATTCTTGCACTGGTCTTTCCCAGTTTGGTGAGGTCCTATCCCCAATAGGCTATTTATTCAGGGCCATTTTCTGAGCCTGTTGGCCTTATGCTGTTGACCCTTGTTTTCCAGTCTGAATAATTCATTTTAACAGATGATTAAAAAAACCACGAGAATGCATCTAGTTTGGTGATAGAATACTGATACCTAATTTTAAATTGTTTTATTATATCGGTTCTGCACAAGTTTGATTCCATGTCTTCCTTATTTTTTGTTTAATTTACCTCTTTTTCCCCATACGTAAGAAATTTACTTTAACTGGGCAAGATAAAGCTAGCCTTATGCGACACAGCAGAAGCCAATTGCCCTCAATGCAACTTGCCTTCCGCAAACTGGCCAGGGAAAACAAAAATACTGCAACCATTCATTTTCCGGAACAAGAGGTTTAAAGGCAGGGTCCAGGAATAGTTTCTGAGTAATACTGTGCCAACCTATGGGAACTAGATAGAGACGGCTACTTTCCAATTGGCTTGAAAATGTCTCTTGTGGTGGTTGGAAAGTGTGAAGAGCCAGTAATCTGTTGGCTTCATCCATGTGGCGAACTGTTATCATGCTCCTTCAGCCACATGGAAATGCAGAGATGAAAAAGCATGACGATGTTGGATTCCACACGTAGCTGGAACCTCTCGTTGAATGGGTCTCCTCATGGGTGAAATCCCAACACCGAGCGATATCTCCATTGCTAAGGAAGAGGGAGGCAGGTTCCTGGTTCTCCAAACTTCAAGGACTTCAAGGACTGATAATGTGATGTCTGAACTGGGTCTAAATCTTAAATGCAAGCATGTGGTGGAGGGTTGTGTAGTATCCACACCAAGATACAAGAATAAAAATTTTAAAAAATCTCTTAACAACCAGCCTACACCCAGCTTATACTGGTAACATCCACAGGCCTTCCCAATGTTAAGAAAGACACTATTTAATGGTGTCTGTTCTGCTGACAGAAAGCTCTTTGATCCAGCAAAGCATTCCATGCATAGAGAGGGGAGGAGAAGGTGAATATTCTCCTTTCTCATGCAGCCCCTCCAGTCCCCTCCCATGCCCTACCAAAAGAACAAGATCAAAGGGGAAATGAGAAAGCAAGACCAGATCACAAGCTAAGAGTCAGGCCCCAGGAACAAGTCAAAACACATTGGAGATAGAATACCAAGAGAAAGAATACCACCAAAAAGACCACTGAGTCAGGAAGAGCTCTTGCTCCATTCCCTGCTCAGGCGGAGTTAATGGTCAGCCTGGGTGGAGTCAGTTCGGAAGGTTATTCCCTGAGAAGCTTTAGTGATGCTACTGTACTCCACCTGGGGCAGTGGTCAGCTCTTCTTAACACGATTTAAGAAAAGCACTTCGTGAGCAGGTAACAATTTTAGAATTAGGTAAAGGTAAAGGGACCCCTGTCCATCATGGACGACTCAGGGGTTGCGGCGCTCATCTCGCTTTACTGGCCGAGGGAGCCGGCGTACAGCTTCTTGGTCATGTGGCCAGCATGACTAAGCCGCTTCTGGCAAACCAGAGCAGCGCACGGAAACGCCGTTTACCTTCCCGCCAGAGTGGTACCTATTTATCTACTTGCACTTTGACATGCTTTTGAACTGCTAAGTGGGCAGGAGCTGGGACTGAGCAACGGGAGCTCACCCCGTTGCGGGAATTCGAACCGTCGACCTTCCGATCAGCAAGCCCAAGAGGCTCAGTGGTTTAGACCACAGCGCCACCCGCGTCCCGCAGTTTTAGAATTACTCAGGGTTTTTTTCAGCTGGAACTCACAGGAACTCAGTTCCGGCACCTCTCAGGTGGGTGCCATTAACATTATAAGAGAACAAGGCAGCTGATCATGGTGAGTTCCATCACCTCTTTTTCTAGAAAAATAGCACTGGAATTACTGGCCTTGGAATAAGATGGGGAAAGCTTCCCTTACTAATGCACAACAATGTAATACTTTTGAGATCTCATTTTGATGACAGGCTTCACATTAAATATGCAGAAGAGTGGTAAGTTTATAGTGGTAAGCTGGATAAACCAAAGACACTTTATGTTTCTTATAACATCCATACTGTATGGGAAGAAATTTAAATCTGTGATGAAACAATTATACAATGGATAATCTAGAAAACATTCTATGTGTAAATTATTTTTTTACTGAATGGTGCTGTGCAATGTTTGACTCCAAAGGACAATTGAAATCCTGGGATTGATTTCTGCAAAGCTTAAATTATTCTCATTTCAAAGTAATGAGGAAAAGCAAGAAATTGCTATTTTGTGTGGTGTTACTCTAGAGTGTTTTTTTTAAAAAAAACTGGATTAAATAGGAAATCAAAGATCAGGCAGAATCACTGGACCTGCTCCTGCTTGTCTACATTCAGGTAGAACACCTACCATTTTAATGGGGTTTTTTCTTGTTTAAAAATGGCAGGACTGGATTTATTACTATTTTCCCAGGTGTTCCATTCTTTTTGATATCTTAAGCTTTTGGCTCATAATACAGCTGCAGCATTAACTTAGCTATAATATTTCAGATGTGTAGCTGAGGCCATAGACTCAAACTGCATCATGATAAAATCAACAAATGTCCCATGTGATTCTTTGATGGAAGAGAACAGAAGAAAATGCTCCCACACACACTTCATGGGAATAGTGGCTGGACCAAGAGTTTGCTTTGAAGAAACAGAACATAGCCTGTCCTCTTACTCAAGCCTCTTTTATTGTTTATATGTTGTATTTTACAACCTTTTTAGGAAGACTGCATAGGGTTTTATGTGCCTTTGGAATGTCTCCCCAGAATTCATTTCCCCCAACACACTACGCTTTGAAAAGTCATTGCCATATGAAGCATAATAAACAGCAATTATTAATGTTTCCTGCTTTTCAGGTCATAGTAATTTAATTGAACTGATTTTCAGAAGAATTAGCAGCACTAGTGAATGGAATACTAATTTTCTTTTGAACCCCAGTGGTAAAAACAAAAGCAATTCTGCAGGATTTAGTGTGAGAAAATATATGTATATTTCTTGTGCTTTTCAAGAGCAATGAAACAAACATAGGTTGTTTGTTTTTTAAATGTTCGGATCATCTAATGCTCTAAGAACCATTCCACTATACACCCACACCCACACGAGAAACCCTTCTAGAGCCAACACATTCTTCTTCTGCACATTGTACAATCCATCAATATACCAGAGCTTCAGAGTTCAATAGCTAAACCCCAAGCTGGTTAATATTTGTCAGCGTCCTACAAATCAGTTGTGCTTTTAAAAGGCAATGACTCAAACTTACAGCTCCCATGCCATTAATTTCCTATACAGCCAGGTTCATGAATATAGTTGTTGCTTTTAATGAATGAGTCAGGAAACATTTCATTGATGCTGACAACATGGTAGGGGCATTAAATGGCACTGTGCTGAGCCATCTCTATTGACCAATAATAAGTGTGGGGTGGGACTGTGTTATTTCCTACCACTGTGTTTTGGGACATATGTGTTGTCATTTCCTAGCAACTAGTAGCCGACTCATTGGCCACATTGGCAGAACGCAAAAGGAAGGAGCTTATGGCAGTGCCAGTGGGTGTGCCCAGCAGCTGGCAACCTCATGCAGAGCTGGCATCCTAGGCAAACATCCCGTTTCCGCTAGAGCTCTGCTGGCCCAGGGTTCATCACCAACTATCTGGAAATAACTTACAGACTAAACGCAGATGCTTGGGAACCTAGGAAGCTGCCTTATTCTGAGTCAGACCACTGGTCTGTCTAGCCCACTGGCAGCAGCCCTCCAGGGTTTCTTTCCCAGTCCAATCTGAAGCAATCATGGCCTGAACCTTGGGACCTTTTGCTTTTAAATCATGTTCTCTGCCACTGAGCTATGGCTCTTCCTGGTAACACCCTGTCTTCCCTCAATTTATTTCTTTTCTTCTTCTTTTTACACCTTTGACACCTAACTACCTGTTTGGACCATTTATTACTGCATTAAAGGATGCTCTGTTGTTAGTTTCTAAGGGCACAGGATGCAATCCAAACATGTCCAGCTCTCATCAGTGCTTTGGTGCGAGTCCACCTAAGAGCTCTCATGGACATTGCCTTGAGGTGGGACACACACATATTAAATAAATACAACAATAACTATAAGAAAGGGTTGAATCCAGGAGTCCTCTTTCCATTTGCAGAACGGGCTCGGATCCAGCAGAAGCTACTGTTGGACAATGGCTTGGGGGGGACAACTTTTGGCCAATCTCTCCCTTCCTCTTCCTCTTCCACCCAAATTGGATTGGATTTCAATGTTTAGAATTAATAGAACATGTCAATACATCAATAATATAAATACTAGGGATCCGATGAAATCTGCCACCCCATTCTTGGTGGGGTGGGGGCACTTGCCATAGTGGTGAGAAGTAGCTCGTCAGCAGCAATCTCCCCGCCCCCCAGTGGCTACAACCTGCCATTCTCCCCACCACAATGATGTGGCATTTTGAGGGAAGCTACCGGTAAACGAATTACTGCAGGGAATTAACTGAAGAGGTACATTTTAACAGTTTAGACTTAATATAAAGTGGGGGGGGGGAGAGAGGAAATTGTCACAGTTTGGCTCATTTCCTTTCCAATCCTTTCCAAACCATCCAACCCACTGTGAAGCAGAAGGAAAACCTCCCCCACCTCTTATTTCATTTTGGCTATACGCACAGTGGAGTTCACAATGAAGTTTGTCTTGGTTTTGTCAGCATGCCTGTACTTTCGCAAAGGAAGATGAGACATGAGCCGGAAACTTATTCATTAAAGCCTCTATATCTTGCCCTCCTGGTGCAAAAGCATCACCCAGGGTGGCTTACAACGTTCAAAACGGCAATTTCATGAAACATGATAATATAATAAAACAATCAGTCAATGAGGTGGAACTAGCTGTCAAAACCAAGCATAAATGCAGTATTGGCCACATACAACGAAAGCCTGCTGGAATAAAATGGTTTAATAAATGATGAATAACAGTGACCTGGGAATAATTGGAGTTCTAGTCCATGACCTTTTGGGCACCCAAGTATGGAGAAGGTTGCATTACATGAACACAGGAAAGATGGGAAGCAGGACCTACAACCTTTCATGCATCTATATCCCTAAAATATATATTGTATATATTCATACTGGTAGATATATTAATATTTTCTAAATTAATATTTTATTTTTTAAAAGTATCACCTATCTGCATAAAGCTGCTTTAGAATCACCCACTCACTCATTCAGAGACTTATTTGCTGGGCTACCAAAATGGTTAACTACTTCAACATGATACAAAAAGCAAGTTTTGGTATGTCCTGATTCCTAGAAAAAAAAAATCTGACAATGTGCTTATCTTCCTAAAAATGGTACCTATGAAATGCAGTCCAAAATAATTAAGGTAATTTACCACTCTAAAAGCTGAACTATGATATAAGCATAGTCCAAGTAAACTTGGTTGTTGAGAAAGTCATCACCCTCTAAAGTGAAAAAAAAGTTAATGTGAAGATCTGTCTGAAAAAGAGCCACAAATCAATGTTGGCTATATTTGTATGGGCAGCATACAACAACAACAACAACAACAACAACAACAACAACAACAACAACAACAACAACTTCATAAAAAGCACTACTCAACATGTTGATAAAACGTCTCTTCAAGGACTAATGTTACATGTTCTGTTTAAAAATATGGGCAGTTCGGTGCTGGCAAATGCCAGCTGTCCCATGACAAAAGTGCAGATTTTGGAAGTATTGGGGAGACAAATGTGCATTTATTACGCATATACCAGCAATTACGTACAAAGATCCCATATAGTTTGTATGAAAATGCATGTTCCTGATTTTTTTATAAGGATGTTGGCATTTATAGAGATTAGCTGTTAAGAGTAAATTCCTTTAAAGCAGCTTACTGCTACTCATTCATTCATTTAATATTTGTTTTAAAAAATGCAGCAGTTTCTAATCTGTGCAGAAGATAGCACCACACTATATTGTTCAGTGGTACTCAATGTTCAATATAAACATAAGGTACTTACTGGGTTGGCTAAGAGCCATCTATCCTGAAGTACCCTGATCTTTAGTTTTAAGCCATGTTGAAACAAGAAGTCATTAATTCAATCCCAGCAAGATTTTAATGTAAACGGCAATGCTGAGATTTCCCTTTTTCTAATCTACCTTCATCCTGTAGCCTCTCAAAGCAGGGCAGGGTTCTGCCTATCTTTCTTTTTAAAGGACAGAGCAGTTGTGTTTATATAGCTTCTCAGAAAGATAATTGTGGGTGTGCCTGGTAAAATTCTATTGAAATTAATTTTCAATGGTGCACTTATAATAAGTACATACTGGCAGGACCATTGTAAAAACCTGCAGTTTTTAAAAAATATATGAGATACATATCAGAATAGAAAAATAAAAGAATAAGTTAAGACAATTTGGAGTATGAAGGAAAGGACGAAAATAAATGTAAGGAACAGCAGAAAGAGGGGGAAGGGGGTCGAAATTGAAAATGGTAAAACTTGGCAAAATAACTAATTTATATAAATGAAAATTACACACACACACACACACACTACATACTGATAGCCTCTTGGTTTAAAATCATTTATCATTTCATTGGTATATGGTAAAATGGGGAAGCAGAAGACATGATCCTCAGAACTGATCCACTGATCCTCTAATCCACTGAAATCTAAATGCTGTGGCATGATTGACATCCTATGCCCTTTTAAAACGTGTTGAGGGGTTATTGGGTTGTTGTTGTTTTTATTTTGATTCAGTGTTTTGTGGTTTTATATTCTTATTTTATTCTGTGAACCACCCTGAGATCTGCTGGCATAGAGTGGTATATAGATTCTAATAATAATAATAATAATAATAATAATAATAATAATGATGATGCAAGTGCAGTGAAGATATGGAACACATTAGCCGGGCTGAAATAGGTCACAACTAATACACAATACTCTTTGTAACTTGCCAAAATTGCAAACAACCAACGTCGACAATGGTGGAGAAGCAATGTTTTCCCTATACCCTTTTGGTGTGATGCTACAGCAGGCATAGGAAAACTCGGTCCTCCAGATGTTTTGGGACTACAACTCCCAACACCCCTAGCTACCAGGACCAGTGGTCAGAGATGATAGGAATTGTAGTCTCAAAACATCTGGAGGGCCAAGTTTGCCTATGCCTGTTCTAGAGCATGAAAGAAGCCTAGGAACTGACATATATTAGATTACATTTTATGGTTCATCAGTTATTACAATGAGAAACCCATCACATTTACAAAAAGAAAAACACACACTGATAAATAAATTTTAGAAAGGGGAAAGATTAGATGTAGACACACAAAGCGTTGTTTTTTAACACAAAAACAAAAACCAAGACTCCTTGTGCTCCGCTCCCCCTTTCTTACCACCCAAGATGGCCCTGCCTTCTGCCTGCCCCTCAGAGTCAGCACATCACACAGGGCTGGGTCTTGGTGGTGGCAGCCTCTCCTCCTTCTCACCAGCAGCCACTGCAAGCTGCCCTAAGGAGGAGGCCAGCAGCAGAGGCCATGGAGATGTCTTGGAGAGGCGATGGGATGCTTCCTCACAGCAGCTACCACCACTCAGGACAAGCGGTAGCTTGTTTTCCTTCCTGAGCTCGGTGGCAGTACTGGCAGGGGGAATAGGGACATTCCAGGGTCAAATCAGATGGCTTTCATAATTCCAGCACTGTTCCTGGAAAATCGGGACTCTTGGAATGTATGCCATCATAAGAAGTGCAAGGAAAAAAATAGTAAACACTGTAAATAATTATTCACTGGGGTGGCGTGAGTAGACACCTCTTTGGGGCGGCTCAGAGACCAGGGGCTGTGGCAGCTGCTGCCTGGAGGACTCCCAAGAAGAGGGAAGAGGAGGCTGAGGGAACACATCACAAGGGAGGGTGTTTGAAAAGGGGTGAGGGGCTGCCAACTCTGCAGGCAAGGGGTGACATAACTGGGCTCCTGAGGCTTGGAGCATGTTTCCCCAAAGGGAAGCCTCAGAAAGAATGTAGTTGGAGCTGTGGACTCAAAAAGGTTGAAAACCTCTGCCCTAGGGAGAGCATTCTTCCTAAAATATCTAGATTTTTCACTACTCACATCTTAGCATCCCTTGGTTCAGTTATTAGAAAGAACATGTTCCAGAATTGCTCAACTTTCTCTATCACCATGTGTGCAATACAGACAGCTGCACTTATTACAGACGTTACAGTAGCCTTTATGTTCACGTCCACTGACTCTCCCTTATGAATATACTTTTTGATGCAGCACCCATTCATTATTTTCCCAAATGTGACTGAATTCCACTGAGCTTCCCTGATAGCAGAAGAGGCTGAGTGTGTCTGATGATTTTACCTGCCAAATTACTAAAATATATCTAGGCATTTCCACTGGTGAAACACTATACACCGTCCCTGGGCTTAAACGAAAGCAGATTCCACAGCATTCTTGCTATTTTTGTAAACGTGTGCTTTGCAATAGATTTTCTTTATAAAACAAACCCCATAGCGGCCTGCTTTGGAAGTGTTCGACAGCGAAATCAGTATAATTCATCCTCAATTGAGTGTTCCAAGGATTTATTATTTCTGACAACAGCACAATTGTGGTACATGTGGTGAAGAATGAGAAGTTCACCCATATACCTTGCTTTCCTCTCCGCCTTCATATATTTATATACATATAAATAAGTTTTCTGTGGGTGGAAAAGAATTTTTAAAACATGGTGGGCACAGGCTTAAAAAATCTGCTTGTAGTTAAGAATTATGCCAAAAGCTCTCTAGGATGTTGTGGCAGATATAAAACTCACTGCGCTGTCTGCTACATCAGTTGAAACAGAAGGTTAGAAAAAAAATTGCTGGAGGAAGAGGAATGGAGACACAGGAACAGCAGCCTGCTGTATATTGCCTTGTAAAACATACCTGCCATTGAAATGAAGAACAGCAGCAGCAGCAAGCAGACGTATCCATGTCATTCATGCTTGATAGCATCATATGGAAAGTGTTTGCCCCCTCTGTGCACCATTTGGGAAATGTCATAGAGAGCAGTAACACAGATATTCCTGTTTCTGCCTGGCTATTATACTCACATACACTACTTGCCTATGACAGCTACTGATCACTAAAGAGGACTGCTAGGTAGCATTCACCATTAAAGGGTATAGAGAGCATAGAGAGTGTGACCTTGAACAAGTAGGACTCTCTCCCTCTGGTTTCCTACCCACCTTCAATTGTCAGCCAACCATCTGTGGCCATGGGAATGCTCAGACCACAATGGGTTACTTTGCTTCTCCCTGCCCCTTAGGTTGTTACCCTTCCTTTCTGTACTTCTACAAATGTTGGGGTCTCCTCATGCTTGCTGATACTTACTTCCTGTGTAAAGGTAAAGGGACCCCTGACCATTAGGTCCAGTCACGGACGACTCTGGGGTTGCCACGCTCATCTTGCTTTATTGGCTGAGGGAGCTGGCGTACAGCTTCCAGGTCATGTGGCCAGCATGACTAAGCCGCTTCTGGCGAAACCAGAGCAGCGCACGGAAATGCCGTTTACCTTCCTGCTGGAGTGGTACCTATTTATCTACCTGCACTGCATGCTTTCGAACTGCTCACCCTGCCGCGGGGATTTGAATCACCAACCTTCCGATCAGCAAGCCCTAGGCTCAGTGGTTTAACCCACAGCACCACCCACGTCCCCCTACCTCCTATGTAGAGGGTCTCAATTTGGCAATGTAAGTAAGCCAGACTTGGAGAATTTAGTTCAGTGTTAGCGTGTGTGTGTGTGTGTGTGTGTGTGTGTGTATGATGAAATGTATGGACTTTGGTACATCTTTCAAGCACTCTTCAAAGGAATGTCATCACATGGGGAAGTCTACAGTATTTCAATAGAAATCTGTAGGGAAAGATGTCTTGATGCTCTTCACTATATAGCCATTTCCCTCTCGTGCTTGTTTATATTTTTATGTAGGCCTACTACTGATCAACGTATGTGAAGTTCTTTTTGTGTATGCAAGAATAAAACTAATCACAGAAGCAAGTATCTGAAATCTGAAGCTTTTTTTTTTAAAAAAAAAAAAACAGGCTACAAAAACAGGCTTTGCATCCTTTTTTTTTAAAGATTGATACTTTGCTTTAAAAAGACTGGGCGCCCAACCCTCTCAAAACAACTCCATAGTCACTCTAAGGCAGAATGTATACATTATTTCATTATCATTGTATAAGACTGACAAATGAAATGCCATAATTTAGAACAACCGCATAGCTACCAACTTGCAAAAAAGAAAAGCACCAAGACCAAGACAACATTGGAATCTTCTTGGATGTAGCCATGGATAATGTGGGCTATCCATCATGAGTGAAAATGAAATTGAGTAAAATGTACAGCCTTTGAGAAGAAATGATCTAAAATATCTAAATAAAACAACATGTAAACCCTGCGTTTAATCTCAGACATGCTTTTCTAATTCTTCCTTTTTCTTGATCCCTTTTGTTTCTATTACTTTTATGTAAAGTGTCATCTGCTTCTATTTACTGCAACAATATGAAGTCACTAATTAACTTTAATCATGCTTATCTGCCCGACATTTTCTCTGTATCTGCAAAAGGATGCACAGCACACACAACTCTGTATGTAAGTGGAGAGTTGATTGAAAAATTGAAACCTGTTTTTGCTGCCATCACTAAATAGGCAGACACATGAAATTTGATTTAAAGTCTCTGGCTACTACTTTATTTAACTTGCAATTAAATGTAAGCTAACCCAGTCTCTCATTTCCCTGGGGTAGTACCAGACTCACAAGGCCCCCTTTCCCGCAAACCAAAATGCTGGTGCGTAGGAGAGCCTAGCTAGTGTAGGAAAAGATTCTTGTATCTGGGCCAGATCACCAAAAAGCATGCCCTGTGTATTTATATCCCACCTTCAAATGCTCATGGCTCTCCTTGCACTACAAAGAGACCCAGATTTTGGGACTATCATACCAAGTTGCTCTTAGAGAGACATGGTTTTTACAAACAAGTGAATGAATTCAAGCTGATTCTCCCAATGGAATTTGAAGTATAACCTCAAGCTAAGTAGCAGCAGAGCCAGTAGATAAACTTTGTTGTATCCAGCACAGAATATAATATATGAGACTTCTTTGCATAATATTGGAAAGATCTCATCATCAAACCCCCAATTTGCTTCCCGGGATCTAATGGCTTAACTTTTAAAGGGATTGGGGGGTGGGGCGGGGAGAGCCAAATTATTTTACCTACCGGTAGCAGTCGAAGAAACCCGATCCAAGTCCATTGAAGCCCAAAGACTAAAATTATTCAAAGTTTTGGACTGAGTCCAGCAGTAATATAATATGATCTCCTATTAACCCACTGGAAGCAGTTGGTATGTCTCTCACTAATCACCAAGCCACTTAACAAGGAGGAAGCAGAAACCCTGTATTTTAAACTCTCTGACATATAGTTCAACATTCTCTTTGAATAAGGGATCTTGGAACATTAATACAAAGCTCTGAGAAATAGATGCTTTAGAGATCTTTGTTTCATGACACAATACATGCAAATACATATTACTGATGTCCTTGTTTTATGTCCGGAAAAGCCACTTAAGCAGCAGACAGTTTGGATTGGAGAACCGGTTTGGGAATATGTTTAACCATTTTGGGACTGATTTCGTAACTCTAAATCGTTCCCAAACTTCTTTCCCCCCAATTCAAATGTGCATTTTGGAATTGACAATTTTGGAATTGACAAGGGGAATTTGCTCCATAGGGCACACCGGACCATAGGGCGCACCTCGTTTTTAGGGGAGAAAACAAGATAAAAAATATTTTTTCTTGTTTTCCTCCTCTAAAAGCCCTGTTTTTTTGAGGATCAACTAAAAGTTTTGCAGCTTTTTTGCAAAGGGGAAAGCCCTGGGTTTTGTTTTTTTTGAGCATCAGCTAAAAGTTTTGCAGCTTTTTTTGCAAAGGGAAAAGCCCTGGTTTTTTGAGGATCAGCTAAAAGTTTTGCAGCTTTTTTGCAAAGGGAAATGCCCTGTTTTTTTAAGGACCAGCTAAAAGTTTTGCAGCTTTTTTTTGCAAAGGGGGAAAAGCAAAGCTCCTTTTGCAAAGGGGGGAAAGCAAAGAGGAAAAGCCCCATTTTTATGGGGTTCAACTCACATATCTGCAGCTTCTAAAGGAAAGGGAGCCTTTTCTACAGTTTCCAGACAGATAATCTAATCAGCCAGTCACATGTTGCTGGGGAAACAAACAACCTCCCTCTGCAGCACATTCAACATAGGAGGGCGGGGCTGAAAGGGAGCTGGGACTCTTATCTCTCTCCCGATCTCTTGCTGATCAGCTGCTGAGCAGGGTCCTTTCAACACCCCCTTTTCTCTTTGTAAAATAAAAAGCATGATCCTCTTTTGGCTCCTGGGCAATTC
This sequence comes from Lacerta agilis, assembly GCF_009819535.1. Taxonomy (NCBI): domain Eukaryota; kingdom Metazoa; phylum Chordata; class Lepidosauria; order Squamata; family Lacertidae; genus Lacerta; species Lacerta agilis. Next base: position 78,335,387 of record NC_046313.1, on the reverse strand, counting down.
AGCTCCAGGGACCACCATTCGCTCCATAAGACACACAGATATTTCCCCTTACTTTTTAGGAGGAAAAAAGTGTGTCTTATGGAGCGAAAAATGCATTATTTATTTATTTAAAAGATATATTTTGACTGCGTCAGACCAACATGGCTACCTACCAGAATCTATTTCCTATAGGAACACTTCTAATCCATCCTTTCCCCCTCTATGCTTTCTGCCTGAAACTGCTGCAGCCAATCAGCAAAAGCCAAACAAAAACTTATTTGTCTGATCTCTCATGTTCCCTGATTTCTCCAATCTCTTTCCCTCCCTCCATGGTTTCTGCCTGAAATGTTTGCCACCCACCAAACCAATAAGGAAAGGAGCAAACATTGGCTATTTGGATATGTGAATCAACCATTGGTGTAGTGAGGTTTGGGTATAACTTTGTGTTTGGCTGAGATTTCAGATGATGAGTGTTCTGATAGCGGGACCTGCATGCCCTTTTCTCTCACTTCAGAAGCTTCAGATAGTGTCTTCTGTATTAATTTTTGAACATTTGCTGAAACCTTTTTATGCGGCTAGGCTTAAGGGGGGGGAATCTATTTCTGTAATAGTCAGTGAGCTGTGATTTAAGTGGGGAGTTGTGTGTGGTTTTTATTGTGTATATAATTGTTGCAAACCGTTCTGATACTATTTATGAAATTGTGGTATATAAGTATTTTTAAAAACAAATAAATCAAACAGTGCAAAGGCAGCAGCTTGTGGTTGCTGACCAGTTTGAATCTTGAAGATCGTATTACAACAGTCCTGAAAGGGACGCACTGGCTGCCAAGGTGCTACCAAGCCAAATAAGTAATCACGTATAAAGTCCTACACAACTAGATATTGGAAGGAACATCTTCTAACACACTAGCCCGACTGTACATTAAGATCAGGTCTGCTGGGTTTTTCTACATCCTAGGGACAACCAATACGGTTCATGCACTTGTTACTTCTAGATATGCTTACTCAGTGCTTTTTTTCCTGGGGGGGACGCAGGGAGATGCATACCCCTAAATATTTTGTGAATCTAACAGGAGAAGAAACTAATTTTTAAAAACTTTTTAGTTTCTTCTCTAGCATGGTGAATCGTCAGTTCCGTTGCTTACCCCCCCCCATGGCGGCCTCATTTCCTGTCACTGTGTTTTCTGAATCTCAGACAGAATAAGAATACCCCTCTTATTTCTTTTTCATTTTTCTTTGTTTGTATACTCTTTCTCCCACCCCCCCATTTCTTTGTATATTTGATGTGTGTATGTATAGGCAATATCAAAACAAAACTTAAAAAAGAGAGTACCCCTAAACATTTTTTTAAAGAAAAAACCCCCACTGTGCTTACTGTCGTTTGCTTTTTGTGGGGTTGCAGCAGGTAATGCAAAATGCTGCTTCACAATTGCTCTCTGGAGCAACTTATCGGCAACATATGATACCTCTGTTTAAAGCATTGTGCTGACTGCCAATCGGATCCTATTTTAAATATTATTGTCGTGAAATGTTTTACTGGTGACTGGATTTTCAAACACTTGTACAAACATCAAAATTTGTGTAAAGGGTTGCAAAGAGCAGCCACAGAATTGACTGTCCCATCTCTGTAGCAAATCAGTGGGGTGCCTTCAACAGAGAGGTAAAACTGAAACAGAGTTTTAAGCCTATTGCCAATTTTGCCTGCGCTGTGAAGTGTGTTCTCCCTACTGGCTCCAGATACAAGGCTAGCACTTGTCAGTTTCACTGCTGCTCTCTGCAGCCTGTCCACACAACTTCTCTGAATTTATAACATTCTATCCAATCCACAAAGGCTGCAAAGAATGACACTGAAACTGACAGGCTCAATTCCGAAGAATTCCCCATAGACGTAAAACTGGCAAGGGGTTTCATATATATTGTCAATTACTTTTCTACTATTAAGGAACTGTTCAGTTCCACTGCTGCTCTTTGTGGCCCTTGAATTGGGACTACTTAATATGGAATTAACTCCTAACGTTCCAGAACTGGCAGCTGGTTGGTGGTGGTGGGGAATGCACACCTGCACTGAACTTGTTTGTAAATATTGAAGATATTGGAGACAGAGCTCCTCTGGATATCTGACACCCAAGCTTGGACCAACAGAAAACTCCCAACAATATATAAGGGACAATTCTGTACACCCCTAGTTTAAGCAGTGAAAAAAAACAGTTGCCAGACTACAACAGAATGCCAAAAGGAAGCTTGCTATTTTTTTAAGTGGCCAGTTTTAAGAGTTGTTTTCAAGATTATTCTTTTTTTTGTGCTCACAAACATTAGAGTTTTTTCACAAAGGATAGGTAGGGTGGGGGAGGGAGAAAAAAAAGAAAATTAAAGAGCACAGGAACATCTGTGTACCCATTTTTATTGCCAATACCCTCAACAGGAAGGCAGAAATAGCCACATAGGAATAAAAGGTAACTTGACAGCTCTAATCATATGTTGCCAGAAGATGGACCAAGTAGGATGGTTTGACTAAAAAAAAGGGGGGGGGACAACAACCAAAGGGTAATAATTTATTCTACCACAACTCATGAGTGCACCAAACAAGGCCTGTATTATTGTTGGAAATGAACCTCACACAGTGCTGTAACTTTTCACTGACCCTGCTCTGTGAACATCTTTTCAATTTGTTAGTGCTAAAAATAACACAATTGTAGTTGCAAAGGATTACCCAAACTAAGAGAGGCAGTTGAGAGGCATTCTTTAAAGCTTCCATTCTGTAGCACAGAGAGCTGCAGGATCTTGGGAAAAACACCTGGCTTGGAAGACTCGTCTTAAAGACAATGGTTATAAAAACAATTTGTCATCTAATAGATACGGAAGCCAAAGGAAAAGTTTACTAAGTCTATAGAGAATTCTGAGCTGAGAAAAACCATGAAAGCCACAGCAGGAAGCAATAATATCTATATTACTGTTCTATATCATACATCCCATTCAAGACTCATGGGTGGAGCCTGGTGACAGTCATCATAATGAGAAGAGATGGGCTATGTCAAGAGTGGAGGGAATTTTATTTGTAGAAATTAATACAATGAAGCAGCACATCAGAACTTTCAGGTTACCACAGATACTAGCAGCAAAATATTTTGACCCAACACTCACGTCTACGTTAAATGCAGAAAATGTGGATTGAAGAGTTTTGTTGAGTGGCGGTGTAATGCCTTCACTTCAGATCACATTAACCACACTTCTGTCAAAAACAGGACAAAGCAAATGCAGGTAATGGCTATTATTGTCTACTTCATTATGTGCCAGCCTTCTGGAGATCTATTCAGCCTACAACTTCAATACAAGATTTCATCTTGTATGGGACATCTTGTATTGAGGTTGTAGGTTTTGGAATAAACACCCTCCTGAGATATGCAGTCTCACTTCTTTATTGGCCTTTCAGAGGTGTGCAAAACACTTATCCCCCATTTGGCCTTTGGTTCAGCTGGCTAGTTACTTGGTTCTACTAGCTTTTCTGTTTTTGTTGGCTGTTAAGATAATTCATTTGTGGTATACCAGCTTGAGTGTGGAAGCATCATCATAATCCTCACAGAATATTCAAATAGACTCATCTATTCATTGTCTTGCGTTTATGTCAGACTCTTTTTGATCATGGAACTAAGGTGGCCTGATGTCATGAGCCCCACAGCACTGCTGGGATTGAGTCTGGGTTGGCAGACCCTGATGGAGAAGCAGAAAGAAACAGAGGGGGAGTTTAGCTGAACTGGAATAACCTAGGTTGGAGGAGGGGGGGGTCCCTCTATTTCTATCCCAACTTCAATTGCTTTAGAAGGGGAAGCAGAGATGCCAGCTCTCCCCTCCAAACTTCCTGCAGAGAGGGACACTTCACTGGAGGCTGGGGAGGGTTCTGATCAGCCAAGGAGGTGAGCTGAATAGGCAGCAGCAGCAACTAAACAGGAGCCTGAGCAGGAGAGGGCAGTCTTTTTGCCTAGAACCAGGCACTGCCTTCACAGATGGGAGCAGAGCTGCCCTTGTGGATTGTGCACTTGCAATCCCACAAGGTGTGGTAGACTCGCAAGGGTGCATGCCACTCATCTTTAAAACCTTGACAGGAGAGGTGTGGAAACACCCACCACTTGTGTCCAGTTCTGAACTTTTTGCCCTGCCCTTGAACTCCTGAAACATAACTCCTGAGAATTCTGTCTGTTGTTAAGCATGTACCATTGCTTGCTCGATTACTTCCAAGTATGAGCCTCTGTCTGTGTACTTTGTGCAGGAGTCAAGAAGAAGAAGAAGAAGAAGAAGAAGAAGAAGAAGAAGAAGAAGAAGAAGAAGAAGAAGAAGGAGTAGGAGGAGGAGTTTGGATTTGATATCCCGCTTTATCATTACCCTAAGGAGTCTGGAAGCAGCTAACATTCTCCTTTGCCTTCTTCCCCCACAACAAACACTCTGTGAGGTGAGTGAGGCTGAGAGACTTCTGTGAGGCTGAGAGACTTCAGAGTAGTGTGACTAGCTCAAGGTCACCCAGTAGCTGCATGTGGAGGAGCGGGGAAGCGAACCCGGTTCACCAGATTACGAGTCCACTGCTCTTATAAGCACTACACCACACTGGCTCAAGACACATACATGTCACTGTCTATCCAATGACTACCTAGACTCAAGCCTACTGAGGTTCAAAAGTGGTGACCCCATGTCCCTTCATACCACACTCTGTGACAATAAGGCATGCCCCTGTTAATACTTCCCCATTATATACCTGCATCTGAAGAAAACAAGTAAGGTTCCAATAGGACAGTTGGAATCCACACAGTACAATACCGGCAATGTATTGACCTTGAAGTGCATACCCATTTTAGGAAACGGGGGGTTTGAAGCCCAGCTTGAGTGCCACACAATCTACATTCACCGGATTCCAGTAGAGTCATTTGCCCTTCAGTGTTCACAACATATCACTCATCAAGAGCATTATGAGCTAAACTCTAGCAGATGCTACAATAGCAGAACAAACATTTGGATGAGAAATCATTTTGAGTGAATGCAATGTCCTAGCCCATGTTCAGCTTGGCCCACTTTCCCATAGCGTCATCAGATCTGGTACCAGATGCAGCACCTCAGAGAAAAGAGGAGGGACAACAGAAAAGGTGCCAGGAAATTTTTTCTGATGGAAGTGCATGCAGTATTGACTAGTCTTTCTATCAGCTCTGAAATACTAAAATATAAATTTATCTTAATTAGCTACCAATAGTTTCTAATTGTGTTTCGTGATAATCCAGACTAGAACCATTATAGATTCATAGAATTGTAGAGTTGGAATTGTAGAGATTACCTGAGGGTCATCTAGTCCAACCCCCTGCAGTGCAGGAATCTCAACATGCAGTCCCCCATCCAACTTGAAACCATACCAGACCCTGCTTAGCTTTGCAAATGTGGTAGCAGTTTTGTTGCTGCAGCATTCCACAGACAACGGAATAAATGGGAGACCTGCAAAGGGTGTGTTTGATAGATTCCCTGCTCAGGCCACTCAGTCCATTTCAGTAGAGTAAAGCAGTTTCCCAACTTTTTTTCTGATCGTGGCCCCCTTCTGACCTTGTCTCCTTCCTGTGCCCCCCATGGGTGTAGCCAAGGGGGGCAGGCAGCTACCACCCATAAGTAAAATCAATACAAATCAATACATATTTGAGGTTCTGCCCCCTAACAAAAATCATGACTATGTCCATGCTCCCCCCATCATACCAGTAGAAAAGCTATTTCTACTGTTTTATTTATAATTTTTATAATTTATACAAAATACAATTGCATAAAATGATAGGAACAGAATGAAATATTGTTGAAGCACAAAAACAGAATCATGTAGCTGGAAGGGACCCCAAGAGTCATCTTTCTAGTGCAACCCCCCCTGCAGTGTAGGAAACTCAGCTAAAACATTCATGATAGATGGCCATCCAACGTCTGATTATAAACCTCCAAGGAAAGAGAGTCCAGAACCTCCCGAGGGAGTTCCATCTTCCATGTATTATAAAAAGTAAACAATACTTATTTGACCCCAGTTATTTGACACAGAAGGGGAAACCTACAGATACAGCCCAAAAGGTGCACAGGGAGTTCTGTATATATGGGAGAATTTTAAAAAGCAATTGTTCCTCACTTGACCTGGTGCAAAAAGATCTTGTTATCCGGAGCAGCCCTGGTTGCCTAGATAAAACACTATAGCCCCACACACCCTTACCTGGGAGTAAGGCCCACTGAACTCAGTGCGGCTTCCGTCTGAGTAGACACTTAGTTATTTACTAGATGCAAGTCAGCAGCACCAGATGATCCTGCTTGGCTAGGCGCTGGGGTGTATTTCATGCTGCACTTTGCAGAGTTGGGCTGACACTGCCAATTGGCCCTGCTCCACTCGGCAACATCTGAAGCCCCTGATCCACTAGGCACTGGGGTGGATTGCACCCTGGACCTTGCAAAATCAGGGCCAGGCTGCCACTGGGCCCAGCAATGGTGGCAGCCACAAGCAGCTCCAGCTTGTCCAGCCCTACCCATTGCCACCCCACCGCTGCAATTATCTGACCTAGGGGTTCTGGATTGCGGGCTCTACTGGTCAAAATGGGAGCCTCAGCAATCACCCTCTCCCACCAGAAACACACCAGGACTGCTCCAAGGAAATGCACATGGCAAAAAGGAGTGCTAGGCCCTGGTGGGCCACCCCCTTACCCACTTGTGATTGGCCAAGCGGATAGCCAGCCAATCAGGATTTTTTTATTAAAAAAAAAATGAATATCCCCCTTTCACTACTCAGTTCCCTGGAGTAGAGTATGGTTGACTGTGAATTTTACATCTGGTGAATTAGGGAAGACTAATGGAACTGGCAGGCCCTGGCAAATCTCCTATAAAACACACCCGTTATGTAAATATCAGTTTCATTTTAGCACTCTGCTGAATCTTCTGTGAAAATGGCAGCCATATTTCGCTGGAAACGTGAAGTTGTGGGATTGTAGAAGGAAGTTTTATATTAAGAATTAAGAGAAATGACTGGATACATTGGGCCACAATTCTTCCCAGCCCACACCTTGAGAGCCCTCTGGGCACCCAACCCCACCCCATTCACCAGTAGAGAAACTGTTTCTAGCATTTTTGTATTAGGGGCTGGTCCTGTTCTTTATGTTCTTTATGTGACCCAAGCACTTATGCAGAGGTTTGGTAGGGAATTAGGAAGGAGGAGGAGGGTGTTTTCCTCCTGTTCCCTCAATGGCAACCTAACCTCATATGTGAAAGTGATGATGGGTTATGTCAGGCATGTTCAGCAGCAGTGGCGCAAGTTGCTACACCCACAACTGCAGCATAAAGCTAATCCATATATCAGTTAAGGCTGTTTATTCTTGTTTGGGGCAAATGAGAGGACTCATATTTTGAATGTCTGAAGTTCTTGGGCATATTTCCCCCCCCCCAAAAAAAGAGAAACATAAAAATTTGTTTCCCCCCTTTACAATAAAATCCTGTCAGCACGGCTAATCCCTAGGGAAATCTAAAGTATAAGCCCCAGAACAGTAAACAAGTGCACGGTCAAAACCATGTAATCAAGATGAAGGCCTCCTCGTACTGAGATTACACACCCCATTGCCTCCAATCACAGCCAAGGACGGCGGGAACGCAAGTTCAGAGTCATCTGATTTTGAACGGATTGACAAAGCATGGCTAACAATCCAACAGAAATCAAGAACTACATGGGATTTAAAAAGTCAGCTTTATTTTTGTGCCTTGGATTTGAGGTAGATTAAATAATTGAAAAGGCTAGGCTATTAGGTCATGATTTCTGTGTTGCAGCTGTCTAGCACAAGTTGACAGACACTCTGCAAGGCCTGTTGATTTAATAAGAGAGGCATAGGAAATCTCCGTGGGTAGCAAACGAGCAGTCAATGAATCTGAAAAGAAACATGATTGAATGGGGTGGGGGAACTAGCCAGCATTTATAAAGCTGTGATTAGCTGGAGGTCCTATGGCAGCTACAGTTGTGTTTTCTGAATAAGTGCAATAATGCATATGCAGCAGTGAAGTAACTTTGCTACAGAGAGTTATTGCTTCACATAAAACTTGAACTGAGACCTGCAAGCTCGACAAGTGAACAGCCATGAAAGGTAAGAAATACTTTTATGTAGATATATTGTGAAGGGATATTACTTTGCAAATAAACTATGCTTTAAAATCCAGGCAAATCAATAAACCACAATTTTTTGTAACTGCTTGCTTTTTGTGGACTCAAGCAAATTGTTGCATGCTAAGCATGCTGATTCAAAATGCATCTCCTATCTTCCTTATGTGAATACAATATTCAGAAACCATAATCAGACATTTGTAGGGTCAGTTCAAATATTTGTAGGGGGACTTCAAACACTATTTTTGGCAATGAAGTTTGAGAAATTATGTACAAGATAAACTGTAATCTCAGAAACTGAATGGCTTCATATGAAGGCTGACATGCTTGGTTATGAAATCAAAGGCTCTTAAATATCTGTATCTTTTAGGAAGTTTAAGTTCTGCATTCAGTGACTTTTCCTGAACCATTTGACTTGAAGCTAAACCCTATGCATGTTTGCCAAGTGGAAAGTCCCTCTGATTTCATTGGGATTTACCCCAAAATAAATGTACACAAGACTCAAGCCCTTAAGACTCCTGCTTAGAAATAAGAGATACTACTGATCTGCCTCAGGGACCATTCATAAAAGGAGTCAGAAAGCTTTTATCAATCTGGACATATGGCTCTTAGCTATCTTTGCCTGGTATATGATTGCTTTTACTGTGAGCATACATACAAAGAGTGCTGTCAGAAAAATATCACTTATAAAAAATAGTACAGTGGTACCTCTGGTTATGAGCCTAATTCGTTCTGGAGGTCTGTTCTTAACCTGAAACTGTTCTTAACCTGAGGTACCACTTTAGCTAATGGGGCCTCCCACTGCTGCCGCGCCACCGCCACACGATTTCTGTTCTCATCCTGAAGTAATGTTCTTAACCCGAGGTAATATTTCTGGGTTAGTAGAGTCTGTAACCTGAAGCGTCTGTAACCTGAGGTACCTCTGTACTCATTGTATTGTTTGTGCCATTGTAAGGAACTGTGTGAACTTCATTCATTGTTTCAAAGAAGGGAGACATTTAAGATACTAGAGAATGCATATGGATTATAGACATGGACAAGTGAACCATAATATGAAATATTAGTAATAGAATTAATAGAACTATAGATAATAATAGCAATAGAGATGTTTAAGAACATTTGTTCAAATAAGAGTTACTATATGGTGTTATTGTACGGTGTACAGTACAAAAATGTAACAGACTCACTGAAATTAATGAAACTTAGTCCGGTCTATTCACTTGCATGGATCTGTTGAGAATAGGACTACCATTGGATACAACCCTTTATTTTTATTTTTATATGTTTGATGCAAAAGCATCCCAGACACTTGCTCAACACACTGGACTCAGTTCACTCAAATGTGCATATTGTCTAGATCTCTAATGCATGTTGGCTATCTCATTCATTTCAATGTGCAAGCTGGTGAGGCACTGGAAAGGAATTCATAGAACTTAACAAGGAAGCTCTTGAAGGCTGGGAAGTTTCTAAATGGTTAAGAATGCTGTAGACTGGGGTGACTACAGATCACATGATGAAATGTAAGAAGCTAAGACTTGCTGAAGTAAACGGGGCTACTCATAGTCTTAAAGTTAATCACTGGTTTAAGTGTTTTTCATAACCATGGTCAGTGGGCTTAGTGTCTCCCAGGGAGCAGCCAATGTGAGGCTCATCAGTGAGCAAGTAACATGGATGAAAATTCATTAAGCAGCAGTTGGACCTGCTGTTTTATTATCGGGCTTGACCAAACCATTAATACTGCTAAAAATAAAATTACAATTATGTTGCACTGAAAATAGTCTGTCGAATGTTTTCTAGCTCCCTCCATGCTGTCAGTGGAATTCATTTACTATGCTGGGTGTAAATTTCATAGCGCACATTTGAACTTCTGATAAAGTTTTAGGATTCTCCCCAAGAAAGCTTTGAGTTAACCCTTTGAATTTAACAGATCTAAATTATCCATGGTCATTAATTTCAATTGGTCTACTTTGAGTAGGACTAGCACTGGCTACAACCCACGGAAACTTGGTTCATATAGATACTGTATATTTGAGAAAATTGCTGATATGCATGACATGAGGATTCTATGACTGTAATTACAGTTCACCCGGCTATTCAAATATGCAAACTTACTCTGTACATGTCTTCAATATACTAACTGCCATCACAAGATGCAGAATGTAACACTGATACTTCTTTTCTTATTGCATAGGTTCACTGCTTTTGATTTCAAGTGTCATCTTGCTAACAGATGTGCTGAGTGGCTGTCCTCCAAAATGTCTGTGTAATCGCTTTTTAAAGACAGTGGACTGCAGGAATCAAGGGCTTGTTGAAGTTCCTTCACACCTACCTGCTGAAACTCAAATATTGCTGTTGTCAAATAATCACATTCAGAAAATCAGTCAAAGTGCTTTTGTTGACACTCTGGCCCTCAAAATCCTGGATTTATCTAATAACTCTATCACGGGTCTGTTGCCTGGCACATTCAAAGAACTGCAACATCTACAGATTCTAAACCTAACGAAGAACTTCATTGAATATGTAGACAACAAAACTTTTAGTTCACTTTCACGCCTAAAAGAGCTGGATTTATCCTCCAACAATATATTAAGTATGCCCGGAACTCTGGGAAAAAATACAGGGAACATAACTTTATTGTCTATGAAACATAATAAACTTCAGAAAGTAGACAGACTTCTGTTGGAATCACTCCCAAACCTGAAAGTTGTTCTCTTTAAGGGTAACTTCTGGCAATGCAATTGTCAAGTCTTTGGCCTTAAATTGTGGCTGGAAAGTTTTTTATATAGAGGTAAGTAACTTTTCTCTGTTACATATATACTGTACATCCAGCAAATGTCATTAAGACATATCTCACCTTCCCTATTTATTGAAGTTTTAATTCAAGAGAGCATCTAATAACATGGAAAATGGATTTGGTGGGGGGATTCGCTGAGTGTGGATGACTTCCTGATGCAGAATTTACTGTATAGCCTGTATACTTCCTACACTTGATACTGTGTAACAAGGTTTAAATATAGCAATAAGTGATGATGGTTAGGGTTGCCTATATCATACATTACAACATTCTTAACTATATACAGCAGTTACTATGACTTCTGCTTATTGAGAGGGTTCGTATTACGTTTAGTAGTACATACATGGCTTTAACAAATTGTTGACAAGGCAGCTACTTACACACTGCAAGAGCATGTTGGGAAGTATGGACCATTCACTTCTGTTATATATACAGTACTGAAGCCAGAACATAAGAGTCTTGCTGGATCAGGCGAAAGATCTGTTGACCCTGATCTTTTGTTGGTAATGGTGACTCGCTAGATGCTTTTCTGATGTGTCTGAATAGTTGTTTGTCCCCCAACAGCTAATATTGGGACCTTTTCTGTAAACTATACCTTTCCTGTAAACATGGAGCTCTCACCATTAATTTATATAATACCCTTTTAAACATATATACATTTATATACTATTACTCTTTTAAAGCCCTCTAAGCCAGGGGCCATCATTGCAGCATTATTATTATTTTGTCATTTCATATCAGTGTCTTTGGGTGACCTTAAGTTTCAGAATCTTGAAAGTTTTGTATCTATGTTAACCAACTACTAACATCAATTCATTGGTTGTTGTTGTTGTTTTTATCCCAATCTGTACTGAACTAAATGAATTCATGGAGGATAAGGCTACCAGTGGCTACTAGCCATGAAGGCTATGTTCTGCCCCATTGGTTGTAGACAGTAATGCTTCTGAATACCAGTTCTTGTGCTCAGGCCATGCTTGTGGGTTTCTCAGAGGTATCTGGTTGGCCACTGTGAGAACAGGATGCTGGACTAGATGGGCATTGCCCTGATCCAGCAGGCTCTTATGTTCTTGAAATGTTATATATATGTGTGTGTATTTATTGTTGATGTTTTTTTATTGTTGAATCACTTCAGGATGTTTTATGTGAAGCAATTCATATAGTTGCAATTCAATGCACGTATTTCAACTCAATCAATTCAACCACTTCTAACACACATAAGAGCATACCCCTTACAAAGGAAACAAGTGGAGACACTGCTGTCATATTTCCAAAATTCAGCATGGTTTCAAACTAGGAATAAGAGCAGATATATTGATCATGGAACAATGCATCATGCAGTTCTGTACTCAAAATATTTATTCAGAAGTAAACTTCCTAGTTAGCAGGCTGAGGAATGAAACTAGAGGATGTAATTCTATGTGAATTAATTATTAGAAAGTAAACTTCCCTGGGCTCAATCACAGTTACTTGTGAAAACATGAATTAGATTGGACTGCTAATCCCCTGTTAGCTTGGATCATGGAATGGTTTTATGATACATTGGGGGATGGAAGGAAACCACACACAGTGTTTGAATCATGGAGGGGGGGGCAGAAGGAGTCCAGCCTTCTTACCTTTTGTGATGGACCCCTTAGGTCAGGCATAGGCAACCTTCGGCTCTCCAGATGTTTCGGACTACAATTCCCATCATCCCTGACCACTGGTCCTGTTAGCTAGGGATCATGGGAGTTGTAGGCCAAAACATCTGGAGAGCCGAAGGTTGCCTATGCCTGCCTTAGGTACTGCTTTGAGAAGAATACATGAGATCACGATTAAGCTAAAATTTAGAAGAGAGAATTGGGGGATGGAGCTTCTGGGTTTCTTTACACCTTCTGCTTTTCCTGGGTAAACCCAGCCTGATGGGTGGGGTATAAATAATAAAAATATTATTATTATCTCAGAATTTGAGTACTGGATAAAATATACTCCCAAGGTGGTCATCACTTTCCAAGAGCCTTGAACAGTTAAAATATTACTAAGTCATTTCTTTCCATCCAAGGATATATTTGCTGGAGTCATGCTCCATACAGACATCTTCAGGGATATCTTGTAAGCAAAAGAACATAATCAATGAATATAACTTAACTCTTAAGTTTGTAGAATAACTTCATAAATTTATCTCAGGGAAAGAAGCTTTCCAAGACAATTTAAGAACCCTTTTTGCTTTTCCCATCTTTGCACTGTTCTAATCTGCATACATTTGTAACATGAATAGAAATCAAGTTCCTATCAATGCTATCTGGGAAAAGCACATGTTGTATATTCCACCTGCAATTTTTCATTTCACTAGCAGAGAGCACTAGAGAGCCAGTGTGGTGTAGTGGTTAAGAGCGGTAGACTCGTAATCTGGGGAACCGGGTTCGTGTCTCCACTCCTCCACATGCAGCTGCTGGGTGACCTTGGGCTAGTCACACTTCTTTGAAGTCTCTCAGCCCCACTCACCTCACAGAGTGTTTGTTGTGGGGGAGGAAGGGAAAGGAGAATGTTAGCCGCTTTGAGACTCCTTTGGGTAGTGAAAAGCGGGATATCAAATCCAAACTTTTCTTCTTCTTTTCTTGTAAGACTTACATAAAGCAAACTGATATATCCTGTGTTAATGATGCCCAATCCTCTCCCAGATCCACTTAATAATCTGCCCTACCTTTAAATCCCCCAAATGGATGCACGGATGTATGGACACACACACACACACACACGAACAAAAATAAGAAGTATGAAATGTCCACCTTAAAAAAAACCACACACACAAGTAAAACAGCATAACAATCCGAATATTACCTATGCTAAAAGTACACTAGAACAGAAAGTTTTAGCCTGGTGTACAAGTATCCAGTTGTGCAGTTAGATAATTGCTGAGGATGGATGTAATGGAGGACAGTGGGGATGGGGGGGGTTAGATGATAATATGTATTCCTTCACTTACTGCAAAATGTAGTAAGCAATGTTTCAAAGGAGGAACAGCTCGACCTTTCTGCTTGTGGGAGAAGCTATACTTTTGACCCAGGAAATACAATTTAATCACATGGCATCTTTCTGGCAACATTAACAACCCATTGTCAGAATACAAAACAGCCACACTGCCCACCTGTAAGATTTGGCCCATGAGGCAGAACCTGATAAGGATCTCACCCATGGAGTGAAAAAGATCCTCCCCACCACTGTTGTGCATGTTCTACTCAGATGAACATTACAGTGAGTCCAATTGGGTTTATTTCCAGGTTACTGTGCATGGAATTGCAGCCTTATAGGATTCTTCTATTGTTTTTTCCAAGCCATTCATCGGCAGTTGTGGTAGATAGACAATCCCATTGTAATTATTTGCTGGACAACGGAATAATCTTCTTACAAGATTATGACTGAATGTTGATTCTCCATTATTCTTTCCTACCTAATCCCATCAACATGCAGTAAACTGCAGCCCAATCGTATCCATTTTATTGCACAAGTAATTTCCACTAAGTTCAACTCCTACATAATGTGTTTAGGGCTGCAGTTGTACAGAACAATCCTAAGCAATCAAAATTAAATCCCATTGAGCTCAATGGTGTTTACTCTCTGGTAAGTGTCTTGGGGTGCAATCCTATGCACACTTTATTGGGAGTCAGTTCCACTGAACTTAGTGTGCCTTCTTCCTGAAAACAACATGCACAGGAGTGAGCTCTGAGAATATTTATATTACACTGAAGGGCATCATAACATTTTTTAAAACAAAAATCACATAAAATCTTACAGTCATGGCACCATGAATTCTACATACAAAATACTGCAGATCTGACTAAATTCCAAGTCTGAGAGAATGGGAGCGAACATTGTTTGAATATGCAAGGAGGGCCTTTTATATACAAGTTAAAGAAGGCAGACAGAAAGCAGATTTGTTGAAAAATGGCTCGCATTCAATAACTCTTGGGATAGCAAAACGCAACAGACATATTACATCAATTTTACTATTATATAACTTTTATATCTCTAACTTCTGTGTCCATACTTTTTGCTCACTTCATTTTATACCTATATGTATACTTATAAACAGAAACAATAAAATGGGAAAAATAGGAGATTCTTCCCACCCACCCCTTTGTATGCTCAGACTGAAATTCACTCCTCAAGTGATTGAAGACATGTGTGATAACATTTTTGTCCCTGGAAAAAGAAACCAGAACCCTAGAAACCAATGTAAAGTCAATCCAAAAGTAATTTCTCTGTGATATTATACATACAGTTGTTTAAATATAAAGTGCAGTCAAGGAAAGTGTAGTATTTCCTACCCGTTAACTATCTCCTACCCTCAGTCCATCTCTGTTTAGTCTCTCTTCCTTAAGCATTATATCTTCTGGGCCCCTACGTCCTGGTCCTATCTCCTGGTTCGTCATTCTACTGAAACTTCCCTCAGCTTCTTTGCTTCCTGAGCTCTTTGTCTCTGCTCTCAATTTCCACCAAAAGCACATAGACCCTCTTGGTCCCAGACCTTTCACTTCCTTCACAACAACTGTTGTTTTGTGGCATGCCCTCACTCAGATCAGGCCAACTCTCTGACACTGAATGGAAAACACCTGATCATTCTCACATTAAAATAGGACCTAATTTGCTTTTGTCTCTGCTCAGCATCTATTTAAGCATGGTTTCCAAAACACTGCTACTATATGGTGGTCATTTTAACTTCCTCCATGTTGGCTTTAATCACGGTTATGTTGGGCTTGAGGCCAATGGTATATCCCCCCCCCATTGCAACCTTATTACGACCATTTGTTTTCCTTGGTTGGACTGTTTTCCAATAGCACCTATGAATGAAAGGAAAGCTTAAGTTTCACAAATGACTAACAAAACTACACACTAATATGAGGCTTTTCCATTGTTGCAATTTAACTGTAAACCAACTAGCGTAGAAAATGGCTGTCATTTTTATACAGGAGAAAAATCAATTTCTTCAGTTCTTTATTTAGTGGGTGTTTGGTTGGTTCTTCTGAGTGAGCAAGAGCTTGACAAATGCTCCTTCTTTTCAGGAGGAATTAGTGACAGTATCATCTGCTCAACGCCTGATCATCGGAAGGGAAAAGACCTCCTGAGAATTCCTTACGAATTGTATGGAATCTGCCCTCCTACAGCTTCCGATGTCCATCAGGCCAATGCTCTTCACTATACTTCTGAGCACAAAAGTTCTCCAAAGCTCGGCCATCACAATGAACACGGAGGAGACAGCAGCCGCTCACACTGTGAACCTAAACCAAAGCCACGGCCCGTTAGCTTGCGTCATGCAATTGCAACTGTAGTAATAACTGGAGTGGTCTGTGGGATTGTATGTCTCATGATGTTGGCTGCTGCTGTGTATGGTTGTGCTTATGCTGCAATCACTGCAAAGTACCAACGTGAAAAGAACCCCTCTGGCAAGGAGAAAAGGAGTCTTGAGGAAAAAGAGTCGTTTGAGAGGTCATTGGCTTGAGTTACTGATTGCTATGAGCTTTCAGAAACATATACTACTCCCCTTGCTCAACAAGTTAAAGGAGTTGAGTCGGAATATGGCTGATTTATTAGTTCCACATTCAAAAATGTTTGCATATAACTACAGGGGTGCCAACAAGATTTTTCTGTCCCCTGGTATACCATATGCAAGCTGTACTTGCCAAAGACACACATTTGCATAACAAAGTATATTCAAATGTCACATGCAGATTTGTACCCTCTTTTGCAGGTGGAGGTGGAGTGCCAAAAATAAAGTCGGTAATAAGTTCTCCAACAGATGGAATGTCAACCAGTGAAGCTTTCCCCATAACTATAGTTCTATACTCCATAAGACTTACTCTATTTAATATCTACCTGCCACATACCAGTTAAAGGTACAGTCCTCCAATGCCAGGGTCGACTTTCAAATTTCAGCAGTGCCATGTGGCAGGCCAAAATTAGGTACTCCCCCATCTCTCATCTTCCTTTCTGCTCAATTCAATATGTCATAGGTCTGATGCCTTGTGGTGCCCCTTAGTCTAGATGCCCGGTGCAACAGAACCAGTCGTGCTGCCCTAAATCCACTTCTGCCAATGCCAATACTAAACTACACAAAGAACTCAAGTTTCATGAGTTGCAAATAAGGTGTGTTACTGTAGGTCATGGGTAGCCAAACTAAGGCCCGGGGGCTGGATCTGGCCCAATCACCTTCTAAATCCAGCCCGCGGATGGTCCAGGAACCAGTGTGTTTTTACATGAGTAGAATGTGTGCTTTTATTTAAAATGCATCTCTGGGTTATTTGTGGGGCATAGGAATTCGTTCACCCCCCCCCCCAAAAAAATAATAATAGCCCGGCCCCTCACAAAGTCTGAGGGACAGTGGTCTGGGCCCCTGCTGAAAAAGTTTGCTGACCCCTACTGTAGGTCTCTCATGTGCTGATCTTAGGGCTCCAATACTATGTTAAGTGGAGGGAGTAAAAAGTGATTTAAGATTTATAGCAATTCTGTTCAGATACTCATGTTTGGATAAATTCAAGATTGAAATAGTTCAAAATCCAGGATTCATTTGTTGTGGTCATTTATTTATACCCCAACAAATACACTCATGGAGTCTGAACTGGTGGTGACGGACCAGGACTGAGACCTTGGGATCATAATACATGGCTTGATGAAGTTATCGACCCAGTGTGCAGCAGTGGTGGAAAAGGCAAGTTTGATGGGAAGAGGCAGCAATGCTTCAGAATAGCAATTTCTGGAAACCACAGGTGCTCTTGCACTCAAATCCTGCTCGTAGGCTTCCCACAGGCATCTGATTGGCCACTGTGATCACAGGATGGTGGGCTAGTTAGGCCATTGGCCTGATCCAGCAACAATAACAATTTTTCCCTTTTTCTTTTTGAGCCAAAATGATTTGACAAACCCACTCAGCCATGATGTTTGCTCGGTGCCCTTAGGTAGGTTTGCCACATTTCAAGCAGTAAAAATTTGGACAGTTTTTTTTTTGGGGGGGGGGCAAAGTTTTGACTAAAGTTGTTGGGCTTTTTTGGCAAAAAGAGAGAGCCGATTTTGACCTATTTTTATGGAAAATTGGCAAAAATGGCACTGCTCACATAGGCTGCCGTACATCCGGATTTTCCTGGACATTTTACCGATTTTCACCCAGACACTGCTGCCGACTGCAGTATTCTGCATACGTCCAGGAAAATCCAGACGTATGGCAACCCTAACTTAGGCCAGCTTCTGTTTCTTCACCTAACCTACCTCACTGAGTTGTTGTGAGGATAAAACTGAAGAAGGAAGGAACCATGAACACTGCAAAAACCCATTTAAGTTTTTACACCAGCACCACCACTCCACCCTGGAGAAGGAGGCCCTAAAGGGTAGTGTAGGAAAGCAGAGTTCAGCGTGAGGCTGTTATCTCTCTCAAGGCTGGTCTTATCAGCATAAGCACTGAGTTGCATCTCACCTCACTTGGTTGCAGTCTTGGAGTTGCCAGATTGGCTAGATGTCTGTACAATAGCAATGAAGGCACAGCTTACTGCTGCATCCCAGCTCTGGAGTACCTGTGACTCATTTTGTGTGTCCCCTGTCTCAGTACTCCCACTCTAAGCATCAGTGTGCCCTTTTTGACTTGGTACATTTAAAATCATCTGCACATTACATTATATAGAAATAGTTAATGTGTTCATGTAAGCCTATGTTGTAGCATTTTAGTCCACAAACAACTAGTCGCAGCAACATGCTTACTAACACTGCAGATGCTGGCAGACATTTCAGACGTGGAAAAATATAGATCTAATCATTTAAATTAACAAATGCAAAGCTAGCATTTTGCAACATGGGGCATTTTATGTAGTTAGATGAAAGGCACCATTTGCTATATATTCTGTGAGAACCACAAATTATCTTCCACAATTGCTTGCAAGTATTTTCAAATGCATTGCAGGTTATTTTTAGATACTCATTGGGTACCAAATAGCAGGAATCCCTACTGGAATGCACTTAATTTGCAAAGCACTGGTGTGAACATCTGCTCCTAAATACTGAAATTATCTGCATGAGCTCATTTAATTTTATGTCTCAAATAAAAATATCAAAAGCAGTTTTCTAGAATCTGAAACCGAGAATGGAAATACATTTTATTTTATATCCGATTTAGAAACATTTTATGGTTGTTATTCCTTTAACATCTTCCCAAGAGAAGTTGCCTATACCATTTTGGTTCCAGAAGCTATACTGTATATTATGAACAGACTTGTTGTTCATTTGTAATTTTTAACTGTGATAAGATAAATATTATGTTCTAACGCCGTGTATCACCAACTTTTTTTGTACTAGTGTGCACATTTCCCATTTTGAGTGTGCTGGGGATGCCAGTTACAAAATAGCTGCCAAGGGCGCATGGCACAGCATAAATGGCTGCCACGAGCAGCGTGGTATAATGCAAAATTAGAAAGACATCCACCCCCACTCCCCAGGGAGAAAACATAGAGACTCAGGAGCAAACCAGATGTGATACTGATTGTGAATGCAATTGATGTGCACATACAGTGGTGCCCCGCAAGACGAAAATAATTCGTTCTACGAATTTTTTTGTATTGCGGTTTTTTCGTCTAGCGAAGCGGCAATGACAGCCGTGCTCCACTAAACGAAAAAAAAAAGACGAAAATTTTTCGTCTTGCGAAGCAGCCCCATAGACTTTTTCGTCTTGCGGGGCGGCTTCCGCTAGACGAATGCCGTTCGTCTAGCGAGTTTTTCGTCGAGCGAGGCATTCGTCTAGCGGGGCACCACTGTATTTGCTATGAAAATAGCAGTCATAGGGAAGCCTAATCAGCCTTGTTTAACTCTTTTCCAGACACAACCGAAGTCCTGACAAAAATCACCTCTTGGAAGAGATATTTTTTCCAAGTGAAGTCTCCAATTTGATTTTCCCTTGAAATCCAAAAAGCAGTCTCACTGAGGAGATTTCCGCCAGGATTGTGTTAAAGAAAGAGTTGAACTCCTCCACAGCTGCTATTTACATAACAAAAAATAGCACATTGATTGTGATAATCATGTCTAGTTTTAGCCTGCATCATTTAGGTTTATTAAGTTTCATCTAGGATAGGCATTCAGACAACCCAGACAAACAGAGACTAGGATATTACCCCTAAGCTCTATCTTTAAGGACTGGGGATGCAGGGGGAGCAGGGAGGAAAAAGAATTGCTATAGTTCTTAACAGACACCTCTAGCTTCCAACCAGTGAATAGCTTTACCAGGGCTCTTTTTTAAAAAAAACTTTCAATCTCAGTGCTTCTGGAAGGGATGTAGAAAGAACTCAGCTTTTCAGCTGGTGCCAACTGAGCGGAAAACATACAAGTCTCAAACAGTTTATCATTCAGCATATTTCCTAATTCTTGCATCTACCCTATGTAGAAGGTTATTTATTTTCAGGTACCTCTATGAAGTATGCTATTTTCATTCAAATTGCCCCAGAAAACATGGGAGAGCTGCACCATGCCCAGCTCCACGTTCACCCTCTGAACAATGGGGGCTCTGGCTCCCTCAAAAAAATACATTGGGGGAGTCAAAGTGCCTTGGGCCCTACGAGTCTGTGCACAAGCCCTGTTGCACTAATCTGTCTGAAATTTTGGCAGACTTCGCCACCTCATTTGCAAAGAAAATAAGCTATGCAGTAGGTATACCCTAAAATGGAAAAGTAAAGGTGATTACACAAAATATTCTTTAACCTATTTGTCTGAAATATTGCAGGCGTCACCCACTCACTAGCAGTTAACACACCTGCAAATTTCATCCTTTTCAAAAAAAGTTATAGTTATTTTACTATACAGATAATGGGGCCCCATTGAATCTTCTGATCTATGGCTCACTTCTTCTGCTTCTACAGAAAGATCCAACACTGGAGTGGAACGGGCAACATGTTTCTCACACTTTCCCCATTTCCTATTACAGATTACAATGTTTAATATAACAGTTACAATGTTGAGTGGGTTGCATTCTGAAGTAACAAGTAAATATATTTCTTGATTGAAAAAGGTAGCATGGATTCAATTTTGTTTGAGATGCACTGCATTTCCCCTTACACTTCCCTTGAAGCCATAGCACTCAAAGAAAATCTCCAATAGAGTGGCTATTGTTACAAAGGATTATTCATGCTTGTAAATGAAATTGCTTTCCGTGTTTTTGTTGGAAAAAATCTATCAAAATAGATTTTAGACTGGAAGAAATAGATTATCTAAACTAGTGTCACAGTTGATAATAAATCAATAATGCAAGAAGGCCTTCAAGAAAAAAAGAGATTTGAGAGTAAAGAATATGGCGTGTGTGGTTTTTTTTTAAAGCTCTAGTCTGGCTTCTCGGTTTCAGTATTTCTTGGAGAATGAGATGGACACATATAGAATTCTGAAGCTACCAAGCAGGTTACAGTGCTTTAAAACTGTATCCTAGAATATTTTCCTTTGTGTTAAGAGGACACCAGCAACAGTGAACAAAAAGACACTTGCTAAATGCAGCTGGTACTTCTTTGTGATACATACCTCACTGGTATATTTAAATCTCAAATAGCCGTAGAAAGAGGATACACCCTCAGAAAGATACTGAACATGACAGCAAAAACTAGAAGGCATCTGACTTTCCCTTCTTCATATTTTCTCTGTTGAAATGAAAAACCAGCAACAGCATATAAAACCAGGTGTGGGCAGACTTCAGAGCTAGGTGTTAAAGACATGCTGTTAGAATGAAAGAACAGGGTGGCTCTGAACGCATTATAAGCGTATATCTTCAGTAGAAAGTGATTTCACAGACCTTTCCCACAAAAGTCCAGTCCTGATTAGCTTTCTTGATTTGCTGTTTTGTTGTTGCTATTGTTAAACAGCTAGGCTCCTTTGGGAGGAAGGGTGGGATATAAATTTATTACATAAAACAGCTGGGAGTCTACTAGCACATCCTGATCTGCCTTCTGATCACTCCTGATCCCATATACGACTTGGGAAATAATCAACATTGGTGTTCTAAAATTCTTTTGGAATGCCAGTAAAAATGTTGATAGTGGCAATCTGATTAATCACCTTTGTTTGTTTTTCTAAAGTTTTCTACAAACTCTCTCACAAAAGGTTCCTAAGTAAACTTAACCACTTGGTTGTGAGCCTGAGTTTTTAGCTTCTGTGTAGCCAACTGAGCTAGAAAGATTTCACAGAACCCAGAGAACAGTTCCAAGTAACTAATATTGTGGCGAAGAGCACCTGTTCTTCTCACAAGCCAGTTTATCTAATAATAAACTGTTTTCTGCTGTAACCTTTCCCATTGTGAAAGGAAAGTGTTTGATGACATTCAGACCAGATGGTCAGCACCCTATCTTCAGTGAAAGATAACCAGAGCATCCGCTAATATGCAATTAATGCCCAGTGGCATCTCCTGCACTTTAAAATGCTTCTCATTCAAAAAGTCTAATGTTACTTTAGCACATTCTGAAACATTAAACATGTATTATATGCAAGTGTTCCTCCATTGGTTGAAAGGTTGTATAATCTTCTTAAAAGCACATTAGAATTTTTCTGATTTGCAAAGACATTCATTGCTGCATTTCCCTGTGGGGAGGGCTCTCTAGAACAACGAAATATTGTAAAAATGCATTGAAGCAAAAATAAAAGTTATCCTTTCGGTGTATCCTGGAGATGTATCAGGACTGCATTGATCCTCAAGCTGTGTGTTTGGGCTAGGGTTGTCAGAGAATTCCAGCAAAAATGGAAAGTGGAACAGAAATTACCAACATCAACATACTCATCCAATTCCTGGAATAAAATTCAGTATTCACTGTAGTGAGTGTTTTCAACCCACAAAGGATACATAATGATACATAATTGATTGTTCTCCCCACCACTCTGCAATTTGCCCTGTGTTTCCTTTGCACTGAAATGAATTGTGTGGAACAACTCAATGGTAACATATTATAACATAGTCAAAACAAAACAAGAAATAATAAAAAAAATCCTTCCAGTAGCACCTTAGAGACCAGCTAAGTTTGTTCTTGGTATGAGCTTTCGTGTGCATGCACACTTCTTCAGATACACTGAAACAGAAGTCACCAGACCCTATATATAGTGAGACAGTGGGGAGGGGGGGGTCATCTCACCCCTTGCTTTTTCCTGTAAGACCAATTGCAGTCGTTAACAGTCGTCAACAGGTTTTTCCACACCTATCAGCTGATCACCCATTCCCACCACCCTTCTGAGTAATACCCCTCCCCACTCTCTCACTATATATAAGGGTCTGGTGACTTCTGTTTCACTGTATCTGAAGAAGTGTGCATGCACACAAAAGCTCATACCAAGAACAAACTTAGTTGGTATCTAAGGTGCTACTGGAAGGAATTTTTGTATTTTTTATTTTGTTTTGACTATGGCAGACCAACACGGCTACCTACCTATATTATTACATAACAATAATAAGCCGACCTGAGTCCCTGTCAGGGAAAAAGATGAGATATTACTTAATAATAATAATAATAATAATAATGGTTAATTGTGTAATTAATTTAAAAAACATCTGCCCTAGTAGACAGTGAGACAAATAACAGCAGAACTGTGACAGATCATAAACTGCGCTGAAATAATTGAAATAATTATGTGGGAGTGGAAATCAATGCCTTTTTAAATTCCTAGCTTGGACATACTTAATATGTGATAAGAACATGGAATAAAGTTATTTAACAACAAGGGTGCCTTGATAAATTAAGCCACATGTTGCGTGTATTCACCACTGTATGCCGAGAGTGGGAAAGTTCCATGCAGCCAAAATCCCCACCTCAGTGTCATGAGGGGTCAAGAATAAGGATGTACCAGGAGTCCTTAACACACCTGACAGCTGCAAGGAATCTCTAAACCAGCATTGCTTTCCCAGAAAGCAAGCTCCCAACTACAGAGGTTGTAAACATTTGAACACGTAAGGGGGACTCTCGCAAAGGCAAGCACCCCATATCAAATGTTTATGAGCAGAACTTGGGCAAAGACAGCCTTGCTTGCATGGAGTGTGTAAAGCTTCTTGGCCTTGGGATGCTTTGCCAACATTCATATCAAATGCCCAAATGACTTACAGCAGCTGAGGTTCACATACCATTTCTTAACATTTTGGATATTGTTATCGTCAATGGTACCTTGTACTCAAATATTATTCACCAGTAAGGTTAGAGGAAAGTTCTGTTCATTTTGTTGTTGTTGTTCAGTCGTGTCAGACTCTTCGTGACCCCATGGACCAGAGCACACCAGGCACCCCTATCCTCCACTGCCTCCCGCAGTTTGGCCAAACTCATGCCAGTTCATTTTGTATTTTAATACAATTCACACTTCTCTCAACAGCTATCTTTAAAATTCACACTGCTCTGAATTTTGCGATGCGGTTCTTGACCCCCCAAAAAGCATTCATGCATGAAAACAAGACACAAATGCATTATGTTAGGAGAAATGGCTTGCAAAAATGTTTATATCAGGCAAAACTACTTGAAAAAAGCTGTACATTATGATTAGAATGTGCACTAATCTTTTTGTGATTTTAAAGTGTTATGGGAATGTAGTGAACTGAACGTAAGAATCAACAGCAACAAAACAGCAGGGAAAGGCACACTGGGAAGAGCGTGGCTATATCGGATATTATAAATAAAATGCAGCATTACTGATCTGGCACTATTCATTACAAAACGAAAACATGGCTACAATTTACATTGTAGTTTTACGCAAACAAAGTTCTAATTTGGTTATTCAACTATTGGCTCTGCCCCCAGTAACTTTTCAGCCTCAGGCCCTCTTTCTATGCATACACCAGCTCATATACGAAGTCTGTACTTTTTGTGTACCCAAAACGGCTACTTTGCCTTGAACAGCAACCAGGAAATCCAGTACTGTGGAAGTTGGGAGGGAGGGTGGATTGTTGTGCCTGACTGACGCAGGCCAATTTAAAGATGCGCACCCACACCAGGATTAATATGCCCAGTCCCACTCTTGAAAGTTCATGTTCACTTTCTTTAGGCAGCTCATCTCAACATGTAGACGGGAAAGGATTCTTTCACATTTGCATGGATTTCACTATACGGTGACTGATAATTTATAATGTGGAGGGGAGAACACCATAAGAAGCAAAGAATAAAAGACTGCTGTGGGGGAGTGAAAGGTACTGCTTTTCACACCACAATTTAAAGATACTTTTTCACTAATCACATTTGTATCATTACATATATTGTAAAGGAGTATCCCAGATCCAGCCAGGTTGGTGCTCTTCAGATATGGCTGGACTGCACCTCCTTCCACCAACTTCAGCTGCTGGCTCAGCTGCGCAGCTAGCTGGACAGGGATAGCCTAACTTCTATTTTCTGTGTAATCTCTAGGTTAGATTACTGCAACATACAGAGCTGCCTCTGAAGACAGTTCGGAAACTTCAGCTGGTGCAGAATTCAGCAGCCAAGCTACTCACCGGGTCAAGATGGTTTGAGCATATTAAACCCAACCTGGCCTGACTGCACTGGCTGCCAATCAGTTTCTGAGCCCAATTCACCCCATATGAACCAACCCAGACCCTGCATCAGTAATAGTAGTAGTAGTAGTTGTTGTAATAATAATAATAATAATATATTTATATCCCACCCATTTGGCTGGGTTGCCCCAATCGCTCTTGGTGGCTTCCAACAAATTAAAACACAGTAAGACATCAAACATTAAAAAATTCCCTATACAGGGCTGCCTTCAGATAATAATAATATAATAATAATTTATTATTTGTACCCTGCCCATCTGGCTGGGTTTCCCCACCCACTCTGGGCGGCTTCCAACAAAGATTAAAAATGCATTAAAAATGTCTTCTAAAAGTCAGATAGTTGTTTATTTCCTTGACATCTGATGGGAGGGTGTTTCACAGGACGGGTGTGACTACTATCGGAGACCCTTCTTTGTGTGCCTCCTCCATGGGAGATAAAGGATGGCAACGTGAGAATGGGTCTTTTCCGCAGTACCTCCCTGCTGTGCAATGTTTCCCCCAGAGAAGCTCAACTGGTGACTTCATGACATATCTTTAGGCACCAGGCAAAAGCATTCCTCTTCTCCCAGGCCTTTGGCTAATTAAACCATCTATGGCCTTATAAACTGTGTGTTGGGGGGAGGCATTGTTTTGTATGTTATTATGTGTTTTTGTATTTCTATCCTGTAAACCACCCTGTGATCCTTGGATGAAGGGTGGTCAATAAATTAAATAAAGGGAATAAAACAAACAAACATAAGAAATAAACTCCCATCAACCCTGGCTCTTGGTCATGCTGGCTGGGGCTGATGGCAACAACATCAGGAAGTTAGCACATTGGGTATGAAATAGCTTGTAGGAAACACTGGTGAACTCCAGAGCTGCTTCAGAAGTACTGTTGTCCACCGATGTTCCTGTTAAGCCAGTTGTATATATTGTTATTCTATATATTTGCAGATAACTTCATACACAGGTATGACTAATAAGGGTCCATCTATGTTAATTAAAATTTATAATAAGAAAGGTTTGTGATTTCAGATTTGCCATACTGAAATTTTGGTAGATACTGCCTTGTGAATGCAAATTAAACCCCTTCCAACATATAATCAAGGCTTTTCGTGTCTTCAGGGCATGCAGAATCAAGCATTTTAAGGTGAGGAGGCCTGCGATGGTCCAGACATTAGGTCATTAAGTTGCACTTCATTGAACTTACTTCCAAAACATTCCTTAAGTGATAAATTTTATAGGAAGTCTAAGTAGCATAAGAAAGCAAAGCCTGTTTACAATAATGATATAGAAAAGGAGCAATAATGTTTACCTGCTACCACTGGAGATTTTCTGTCATCTAGAAGCTGAATGGCAGTACTTGCTGTTACCACATTGCTTTTGTTTGCTGTTTCTACAATAAAAAAGAAACATTTATTCAAATTAAGATTCTAACTATGTATTTTTTAAAAAACCGGTGGTATGTTTTCACAATAGCAGATTAAAATAAGCTTTGCATGTCATCTAAACTGGAGATTGTAGTCAAGCTCTATCCTGCTAAACCATAATCTGTAACCAAGAAGTTAAGGAGGGGAGAGATTAACCATGACCCCACATTCGGATGACATGCTAAACCACACATTTGTTTAGTTGCTAGGTCGTGCTGACCTCAAAGGACTGGTGGAGGAGCTCAAAGGACTGTGGCTGCATACCTGGAAGCCAGTACGTTTGTGTGTTCACGCTAAACAACAGTTCTTTGTGTGCACAGTGGAATTAGAAACTGTGAAATTACAGCATAATATTAAATTAAATCCTGCAAATCTTAACTGCCTGTAGTTTTAAGTAAAGTAAGTGGAAATATTGGGTACCAATCTGAATTGATGGGTGCAATTCCTTCCTTCCTTCCTTTTTATTTACTTAAAGGTTTTATACCACACATTTCACATGTATCTCAAAGTGGTTTTGAGTGTATGAAATAGCTATGAATCGAAGCACAATTAAATGACAAACCTGTGCTGAACGGGATTGAGTAGACAAAGCTTCCTGGTATCTGTTCTGCAGCTCTTCTGTACCAAAGCGGGAAATGATCAGCGTTGAAAATATTCTCCTTGTCTCCAGCTGTCAAGAAGTCTCTTGAAACAGAAGAAAACATAATATGTTTGCTTGTTTTAGTTTTTACATCTTAAGCTCCTTAAAAAACAAAAGTTTTCTTTCTTTTCTTCTTTCTTTAGTTCTCCTGAAAGTAACTCTAGAGTAATATAAGCTACCCTCTCGATACCAGAGTGACTGGTGTCAGCATGGCAACCCCACATGCACCTGGTTACAACTGCGTTTACAATGCCTTCCCAGGTAGAACGCACCTAAAATAAACATGCTGCAGTAAATAAGCATAGCTGCTGCTAAGACACAGCAGCTGGAAAACCTGTCTCCTCCTCAGCTTGTAGGTAGCCCCAGTAACTAAGCAATGAACATCTTTCAGGAAGCGTAACAGAAAAGCACATTAGGCCTTACTTTATTGATGTTTCAATATTTGTATTTTTGTTATTTCAGTTTTGATTGTGTAGGTTGCTTTGAGACCCTTTGGTGTAAGAAGCGACAAATAAATGCAATAACAAATAATAATAGTAAAGTAGCATGCGTGTTGAGAAAAAAAAGGAGTGCATGAAACAATGCTGAGCCATTGCTTTTCAGGGGTTGGTTTTTTTGGGGGGTGATTTTATTTTACAAAACATTTTGTGCAAAGAAACAGTTGTGCAGAGAAGGGCTTTGGGATTGTGTTTTTCTAGAAGCAGTCCTCCAAGCAACATGGAAATGGAGGTGCTTTCGAAAACATGAGAGTTCAATGTGTAATGAGGTGGTGAGGTTTCTTCTTAGGTATGCTTTAAAGTAAGTCTTGAGATTCTGGGCATTATCACTTAAAATGTTATTTTGTAGCTAGCAATGCATGATGAATTGGGTCAAATGGGCAACCATTTTTCTTGGGAGATTCAAAGTGTGTATGTGTGGGGGGAAAATCAAGGGGATAGATATCCATTGCCTTTTGGCGGTATATGAGCTGTATTAAACCTGCTAAAAACGGATCTTCATTCTTTGTGTGATGAGGCAGGATGAAACAGTTTGAAAATTGAATGAACAATCTGTTATGTACAAGCATCCCAAGTTAAATTCCAAATTTATTTTCTTTTTAAATGTTTATACACCATCTTCCAAACAAAATCCCAAGGTGGCTAAAAGACTATGCAATAGACAAAACACATTGCAATAAATGAAAATGAAAATGGAACCATAAATTCAGTAACCGGTACATTTATCAAGGCCAGGTGTTTTACCTCCATGCCCCTGCCCAAAGAAACCCAGCTGAGGTGAGCAAGTGCACTTTCAAGATTTGCCAAAAACTCAACGGGGTTGGCACCCACTTTATTTCCAGGGGGACATGGCTCCATAAATTGGGCATTGCAACAGAGAAGGCCTTCCCTGGTTGCTACCAGATGCATTTCTGCAGACTGTAGTGCAACCAAGAAGGCCTCATTCTGAGATCATACTAGCTAGTCTGGTCTAAATAGGTGAAGGCATCCCCTCAGATAGCCAGGCTCCAAGTTGTTGGGCTTTCTAAATCAACAACTGAAGCTCACACTTGGCCCAGTAGAGCTTTAGTGTCCTTTGTTTTGACACATTGAATCTGAACTAGAATGCATAGAACTTGTGGGAAAGGGAAAGAAGGGACTATATAAAATTATGTGCATGGTTCTCTACTTCTGGGACTGCTTTCTTTCATTGCCATATACTACTTACTGATTAGTTAGCTGTTCCGGTCCCACAAACAAATTGACACGAGAAAGACCCGTCCGAGTTCCAAGGAAGGCGACTTCCACTCCCTTGTCTGAATTTCTGAAGGAGAGCAACACACAAGGAAAAATTGCATTTCCAGACAGTAAATGGTATGCAGATATTCTGAGGTCACAAGAAGTGCAAGCACAAACCAGGACTGCAATTTTAATCAGTTTTAATAAATACAGTAATCAACTTAAGCTTTAACTGAAATTAAAATATTTTCCCAATTAATCAGTGGGAGTTGGACTGAAAGCATAAACTGTTAAGCAGTCAACACAGATGTACAATCTCCCTTCCTCTAACCTATAGTTGTGTGCAAATGGCTGCTTTATATTATCCGAATTATCCTATACATCTATTCCCTATACATAGGGAAGCTTTTTAAAGTTGAATGTTTTACTGTATTTTTATACAGTATATGCTGGAAGCTGCCCAGAGTGGCTTGGGCAACCCAATCAGATTGGCAGGGTACATAATAACAATAACAATAATAATACACCCTACTTTTTGATGGGTGGGAGCACCATTTCTCTCAATTTTTCAAGGTGGGGGAATAAGAAATTACCTAGCAGGTTTTTTCAGGGGGTGGTTGTGGGGCTCACTATTACCAGTGGCTGTAGCACAGCCTCTTCTGTTTTCACCTAAATTACTGTGTTGGCATCGTGGCCACCATTTTGCATCCTGCACAATGCCCTGGACCCAGAATTGTTCTGAGGTCTAGTGGCAGAGAAAGGGGGGGCCTGCTACCATTTAATTTAATTTAATTTTTGTTGTTGTTCAGTCGTTCAGTCGTGTCCAACTCTTCGTGACCCCATGGACCAGAGCACGCCAGGCACGCCTATCCTTCACAGCCTCTCGCAGTTTGGCCAAACTCATGTTAGTAGCTTCGAGAACACTGTCCAACCATCTCATCCTCTGTCGTCCCCTTCTCTTTCCCAACATCAGGGTCTTTTATAGTGGGGAATATTTTTGGGAAATTATGCAAGGTGACCCTTTTCTAGGGGGTGATGGGGGGGAATCTCAGAAATTTCCCCAGCTCTAATCTGATGCTGTATGGACAAGGCTGCAACCCTGTGCATTCTTAGGAGTAAGGACTAGCAAAGTCATGCCAGGATATTGTTTTTCATTGTTCCGCTTACCTTTCAAAAAGAAAAAAGAAAAAAAAAGAAATGACACTCCACTACTCTTCATTTGCTTTTAGACAATGGCCTGTTGGTCCCTTAAGTGAATCTTCTATATTGCCTTCCTAGTTTCCCTTTTCAAAATTGGTTTTAAATGGCCTTAAATGTGGCTTTAATGCACTGATTTTATGCAAAACACTGAGAGCAACTCAGCAGGGGCACTGCATGTCAATCTTGGTTTGTTTTTTTAAAAAATTAAATGCTGTCCATGCAATTTCATTCTGTTGCTCCAGAACAAATGACGCCATGAGGGTTGTCAGGTGGCTGCCTAGAGATTCCCCCCATGGCCCTTTAATGGGCTGCTGACTTGGAAGACGAGAGAGTCCTCATTTCTCTCATCCATTATGCTGCAGGCTCTGTCGTTAGCCTCCCTCCTCAGCTGATGTACAGCTCACTTGCTTATTTCAGCAGGTAGTGGATGATTGTGGGGGAATGACAGGACTGAGGATAGCCACACAGCTGCCCAATCTTTTGTTTTCGTAATGGGTTTAAAGGAAAAGAGAAGTAGCTGGGTTTCAGCTTAGCAACTCTACAGGCCAGGGCTCCATGTCACATCACAGCCCCAGTTTTAGAAAACGCCAACAGTTGGTAGCAGCACCTGAGAAGAGAGAGTAGTGGCACTCTCAGGATGGCAGCACAGGAAAGCCTGTGCCAGGAGGACAGTCTAGATCAGGGGTAGCCAGTGTGGCCATTGGCTTAGGGTTGCTGGCTCCTGGAGTTCAACAATACCAGGATCACACCACATTGGAAATCTATGATTTAGGTGATTATTCTGTAAGTAGTATTTTAATAATATATAACACCCATTACTCTAGTACAGAAGAGGTTCTAAAGAGTGTAGACATGAATCGACTCTTTCCACTGATACAAATGGAGGAGTCTATAAGGGCAGGTGAATTATTTCTGTGCATCATATATTTAAAACAATGAATGAATTGGTGAAAAATAAATGTATGTAACCGAGTGAAGACACTATTAAAAGAATTATAAGTAATGCTCTGTTCACTTACTCTGATTTGTTCAGTGCAAGGCTGGTCCAATAAGCTTCTATTGGTGCGCTGACCACTGCATCAAACAGTACTTCCTGTATTAATTCTTTATCACCTATAAAGTTTTAAAGCATTAATAAGGAGCATGTGTGCAGCCTTCTTACGACAGTAAACCTGGAGTCAGTAGATATTGGCAGGAATGCTACATGTCTGTTGTTAGAGACTGCATACTTCACTGTGGATTCTGGCCCCAGAATAACTTGTAAGTACGCAAGTGATGGAAATCTCACCTATTTGAGATGAGATGGGGAGGAGGGAAATCTCACATACCATGGCTAGCATCTTTCTCTTGCACATGGAAATCTAAATTCCCTGGATTCCATGCACTATATATAATCCTTATAGGGGTTCCATATGTCCATACTATATTTCATCCAGGTACTATCATGCTTGGTAGCATCATTCCACAATATTGGTTGTGATCCACCACCACCCATCTTCTGTCCCAGTGCCAACTATAGAAGACACAATGAGATGAGCACATGGAACATTTGCTTTCTGCGGCCAGCAATGGAAAATTCCCAGTTGCATTTATAAGGTTGTGCTGCAGACAGTACCATCTCACATCCCAACCACAGCTCAATTGAGTTTTTGTTACCAAAGCACATACAGGTATGATCATCAAACAGTCTGAACGTCAAAATCCATCTTGGTTTTCTCAGTAATGCCAATACATGCCAATGTATTTCTACTGATGAAAGCAAAGGTTTCACCCAGCAGTTTGTTGTATAACAACCAGTACAAATGGAACTTTCTTAAGTAAGGATACTTAGTGTTTATGTAGAGTTCAAAGAGCTTCAGAATCTTTATTGTGTTAGAATCCATTCAGTGGTAGGTCAGTATCATAACCCCAATATCGCAGATGGAGGAACTGAGGCTGAGAGAAAAAAGCTTGCCTAGACCAGCTACTGATTTGATGGTTCAAGCAAGCTCAGTCCCCCACCAATGATGTACACTACCCATTTCCTGTGTATTGCATTAAAAATGAAGCTGGTGTGTTATTCTGTAAAAGGCAAATACAGTTTGGA
Source organism: Lacerta agilis (assembly GCF_009819535.1). Lineage (NCBI taxonomy): Eukaryota > Metazoa > Chordata > Lepidosauria > Squamata > Lacertidae > Lacerta > Lacerta agilis. The sequence continues at coordinate 78,302,930 of NC_046313.1, read as the reverse complement.
TGAATGCCGGCAATACTTATCAAAATTAATCAACAACTCACAAGGAAGCAATGGCTCTTTCCCCATGAGGTAGTTTTGAATAGCCTTCAGCTGAGTCATTTGGCGGTGCTCAGGATGCAAGTCTGTGTTGCAATATGACCTGAGAACATAGCATGGTTAAAAATAATTTCAGCAAATATTTGTAAGCATGATCTCACATTGTCATTCTGCAGAAGGAGTCGGGCACACCACACATGAACAAGAAGGGCAACACAAATCAACTGCATGCTTTATTGAAGACTTACCATTCATCTGCCAAAGATACATCAGGCTGTTCTAAATCATTCAATCCTGAAATCAGAATATGTGGCAAGGGTCATTTTCTGAAAGCTATCAGCATCAGTTCAGTGTCTGTATACAGTTCATGACAGCCATTCTTCATTCTTTGGGGTAGGGAGGGGACTGCTAGGTTATATACCATAACTACCCTAATCTAAATTAAGTGTATTTCTAGCAGTACTAAAAAATATGCAAGAACCAAGGGAATACATTTGATTAAACCTTGGGAACTGAATATCATTATATATACAGGATCACATAGGTTTGACAGCTGGAAGACACCTGTACAAACTTAAAGCTGGTCTTCAAGCATGTTAAGACAACAGGCGCTTTTACCCTAGTTATCCCACAAGCATGATATCCTAAGGATTGTAACCAGTGGGTTGTATCCAATGCTGAGTGAGTGGAATTCCAGGCATGCAGCGGGACTTCCTTTTCCTCTCCTCCGCTAGTACACCACCCAAATATACTTTTGTGAGTGTGCAGGGAGCTGGAGGGGACAGGAAAGGAAAATGAAGTTCCCTTGCATGCACGGAAGCTGGTTGCACCAGTGAAGCTGCAGTGTTGGGAAATAGCCCAGTGTGTTTCTCTATTCCTTTAGTGATCTTGTGGTACTGTTACATATACTCTTTTGTTATTGCTGCCTGTATTTTTAAAAGTTTTTTTTTTAAAAAAAAAAACTCATGAAGACACACAGGCATAAAAAAGCATAGGAGGTGGGTATGAGAGATAGTCAAAAAAGGCATGTAGCTGAGGATAGGAATGGAAAAGGATGTTGAGATTATGAGTCTCGTGCTCTACTGACTGAGATTACAGTCAGTAGACTTTTTAAATACAAAATGAAGATGACCAATGTAGGCTTGGGTAATTGTTTATACAGGAACATAGGAAGCTGCCTTATAGAAGACCCTATGCTGTCCACTCTGGCAGGCAGTTTCAGACTGAGGTCCTTCGCATTACCTGCATCCAGATCCTCTTAACTGGAAATGCCAGGGACTGAACCAAGGAAATTCTGCATGCAAAATGTGTGGTTTAGGCTGGACCTATCTATGAAGAGTAACTACAGGGGAATGAAAACTCACTCTCAACCTTAGTTATCATTGTCTGAACAGCAGGACCCAGGTTCTCCCGTATGTTTTGGCTCTAAAACATTCACGAGTCCCACAACTGTAGTTAGCAGGCATACAGGTATAATTCAAATAGTAAAAGTAGGGGATCTGATACTCTAATGATGATGCTTTGACCATGAAAAACACAAATTGGTGCAGATGGGGTGGGGGTTGTCCTGTTTGGCAAGCAAGGTGGCTGCATAGCTCCAGGGTCCACCTAACAGGACTAATGAATTAAAACCACAAATCTAGCACAAAGATGCCCACAAAGTGAGGGATAAAATGATACAACCATATTTCTATGTTACAATGAATCTTTGTTGTGGGCACTGTCCCCATAAATCTCTCACATATATCTTTCATCCAATTAGATATGTGCACACACACACACACACACACACACACACACAAAACATGCACAAGGTCATTGGGCAATAAAGCAGAAAAACTGCTTGAGAAGCCTACATGCCTTAAGCCCCATTATCATGCAACAGTTGAACAAATGCCTAGGAAATCTGATTTGCTGTGCAAATGCTACCTTCTTCTATAGTCACGTTTCCTCTGAAGAAATATTTGCCGTGTCCTCTAGAGAGAGCCACACCTAAACTGTGCAGATAAACAAAAAGCAGGCCATGAAATCTGCCCCCCCCCCATACAAAGCTAGGAAAGTGCAAGAGAAAAATATATACCATTTCTCCCGGCATTTTTAGTCCGTGCTCTAGAAACAATTCAGTGTTGTTTCCAAAACATCGGTGGTTGCATTTATTGCTCAACCAGCCACTTCAGTGCCATTTCACTTTTACTGTGCCAGGAGCAATGGACTGTATCTATTTGTGTGTTTAGGGGTGCAGTAACCAGTGCATTCTCTGGCAAGCTCAAATGCAAGCCCCACCAAGGTCAGAGTGGTTCTTCCAGCTGCTTCATTTTCCAGCCAAGATCTGAACATGCCCATGGGCTCACCGGGAAGGAGGCTCAAAAATGAAAGTCATCTGTGTGCATGGGGGTGGGACTGCCCTTACTGATAGTCTGGGCGCCAGTAGAGCTGCTGAGTGCAAGGAAATACAAGAATGTGTTAATGGGGGGTCATAATGACCCACTTGGCATAATTCTTTGTTAATATTTTATGTGATGGAAATAATACCGCATTGGGCTTATCTTCTCCATATAACACGGTCACACATGGAGGACTACTACTATATAATGTACAGCGTGGACGAATGGCTGGAATACATTTCCTCTGTTTTCTAAAGCATTCATGAAACTGCAGTACAGGTGACTTGGAGGCCTGGCAAGAGATCAACAGGATAAAGTCCACATGGTTCCCACTCAGAGATACAATCTATTCTCTGTGGTCAGGTATCTAATTTGTTTGAGAATGGACTATCAACAAACCTTCGGAGAGGAAATTCCAAACCCTCTTTTTTGGTACAACAAATATACGCTATAAAAGTACGTTTCCTTTTCTGCCCTTTAAACCATCTACACTACTATATCTTGTCAATATAAGACCCACAATAGAAAGGCAAGGATCTGGAAAACTGCACTTCTGTTTTGCTTATACTGCTCTCTCATAGGGAGACGGGCATCCTGATCCACAGCCGAGTTAAGACAAGGGGCCAACCTGAGGCATGGGTGCCACAAATGTCAAGAGCCATTATTACCAGAATCTGGTAATCTTCAGGCTTCTGTGCCAGTGAGCTACAATGGTTTACTATTATTTCCATACCATCCTTCATCAGAGGGTCACAGGGCGGTTTACAATATAAAAGCTCATAATATACAGCACAATACATATTAACAAACAAAAACAATCCTCCCCCATCTGAAAGGCCATAGGTGGTTTAATTAGCCAAAGGCCAGGGAGAAGAAGAATGCTTTTGTCTGACACCTAAATATATGTAACAAAGGCATGTTTCTCTGGGGAGAAGCTTCCTCAAGCAAGGAGCCACCACAGAAAAGGCCTGTTCTCATGTTGTGGCTCTGTGGACCTCTAGTGGAGGAGGGGCATGAAGATGGTGATCACAGGGTCCAGGTCAGTTCATATGGGGAGAGGCCACTCTTGAGGTACAGGTATTGTACTTTCTATACTCCAATTCCCATCAGCCCCAGACTGGCTGGGATTATGGGAGTTGTAGTCCAAAACATCTGGGCAGCAATGCATTTTCAGGCTCCGGACTACCCACCCTGATTGGCTATTGGATCCTCCTGGACAGGAAGGACTCCAGAAGGCTTCCTATTTGGGATGAGACTTTGCCTGAGCTACAACAGCTTCTTGGCTCTGGTATATTTTGGAGTGTCTCTCAATTCCCTTGCCACTTGGCTCTCCTCCGTATGGTGCCTATGGCTCAGAGCTGATATGCAGGCAGTAGGGGCTTACTGCACAATTAGCAGGAAGAAGAAGAACTGGGGGCCCATTGGTGCCACAGCCAGGACTGAGCTCTTGCCTGCTTACTCTACTTGCAACCCAGAGCTTTTTACAGGTGTTACTGGTATGAAGGCCTGCCCCTGGGGCCACGCAAATTTTCTCAACCTCTCATGCAATGAGGATGAGCTTCTGGAGTGGGGAGTCTTTTGTATTCATGGAAACAATAGAGAACTTTTATCTTCCCAGGTTCTCCATGAGGGGCTCAGAGAACGTGTGTGAATTTGGGGAAGAGCTAAACACACAGCTCTGGAGCCCTGCTGTACCCTTGTTGCCTCTTCAGTCTAGTTAACACCTGGTCAGGAGAGGCTGCATACATACAATATCATACTTTGAATGGCTTGTGGCTCAACAAGCCTTCTCAGTTCAGATCCATGGTACACATAGAGATGCATTTGTTAGCGTAATCCTTTAAATGGTACCATTCCTTTCCCAGAGCTCTGTGCAAGCAGAGCTGCCTGTTCTCTGGAGTGGCAGGGGCAGTTCAGTAGAGACAGGAACACACACATGCTGCTTTCTCCAAGCACTGAAGAGATCGGAGGACTTCCTGAATGGCAGGTCCAGATCACAGCCAGGGAGTTTACCTTTCACAAACTACCCATCCCTGAATGAAACCTACAAAGGCATGCTCTTTGCAGCATTGTCCAGGAGTATTTTATTGTCAGCTCCTCCTGATGAGCTTTTAATGAGCTCGCAAGGCTTGCAACTGCAATGAGCCTGATGAAATGTTCCATTTATTATGACCAACCCTACCTGAAAGGAGTCCCCTTGATGTCTGTATAATAGTAGTCATTTGTCATCACCAACACCCGCTTCTAGATTTAGAAAAGGAAAGAGAAACAACAACATGCCTGTTAGGAAAGGTTAAATGCAAAAGCAAACTTAAAATCTGTGACAAGATTAATAACAGCAATATGCACACATACATGCAAATGTTTATATCTGACCCACAATTAATAAACACAGTGGACATCATGTCTCAGGGAAAGTTTTCCACTCCAAACATACACTTTAAACCAATGGTTTGTGTGTTTTTTTTTGTTTTTTTTAAAAAGCAGTTATTTGTTTTACTTCTAGCTGAAAAAGTGTTTTCTATACGATACCCCTTTGTCCACTGTTTTCTTCACTTCCATAGAGAATTTTCCTGTTTTCTGATTCACCATTGCATTTCGAAGCTGAAAGTAAAATAAAGTCATATAGTTAAACAAGGAATGAGGAAAAAATAATAATCTTTGTAGTTCGCATATTTGGGCAAAATGAAGATATTTCACATAGCTGCAGAAGGTGTTGCCGCTGCTTCTGGACTGCTTGTTCAATAGCCCCTTCCTGCTCACTAAACCCTGTTACCTCTTCAGTTTCCGACATGCCCTCCTCCCAGTCAGTTCCTCCTTCTCCCTCCCTTCTACTAAACTACATGGGCATGTTCAATGTTGGGGTTTCTGGGTTGGATAGAACACCCAAGAAATTCTGAGAACCTCTAAAAGAGTTCCATTCAAATTTGCACACACACACACACACACACACACACACACACACACACACATATATGCACATGGTGATGGGTACCCTACAAATCTCCAAATGGGATCCTTCTACACTTGTTTCTCACCAGACTAGATGACCTTTCAGAACCAAGGGCTGCAAAGAAACACTCCACACAGTGAGAAAGAGTCATAAGACCAGAATTGCCTCCATTTTTTGAGAATGCTATATCTATCTATCTATCTATCTATCTATCTATCTATCTATCTGGTGGGACTTCTAAATGGGTTCCACACATTCTTAATTTAAATTTCTTTCTAGAGATTACAGGATGTAGTCCAAAGTTGGAAGCCCCCTGTATGCGTGGTTCTGTGCCTGACAATGAGTTTTGTATCCGAATTATGGACTGGGAGTTCAACTCACAATTTTAGTACCAGGACATTTGTTTGGCCAAGCATTTTAATGTTTTAAATTTACTTTATAGTCAATTTAAACTGGTTTTATACATTGTTTCTTCCCCCCTCCCCCCTGGCTTTCTATATTTACATTGCTATAAATGATGTCATTTTCTTGTTTTTGGTATATTGTCATTTTGGTATGTTCCGTTTCCCATGCTTCAACCTCCCTGGTATTTATATAAATGAAGAATGTGCTCAATGCATGTCAGACTCAGAAGGAAGTTCCACTAAGTTCAGTGGGGCTTAATCCTGAGAAAATGGATGCAGGATGGCAGCCTGAATAATATTTTCAATAAGATTTAAAAAAAACAAAAAACATTTCTGCTTTTCTTTTTTTCAGTTTACCTTGAACTAGCCTAACAGAGCACACACAATATAGCATTTGAATGTGTAAATAATGCATACAGCCCTGGAGAAGGGACATTTCAGAATACCTTAAGATACTGCTGCATTCCAGGATTTGGAACCAGCGAGCTTATTCTGTTACCACTCCACCTATTTATTCTTCTCCAATCCACTTGCATGCATCATGGATGACTGATTGGGCAACAGGGACAGGCTTTTTTCATTGTCGATTTGCTATCAATGTCCTCCTGAAGGAGGACTGTGCTGTTGGGGGGTGGGGGGGTGGAACTGTTGCCAAAGCTTGTCAGGGAAAGAGCTGTTTTTGTTTTTGTGAAGAATTTGAGCATGGCTGACAGACTGAAAACTGCAATGTTTGCAGCTCTTTAAATTTAATTCTGGGCCATCTAGATCGCGGCTAACAATCTTACTCTTCAGTCAGCGAGTGTAAAAGAATAATTTTTCGCTGGAGGCATATATAAAATAAAACATATACAGTATTTTACTGCAGGTTTTTTTGTACGTACACACACACACACACACACACACACACACACACACACAATGCGTAATAGGCAATTCTGGAAATATTTTCCCTTTTTAACTTTTGTGGTTTTGGACTAGGAGAGCTGGTCTTAATTAACAATCTACTTTCTAACGTTTAAAGAACTGTTCCATTTATCTTTAACATGTTTCTCATTTTTCTCCATTTCAGAGCCTGTAGTCTTCCAGCGCCCACTCCCCACACAACCCTCGGGCAAGTCACAAACTTTAAAAAAAGGGCCCCCAAAACCCTCGTAGCTTTTAAGATCAAGTATGCATGTGGGAATTAGATTTTTTATTTTTTTTACCCTCTGAATAGAGTTCTTGGCTTTGTAGCTCAGTTTTTCATCTATTCTGTAGACTTTTGTTCTGCTACCTCTCTGGGGTTGAAACTGGTGACCAGTGATATGGATTCAGAACATCTTTCATCCAAAAGCAGGCCAGATACTTTTAAGTATAAGTAACACAATGTGCACTCCCAAATATATAGCTTCGTTTTCACTACGGAAGATATCTTAAACACAAAATAAAACTGTGCCTCCTTTAATCTAATTAAAACTGCATGTTTTCTAGTCTTGTTAATGGACACAATGTCACAAAGGAATCTATAGAAAACAGGTAAAGAGGCAGGCAGACATGTTGACAAATGTATCACAATATAAGCTTGCATCCTCTACACCAGGCCTGCCAACTGGCAATGCACTCCCTGACTTGTACACAACCAGGTATTGCAGCTTCAGCTTTTGGGTGGCCCTGAGCAAGGTGTTGTTAATGCCCTCCCTGCCCCCCTGGGCAAAAAAGGACCCTCCGGAAATCACCGCCACTCCTCCCCACCCCAGTGATGTTGGTGCTGCAACCACCAGCAGTCTCTCTGTTCTATGAGTGTGGAAGCAAATAGGCTTTTTCAGTTGTGACAGTAGCACCATAATAGGCTGGAAGCCACACAGCTCTGATGGGTACTTGGCAGCTTCTACATATCTCTATCAACACCAAGGAAGCCTTTTTGGGTTGGACTGTTTGGTGGCTGCAGTATTGCCAGGGTCAACAGCAGTCACATTTGAACCAACAGAGGGCCAGAGCAGGGGCATTGACTTGCCCCCCACATTGAGGGTGTGCAGTCATGTGACATTATGTGTCATGTGATACCACCTGGAATGTGCAGGGCGGGGGCAGGATGCATGGAGGGTGATCTCTGTGTTTGCTCATCCCAACCACAGTCCAGGAGCTCAGGAGGCAGGCAGAGGCTGGGATGAGTGAATCAAATATTGCCCACGCTCCTCCCAGCCGTGCGGAGTTTGGGATGAGCATGGGTGACCTTTGCTTCATTCATCCCAGCTGTAGCCTGGCTCCTGGGCTGCTGGGTGGAGGCTGGGGCGCACAGAGGGCACCCAGTGGTGGCTCCCTCAATACTGGGGGGCACTGCCCCCTGCCCAAAAAATATTGGGGGAGTTGAAGCCCCTTCACCCTCTATACCTGGCGCCGCTGGGCCAGAGTGGTGGCTGAAGTCACAGTAATGCTGAGATGAGGATGTGGTCCCAAACAAAACGCCAGCCCCAGCAGATGTCCAAGTAATTGGAAGCTGACACTGGATGTTAGTGTTCGGAGTCAACCCAAGATATTGCGTTGGTGCAGTTTTGCTGCCACTGCTATAGCAGCAACAGTTGGATGCCATTTTGAATCAAGAAAGTGGATTGAAACATCCAAAGTTGCACCAAATAGCTTCTATGCCTCTGAGACGTACTGAATCAGCAACCACACTCTCAAATATTCTATTGACTGGCAGGGAATAAGAAAAATAAATCTCCCCACAGGATCTGAGGTGTACTAACTGTTTCCTACTACCCTTGGTCCCTTTCTTGATGAGAGCAGCATTATAACAGCAGGCCCCTCCCTCGACCTCTGCAAACTAGTCTAAGGACAACATGCATATCCCGGTTTCAATTTGAAGGGGGTCAGTCTTTTCCCTTCTTCTAGAAAGCTTGATAGTGCAGATGCTCTCTAGTGAGTGCTAATGAACAGATTAAACAGAAGTCTCTGAGTCTCTGGTGAGATGTTCAATGGACTTCAGCAATTGCAGAATCTGGGTATTTTGATTTGAATTGCACAAGTGGGGAATTTCACTTGCAAATCTCATTTTAAAATGAATTAAGCCAAAGTTCAGGTTGAAAATGCGGAAAAGAATGTGGGAAACATCACAAAATCTAGTGGAAATGTTTAGGAGCAGAAATCACAAGAGCTGAAGGGAAGAGGTGAAAAGTCTCCGAAAAGATGAACTGATTTAATCAGCAAAATAAAGAAAGACTGGCACTGCTAAACCCATGAACTGTTTCATTATTTATAAACTGAGTAGGGGTGGGCTGACAGAATCGGACATATATTTTGCAAGGGAGAAGGAAAACATAAACTTGAGTTGGAGAAAAAGGATAAGAAATGCCTACATCTGAATGCTGATAATGCTCCAGAGGCAGACATACGTGATGAATCCCAGATTTCAGAAAGACGTGACACTGTAAATATGGGAACCTTCCGTTGATATATTCAAAACCTCTCCAAAATGAGTGGGTTTTGGAAGGATATAGGGGATGCTAATGTACTGCTGATATTTGAGAAGAGTGCTAGGAAATATCTATGAAAATGCAGACATGCAAGCATGACTTTAGTCGGCGCAGACATTATGGGAAAGGCTCAATAACAGGAACCGAAAGGAGAACACCTGGAAAGTTATGATTTAATTAAGGACAGTCAGCATGGATTTGCACAAAACGAATCATGCCTAACAAATCAGATTTATGGTGGAAGTAACAGAAAGACCAGGCAAAGGTTAAGCCATGGACATCAGGAAAACTTTTGATACAGTACCGCTCAAGGAATTGACATGTAAATAAAGAATGACACAGAAGGGAGATGCAAACTGACTGGACAACAGAGATACGAACAAGGGAGGAGCATGATCTTGGAACAGAAAGAACTTAACTGAAAAGATTAGCACATACCTAAAAGAAGGTATTAGATGGACAGCACTAACCTGATCCTGCAGTTCTGGATTCTGGGGTTTGGACAGAGACCAAAAATGTGGTTCTTTTTAAAATATTGGTTGGTTTCTGGCATTTTAAGCTGCTTCATAAGCAACAGGGAAGATTCTTCAGAGATATAGAGCAGCCTGGCAAAATTTGGCACAGGATCTGTTCTTGTTGTGTAATATAACATCTAAATGTTATTTACTCGGCACGACCTAGAGGTGACTCCTGGCTTTCAAAGGTTTAATGTTCTGCCCCTATGGAGATGGTGGGGCTTGGCACCTCCTCCTCATTCATCTTACCAAGCTCTATGGCTGGCGGAGCTTATAACCGGACTAGTCTCCCTCTGCCAATCCTTACAGCTGTATGTATCATCTGTTCTGTGATTATTTATCACCTTTATTTCCCATCTTTCCACTAAGCACATTCGGGTTATTTCTTTATTTACTGCAATATTTATACCCTGGTTTTTCACCATTCAGGCTTTGCAAGGTGGCCAAGTGTGATTGTTTCATTTGACCTATAGAGCTATGAGAAGCGTTAGGCTGATAGAGTGGGCCTGAGCATGGGTTTGAATATGAGTCTCACCAGGATTATATATTATGCCAATCCTCTCCACATGACATGCAGATTCTGGCTTCCTGAAACCTTGCTGCCCTTTCCTATTGCAGCTGGTATATCAGTCCTACGTGGGCTAAGGGTAGAAGTTTAACAAGTAAACTCAGGGGGAATTCAGTGTAGCACTAGGGCAATCGTTCTGTCAGCGCAAGGAGTTGGCTTGCCAGACAGAATGATCCCCCATCTTCTCCCCCTTACATATTGTTCTGTGGATTCTCCCAACCCCACTAGAGCCAGTTTTCTTTTTTCTTTTTTCTTTTTTTGAGATGTGGTGACAGGGCCGGATTTAGGTTTGATGAGACCCTAAGCTACTGAAGGTAATGGGGCCCTTTATATGCCCAGCTGTCCTTTGTCAACACCAAATTGCCGCTGTTTTTTTGTGTTGAATATATGCTATATGGTAATTTATGGACCTAATAGGTATCTAAAGCCATTTGCACATTACAAATAGGAGCCTACACAACAAAGAACACTGTTGCTGTATGTAGGTTTTATTTTATTTGTTTTTTATCTTATATTTTGGAAATGTACATCCAGTTCCCCCCCCCCTTCAAATTTTTTGTGGGTCCCAAAGAGAGTGGGGCCCTAAGCTATAGCTTGTTTAGCTTATACGTAAATCCGGCACTGTGTGGTGAGGACAGGGAGGGAAAGCACTGCTGCACTAGCAGAAGTCCTTGCATGGGTTTCCACTAGTGGGGCACAATAGTTGAATCCCGCCCAGGCTCCGTATAACACCGGGCTCTCTTCTATTCTCTTCCCCCCCCCTCCCCCTGTCACTGAGCAGCAGACTAAATGAACCAAATGAACCAAAGCATTGTAGGGATTTATACACACGGCCTCTTATTAAGTGCTTCCTTCGACCAACACCCAATATGGCCTGCCCTTGAGGGTCACTTCCGTGGTAACCAACGGAATGCAAGATGTTGTGCAGGGCAAATGGCAATATATCCTTGGTACATCTATACATGGGGGTACGTATGTACGAAGCGGAAGAAGAATGAGAAAATCAGTACTGTATATACCTGGGGGGGGGGAAGAGAACTAATACAAAACAAAAAGACAAAAATAAAATTTGAATGGAGAAGGGGAAGAACATGGGCCATTATCTTTCCCTTCTCTTTTCTTCCTGCTGCTTAACACTTGAAAGTGGTATATTAATTAGTGAATGCAATGACCTTTCTGACAAGCTGTGACAGAACAAATCACTCACCACATCATCCCTGTCTTCCCACTCCACCTCGGAAAGGTCGACGCTGCTATAGTTAGGCTTCCTTCGCTTTTTTACTTCTTCATACTAGAATTTAATATATATATATATATTATTATTATTATTTTTAAAAAAGACATTGGACAAAATGATGAGCCATTTCTTTACAACCTCAGGTTCAGCTTTTATGCTAGATATGTGTTTAGATGCAATGGGTTGTTTCAGCAATGCATTTGCTTAATCCTGAGTTAAGCACACAACAGCTTTACACAAACTTGTTTTTTTTTATTTTTAGCACAACTCTTTGAGGCTCCAGAATGGATTTCCTTTAATCAGAACGTGCCGCCCTTTTCACAGACCGTAAGCACAGCAATTGTCAGTGTACCCTTGACATCGAGGGATCAGGGACAAATAAACTTGGACACCTAATAAAAGAAAATTGCTTTGTATGAGCACCACAGATACATTAGACTACCAGATTCTACACCATATGGAAAGTATGCAAGTTGTACTCTCAAATTTTATAAAATACATCCCGAACTAGTTCTTGCAGCCATGCAGGAAGTGATATTTCCTAAAGTGTTATCAACAAAACGTTTACATGTTTCTCTTTAAACAAGATAAGGCCCTATTCCTAGGAAGTTTGGTGTTAATATCTGCTGATACTGTAGTTTATCAGTCCTTTCATGGGGGTAGATGGGTGGGAAAATACAAGAAGCACGCTAATAGAGACATGCCATTTGTTTTTATCACTAATATGGCAACACTGTAAATCTCACATTTTAAAATAAGCATCTCATGATGACAAATGGCTTTGACACTGGTGTTCCTGTAATGTAGGAAAATCCTGCCCCCTGCTGCACATCACAACTGAGAGACCCTGAAGAAACACCTCGTTATGGGTTAAAGCTAATACCTACAACGAAATGTTGTGAGCTCACCCAAGAAAATAAATCAATGCATTCTGTTACGAGTACATCTCAAGTGCACACAGTTAGTTATTCTGTATTACTCAGTGTTAAAACTAGGGCTGTACAAAACCCACAGAAAGACATCCATCTGAAAAACTCTTTTCTGGCACCAAGCTATGAATTCTGCCAAAAATCTAACTGCCTATACAAATTCTGCCAGCATTACTCTGAGGAATTGTTTGCTTCAGGAAAAGGTGTTAAATTCTTTTAAGCACACAGGCTTTGCTCACAGTTGCATTGCACAATGGATTCTGTAATCTCAGTGTGACAATCTATAAACATTTTTAGCTTTATTCACACAGACGTGACTGAGGATTGTAGCATCTTTTGAACATTTTTATTTTGGCCAGCATGTTTCAAAACATTTCCGCATTTAGGGCAAAATACAACCTCCCCACTCCACACCAGCCGGGTTCTGCAGAGTGGCACAATTATTATTGCACCTACAGCTCTGCTGCAGTGGAAGAGGAGGAAGACCATTCAGACCTGCTCCTTCACAAGCTCCAGGCTAGCATAATGATCGGGTTTGAATCAGGCTTGAGGCCATCAGGCAACAGCAGTGATACTAGCTTAAGATCCAGCAAACTGCCACCTCCTCCGCTCTCAGAACAGCACATTTTGGGGCCTTTTCTCTGGGCTCTGCCAACATTGGTATAACCAATACTTTTGCCTTCCCTCATGTTTGGCAGCAGACAGCAGGCCTTCTCAGACAGCAGAGCTGAGCAGAGGGAGACCTCCACTCAATCCGACACTCTTCCACAGCCCGGCATAAGGAAAGCTTGGATTGTCCTCTCAATCTCACTCGAATCCTCTTGAGGTATTACATACCCTGCAGCATTCCTCAGATGAAAATAGGGACATTTCTCCCTCCCTCCCACAACTGACCCTCCTCAATTCCCCAATTTTTTTTATCACACACACCCGAGCATTTCCACCACCACTACACACCTTCCACTGTCCTGAGATTTTGTTTTATTCTTTGGTAGATTTACAAAAAGAAAAACACATACAAATAAATACATTTTAGAAAGGAGCAAGATTAAATGCAGACGCAAAAAAACATTTTTTAAAAAATAAAAAATTCAAGACTCCTTGTGACCCGCTCCCCCTTTCTTCCTCTGCCTGCCTGCCCCACTACCGGGGCTGGGCCGCTTCCCCTTCTCCTCCTCCTTGCCCACTCTCCAGCAGCCACTATGAGCTGCCCAAGGGAGGATGCTGACAGCATTGGCATGCTCACAGAAGTACCAGCCTGATGGAACATGCATTAAACCCACGCCATACATGGGAAAGCACTGTAAACTCCTTGTTTTTGGAAGGCTTTTGGGTAACTGTTACAGGTTTAATCTGGCACGTCGCTGAAACGTTAATATTGCTTTTCTTATTGTTATTGTGCTTTTATAATTATTTCTATCTCAGTTTATCCGCTTTCTTTTATCTTGCATTGTTGCTCTGATGATTTACTCAAGTTGTTATAAGTAAAGCAGGGTGTAAATCAAGTTAATATAAATAATACAGATTGGCTTGAATCCAGATAGTTGATGTCCAGGCACTAGGGAACAACCGTGGGAGAGGGCTATTATTGTCTGCATGTCCTGATCGTTGACTTCCCAAAGTCAACTGCTTGGCCACAGTGAGAGACACAGGATGTTGGACGTGATAGGCCTGTGGTTTGATTTCAGCAGTGTTCTGCTTCTGCCTTAAACTTCACTCACAGAATAATCTCAAAATAAAAAATTCTTTCCAGTAGCACCTTAGAGACCAACTAAGTTTGTTCTTGGTATGAGCTTTCGTGTGCATGCACACTTCTTCTTCACACTTCTGAAGATGTGTGCATGCACATGAAAGCTCATACCAAGAACAAACTTAGTTGGTCTCTAAGGTGCTACTGGAAAGAATTTTCTATTTTGTTTTAACTATGGCAGACCAACACGGCTACCCACCTGTAACTAGAATAATCTCACTGCAGGGAAAGGAAAGTGGATTTTCACAATTTCCCCCCTCTTTTTCGGAAAGCTTCCCCAGAGAGTTGGAAACCCTTCCTGAAGAGAGCGGGCTACAGTGGGAATGTACCCCCCCCCACACACACACCGCAATGTTCCTGCAGAAGGAACCTTTGTTGGATCTTGTTCCCCTGCATCGATGGAAGAAGCTAAAGTTAAAAAGGGCACGCAACACTGCCAGGTGTTGCCGGTGGGATAAGGAATTTTAGTTCAAATATCCAAATGACTCAAGCATGTAATAGGGAGATTGGGAGGGGGAGGAGGAGAGTAACATTTTAAAAGCAACATGCAAATCCAGTTTGCTAATATCCTTGGCTCTAGACAACATACTTTCTTAGCGAGTGAGCACTTAACAAGGTAAGGCAGAAGTATCACGTGACAAGTCTAGCCTAGGGAACCCCACCCAGTGTTGGGTTTCATTATTAGAATGGAAGTTAGGCTTCAGCCTTTGGAGTTGCATAACTACCTCTCTGCTCCATTTATCGGAGTTAAATTCCCAGAGGAAGAATTAAGTTGGCATACGTACAACTCTCCCCCTGGGGATGTGTCTGGGAGCAGCACGGGCTCTTGGTTTAAATCTCCACTGGCAGGCTTTTAAGCTTTTTTTTTTATTTAATTTGCTTTTTTAAAAAAACTGGTTTCCTGCAATCCTAGTATCATGTGAGCTGCATTTATTTTGTAGCTGAGCATGATCCTTTACTGAGCCCTGCTGGGCCCTGAATTTGTAAAGCGTTTGAAATGTGTTCACTCATAAAAGGGTCCTTGTAAGAGCAAACTCCCAAGATTAAGATTAAACAAAAGTGTGACTTTCTTTGCTTTCTTATAAGAGAATAAGAGCCAGCCTTTTTCCTCCCTTTCCAAAGAAAGAGCTGCAGACCAAAGCTATAATTTAAGATTTTAATCCAGAAATTCTTAGATTATGGTTGGCAATGAAGACCAGTTATTTTGGATTGGATGTCCATGCCAGCTGGCAGTAACAATCTGCCATGCAGTAAAATTTCCAGCCCATAATGCAATGAAAAAAAACCCAACCCTTAACTATGTCACATAAAAGGAGGGGCAGTGGGTGGGGGAATAAACCTCAGCTTTCACACAGGGGGGAAAGGGAAGCAAATAAAGATGTACAGCCCTGAAAGAAGCCCCTGGCAATGTAATGTATGAGAAAATTTTGATTTCTCATCCAACCCCCCTCCAAGTACATGCTTACGTTACAACTAACACAGAACACATCTAAACCTCTGGTTCTCAAAGTGAAAAAGTCTTCTAAAGAGATATAAACAGCTGTTGGTACCACAGAATTGTAGATTTGTAGAGTTGGAAGGGACCCCGAGAGTCATGTAGTCCAACCACCTGCAATGCAGGAATGCATGAAAATATGAATGTATGAAAAGAAGCTGACCAATCCCTCCTCAGGCAAGTCTTTGTCTGGACCAAGATACAGAGCATTGTCCTAATACATCAAACCTACCTAATCATAACAATGCAAGCTATTGAAAGGAATCCATCAATTCAGCAACTGATAATGAGAGCTATTGGACCTTCCCCCACCTGTCCCACAGATATTTTCAACTTTGGATAACTTTGAAGCAGAAAGTAGATACAGAATGTACTGGCTAGACAGAAGATAGATCAGCTTCCACTAGATCTCAGACTGATTTACAGCATATCAGCAAGGATTTTGACTGTCAACAGCAACACTGATAATAACAATAACAACAGCACCCTTCTAAATTAGGCTGCTGAGATAAAATTTGTTGGGGTACGATTTTGTGTGTGACAGGACTATGAAGATATGCTCAGAGGCACTCTGTTACTTAACTAAGAATACGCTGACACCCCCATTACTAAATAAATAATAATAAAATCCTTCCAGTAGCACCTTAGAGACCAACTAAGTTTGTTCTTGGTATGAGCTTTCGTGTGCATGCACACTATCTGAAGAAGTGTGCATGCACATGAAAGCTCATACCAAGAATGAACTTAGTTGGTCTCTAAGGTGCTACTGGAAGGATTTTTTTATTTTTTATTTTGTTTTGACTATGGCAGACCAATACGGCTACCTACCTGTAGCCCCCATTACTGTTCTGACTCTCACTGATGGATCTTGGGGCTCTAGTAAAAAAACTAAAAAACAAAACAAAATTTGAGGCTCAAGTAACTAAAAACAGAGCAGATCCCACAAGCCTGGAGTCTTAAAGGCCCTCAAAGCCCCATTGCCTCTTCTTTCTGAGCTGAGAACCTTTGCTATAATAGACAGATTATATAGCTGAGGTATCTTTATTTTTACCTTGGCCATCCTCTCATGCTACTTCTGAGGAGATAAAGTCACTCTTCAGTACAGCTGGAACTTGCTGCTTTTCAAAAGCCCCCCCCCCAACGTGGTAAATACTACTTTCACGACGTGAAAAGGCAGCTGTATGGAATAGCTTGAAGTACTTGGATCTTGTGGTAAAATGCCTTGTGGTAAATTTGTCATATGAAATAGAGAATCTGCCCTCCATTTTGTATTTCTGGAGAGCCAAATGGATCAAGCATGACTAAAAGGGGCTTCCTTACTACAAGGCTTTAAGAAGTATTGATCAAAATAAGGGGTAGACAACATGGTGCCATCCAGCTACCATTGGACTCCAATGCCCATCAGTCTCGGCCAGCATAAAACCATGGGTGATAGGAGCTAAATAAAATTTGGAGGGTACCAAATTGGCTACCCCTGGTCTAAATTAATGACAGAGAAAATAATGCACAGATCTTTTTGTACCTATAAAGACTGGGTAAACAATACCTTCAGATCAGATCAACCACATACAAGCAGATTAGTAGTGTGACGTGTACTTGATTCTTTCCACGGCAAACCCTCTTAATTTAGGATTTAATTTGCATTCTTAAGACCTTATCATTCAGGATTATGTAAAACTGACAGCTGCTTATAATTATATCTCCTTAGAGTGGAAATAATTTAAACCATCTGCCATCATTTCAACATTACCAGACTTAAAACTCGGTGAGCTTGTTTCTACCTAACATCAAAGTTGAAAGTAAAGAAGCAAAGTAAACTGCAAGTATATTACTACCAAATTTCTTGCATTTCATTTGTATGTGCAACTGGTTTTTCCAGCAAGGCATTCAAACTGTTAATTATCTTTTTAATATATGTAATTTAGGATTGCTAATTAGATAGCAATTTAATGCCCTCACAGGGATTCAGATGCTCTTTCTTTTTTAACATGTAAACTCCGACAGGAATAATTGTTGACATTCAAGTAATTGAACTCTTCAGTTATTTAAATGAACACAAGGCATTTACACTGTTCAAATCATTTAAATATTCCACTGTCAGCTACAGCTGTAGAGTTTTATGGAGTCTCTGAAAAAGCAAGGGTAAGTGTAGGTTATCTTAGTTTTCAGGCAGGACTCCCCAGAGAGAAATGAGATTTGCTGCTTATGAAAGGCTAACACCGTTTAAGTGGGGCATTAATGTTTCCTCTGAGACTTGGATTTCTCTGTTTTTCTATATTAGGAAAAACAAATTTTCCCAGAATTTACAGCTATGAAAGCCTTAATACTGGTTTAGCAATCTTTAAATACACCGGGTCTTTTTTGCTACATACAATGCATTGTGGCTGTTAACATTTAATTTAAACTCAGCAACTTGCTCTGGGTACTGCCATCATATTTAGGGGAAGGTTTTTTTATCTTTCGTTCCTATATATACACAACTTCCTTTACCAAGGCCAATGATGAAAACAATTGTATAAGAGCAGTTATGATTTTGTGAATATTTACCATGTTAACTACCTTTTGAAATAACAAATAGGATTTTGTAGAATATAGGATTACTGCAAAAATGAAACCAACACTGTCATCATATCTGAACTAACGTTGGGAATTTGTGTTCTTATTATGCACATGAGTTGCAGTTAGCCTGTTAAGTAAAGGAAAGTTTCATTTGCACTGAGCTATCCTCCGTGACTAGAAATAAGTGTGAGATCACGTGGCCGACTGCGCCTGCAAAGAAACAGCAGAGTTAAACCGTCACTTGCTTGTGGTCGTAACAATAGGAGATTGAAGAGGAGTGGAACTAGAAGCAAACTGCATGATTGTTTTCATGCAAGGCAAATGCTAAGAGCTCAGTGCAAATTGTAGAGAACTCAGTGCAAATTGTACCTGACCTGGCTAAACTGTTAATATGGAGATCTTCCTTGACGGAAAATACATATTGTTAAAAGAGATAATATACTGGTGTTGATGGCCTGTATGCAGTGCTAGCGTGGAGTAAGTGGGCCTCATGTTTGAAAAAGTAAGAAACTCTATCTATGGCAATGAGCTGATATCCTTTCATCAATTATATGCTTCTGGGTTAGAGTGCTCCTAGTGGCAGATTTGCTCATTGAAATTACAGGGTTTTGGCATGCAGGTGCGAAGGTTGGTGGGCATCATGAAATGTTTTGATAAACTGATGAAAGAGGGTACTGACAAGGAGTCAGTGTTCTTAGCATATGTGGGCACCAATGTCAATGGAAAAAAGAATATATCCTTGAATCCCAGATGCTGGAGGCAAGTGGCAGCAGGGGGCTATTTTCCTCTTGTCTTTGTATGATCTATTATAGAAGGTCTTAACAACGCATGGAAGAAGAAGAAGAAGAAGAAGAGTTTGGATTTGATATCCCGCTTTTCACTACCCGAAGGAGTCTCAAAGCGGCTAACATTCTCCTTTCCCTTCCTCCCCCACAACAAACACTCTGTGAGGTGAGTGGGACTGAGAGACTTCAAAGAAGTGTGACTAGCCCAAGGTCACCCAGCAGCTGCATGTGGAGGAGTGGAGACACGAACCCGGTTCCCCAGATTACGAGTCTACCGCTCTTAATCACTACACCACACTGGAAAACCTGGTGTGTGGTTTGAATCTCTATTTCAATTTTTAAAAATACCATTTATTGGGGGGTGGGGGGAATAAAACCCTGTGGCAGATTTCCAGTGTCTCTTTCTGGCTTATGGTTGGATAACGTAATGCTAACATTATATCCCTAAATTATATTGTGTCTAATCCATGATGTTTCTTAATCCACCATTGCTGCCTATAAACAAAACAAAGCACAACAGCTGACGATGTTCTTTTTAGAAAATTCAAGTTCAACAGCCTGCTGTAAAATAATTGCAAACAGCAAATAATTTTTTTCTTTATACCCCGCCCATCTGGCTGGGTTTCCCCAGCCACTCTGGATGGCTCAAAGCATATCTAAAAACATAATAAAAACATCAAGCGTTAAAAACCTCCCAATACTTCAGATGTCATCTAAAATTTGTGTACTGTAATTCTTTATTTTTGACATCTGAAGGGAGGGTGTCACTACCGAGAAGGCCCTCTGCCTGGTTCCCTGTAATTTTCCTTCTCACAACAAAATAAAAAAAATAAAAAAATTCCTTCCAGTAGCACCTTAGAGACCAACTAAGTTTGTTTTTCCTTCTCACAGTGAAGGGACCAGCAGAAGGCCCTCAGTGCTGGACCTCAGTGTCCAGGCTGAACGATGGGGGTGGAGACGCTCCTTCAGGTATATTGGGCTGAGGCTGTTTAGGGCTTTAAAGGTCAGCACCAACACTTTGAATTGTGCTTGGAAACATACTGGGAGCCAGTGAAGATCCTTTAAGACCAGTGTTATATGGTCCCGGCAGCCATTCCCAGTCACCAGTCTAGCTTGCAGCATTCTAGATTAGTTGTAGTTTCCGAGTCACTTTCAAAGGCAGCCCCACATAGAGTGCATTGCAGTAGTCCAAGCAGGAGATAACCAGGGCATGCGCCACTTGTGTGAGATAGTCTGTGGACAGGTAGGGTCTCAGCTGGCATACCAGATGGAGCTAGTAGACAGCTGCCCTGGACACAGAATTGACCTGTGCCTCCATGGACAGCTGTGAGTCCAAAATGACTCCCAGGCTATGCACCTGGTCTTTCAGGGGCATGGTTATCCTGTTCAGGACCTGGGAATCCCAACCCCCCATCCCTCCTGGCAAATGATTAAACTGAAATGTGTTACTTTATTATCCCCCAAATCTTTGATACATTTAAGGTGGCAGGGAGAACACACACCTCTATGCTCTTGGACAATAATAGTACTGGAGTCATGGATCAGAGTTAACATTTTTGTTGTTGTTGTTGTTGTTCAGTCGTTCAGTCGTATCTGACTCTTCGTGACCCCATGGACCAGAGCACGCCAGGCACACCTATCCTTCACTGCCTCTCGCAGTTTGGCCAAACTCATGTTAGTAGCTTCAAGAACACTGTCCAACCATCTCATCCTCTGTCGTCCCCTTCTCCTTGTGCCCTCCATCTTTCCCAACATCAGGGTCTTTTCTAGGGAGTCTTCTCTTCTCATGAGGTGGCCAAAGTACTGGAGCCTCAACTTCAGGATCTGTCCTTCTAGTGAGCACTCAGGGCTGATTTCTTTAAGAATGGATAGGTTTGATCTTCTTGCAGTCCATGGGACTCTCAAGAGTCTCCTCCAGCACCATAATTCAAAAGCATCAATTCTTCGGCGATCAGCCTTCTTTATGGTCCAGCTCTCACTTCCGTACATTACTACTGGGAAAACCATAGCTTTAACTATATGGACCTTTGTCGGCAAGGTAATGCCTTTGCTTTTTAAGATGCTGTCTAGGTTTGTCATTGCTTTTCTCCCAAGAAGCAGGCGTCTTCTAATTTCGTGACTGTTGTCACCATCTGCAGTGATCATGGAACCCAAGAAAGTGAAATCTCTCACTGCCTCCATTTCTTCCCCTTCTATTTGCCAGGAGGTGACGGGACCAGTGGCCATGATCTTAGTTTTTTTGATGTTGAGCTTCAGACCATATTTTGCGCTCTCCTCTTTCACCCTCATTAAAAGGTTCTACGACTTGATTTTAGTAAAGCTTCAAACAGTTTACATAAATAGTTCAAAATCCTAAACTCTCAACAATAATCACATTTACTCGGAAGCGAGTTCAAATGATTTCAAAAGAATGGCTGGTGAATTTTCCTTGCTACACTCTTGTGGCACAACTTTCTTACAAATATACTCTTGGAGCAGTTTTCGCCTGCGCAAGGGCTTCCACTTATGTAAAATGGCTTCCCTCTCTTCCGCTGCACAACCAAAACTGGGTCTGGAGGGGTCAGGAGAACCCTCAGAGCAATGTGTAGGGGAAAGAGAGGGTTGATCATTGTACCTGGCAAGCTGAAATGCTTGCACAGATGGGGTTGAGTTGTCTGTAATAGCACAACATTGAGATCTATCCTATAGAACAGTGGTGGCGAACCTATGGCACGCGTGCCAGAGTTGGCACGCAGAGCCCTCACTGCTGGCACGCGCACCATCGGCCCATCCATGCTGTTGTTGTCGTTTTTTCCCCAGGCTTGCGTCCGCTGTTGAAACCTTGAACTTTTTTTTTTTTTTTTTTTTGCTAGTCCCTGGAGATTGTGTTCGGCGATTGATCTCAGCTTTTTGCTCTCAGGCTCTCTCATCCAGCAGCTTTCCCTGGCTGGGAGGGGGGGGGGTGACACTCTCGGAGCTGGCCCCACCCCCGCGATCAGCGAGGCAGCCAGAGCCAGCTCAAAAAACCTTCCACAGCGGCCCCTCCTTGCTGGCCCACCCCGTTCCGCCCAGGGCCCAGCCCAGCAGGAAGCGGAAGGGACTTTGCAAAGCGTGGGCCGGCAGAGCAACAGGCAGTCACACTCCTCGTGCTTCGTTGCCTCGGCGTATGCAAAATGCAGCCGCGTCTCGCCACCGGAGGGAGGGCAGGGATGGAAGGAGGGAGGGAGGGGATAGCGAGGCAGCGGGGAGAGGACCAGCCCAGCGCCCTCCTGCCTCGGACTCCCCTCGCTCCGGCCTCGGACCGCCTGCTCGCTTGCCTCTCCGACCGAGAACGCACGGAGGAAGGGATCAGGTCTGCTCAGACAGAAACAGAGCAAAAACGGGGGGGGGGGGGGAATACCCGCCTGAGAGATGGTGATGGGGCTGCCCTCTTTCAGCGCCAGAACTCACCCCCGCCCCCCAGCCCTCAACCCAACAATGCATCGAGAGCAATCGGAAAGAACAGGGTGTCCCAGAGCACGTGCAGAGTGTGCTTCCCGAAACACAGAGGCAAAGTAAGTAAAAATGCCCCAGTGTTTCCAAATCAGTGAAAGGAAAAAAATGACAGAATGCCCCGGAGCATGTGTAGAGAACAGCTCTCAAAACATAGGAGAGCAAATAAGAGGAAGCCGCAGAGCATGTGCAGAGTGCGTGCCCCCAAAATAACAGAGGACATGAGCAGACTCTTCTTTATAGGAGAGTGTATGTGAGAGTGTGGAGGAGGGACGGACGCAATCAGGGCTGGCTGGTCCTGATTGTTGGGTTAACTCCTGTAGTTCTGCAAAGAAGCGAGATTTGCTCAAAGCTTCGTTAAAAAATAAAAGACAAAAAACATTTTGCTTCTGCTGCAGAGCAGCATATAAAAGTAGCACATTGAAAATGAAAAAAAAAAAAAACCATTAACGAAGCAATTACTAACTGGGGAGGGGGTAGCTTTTCCTCTCCCACCAGACACTAAGTCGTACCCTCGTCCAACCTTCCCAAGAATTTACACAGGATAACCCCCCCCCCCCCGTGGATTCTGCTCTATTTCAATATGTGGGGAATAAATTAAGAACCCACTGGGGGTGGGGTGGGGGTTGGAGAGACTGTATTGAGGAGGGGATTGTGTCATGAATGAAGTGTCTGCTTGTGTGGGGGGGGCACTCCCCCAAAAGTGCTGCCACTACTGGGGTGCCTTTTGGGGTGTCGCGGAGGCAGGGGGTGCAAAGAGGAGGCCTGAAGCACCACTGCAGCCCTCCAGGGGTCCAGATATTGCCTGCATTTTGGCAGCCCGCAGCAACTGGCTCTGCAGAGCTCTGATTGAAGAGGGCTGGAGGGCCTGGCACTACTCGACTCCCTCTCCCCAGTCCACACACACCCCAACCAGGTTGAGTGCACATGAGAAGCTGACTCAAGGAGGCATTGGCCTTTGTTTCCTCCTTGCCATATCCGGATGAGCAGTCAGCCCTCTGCACATGCCAGGGGGTACCCTTTCATTTCTTACAATGGACACGGGTGGATTTTCTCAGAGCCATGCACTCTTCTCCCTGCACAAAGCTTGGCCCCTGACCATGAGCAACTGGTGCTTCCTCGAAGATGAAGAAGCAACAGAATGCCTCTGAGCACATACAGAGTTCCTTTCCCACACATCTGCAAAAAAGGGGGGGCTTTTGAGAAAGCGGTTGTGGCTTCGAACAGGTTCAAATCTGAGAGCCTTTCCTCTTGAGATATTACGCACCGCTGCTGATCAGACATGGTGGTTTTAGCTTTATCTGTGCACAGCGCCCCCCCCCCCCCGGAACATGAGCTGATGCTGGCCCTGGAAGTGTTTAAAGAGTTGTAGCAATTTTAGTTTGTTTCAGTCAGTTTTATTGCGGTTTTAACCTTCTGCGTGTTTAAATCACAGTTGTAAAGATTTTAGCGGTAATTTCATTGTTTTATCATTTCTATAAAACTGCTTTGCATTTTTTCCTACAATCAAGCAATATATAAATTTTATGAAATAAACAGAAGAAATAACAAAGGGCTGGTGTTTCACCCCTCTGCTGTAAACCATTCCTTCTTGCCTGAGAGGCTTTGGGAAGGGGGGAGGCAAGAGGCATGGCTTTTGGACTATCCTGAGAGGAGGTCCTCCTTTCCCACTTCCTGCCCAGCCAGGCTGAACGTAACCCATAGAATCAGGTCTGTAGAGTTGAAAGGGACCCCCAGGGGTCATCTAGTCCAAGCCCCTGTGAGGCAAGAATGAAGATCCCTGACAGATGGCCCCCCCAACCCATGCTGCTGGGTACCACCTGACCTTCCCATGCCTGGGGGGGGGTGACAAATTTTTTTTTGCCCCCGGGTACCAATTTACCTTGCTATACCCCTGTCTCCCCCCAAAAAAGCTCAGTAGTTTTGGGGCACCCCCCCAAAAAAAGCAAAGCAAGTTTTGTGCGACCCCCCCAAAAAGCTCCAAAACGTTGGTCGGCAGCTCCCCCAAAAAAGCTCAACAAGTTTGGGCACTTTGTGATAAATAAGTGGTTTTTGGTTTACAGTTTGGGCACTCGGTCTCTAAAAGGTTCGCCACCACTGCTATAGAACAAGATTACATTTAACACATTCCAAGGAAGGTTCATATTTTATTGTCTCTCAAATCGTGTTTATGTCAAACATTGGAGTATGCTCATATTTACTATTCTGTTCCATTTGGAACCATTTTACTAGCCGCGCTGGGAGGGCGACAGGTCCCTCAACCCTAAAGTAGCAGATCGACTGCTTTTTCAAGACCAACGTCTTAATGCGGTATCAACATGAAATTGGCTACGACTCAGAACTGGAAGCATTTACACATGCTATTAAACTTTATTAGAGCGAATAGTCCCACAGAAATAAGTTTAAAGCTGTATAACTCCAATAAGCAAACTGAGAAACTTACACCTCAACTGAAACCAGATTTTACTGAAAAGGCACACTGATTTCAATAGTTATGACAGCCAAAATTCCATATTCAGAGGTGGTAAACTTTTAATTGCCTCTGATTTATACTAGCGCACTATTTGGACCAGAATGCATCTGAATTAAATCCCATTTGTTTCAGTTGGATTTATTTCTCAGTCCATAGAGAAATTTTGACAGTATGAGGAGAATAATCCTGAATATAGTTGGCATTTTAATTTAAAACACCTCCAATGTTATTGATACAGTATGGGACTAATTTTCTCCCATTTGCAATGTTCATGCTGATACATGGTGGCTGAAACATCTATAACCGAGGGAGAAAGATCATGTACACAAACTTGGCTATAGAGCTGGCATCATTGCATCTTCCACAACAAGGCACTTTACATGGAACATAGGTTAAAGAATGGTTAGAAGGTTCCTATGGATGAGAACAAGGCAGCTCATTTATTGATGAGGGGCTTCAGATGGTCCAAGCATAGAACACCACTGCTGGTCCACAGGGCAGCTTGCCAGGTAGCTTGTGAGAACCACTGAAAATCTGAGTGTATGTGTGCTCACACTGAAAGCCCAAATGGTATAGGCTTTTAAGGGTGCAGTCCTAACAGGAGCAAGGGTGTGCAGTGGCAGATTCCTTGCTGTTGGCTCCTGCTGGCTAAGGCAGAAGGTGAGGGAAGAGATGCTGTACCTGTTTTGCTGTGCCAGCTTCAGGCTGCTGCAGCACGGGGGTCCAAAATTAGACTCCTCTCCAGGAACTGTGTTTGCTTTGATCCATTGCCAGCCCAGCTCTGCCCTCTCCCCCAAATCACCCTGAGGGCCTCTGCAATGGTGCAGCCCACTGCTGGTGAGGCCGGTCAGGAGGACACCTCCTAACCATAGCAAGCAGCACAAACTGGGATTATTCTGCCCAAATTCTAAATTGATTGGGTCTCTCAGAGCAGTTACTGATTCAGCCCAATTTATTTTCATCACTTGGGGAGGGGAGGAACTAGGGGGTGGCAATGCTCTTCAAAGTTTTAGGAAGAGTCTCAACAATTTTAGAGGTATAAATGAAGTGACTGAATGATTTTTACTCACTAAAAAGAAAAACTAAGTTACTGATTGAAGTGGCTGGACTCAGCAGCCCAGCTGACATTCAGCATGTGAGAATGTCCCTGTGAATGATACTATGTCATGATGTAGGGTAAGAAAATACATTATTTGAATTTTTCCTTTTATTTCAGTGGGACATAATTATTTGTAAAGGGCTTGGGACTCTCTCTCTGTCTCTCTGTCTCTGTGAATGTATTTTTTTTACAAATATATTTTTATTAAGATCAGAATTTTATGTTTTTAAGACACAAGATGAGAACAAATGGAATTAATTTGAAGATGTTTCCTGTGCTCTGTATTACACAGTATTACTATATATTCTAATCTGTAATACAAGAAGAGTCATTACTATTGTGTTTTGAATTGTGGCTGGTGTTTTTCCATTTTTGTCTCTCTGACGCCTACTAGCTTTCCCGATGTGGAAGATATATATATATTTGTATATATATCTGTGCATTGAAAGTATATGCATTTTTTGAAGGCTGCTTCTTTGGACCGTGGAAACATTTCCTGTTAATATTTCCATATTACAGCCAAACAGAGCTTTCAAATGTAGCAGAAAGTGAAATATATAGAGTTTCTGTTTCCTTGTTGCCATATATGATTTTATGCCAGTGGGGCTTTGTTTCTGCATTTTAATAATACTGTGTTTTGCAGTAAAGAGAAACACATTCAATACAAGTCTTAACTTTCACTTTTTACATAAACACAACATATTCAAAACATGCATACACACACATATATATGTTTTGAATAATGGCTCTGCCTGCTCAGATTCCAGTGAAGGCTATGTCAATGGTTGATTATACATGGCAGTGCTATGCTGCCATCTAATGTCTGATCTTACATAGTTCATCACCAGCACAAGTATCTATAAGGAAAGCTGCTCAGATGATTTGAGTTACACTCACCTTTGTTTATCCATAGGGTTTGGAAGATACTGTGGCTAATTTAAACTTACTGCACTCCTCTGAAGGTCAACAACACTAGCTTTCTTCTTGAAGACTTGATCAAGAGAATGTCAACTTAATTGACAATGATCACAATTAAAAGTGTTATTTATGTCAGGAATGCTGAACCTGTGGCCCTCCAGATTGCTGTTAGGCTCCAACTCCTATCAGCCCCAAGCGGCACAAATGATGGGAGTTGTAGTCCAACAACCTATGGAAGGTCACAGGTTCCCCCCTTTCTAATTTGTGTAAACTTGGCAGGGAACAGAATCTCAACAAGATGATTCAGTTATGAATTTCAAGTCAGCAAACATATCAATCAAAATGTGGCTGAAATGAAGAATTGTTAGAGAGCTTTAACTTGACTTTTTGTATAATACACTTGCTACATATGTTAGCCAGTTTTTCTAGTCCCCTCCAAAGGGGATTGTATTTCACAATACCTCCTCCTATTGCCTGGCTAACACATCATTTTTTAAAAATCTTAATAGTCCCAATAATATATATGATCTGAAAGCAAATTTCCTTCTGGCCCATTCACATTTACAATTTTCCCACCATAACAAACCAGTCCAGTAATCACTGCACCACTAAAAATAAATAAAACATTAAATGGGAATTTTCTATCATTAGTTACTACTGGTTATTAGTTGAGTATTTGAGTTCATTGCAATTAAGTTGCTCTTCATCCCACAAGCACCTCTGACCTGCACAGCATACACAAGCTAATCAGGATATATGTTCATATCCTTCAAATAAATGAGAAAATGGAGATGGCTTTTAAGTTCCTTCTATTGCTGTGCTTATATGAAACCATACTGAAGGATCCAGATTTTTTTAAAAAATAAAAATCAGGACCCCCAAAACCCACAGAATTCATATAATGTAGTGAGCTCCCTGGCCTCACAGTTTTATTTATCTGTGCACTTACCATTGGAATGATTGTGTATGGTAATGAGCCAGAGATGTGCAGTGATGTGAGGAAGGGAAACATCCACTTTTTCCCATTAAAAAAACTGCTGTCATGAACAAAAACAAGGAAGGAAGATTACATCATTTGCCAATCTGTCTTGTATCATTTATTGTTGCTGGAATTCATTCCACATTTCCCTCTTAAACAAGGAATGCATGAGATCTAGTTTATGGAACCCATAATTAAAGAGAGGAAGAAGACAAGGGCCCTTGTATTAATTTTAAGTTTCACAGAGCCGAGTAGGAAGATAACTGCCTTGCAGGACCCACTTTGTACTAGAATTCTGAGATCCACCAACTGGATCAAAGGATTCTGAAAGCCCAGGACCTTGTTTTGAATACTAACTGAACAGATCTCAGTCTTTACACAGTCCTTTAGCTAGGAGCATAACTAAATGGAACATCAATGCATATCCTCCTGGATCCCTGTTCTACAATTAGTATGTGCATTTTGTGTGGTCATAGATTCCTTGCAGAAACAGGACACCCATTCATTTAAATGGAACAGAAAGGTACGTACTGCTGAGCAAAATAAGGGGGATGCTGCACATAAAGTTTATGTGTTTACTAATGGTCCACACAAGGCTTTAGTTCAAATGCCCTTTTTGAATGAGATAAGTATTCCTGCAGCATATACATATTTACACAAATGAATTCTTCCGTGTCCTTTTGAATCATGATAGAAACAGGCCATGAAAGAAAATGGGATCTAGTAAACACATAGGATGAAATCTAATGTCTCATCATGAGTGGACTTCCCTGAATACCACAGGGCTGCCCTTCCTTCTCTCTCTCTCTCTCTCCCTCTCCTGGAGCTCCGAATAGCCCCCAAAATCTGCTCCAAATGGTCTCCAATAACAGAGCATACAAAGGACTGTAGGGGGAGCAGAAGGGAAAATCCAGTTGTATGAGTGGAAATCTGGTGGGGGGTTTTTTGGTGGATGGGCACAATAGGCTCACGGCCATCTATGTAATGCTCATTAAGGGAGATGTGAACCACTTTAGGACCCCTCTAAACAGCTTGTGTGACTTTGTACATCAAATAATGTCAGTAAAATAGCACGTGGGAGTTCTAGGAAACTGGGGAGAACAAGAGGTTTCTAAAAGAATCCATGAATATTATAAATGGTCCCTTTTGACATTTTGTTTCTACAGATGCAGAAATTAAATAGCATCTAACAGTGTTATTAGCAAAGCTTTCTGAGGACTTTTGATTTACTTCCTAAAGAATTCATATTGATCTAGTCCAACCAGAAAAAAACATTCTTCTTATAAAGCTCTTAAAGTGCAAAACTGGTTTCAAAGAGTGTGGATTTTCCTACAATACATTACAAAGCATCACATATATCTACAAAGGAATCTATAGAATTGAGCAAAAGCTAAATACTCACAGAAAACTATATTTAAGTGAAACAAGAACATTTGCTGAGTGTGTGTGTTCCACCTAGCAATAATAATCTAGAATTAAACTTGCCAGGAGTTTTTCTTTTAAATTTCACTGCTGAGAATGAGGCATGGTGAGATATTGATCTGTTTTCTATAACTTGTTAATGTAGAAAAGGTGGGGAAGGAGACTATACAGGTTGTAATAAATCCTGTTTATCCAAATGACATTTTAAAGAGTTATTAACAAACTCTTTTAAAAAAGCTGTACTAATGACAAAGCTACAGAGTGTACTGATTTTATCTTGGCCACATATTAGTGGCACATGGTAATTATTTGTTGTTGTTGTTTCTGAGGGGTGGGGACACACACCAGACAATATGTATGCACACAAACATGTTTGTCTCTTGTACCACCCCCAAACCCACGGAAGCAGGGTTACATATACGTCTGAACATAACATATACATTCTGCATACAATTCTGACCAAGGTTGCCCAGCTAGAAAAGGACAGTTACTCAGCAGTTAATCTAAGAGATGAAGAGCATCCAGTGCAGTTGCTCTGCTAGCCCAACACTTCTCTTCCTTGCAGCCCCTTCCATGCATAAGGGGAAGTCTCATTATGTGAGTGGAACTTCACACATGCAGCACTGGATGCAACCCACCACTTCCAGATTAGCTTTGTACAATATCCATTGCAGCCACTGTGTTGGATCTGTGAGATTCTGGGTTTCTTGTTCCCTTTTACAGATTCCCTGACAGCAACTAACCCACTGCCTCCCAGAATTTGTTCCCTATTTGTAAAATGGAAACAACACTGATCTACCTCATGGATTGGTATTGGGGTGGGGGTGGGTGGGAGAGAGAATTAAATAGGAAATGCATAAGACTGTTTCAGCCATTCTTCTCTTGAACATTGTAATCACATCAGGAAAGAACAAGGTTATGCTTGCTGGCTCTGACCCCCCCCCCAATCTACATGTTGGGGGGAGAGTCTGAAGCAAAGCCCCACCCCATTAGAAGACTGAATGCTAAACTAAGGAAGGCTCCATTCAAGCAATTAGCAAATGAGTGTTTTGAAATCTAAAAGCAAATTGCAGGTGCTGGGAGTGACTATGGCCCCAGCACAGGAGGCAGACACAAGAGGCAGACTGTGTCTTGTTGCAGTTCTGATCTGGGGTCACAACACCTGCTATTTGCAATTAAAACAAAAGGGAGCTTCCCTCACATTGCAATCAGCCAGTGCAGGGGGCCTGATCTAGACTGGGACCACAGCAGGGACACCCCACACCAGAATCCTGCTCCTGATTTGCTCTGCTCATGCCTGCAATTCACTTTGAGAAGCAATTCACATAATTGCTAATAGCATGAATAGCATCGCATCTGCTGCTACTCCCAGCTTTACGCTGCTGCTCCCATCCCAAAATACTGAGCAGTTTTTATAGGTAGGATAATTTGTCTAAATTTAGAATGTCCCTTAAAACAATTTATACCAAAAAAGTAATTCCACTGCCTTTCTGCACTGTTCTCTTTTTAAAACAAAACTTCTTCAGGATGGAAACAGCCAGGAAAATGTCAGTTATCTGACAATTTCATTTCATCTTCTCATCAAAACCACTCAAATGTAAATATTAACCAAGTGTAATGCCTAATCCAAACGTTAGAGGGATACCGGTAAATGTTTGTGCAAGCTCCAATTATGACTCCATCAATCCTTCTGTACAATAATCCTGATTTTTATATATATATGCAAATACCCCTCTTAGATACATTGCTGCTTTCTGCTTATATATTGTTGAATTCTGATAATTACATTAAGTGCCTACCTGAGAAATGGCATCCATATTATATTATAGTGAATTCACTAATGCCACTCCTTTAGTTAGATTCTATGGTGATGAAACTCTTAAAGTGTTCCTATAAAACCAAAAAAATGAAGCTACAGCCTATGCTATCATTCAATAAACTTTTATATAACAGACACATCAAACTTCTTACTGACTTTGGTTAATTAAAAGAAGGCAAAAAGGGTAATGGAAATTAATTTTCACTTTTTTTAAAAAAAAGAGTAATTGGGGGAATAATACTTCAAGTGAATATAAAAAAAGAGAGAAGGAGCTTGCATACAATATCCACACAGTTTTAGAAATTTGAGTCCACTTAAACATGACAAATAGGGGCTATTACTTAGGAACACAGAATTCCACTTTAATGTAAGTGTACATAATTGCAGCAATTTATGGCTTTGCCTTGCACTTACAGGGGTTTGCGTCTCTCACCATACAACCTGTGCATTTCTATATCACCAAAATGCTTATGTTATTATTTGCATTGGATCTTCTAGGGAAAAAAATGTCTGCAGTATTTATGTTTAGATAGTAGCCTTTTTAGTAGTCATCCTTGTGAACCATTATAGTCTGCTCTTTAATTCTGTATATCTTAAGAAAGAGAAGAAAATGTAAACATCTCTATCTCGGCATGTATAAAATCAGTCAACATATTTTTTATCTTACCAGAGGCCTGAGTTCTGGATGAGTCAGAATGTATCCATTGTTCGTGATTGCGAATGCATATCCATGAATACCTAACTGTAAGGATATAGGAAAGAAAAGAACCTGAATAAATAGGGCCTACAGAGCAGGCAAACTTTTGCAACACAAACCATCAGGAGGTTCTCTGGCACAAGACCCATCTAAAAAATGTGAACTGCACAGAAATACATTTCAGTAGCGGGTTTTCAGGAGAATTTCCTGGTGTATTGTGCCTTGGCACCTCAAACTTGGCAATTATAAGCCTTTAGCAACAAAGCATTTCGCTCAAATTCAAGTGAAGTCCCTTTTCTTTAACATGTAGTAAAAAAAATATCCCTATAGCTGTGGGGACCTCAGTATATTAGGAGTGGGGAGCTCTGGGCAGCCTTCCTGGGGGTGTCACATAACAATGATGGGCAGGGCTGGAAGCAAAACATAGAATGCAAATTCTACTACCACTTTTACTACTACTACAGTGGTACCTTGAAAGTTGAACAGAATCCATTCCGGAAGTCCGTTTGACTTCCTTTTTTAAAAATAAATAAATAAAAAGCTTTATTTTATTATTCATCAATACAACTATTAATACATTCACATGTTACAAACAAAATAGACTAACATTCATTCATTGTTACAAACAAAATAAACTAACATTCATTCATTTTAAAAAAGCAACAACAACAAAGACAACAAATAAAGAACAAAAACAAAAGAAACTCAACCAGTCTTTCCTTGCATCCTTACATCTGTTTTCCCCACCACCTTTCAACACCCCCCTCACCCAGTGCTTGACTTCCAATCAACTCAGCTGCAATTCATTTCCACTTATCCTTTTTCTTTCTTTTAACACACTATTATTCCCATTTCTTATTTCTTTACAATTCTCCTTTGTTATTCAACTTGTTTAATATCTGATATTTATAACGGAACCTGTTTGTTTTGACTTCCAAAACATTCGGAAACCAAGGTGCGGCTTCCGATTGGCTGCAGGAAGCTCCTGCAGTCAGTAGGTAGTCACGTCGGACGTTCGGGTTCCAAAGAACGTTTGCAAACCAGAACACTCACTTCTGGGTTTGAGGCATTCAGGAGCCAAAACGTTTGACTTGCGAAGCCTTTAGGATCCAAGGTACAACTGTACTACTACTATTTTTATTATTGAATTTGTATACTGCCCTTCATCCACAAATCTCAGGGTGGTTTTTTCTACACACAGCCTGCTCTATCTGCCCTCCAGGCAGCAAGAGCATTACCAGAGTTCAAGGACACTCAGGGAGGATGCAAAGAGGGGCTGGTGAGGTGTGTGGCATGGGGACAATCTGAAGGGCCAGACAGAGAGGCTTGGAGGACTGAATTTGGCTCCCGGGCATGAGGTTCCACATCCCTGCAGTAAAGAACAGAGCTACAATATCCACTTCATTGCATGCATGCATGCATCTTCTCTCACTCTCTTCTGTATTTTAGGGAAAATAAACAGATATAAACACATCAATCTAACACATTTAGTGCTGCCAGTAGTGGCTGTTGGATGGCTTCCGGGGGTCCTTGGGCACAGTGGGGCTCTTGGCTCCTCCCTTTCCCCCTCTAGCCACACCTCTCTCTCTTGGCCCCATCCCTTTAAACTAAAACATTTATTGATCAGTATGGCAACCCACTACTGTCAAATGTTAGTATTTCACTTGTTGCCTTTTTATTTATTTATTTAGCCAGCAGTGTAACTTGGAGTTCCCCTAATCCACTACCCTATATACACTCATCTGGGAGTAAGTCCGACTGAACTCATCAGGGCTTACTTCTGAATAGACACATACTGTATGATGGATTAGGTAAAAGGTAAAGGTAAAATTATTATACAATGGATTTCCCTGTCACAAGTAAACACCTATCACTTATAGAATCCCATGCCAGGAAAAAGTGCAAGAAGATGCTTAAGAAGGTTCTACTTGCCCCCAAATCTCCACAACCATCCTTAGGATATATGGAAGCAAGTCTTGTTTATTTTAGTTTCTGTGGTTCCTTTGGACGAGAAAGCCCCCCAAATACAGTCTTCCCAGAAACTGGCACAGCTGTCACTGACAGAGTTTATGACTGAGCTCAATGTGAAATCTCAACTCTTGTGCTTTGCAAGAAATCCAGCTGTCTTGCCAAATTAAAATAAGGGAAGGAGTTTCAAATATGACTGCTCAGGGCTTCTCAGATTTTTAAATTAAAATATCCTGGATTGGGCTATGATGCTTACCATTTACACCCCAGGGTTTTGGCAGGGCAAAAGTTACCCCTCGTCC
This sequence comes from Lacerta agilis, assembly GCF_009819535.1. Taxonomy (NCBI): domain Eukaryota; kingdom Metazoa; phylum Chordata; class Lepidosauria; order Squamata; family Lacertidae; genus Lacerta; species Lacerta agilis. The sequence goes on along the minus strand of NC_046313.1, from coordinate 78,268,715 downwards.
AGTTCTACTGGCAGCAGAACTTTGGCTTTACAGAAGGGAAGAGAAAAATGAAGCGTCCCTGCTTCCTTTACTCCAAGTTAACTGAGCAATATGATTTATCACAAAGGAGGAACCTAAAACATAATTAGCCAAATGTAAGTGCAGAAGATGTGCTGCTCTTTATTTTCCATGGAAAATGGAAGTTGTGTGTGTGTGTTTTTAAACTTATTGGAGATAAGGAAAAACCTTGATTTGGTTTAAACCACTTCAGTACTAAAAGGCAACAGGAGACTCTGGCAATTGGACCTAGGCACCTTACTGTCTGTGATCAAGAGAGTAAAAAAAATAAAATAGACGGACATAATACTATATGCATAAAAAGGGACTATTTATAATTCAGAGGCTCATACGATTTCCACTTTCAAACCTCAGAGATATATTGGAAGTAATCTGAGAGCAATGTAGTGTTGTATTAGGCCTGAAAGTACATGCATAATCAAATTTAGCACTGCACTTATTTCAATAGCGATCCTACCCCTTTTGACAATGCTTCTGTTACACAGCTGACTGCTCTCATTGATTGCAATAAATGTATCTTCAAATCACTGGTGTCTAGTCATTAAAATGTCCCCTAGTGGAAAAAAACCCTGCTGCTGATAGCTTTGGCAGATGTTCTGTACAACACAGCTTTACCGCTGGGAAGGCAGATCAAATACACAAATAGTTTTAAACCTGCTGGGTGTGTGTGTGTGTGTGTGTGTGTGTGTGTGTTTTGCAGTGCATAATACAACTTATTTCTAAAATTGCCCAATCATCTCATAATCAATTGTGACTGTTCTCAAGACATTCTCCAGCTTAAAGGTCACATTACTTTATATGAAAGGCCACTAACTTCAGATAAGGTTCATTCTAAAGTAAGGATCAATCTTATATACCACCAGGGAAATGGTGGGATGGACCCAGCGAAGCATAAACAAGTTTCTGCTTACAAAATAGGGCTTTGCCCTCTCCTCCACCCCATCACTTCCCCATTTCTCCCATGGCCCCGAAAAGCTGCACTTGAAGGTCAGAGAAATGGTGTGCTATGGGCCATGAGGGGCTATAGTTGAAGAGGGAATCAGCATAATTCAAGAGCCACAGCTTTGATGGTACAAAGAGGTTGATGGCTGACCTGCCCTTGAGCAGCCCTCATTGCGTGTGTGCACTTGCGTGTGTGTGTGCGCGCACACACACACAGAAATTATCATCTAAGGTAATTTCTACTACAATGGGGTGCATAATCAGGTACAGATTGCTTTGCAGGAAATGGCTGACAATGAAAAGGGACTCCAGTCCAGTGCTCTTGAAACTGGTATTGTACTTTTTTGGCACATATATTCTCAACTATATTGCACAAGGTACATTGGCATACTTAAAATTGTGATGCAATAATTTACTATTACTGCCAATGCCCTGTCCTTATTTAGCTACAGTTTGAACCCAAACTAGTGATGTGCTGTCTTAGGTCATTGATCTTACTATTCACCTCAGCAAACCTTGAAGATACTGCTTTGTAGCTAATTCAGAACCTTGGGCAATAATTGTAACTGCATACCCAAATTCTAACTCCAGTAAGAGATACCATAGATAGACACAAATCTTACAAAAGATTAAAAAAAAATGTGTTTGAGAAACTGAAGCTTTTTTTCTTGAATCTATGAAGAACTGCTTAAGTCAACAATTAATTCTCTCTCTCTCTCTCTCTCTCTCTCTCTCTCTCTGTGTGTGTGTGTGTGTGCATGTGGGTATTGCTATATTGTCCTCTTGTATATTTGTTTATAGTTTTACAAGCAAAGGAGTGCATTAGTTGCATAGCAACGACTTGAATCTAAAATTCTCATTTGCCCAATATCTTATGTCATTCTTGCAGCTTGGCTAAGCAAGAGGAAGGCAGTGATATATTGTTCAGCCTGCAGTGTGGAATGTGGGAGAGGAAAAGCCACACATAGGCTTTTGTGGGTTATAATAGGCCACAAATTTATTGGTTACAGCTCACTGAGTTTTGGCGTGGCATAGGATGGGATCCAGTTATCAGGCAGCTGTTGATGGAAGTTGCATGACATGCAGGCCAACCACTGTGTGCACTGATGTCATGATCCTATCATACAGCCTGGAATGTAGTACGTGTGCTACCTCCCTGAGTTGTGGTGAAATATAAAATAATGAACAACAACCCCCAGAACACAAATGTTGCTATGAGGAAGGTCAAAGACCCACACCAGTTGTGAATGTGCATGAAATTCCTTCCCAGCCCTGTCAACCAGTAGCTAACCTTCTTCCATAGAGTTCTCCCTGCAGAAGACGCTGCTCATTTGCAGAACAGCATATCCGGATTCAATAGATATTTTGCAGCATATACTGGGTAAATGTAATTTACTTCTAATTCAATACAATGAATTGGTAATTAAAATGTTATTTACCTTGTATTTTGGAATAGTCTTTAGAAGTTCTTTCACTGGAACATCTGTGCCCACCACTCCCAAAAGAATGCCTTTCGATCTCTATTTTAAAAGATTGTTTGGGGGGGGATGCAGATTAGTTGGAACAAACAATTACAGTTAGAGCACAGTAATTCAGTCAATAAGTATTTCCCATATGGATTAAAACTGAACTGAGCACTGCCGATAACTAGCTAATTCTTCCAACTATTTGAAAAGGCATTATGGGTGGCTGCAGCTAATCTGGCTGAATACGCACACAAACAAAATCAATAGTTGTCTTCTTTTCCCTACCCTAGAAATAAAATCAAAGGTTGTGTGCAAAGTTGCAGCTGATAAGGATCCTTTCAATTAAACACTCTGACTCAGGAAGCCCCATCCAGACAAAATATGGCATAGAAAAATGCAATTTATCTTCTTTTCCAAATAGCCTGTGAAGCCCAGGAGGCAAGAATTAAATATGAAGGGCAAGGTAAATGCAAATATAAAATGTAAATAGATTTTTAAAAACCCAGATCCCTGTTATAGAAATATAGTAGAAATATTTCTGGATATATACACTAGCACTAAGAAAAGAATAATTACAGACATTTGCTCCAATCAGAAAAACCACAGTGACAGCAAAAGCACACGTTTGTGTCTGTGTGCACAGATGTACAGTATCTTATGCACAAACATGTGCACATGTTGTTGCAGGGAATTTCTATGGTAAAATTGGTTACAGGTGCACATGTGTTACCCTTTTCCTGTCTGTGATGTATTCTGCCTTGAAGAGTAGGCTGCTGTGCGCCCAATACAATAGTGTGTCTAATCTGAACAATTCAGGGAAAGATTGGGGTGCTTAGATCCTATTGAAACCAATAGCTTCCAAGCATAAATAAATAAAAATATTTAGCTTTACCTGGATTGCATCCTATTTGATGTCCCAAAAAAACCAACTATGCTAAACAGTATTTAAAACCTTGATACTTGTATTTTTTAATGTGTGCTTCTTCTTAAAAGGGGACAAAGGTGTTTTATTTCAAGAACCACTGAAAGTTTACTTTTCAGTTCTTTGCTGCTAAGTATGTTGTGTGGCATTTATTTTAACAGCAAGTACACATTTATGGGGGAAAGGTGGAGGATACCAACAGTCAAGAAATGCATAGCTTCATCAAGACGTTTATATTTGTGCTGATTTTGTAGCACATGGCTGGTGTATGGCGTGAGTACTTACAGTCTCATTTTGCTTACTAAATACTGGCATGGCAACAGTGGTCATCAAAACCAATCCCTGATCGTCTGCAAGCTACATTTAAAAAATAAGAAGAGATATTAATACAGAGCAATATGAGATGGGACCATTATCAAATCATAGCTATGAAAGCATCCAAAGATGTTATCTTCTGATTAATGGAAATGATGTTTAAGAGCCCATCGTAACCTGCATTGCATTGGTTTTCAGTGCATCTAAGTGAGGCTCAGTCCAAAACATGTGCCTATAGGAAGGTGTTGTTGAAATCATCTTTCATTTAAAGAAAGAGAAATATATTACTGTGATCTTTTGCCCATCTGTTGGATATGTATTGAATATTTTCGTATGTAGACAAATCTCCCTTAAATTTCTTTCCATTTTCACTTCTGGTAGGATCCAAATTACTGCATTGACCACAATTTTTTTTTGCAGGATGAACACTCTGATAGTAGTAGATGATGGTACCTACACTCCACTGGGCTGCTTCTTACATGGCTTTCATGCCAGCTTGGTAAGAAGTGAGTTGAAAGCTTATGGCTCTCAGCCATAGTCATTTCCACAATCTCTGATGCATTGCAGCTATGTTAGAGATCATGTACGACAATGCTGCTGACCTCCGTGAACTCCTGCCTCACAGACTGCATACAGCTCATGCAAACACAGATGACAGGCAAATTCCCTGTTAGCGAAAAAACAGTGCTGTTCAGTGGCTGAGCCAGTCTTCTACCTCCTGCTTTCCCATGGCCAAATTCAGCCCCAGCATTGGGAAACAGTCAAGTTCTATGTTGTCACCAAACATATGGCAACCACATACTAAGATTGTGACTAGAAAAACAGGGACATACCCCCCCCCCCCCGGTAGATTTGTGATGGACAATTTTGACTGTTTGCAAAACTGTTTCTGGAAGAATATAAAAATAAGTCTTTATATGACTCCTCATATCTCAAAGTTCATATCTCAAAGTTTTTTTTACCTGTAAAGCTGGTATAATGTGGTTTTGCCAGTCAGTGGGAGTTGAGGCATTAATAGTTAATATACGATAGCCTTTCATGTATCCTTATGAACAAAGTACACATATAAAGAATTGCTTTATATGGATTACTACTCAATATACTATTTATTTACAAAGCACATTATGTGGCAGATTAACACTGTGACAGGATATACAGAATTAAGTCACACACACACATGCACTAAACTGTGGTCAGGGACAAGCATATGTTTGGAATTTAAAAAAAAAATTCTCTCTGGATCTTCCCTCCCACACAATTCCCACACATCCCTCAATCCCCTCTAGCCAGGGGCTGGTAAAACGTTCCCTCCCAGCCACAGTGACATCACTTGTAAGAGCACAACAATGGGTCCAGACAGTATGGCTGAGGTTTCCAGGGTGTAATGCCTGGAAGCATGTGTTATGCACTCAGGAGCGTCCCCACAGTGTCCTGCAGCACAGCACTTTTGGTGGATGCAGAGTTTTGCCGTCTTACAAATGTATATTGGCATGGATAGTTTACAGGTACAAAGAGCTATCAAAACATGCTGCCATTTCCCCAGGGAGAAACAATTGTTCAAGCAGTCCACTGCCACTGAGAGAATGCCACACCTCAAAGTATTTTAGAAAGTCAAGAGCAAAACACCAAACATTTAGCAGAACGTATATTTAGTTAAAGCACCTGATGTTATATTGACAGGTAGGGATTGAATAGAAGTTATGGGCCGACTCCAGAAGTAAGCATCTAAAATGGGGCTGTGGAGCCGATTTCTCCACCCCTCCTCCCTGTAAAATATGGTGCACTGTGGCATGGGGAGGGCTGAGGGGGAAGGAAGGATCCTGGAAAACTGGGCAAAAGCGTATTTCACAAGCAGAGCTCCCACTCTCTGAGGTTGCCTTTCCCTGATGTGTGTGTGTGGGGGGGAGGGATCACCCATCTGCCCATGCTACAGCCTACCCATTCTGTAGGGCCCCCCAACCCTTGGTGGATCATTTTTGAGGAGGCTGCAATGCAGAGGAGAAAGCACCCACGTTTGCTTCTGCCAGCACTGTTATGCACGCTTAATTCTGAATCCAACTATTTGTTTTTGAAATTGTTTCATAGTCATTTTATTAAATGGCTCTTTGATATAATTAGGCAAAAAACAAGGCCAAGACATGATGGAAGCTGGAGGGGGTTGTTTTCTCTTTGAAGGTGGTGAACCACCCAAGCAATGTTGTTCCTGGACAGTCAACAAATGCCTAAACAAACAAACACTTTAATTGGTATGCTCCACTGGAATCCATAGGAATTCTGTTATCACGAAATAATGTAATCATAAGCACGTGTAAGTTTAAATCTAAAATAAAATACTTTTTAAAGGTGATAAACCAAGTGGAAATTAGCTAGCTTCTGAAGACAGGAGTCTTAACGTAGTTAGTGAAGGAGTCCCATGGGTTCAAACAACATATTTATTAATAATTTGTATAAACAGAGAAGTAGGACAAAAATGTTAAATGGCTAATGCATCAGATTGAATGTTTTTACAGCTGCCAAATATCACAATTTTCTGAACTGGAAAGGACATTGTGAAAGGAATGCCCAACATGAACGAAACTGTTCAGACATTATGCGTTTGCTTTTTATGTTATAAAATGGTTACTTTCTGGGATGCAAAATATGGAAAATACAAACTCAAGAAACTGAAACTTAAGAGTGGGAAGGAAGAAGAAACCTAGTTAATATAGGAAACAGAAATGTAGTGAACTATATTGCCTTTCCTGCTGGCTTATAACGTTGGAAGGTAGATTGAGATTCACGTATAGAAATGAAGCTGGCAAGCATACAAAAAAGGTGAAGAAGAGCAAGAAATCAGAAGTAGTAGCCAGGACAGATAATACTGCAGAGAAGGTTATGGGAACTGCAATCCAACAACATCTGGAGGGCACCAGATTGGCGGAGGCTGGTATCAGGGCCGGATTTAGGTTTGATGAGGCCCTAAACTACTGAAGGTAATGGGGCCCTTTATATGCTCAGCTGTCCTTTGTCAACAACAAATTGTCACTTTTTTGTGTGTAGAATATGGACCTAATAGGTATCTAAAGACATTTGCACATAACAAAATATGTATTTCATCAAAGTAATTGTTGAACTGAAATACAATTAAGAAGAAGTATAAGTGCTCACTGGAAGGGCAGATCCTGAAGCTGAGGCTCCAGTACTTTGGCCACCGCATGAGAAGAGAAGACTCCCTGGAAAAGACCCTGATGTTGGGGAAGATGGGGGGCACAAGGAGAAGGGGGCGACCGAGGACGAGATGGTTGGACGGTGTTCTCAAAGCGACTGGCATGAGTTTGGCCAAACTGCGGGAGGCAGTGAAAGACAGGGGTGCCTGGCGTGCTATGAATATGATGGCTTTCTGGGAAGCAGAAAAACTTTCAGAAATTCAATGAGGTAATATGTCCCTCTTCCACAATGCTTTGCTACTGATCTCAAGAGTCATTCCGTTCCTATCCTTTATACCTGGTCAACTGAAGATGCTTCAAGCCTCTGAAAATAGTGGTCCCTGGTCCACAGTAAGTTATATATTGCACCATAAATCTGTTCATTTTTAAGATACCATAAGGTTAACATGGTTGCCTTCCTGAAACGTTCCAGCTTAACTCTAATTGTTATGTTAGGGAAAACATTAACATATTATGTAAGAAGCGGGAAGCCACAAAGCAGAAGCAATTGAAATTAACAAAAAACAAAAAACAGAGCAAGTCTTCCAGACATTGCATCAAGCTTTCTGAATGTTTCTCTTTACATAAATGGGTGAGCAGAGCTGAGTCACTTTTCCTAATGGAACTTGTTAACTATGAGTTGGTGACCAAATCAGAGAAATTCCTCCCAAAGATTAATGTAATATTAAATTTAGCCATCCTTGACATTGCTATATATTCCTGGCCTATTAATTCTATTCTTCTTAGAAGTTATTGTACTGTATAGCTGAAGGTGTTTAATAAGCTAGCTCTAGGCAGGATTTTAATGAAGTAGAAGAGCAAAACAAGTGCAAAGGTTTATAAAGTAAGGGTCCAGAATTCCAGGCATGCATAAGAGAACTGTGGGAAGGTGGGATCCTGAGCCTCACACTTGGTACATAGATGGTTATGTGTGGCCACACAGAAAAGAAAGGCAGGTGTGAGACAGGAGGCTAGTGGAGAGTGCAAACTATTCCATCAAAAATATCTCCCTTTGTTCAATGGATGTCTCTTACCCCTCCATTTATCACTGAAGGAAGGACTGTTTCCCCCCAGCTGAGACAACAGTGGTAGCTGGTGAGGTGAAAAGCAAGAAGCCCAACAGTAGGCAGAGTGAGAACCAGCATCAGGTGGAACCAGCTAATTCTAGTTTGGTCTTCATCATCCACCCAACAGTAAGCCGGTACCAGTGCTCAAAACTCCAAAAAGTGGGAGTGCAATTTCTGGGGAAGCCCTTTTCCTGGATGGGTTGAGAAAGCAAGCGGTTCCCCCAGATAAGCGATTTGAAGCAAGCAGGCAGGAAAAAAAGAAAGAAAGAGAGAGAGAGAGAACAAGAAACAACAAGGCAAGGGAAATCTGAATACCTTCCACCTGGATATTACAAATTCCACAAAAGGTAGAATATATATATATATTTTCTTGGACAGAGGGCACAGTTCACAGCAGAGGCAGGGACTGCCGAAAGGCAGATGAAGGGACAATCCCCAAACCTCATTCTGAAAGGATTGTGTTCTTGGTTTTATTTGTAAAGAATGGTTTCAAATGCTCCCCTTCTAACACGACCAACCCTATAAACATTTCACACTACGCTTGGAAGACATGCTCTCCACATAGGGTGATAGCCTCCTGCTTTGGCTGGCCCAAAGACTTCCATGCACTGTGCTCAGGCAGTATGTGATGTATTGTGTGGGAAGGGAGCTCCCCACCCCCCGCCCAACAAGTCAGTGCAGCTCTCAGGAATATGGCCACAGTATGAGGTATTTTGGTGGAGACTTCAAGATTCCCGAGGCCAGAGATCATTTACAAGATTTGTGCCTGCAATTCATGTTGCGTGAACTGGCCCAAAAGTTAGACCTTTTATAACAAGTGTGTATCGTTAGGTTAGTGCATGTTGTCTTGCCTCAAATTCTAATACAACAAAAAAAACCAAACCCACCGTTTGCTTCTGTCAATGTTAATACCAACTCCTCCTTTGTGTGTGTGTGTGTGTATAATAGAATTTATTTTTAAGATCTTCAGCATTCCTACTCCAAATAGAAGGGTGTGCGTTTGTCCTTTGAAATGCAAGAATAATTAGATTAAACCCAGTAACGAAGTCCAGATTCTCCTACTCCCATTTGCTTTGATTTTTAAAGGTAAACACATTGCCATTTCTTTTTAAGTGCTATTGCAAAGGGGTATTTTTACATTTCATGAGACATCTACATTTCCTAATTGTAAATGATATGCAAAATGATATGCACAAAATTTAAATGGAAGGAAACTTCTTAAGAGATAATGATTTTGGGGGGGAGGGGGAGGAAGCGTGTTTTTTTTTTGTTGAGAAACAGAACTTTGGGTTTTATATTATGACTCTCCTTTTGAGGTTCTTATAACACCAGATTATTATTATTATTATTATTATTATTATTATTATTTTTAAAAAACTATTCAAAGGACCAATTCAGCATTTAACATAGTAGAATAGTCAAATTCTACAGGCTCACAAGATACCAGGCACTCCAGCATGGGGCGGGAGGGGGGCGCTTCAGGATGCTGTGCATGTAATATAATAAGAACTGAAAAATAATAATAATAAAACTGCTCTTCCCCCCCACCCCTGAAAATAAATAAATCAGATTTACTTTTCGTTGCAGCCTGATCCTGTGATGATCATACAACTTCTTCATAGGGGCCTACATGTGCATAATGTGATCCAGCATGATTCAATTTTGTGATATACAGGTCCGTGATTAGAGTCTACATGTGTCGGGATCCACCTATGCTGATGTTATGGTCAACATCTGGAAATTAGGTGTGGGTCATGTGTGATCATGATGCTCCTGCAGGCACACAGGCATTGGCTTTATAGAGAGTTTAAATGCACTGCAAAGAAAATAAGCAGCACTCCAGAAAAACAACAACCCATAAATAGCTACTGTACCATTATATTGTTCTTTTGTACTTCATTTGGTTCAATTTAACTTTTTAGATAACTTTAATAAAAATGCTTTAAAAAATTGCTGATGCATTTCCACGGCAATATCAGGGTTGCAAATTTCCCATTTTCCCTTGTAATTCAGCACCTTGAAGTAGGAAAAAGTAAATGAAGCAGTGAATGATAAATGATGTGTCTAGCTTTTTGGAAACAGAATAGTGTCAAGATAAAAGGACAGCAAGCCTTGCCCAAATAAGTTAAGACTCAAAGAGAAAAGAAGCTGCTGGAAACTTTGAGGGAGCAAGATTATATGCCAGAGGCATATTCTAAAAACATTTCGGGCAGGGGGGAACCATGTTTTCAATGAAGAAAAATTATTTTTTCAAGGCTGACTCTCTTTCATTACTATGGCTAATAAATAGTCCCTCCTGTTTCATACAGGCTCAGTACTAAATACCTCGCAACAGGAATACGATAACACAGCTTGAAGCCTGCTGTTTCAACAAAGCAAGTAAAACAATGCCCCAGTGGGCGATTACATAGGAGTAGCTTATGCTTGAGGAACAGAATAGGTTAGAAATCAGGAGGGCTAAATACACAGATTCAAAGCCCAGAGTAAACTAATTGCTTCTCTGAATTAATTATTTGGGGTTTTGTTTATGGCATCATAAGCCTGGAAGGGCTCATCCAAAAACCAAATTAATCAGACATGTCCAGATCTTATTGTAGCATGTCTCTTCTTACATAGTGATCTAAATTCTTCAATTCTTAAAACAAAATAAAAAATAAAAACAATTCCTTCCAGTAGCATCTTAGAGACCAACTAAGTTTGTTCTTGAAAGCTCATACCAAGAACAAACTTAGTTGGTGTCTAAGGTGCTACTGGAAGGATTTTATTTATTTTTTATTTTGTTTTGACTATGGCAGACCAACACAGCTACCTACCTGTAACTTCAATTCTTATGTTTCAGAAGTGCCACAGTAACCCCTTCAAAGGATCAGTGCCATTCCACATAGAAAGCGGTCTAAAACAGCACACCGGACATTCGCTCTATTTACAAAGTCCCTATACAATATTTAACTCTCTGTCCTTGTGTTCATTTCAAGCAGTACAGTTAATCATATGCATTTGTAGATATGAGGTCTGCCTTGCATCTTACGCTGTACCAAATGTTAACTGTTTATATAGCCTGACCAAAACATCACACAGAACTTCACAAAATAACAGATGGTTACAAGTTGAAAGATTGCCCCATACTGTTAAGCTTGTGTAAAATTTGTGAGCAAATTGCTGTCTCTTCTCTTTTTATGGTAGTCATAATTTTTAAAAGTAACACTTCCACCTGTTGCTGTAGTTCTGCTGTTTTTCTCTTTAACCTTTAGATGACTCTAGAATGCTTCCAGCCATTATTATAAGAAATGCCACAGAAAGTTTGGTAACAAATAACCAACAGAAAGATTGTTCTAGTGAAAATATGTTTGATAAATGTTGACATTAACTGATAAATCATGGAAATGGATTACACTGAAGGCACTTGGTTATTCTTCAGATGTTCTGTTGAATGACAGAAATAATTGAGTCGCCGGGGCATGACAAATGTTCCCTTTACCAATAAATTATAGAAATGTGAATGAAATGTGGTCATTTAGGTTTTAACCTTATATACATTTGCCTAGAAGTCCCATTAACTCCATGGGGCTTACTTCTGAGCAGTCCTGTATAAGATGACATTGCTGCTGAAGGAACTTTTGAGTTGCATCTAATGTTCTATTCAGACAAGACCCACTGAAATTAATGGGCATTAGTTTCTTATGTTCATAAATTTCATTGAGTTTACTCTTAGTAGTACTAACGCTGAATGCAACATTGTTAATTTTCTTACATTTCTTCCTGGCAGCCTAAAAACGTATACTGGTAAATGTCAATTTGTCCTGAATTTCTACCAATGTCCATTGCATATAGGCATCCATATTTTAAATAACATGCACACTTCTTCGTATCTGGTAGGAATTTATAGTAGTTAGCTTACTTAAAACCATTTTCAGTATTTATTTATTTTGCAATAAATACTTTGAATTCTACAGTTAATAGTAGCGTAAGAGAGAATCTGCCACTTGTCGACAAAATGGTTGTTTATATCCACAAAGAATAACCACACACAATCCCTAAAAGTTGATATGAGATTTCAAGCAGATAGAAATTTTAAAAAGTAAACTTGGATGGCAACATTATTATTCTAGAATCATCTGAAGATTATAGTGAGCATGTTTATAGAGACATGACCATTTAAAATGTTTATACAGAAAACATTTGTAGATGATACACAGATTCCAACAAAAACACAGTACAAGTTCAGACACCATATGGCAAAGCATACACTAGCATTGATTCAAGTCATTCACAAAGACAAGCATCAGTCCTGCACTGGTCTTCCTCAAACAAACAAATGCCAAATGGATTTGAAAACTTCTCATCATGCTTCAGTTAGTTGGGGGGAAAGTCTCAATGTTAAACATCTCCGTGTTATTCAGAATGGGGGGAACTAATTAGTACACTCAACAAAACTCCATTTCCACTCAGAATTTCATACCAAGTTCATGTTAGCTATCAAACAACTCCCTGTTGCTTGATACAGATCTGAAGATGATGATGTAGCTCTGTAAATATTTCTGTTTGAGGACTGCCTTATGACTTCATGAGCCAAATAAGACATTAGATAGGCACACATACACTGTGCGTCCAATTTACGCTGCATGTCCTTAGCACTGCAACTGCTTATATACCACCGATGACCATTTACAGAAAAGTTGCAAGGAATGGGGCTACTGCATATGAAAGCAACCTCTTTTAATGAGCAAGAAGGGATTTCTGCTAATGAGTGAAGGTAGATGATACTAGTGCCTTGAAAAAACATATGCAAATTAAGCTGGGAGCACTAAAAATACCACAACTGCATCCAACATCTGCTAACCATAGAAGAGGCTGGAGCTAAGCCTAGGAATAAGCAGCAGCGATATTACATTTTAAACCAAACCTGTGGGATGAAAACTAACTATGAGATTTGCAACAATAACTGAAAGATAATTACGATGCTATTCAAGAGACTGAAGTAGAACTGAGACAATAAACTTGACTGATGAGAATAGAATAACTATTACAATATGGAATCCCTTAACAGTTTTGTAATATCACAAGGGAGACTGGCTTCTGAAGGCTGTTCCAAGTCAACTTTAGAGAAACACTGATAAATTGCAGCAAGATATCTCCAACACCTATTATGGTTTCATACTTTTCACTTTTCATATCCCTCTTTTATTTCCCTGTTTATTTCCCAGCACAGGGCCCAAGGCTGCCTGGAAATTGCACCTAGTGACTTGCAGGTCATTTTCCTAACAACGTCTGGGGGAGCGAATTGTGGTTACCCAATGTTTTGGAAATGGGACTGTGCATATGCTTAACGATGAGTTCATACTTAACAGGGCTGTTCCTGTTCATTAAAAAGCGGTTCAAAGAATGAACTACAGTGATACCTGAAGGAAATGATTTTATTCCTTGGCGTTTGAGATGCTAACAGAGCAACAATTCTGCCTTTACAACCCAGTGTTTGTGACTCTGTGCTCGAGAATATATGGAAGTCTTGTAGATCTGTAACAATGATCAAAAGCATATACTCCAGAGCTGGGAACTGATATTGGCATACTCTTAACAGGTATCATATCCGCCGCTACTTTAAACTGGTGATCATATGCCCATAACTGACATAGTGCTTTTTCCTTGGTTACCTTTGCCTTAACTCTAGTAATACAGTAGTCATAACAAATCACTGACACTGTATCCCAGGCATGTCCAACAGGTAGATCGTGATCTACCAGTAGATCACTGGGTGTCTGTGGTAGATCACCAGTAGATCAGTGGCTCCCCCCAAAGGAGCTAAAAAACTTTGGGTCCCCTAAAAAAAGCTCAACACCTTTGCCCTGCACCCCTGAAATGACCTGAACCACCAAAAATAGGGCTTTCCTTCCTAAAAAAAACCTCAATGTCGCTTTCCTCTTCCCTAAAGAAGCTTAACAACTTTTACGTGAACCCCCCAAAACAGGGCTTTCCTTCCTATCCTTCCTAAAAAAAAACTCAACAAAAAGGGGGTAGATCACTGCCAGTTTTTAAATCTGTGAGTAGATCGCAGTCTCTTAGAAGTTGGCCACCCCTGCTGTATCCAAAAGCCCCTTTCAGCTGCTCATTCCATGCTGAATAAGCACACCTTAGAAGGCAGCCCCAAAGTGACAGGCTCCGCCCCCTCAAATGCCGTACAGGTGTTCCAATTCAAGTATTCTCCCCGCCCCCTTCCTGTGGATGGTTATTCTGAACTGAATGAACAACTAAAAAGGGGCTCGGGCATTTTAGTGGAAGAGTTTAACCAAAAATTGTATTTACTAAATAATGTAGAAGGATAATGAAGCCAGATTTATTTAGTACAGCTACATTTTTGCTAAGTTTCAAAAGGCTATTAACCTTTACGGGTGGGTTTCGGGAGTTTAAAAAGATTATGGTCAGCACAATCCTACAAAGTTGAGGCGGAAGTAAGTCCCACTGCGTTCATTAGTTCTTGTTCTCTGGTATGAGCATTTAGAATTGCAGCTGCAAGCATCTTCATAATGATTTTGCTTGCTCTGGAAACTAGAAACCAAAGGACCGTAGTTATTTTTGCACTGATAATTGGGTTGGAATAGATTTGGCATTTAAAAGTTCTTGGTCCTCAATGTATTATTTATTTATTTACTTATTTATTTATTTACTAACCACATTTCGATATGACCCCAATGCTAAAGCTCTTTGGGTGGTCCATAAAACAGTTAAAGTGGTTTACACCTTAGTGACAATTTGAGTACTCAATGACCATTATCTTGCATGCATAGTTCTCCTCACAGAAAACAACATGGAGGCTTCCATGTATGTGTGACCCTATGTTTATAATTGGACCATCTAAACTACAGCCATTGGCTCTAACCTGGAGCCAAGCTACATGTGAGGCAGAAGAAAGATTTTCGTTTTTGTCTTTTAACTTTATTACTCCAAATGATCAAAGCAACAGCTCCAAGCAAAGGAGCTTAAACCTGTCCCCCCCCCACCTTAAAATTAAAATTGGGGCTTTCCCCTGCTTTTTTTTCTTGGTTGCAGAAGAAAATATAGTGGGTGCATGTGTATTTTTCGAGGAGAGAAGTAGCTGGGGCAAGGAAAAGCTTAAAGATCGCCTCTCCTGTGCCAAAGGTTTTCTGCCACTCCGGCTTTTTTTATCCATACCATGCTACTTTATTCTTTCTGCGTCAATAAAGCAAGTTGTGCAGCTTCATGAAACAAAAGTGAAAAACAGCAGTGGGGAGGGAGGCTTTCCCGCTCAATAATGGCAGGAAAAATCCAGCTGAGCACACAAACAGAGGGGCACTTGGACTTTTCCATTCAAGCCTGCTGATCTAGTAATAATTACGGTAAAACAGACGTGTGAGGGACAAAGCTATTTTGTTGTAATCATACAGGAATTCTGGGAGGCTAAATGCTGCACCCCTAATAACACAGTGACATTCTAAACTGCAGCAGTATGTGTGTGTGTATATATACACATGTGTGTTTCAATTATATTTGTGAATTATACAAGAATGATGCAACAGGCATCAAGTGGTATGTTGTGCTGGCCACAATTGTTGTTTGTGATATCATGAAATGCAATGGGGTAGCTCTGGATCATACCATATCAAAGCAGAAGCTGTACAACAACAAGAGCATGTTGCATGGAAACCTCCTTGGACAAACCATATGCTAGATGTACTGAGAGGCTTTTGATAAGACAATACAATAGGGACCAGTGAAAGGATATAGCCATGCCATGAATCCCATTGTTCCTCCGGTGGGGAATGTGACGGCCTAGGGGTGGCTTCTTCATAACTGCCATGCCCATTTGATGGTTGCCTATTATTTTCAAAGTGATAACAAAATGGACCCTTTATTGTGCAACTCAGCAGTCCACTCCATGTCCATTTTGTTCAAATAGCTCTCACATTGTGTCTGAATTGTAACTCTCAGTGGGTGACTCGACTGCTTACAATGCCTGGCTTTGATTTAAGCAATGTTATGCTCTCCGGTTCATTACAGCTGTGACACTGTAAAGCATTTCACTGATCACCATTGTACCATATTCATGACACTGTGGAAACATGAAGAGTTGGTGATTTCTTTTGAATAAGTATTGATTGAAAATAGTTTACCTTTTGAGCCTGAGGAAGCTGGAAAAAAAACAAGAACAAAATAGAACAAGCCATCATTATATAATTGATGTGATATATTAAAACGTGAGTTTAGCTGCTTCATTAATTTAAAAAAATCACCAAGCTAATAAAAATAGAGGAAGTAACAGGAGAAATATTTCCAATTAATTCAACCTGCTGCATAAACATGGGACTATAGGAGGAACGAAAGGGCAGCTTGTCTGCTAATTATCACTAGCACTATGCAATTTGTTAAAACACTGCAGTGCTAGAGGAAAGGGATGTTTTCCCCAAAAGATATGGTATCACACTTGAATTGTGAAGTTCCATCTTCCTGTACACAAATATAATTCAATGTAGAGGTAACTGCATCATTTAAAAGGCCTTTCTTGGATTTCTAAGGTCCTTCTTACTGTTAAGATCCATTCCAATTAATGGATCGTTCAAAATACAGTCGTACCTCGGGTTACGTACACTTTGGGTTACGTACTTTTCGGGTTACGTACTCCCGTAACCCGGAAGTGTAACCTGCCGTGCGGGCGATCCGCGCATGTGCAGAAGCGTTCTGCACACTTCGCGCATGCACAGAACGCGTTGTTCGGGTTACGTACATTTCGGGTTACGTACAGCGACCCGGAACCAATTAAGTATGTAACCCGAGGTACGACTGTACATATTCATAATTGTGTGCACATATTTAAACACAAGTATGAGCTGCATTTGAGTGCCTGTGCATAAGACACAATTATGATTTTGTAAAGGAAAGCTTCATGCTACTAAACGGCAGAATGATACTGTTACTACTGAAACTGTCACAATTATTTGAGAGCTGAATTGCAACTGTAAAATCTGTGCCATTTATCTTACATTCTTCCAAACCGATCAAAGTTGCTGTTGATATCTAAATAAAGGCATACTCCAGTGAAAAGCTACACACTGATTTATGTCACTGAAATCAGTGTGAGATGATTTAGAGTTTTCAGTAGGAGAACTGAGAAAATATTTGACCCTTCTGTTGAAATCACTGGGCCACTGAAATGCTTAACTTTGCCTACATTACTCCCGAAGAAGACATGCTGATTCAGTCCACACAGATGTACTCATCAGGTATACCATGAGCTACGACTCAAATGAACAATCCAAAATAGGGCTCTACAACTGTACTGTACATCATACATTATAGGGATGAGGAAGAAAATGGCTTGCATTTTAATGTGAGCGTACTTAACTTGCCCTTCCCAAACCATTGTATGACTTGAAACACAGCTATCGTTCAAACTTTGCACTACGCTTGTTTTTGCAATGTAGTTCTACAATGCAGAAAAGTATACAAAAGGGGGTATTTTAAGGGAAAGTGCACACACACAAAAAGTATATTAATGAAAACAATGTGCAAAAGTGCATTATATTGGTGAAAACTTCCTGGAAAATTTACATACGGAACTGTGCAATGTGCATGAAAATACATACAGGTTTTTGTGAGAACTTTTAAGTAAGCATTGCAAAGTGGTGTGGAAATGGAGTGAACTGAACTTGAGACTGCAAAAGTAAGAAACCCAAAAGGACAGATTTGTCCATCCCTACACACACATCACTGGCTAGGTAAAACAACTACATTGCATAGTCCCAACTCCAGGGTTGGGAGGGTAGCCACTATTGTCTGGTATTTTGTCAATAAAACTGAGCATTATTAACCAGTAGAGTCAATTACAAGCCCCCCGCCCTCTGCCAACACACCCACACACCAATCCTTTAGTATTTTCATTTAAACTCAATTAACTTCCAACCATGAAGTGCCTGTCTTGATCTGATCCCCCTAAGAAACAGTGTCAGCAGCAAGTGCTTTCATTAGAAGCATCAGATGAAGACAGAAAACCACAACAAATTTAGAAAATGCATTGCATGCAGTGTAGAAACACAGATCAGTATTAGCCAAAGAGAACAGCTGATAAAATACCTCCCAGCTGGAATCTACGAGTTGCTGACCTCTTCCTTAAATATTCTACTTCCAATTTAGTAGGGAGATGCTGGAAGTTTCCAACAGACAAGTGCAAACATTACCGGAAGAACCCATGTTCCTCCTAGCCAATTTGACTTCCGTCCAGTCTTCCTTGCACTGACTGCCATGCCTTCAGTATCATCAATTGCTTGTTTCAATTACAGGTTTCCACGCATGCATTCTTCACACATGAAGTTTTACAGTCTCAAGGCTGCCATGCATCAACAGGGATTCTTGCCCATTTTGCTCATGGGAATAAAAATTGCTTGGCCAGGAAGGGTTAAAAAGAGAGAATTATCCTCTGAATTGAAATGATTCTGGATTAGAACCCTGAGAAGTGCTGCTGTGACATCAATGTCATGCTCCAGAATTTGGAGGACAAATCTTACCGGCACAGAAGCTGAGGCATCTATGCTAAAGCATATAGGGTAAATAGCTCTGCTGGTGCAAGCAATTTTGGCTACACAATGGCACTTCCTCCCCCTCTCCTTTCCACTTCCTCCTAAATATATTCTGGGGTTTTCCCCAACCCTGTGGAGCAGATTTATAGGGCATGGGGTAGTGGGAAGAGAGGGAAAGGAAGTGTCGTTGTACATCCAAAGCTGTTTGTAGAAAACCAATGCAGCTATGTTCAGAATGCATTTTAAGTCATATGAATAAAACTAAAGGAAGAATGAAGGGCCAGTTAGAAGTGGCTGACTTGATGGGGGTAGAGTTCCTTTACTTGCTTCCTGGCAGGTGAGTTGCTGTTGTTTACTGGGAGGGGAAAGGGCTGGGTTGAGGTGGTGGGGAGGTTGGTGCAGTAGTACGGCACAGCAGAAGCACTGGATTGACTCTACCAGTGCCTTCCGATAGGTTGACCTCTGCACTGCTTCATCTCTCCTGGTAAGTAGGAGAGGCACATGATTGAAAAGCTAGCATAGCGTCTCAGTCCTTCAGCTGCTTCTGCATTTAGGATAGTCTCTTCCCAAAATCTACTGGATCCAAATGGTTTCCATAATTTTTCAGGAAAGTGTTTGACTGACTGTCCGGTTTGGCATTGTTCTAGGCACACAGGCAACTTGACTTAGTAACTCCCAGGTTGTCTCCTCCTCCTTGCCAGAAGAGTTCAAGCATCTTCCTGGTTTACTGAGGGAAACTGAGGGCAGTGGGGCAGCATGGGAAATGGCTAAAGCATAGTCAGAGAAAAACTGAACCTGACCATGCGTGAGACGCAGAGGGCATCTGTTACCATATTTATGGTCAAGGTCTTGTTGAATCTGTGTGGTCTCATCCGGTGGAGATATTCCCCGTGGTGAAAAGATTGTGAACCCTTGTTCGATTAGGGCTTTGAAATAAACTGTAACAAATTTGAAAATAAAACCCTATATATATAGGAATGTAGGACTCGCACCCAGTTCTTAGGTTTCATTGGTGATGCAATAAACACTCCAAAAAAGGGATGCAATTCTATACGGAAAGCTGTATGAAGCACCTTCTCACATTTAGCACCAGGCATTCCTTCTATTTGCAACCCCGCTATGCAATATTTAATATACTATATACTTTCCCCCTTTTCAAGCAGTACAGCTAATCATATGCATCTGTAGGCATGGGGTCTGCATTTTATCTTATACTGTAGAAAATGTTAATTGTTTATATAGCCTGACCAAAACATCACACAGAACTTCACAGAGTAACAGATGGTTACAAGTTGAAAGATTGCCCCATACTGTTAAGTTCATGTAAAAGCTGTCAGCAAACTGATGTCCTAGGTATACCTCTGCTCTGTTAATGGCAGCCGTAATTTTAAAAAAGTAATACTTTTGGAAACAATTTCAAATTCGCTGGATTGACTTCAGGTGCAAATAATCTGTAGGATTTAGGGCTCCTCTGACTGTAAAAAAGAAAATATTTTAATTGTTTTAAATAACTTTTAAAATGACTTTAAACTTAGTAGTAGAGAGAAGGTGATCTAAAACATCCTTTTCACGTTCAGTATTAGTGCAAGTCATCATTATCAGTGCCAGGCTTTTGACTACCACCTCAGAATTCCAGTCCAAGAAGGAAGTAAGCAGCAGCTCCCAAAGGGTCGCTTTTGGAACTGTGCAGTCCCTGTAATAGCTCATTCATCAGACTTGAGAATGAGGAACTTTAGCAGTCCCCAAGTGTTGCTTGCCTTGCAACCCCACGGAAGATTCAAATTCAATCACAGGTCTCCCGCAGTCAGGGGGAGGGGAAGGAACCCTCAGCACCCCTTCTGCACATGCATGGCCTGAGGACTTCATGCTCGCTTGTGCTTCTCCTGCTCCACAGAGTCAGCTATGGCCTTTAATTTATTCATATCCCATCTTTCTTTCATCATGGATCCCCAAAGCAGTGTGCGTGTGGGGTTCTGGTATCCACATGTCCAGGCAACTGACTAAACCAAGCTACTGACATTGCAACTGAATCTCAAAGAGATTGAGAAAGTGATCATAAGAAGGGAAGGGCAGAAGAAGGCTGATAAGGGAAAGCTAAGGCAAACAACGCAGATCGTACACTCTCATACAAATGGACAAAATGTTTTTAAAGCACAAATCACAAGCCTGAGGAGTAGGCAGCTGGGGAGTACACACACACACACACACACACACACAGAGAGAGAGAGAGAGAGAGAGAGACTGCTCTGGGTCAACATGAGAAACGACTTGGTCAAGAGGAAGAGAGGAGCCAGTAATGGACAAAGACCTGTGATTCCTGTATTCAGGCACAAGAGGGCAGCATAACTTATTGATGCCATGCGTTTACCACCTCTGGAGAAATGCCTATTTTTGGGGAAGGAAATAGTTAACATATAAATATTTCTGCAAATTCTTGGAAAATCAGCAGATTCCTATGGAAAAGGGCTGAAAATAACTCATAGGAATGAACAGATCAGATTAAAGTGACATGGATTAGAAATTTGACCATCCCTACCTCGAAACCAAATAAAATAAAGCTAAAGCTAAGGCACTTTCTGATCTTGGTAATCCTTGCCCCGTCACATGTGCCCAACCTAACCCTGTTGACAAGCAAATGGGCCAGGGTGGAAAGCTTATGAAGAGTATATAAAATGACCCTGACTAAGCTGTAGCTCAGTTGAGTTGGGGGAATGTTTCTAAAACTTTATTCAAACAGTTATTCAAATTTATGAAATCTCGCATTTGCACAGCATTACTGATCCCAAGATTTGGGACTGTTCCTGCTTTATAGGAGAAACACATTGTCCAATGTCCGCGTAGGTCACTCAGCTGTTTGACAAAATGTTCTCATTCCTCAAAACATGCTAATTTCAACACAAAATTCAAAACTCATTAAACTTTGGCTCAGCTCTTATATTTTGACAACATGAATTCACCTATTATGATATGCAACAATTCTTAAGGAAATTCTAGCTGTTTGGTGAACTTTAGCAAGAGTACAGGAAGAGTTTCCGCTCCTATGGAGCTGGAAGAAAGATTGGTTAAGTTTGGTATGTTGCAGAACACCTCTCTCAATTCATCTTTTTGATTCATAAAGATTAATAAATATATTGGGCAGGGTTCAACTAGGGTGTTGCATGCATGGAATGAGGTCCACTTGTACAACGGGATTTTCACCCTACTCCTCCAACTGTGTGCCCCCACACTTTCCTCCCCACTGTGTGCAGGCAGGAGAGAGGAGGAAAAGTTTTACTGTGCGAGTAGACTCCATCCAACAGACACATAGCCCACTAAGTACTAAAGTACTATCTTGCATTCCACCCATCACTTTGGTCATTTTGGCCTCTTTCAGAAAGTGGCATATATACTTCATTGAACTGGCCTGACTTTTGGTGCTACTACCTCTCATCTAAAAGGCTTCTTTAAAACATCACATTCCTAATAATTACAAAAAAGTATAATAAGAGTACTAAAACATGACTATTCGTTGACTGTTTACCTTCAAATTTAGTCCTAAAATGCTGTCATAGTAAATATAAAATCGAAAAAAAAGTCTAGTAACTGCAGCACAGACCAAGAAATATCCAGTTCAACAATGGGTGCATTCACATCTTTTTTTCTTTTTCTTTTAAAAAGGCTGATTAGCCATTATTAACAGTCACTAAGGGTCTGACTTGCTGGACACATAGTACAGTATAACAACCAACTAAGTCATAACCAGAGGAAATCAATCAGCTTAACTCCATTTATGTGAATGGGTGTGCTCTGCATATGACTAACACTAGATATCACCACATAGCTCAAGATCTAAGGAACCATTGTGTGATAAATCTTCATTCTGTTGCTAGATTGTTTAGCAGTTAGTTGCATGAAGCATGAACGACTCACATTAGACCTGGTTAGGATTTTCTTTGAAATTACTTGTGCTGCTTTGACTGACACTTTCCCTCCTGAGAGGCCACAGGAAACAAACAATTTTCATAACAGTAGAAGCAAGGGTTCTTGGCTGACCCTTTACAGCAGAGCATACAAATTACTTATCTCTGCAAAACCCAGTGGGTACTATTGACTCCAGTGGTTTCTTCAGGCTCTGCCAAGACAAGTGTTGAGCAAAAGAAAAGGCTCCTCAAGCTTTCTAATCCTCAAAAGCAGAGTGTAACAGTTCTTTTTCTTGCATCTAATGGAAATGTTTTTCCCCCCTCTTCCTCATACCTTTGCCTGTTTGTCTTTTCAATGCCAGCATTTTTAATTAAGCATTTTAAATTCAGGTTCACATTAGTATCTTACTTAAATAAAGTGCAAATAATCATGATTCAGTTTCAATCCCTTTCTATGTCTTGCACATGTTATCATGTTTATTATATATATTTTGCTAATGTTTTACAAGGCAGAATATAGGCCAGTTGAAAACAATGTCCACTTGGAGGTCCCACTGAGTTCAATGAGACTTACTAGGAAGGATGCCTAGGACTGCGGTCCAAGTAAATTGCAAGACAAATATTTAAGGAAGAAAAGACAAAGCTGGCTGTTTTGAGCATTGGGGAATATAAAAACAGCTCAGATGAGAAATCACCAAAGATCACTTTTCATTGTTGGAGGATATTCAATAATTACAACACAGGAAGGGCCTCAATCTGGCTCTGGTCCTGTACTTTAGTGGCTAATTTATTCATGGTTCCTCTTTTTCATTGCATTTGTGGCATTAAACTATGTTATGAAATTGAATTACAAAACAATTAGCATGATAATAAATACCTTTCCAACACACCTAGCACACACTTTCCTTTTTTTATTGTCATTTGTTAAAATCTGAGAAAAAATTTTTTTTATGTTTACAGAATGTTTTTAAATTATCTACCACTCTATACCTACAGGAAGTAGGGTGCTCTGTAGGGGTGTGTGTGTGTGTGTGTGTGTGAGAGAGAGAGAGAGAGATAGAGAGAGAGAGAGAGAGAGAGAGAGATGTGCCAGTTGATATGTGGGTTGATATGTGAGAGGGATACCTTCCAAGGCCTAGGCCAAGTTTCCTACATCTGAAATTCAACAAAGGTGTGGCCTAATTTGAACCCATACACTGGTGTCATGTCTCCTTCTTTGGGGGGGGGGGATAAGGCTCCAGGGACAGGGGTTCAGCGTATATGCCTGCAATTTCTCTTAGTTTAACTGTGCAGCGCAGTTCAGTTTGTCTTGAATCTTCCACCTCTGAGCTTCCGAAGATGACCCCTAGCTCCAGTGTTATAAGAGACAGATAATCTTTTGCAGGAGGTATCCCGTTTTACAACAGTGCTTTCTATGCCCTGAAAAAAAAGAATCTCGGTTTAGCTTGGATTGCTAACTTACGTTTGATTTTTGTTGTGCACAAGTTTTTAAAACTTTCTTTTAAGACCTACGTCTCATTTGAATTGATGGTGTTTTTATTATTGGCTTATCTTTTATTTGCCTTTTCATCACTGTATAAATGTAATTATAGTTTTTTTATATAGTCGTGGGTTGTCTCCAATGATTCTTGAGAAAAAGTTTGGAACGGGAGACTAAGGAAGGGAGGAACTGGTGTAAACAGCCTCCCCCAAACTCCTCTCCCATTCAGGAATCGTTGGATATTCATACGTATGTAAGATTTTATCAGCATTGTGAAACATATGCCTTGTTGAATGGAGCCAAGCAATGCCAAACCACTTCTGCAATTGGGAATGGGGGAGACATTCCATTTTGTTGGCATTTAAGAGTGAACTTTGTAGCTTGCACTTTCCAAAACAGGATATGAAGTGAAGCACGGCCATCCAGCAGAATTTGCATTTCATTGGGTTTTGTAGGTTTATATTGCTACTGTCCCATTCTACTACTTCTACTCTTGGCAGAGCAAAGAAGAGGCTGTGCCTTATCAAGTCATACTAGGCTGACTTTGTTATTAGCCCTCCTCCACAACTTGACAGCAAAGGGGGAGTCATTTCCTGCCTGTCTACCTACTGGGTAGATAGGACAGAAAACGGCCACAACAGCAAGAGTGGAGATACTCAGGCCCAGAGCCAGCTGTGGCCCACCAGGCATCTCTACCCCCCCCCCGACTCTCTCTGGCCCTTGGAACTGTTCTCAGGCCACATCCCTCACCAGACCAAACTTGTCTTGCAACTCTGATAATGCCTCTTGCTTGTAAGGAATGGGGGATTATGTGTGTAGAAGCTAGCCTACTGCACCGAAGTAAAATATCATTGGGTGGAAGACTGTTTTTAAACTGGTTTAACTGCTTTTTGAATGTTTTTAACTGTAACTGATTTTAGATATTTTAAATTGTAGGATAATCGTTTTTTTTGGGGGGGACGTCATACTCTGCTTAGAATATTTTTATTTTGCTTTTGTTTCAAATGGTATATCTGTCTGCTGAGCTCCTGGGGGAGGAAGGGTGGGGTGTAAATTAAGCAAATAAATAGTAAGATTTGAATTAATTCCTCTGCTCACTGTGGTCTCTGGTCCTGCCTGTCACAGAAGATGGCCCAGAACATCGATAGTAATAAATAAAACAAATTAAGAATTCTGAAATGGGGAAATAAATGGCTCCTGAATTCGGAAACAATGCAGGCCACCAGTGGATTTTCACCAGATTTTGCAGCAAGTATGGTAGGCCACCTTCAGTGAGCATGTACCGGTATTTGGAAGAAGATTTTGTATTTTCCACAACTGGAAATGTATCCCTTGAACGAATGGCTGAAGGAATGTTACTATTCAAACTCACATGAAAGCAGAAAATTAAATTTGTGTCTCTCTCTGTGTGTGTGTATATATATATATATCTGTAAGAAAAGGTTAAGATAACCAGGATGGGAGCTAGTCCCCTCCCCTAGCTTAATATAATTGATTTAAACTCATATGGTGGAAGTATTTCACATCCCATATGAATATCCAAAAATAAATGAATGGGCAAGAATAAGAAAAAAAGAAGACATGCATATATGCATATACGTATATATATATATATATATACACACACACACACACACACACACACACACACACACATTGCAGATGGCATGTATTGCAAATTGATGTCACTTTCCAGTCATTTTAGTTAAATTCACCATTATATCCCACCTTCAATAAGCTTCCGATAGAAATTACAGGGCATAGCTATGGCTTTCCCCCCTCTCTTGCCACTACCCTTGCTCTTAGCACTTATTGGCTGCCGTGCAAAGATGCTTGCAAGGCAGAAAGCATAATTTTAATTAGTGCCAAGCCTAATCATTTTTAAACGAGGTATTTATGAAAATTGATGGGAAGGTGAAACACAACAGCAGGGCTATCATTTCTCACACAGGAATACTCTGGCACGAAATGGAAAGGGGCATCGACAGATCACGTAAGTGTATGGAACACACACACACACACACACACACACATTTATTTTCTAGTTTGTGACAAATTAGAAAAAGGAATGACACGTGCGCACAGGTCTCCTCAGACCCGGAAGTGCACCGGAAATGATGCTTGCGCATGCGCACAAACTATTTCCGGTGCTCCGCCGACCCGGAAGTGGGCAGCCGTGCCGCGCCGCGCCGGTAAGAGCGGGTGGGGTGGGGGTTGCTGCGGGTCGGATAACTGAGTCCCTCGGGCTGTATCCAGCCCACAGACCTTGGTTTGGGGACCCCTGATTATGAGGGGCATCCTAATTTCTGTGTTGTTAAGTGGATACATTCTGTCAGGTGATGGTGTGCTTTTGTTAATTGTCTCAGAGTTTCTGCTTTTGCATGTAACTCTTTTTCTGTCACTGCTTTGGGAAACAGGGGAGGATGTGGTTTTCAGGCTTTATCAGTAAATACATGGACAAGAAGTTCCTCTGGAAAGTAACAGCAGGAAACATACCTTGGTGCTGATATTGAAAGAGGAGTAATAATTGGGACTGTGGGAAATTTTAATAATGGAGCTTTTTTGTCATTATCATTGTATACTTCTTCTATTAGGCCATCTATCAAACTGTTACATTGATGGATAATATAAATGTATTAATTTGGTTTATTCACCTTAGATTATGCTTCCATGGTAGATCTTCTACAGTGAACCCTGAATAAAGTAAGAGAAGATTACACCACTAGCAGAGGAAGAGTGGAGCGGGAGGAGCGCATCGCCCCCGGCACCATGATCCCAGTGGGGTGCCATCGTGGCTGCCCCCCCCCGCACTGGGCACCACGCCCCCCAGGATGTGTGCCAGCCACGCCCCCACCTGCTCTCCACCCCCAGTGCTGGAGCATGAAGCTCCGCCACTGGATTACAAACATTCCCCCCCCCACCACCCTCATGTTCCCAAATCTCCCCCTCCCCCGCAGCTGGAATCTCAGAATGGGTAGTCAAGGGACAGACCTCTAGCCCTATTTGGGTGTTATTTATATCCTGAGTGGACTATTTGTAGTGGTGGTGAGGGGGGGGGGAGTAAATAAATCTCAATTGTTGCTTTTTAAAAATAACTTTTTAAGATTTGATGAACATATATTCTCTGGTAAAGATAGCAACACACAGCATGTAGCCAACCTCCAGATCTAGTATTTTATGGTTTATGGATTATTGTGCAAACAAATGCTTTACATAGTAATGCACCATGTGAGTATAGTGACAACAATTGAAAGGAAAGAGACTTGCGCCTGGGACCCCAGAACAGCAACATTCCACTCCATTGCCATAATACAAACCTAGTAAAGTATCATCCAGTTCAATCCTATGCATATTCACTTAGATGTAAGTCCCATTGTTTCTATTTGAGAGTACTTCTAGGTAAGTTTGCACAGGATTGCAGTCTGGCACAACTGGAACAAAAGGGTGCCTCTGATAAAGGAGAATGTAACCTACCAAAGCTCATGACACAATCCTTTCATTAACTTTTATGGTGCCACAGACAGGATCTGTGTTTGAGTTTACTTTAAAAGACTAGTATGGCTATTCTTCTGGAATGTTGCATCTGCCTCAATCATAGTTTTTCATCTGTATTTTCCAATACTTTTCCAATTCGTTTGTGAAAAGTTCAATTATGTCTAGTGTCGCCAACAGGAACTGATGGCAGTACGATCAGTTTATTGATCAATAGCTTTACTCTGAGCAATGGACGGTGCACACCATCTGTTAGTAAGTCTGAAGTTAACACATTTCACTACTAGTTTTTAAAGCTACAGCTTATGAATTAGCTGCTCTGGGCCATTTCAGGGAGATACTCTGTAGAATGATTATAGTTTTGCAAAGGGATACATACTTTGTTCTTTTTCCATACTACAAGCAACTCTGTAATAGACATATAGAAACTGTAGGCTGACTGGAAACTACAGAAACCAGCCCAAGGGAATAATTGGAATGTTTCCACCTTCCACCATTAGTGCATTTTCAAAAATGAGAATTTTGCATAAAGTTTGTTTGTTTATTTATTTATTTATTTATTTATTATTACACATTAGTGTGTTTTTTCTCGTTTGATCTAATACATGAGAAATGCAGAAATAAATTCTTCCTTCATTTAATGATTTGTTGCCTTTTGATTTTCAGGTTTGGATCCTGACAGGCGCAACTAAATTTCCAGTGAAAACAGGTCTGAAAAATCTAAAAGCATTCTTTGTCCTCTCAGAGAAAAGGGTTGTACATCAATGACAAGTTGAAAAATTCCTTGCCCTGCTATATCTCCAGCACACAGGTGTGGAAGACATGTGTAGAGAAGAGTTCCCATTGGGATATTCTGGTAAATCAAAACTGAACACCAAGCCTGCTGCCTGTGATTTATAGAGATAATATTCCATAGCAGAAGACTGCGAGTTAAAGAGACAAACCACTGAGCACTATGAAGAGCATCCCCAAAGATGCAGCACAAGATTCTCTTATAAGCAGTTATCCTGTAAATTCTAAAGTCACTAGGGTGCAATCCACACTCAAGGTTCTTTCGTTTATGAGGTACTTCTGTACTGGTATGTTTCGCTAATGCAAATGCAGATCAGGGGGTCACACTGTAAAGAATACATGTTTGCACAACATGGTAAAACCAACTATGCCTTCCTAGGATCATACTAGCCTGCTGACTCCCTGTGCCTGCTTTGCTCCTTCCTGGACTTTTCAGCAGAGCAGCTAAGCCAGCAGCTGTTTGGGGACTACAATTCCCATCATCCCTGACCACTGGCCCTGTTAGCTAGGGATGATGGGAGTTGTAGTCCAAAAACAGCTGGAGGGCCAAGTTTGGCCATCACTGAGCTAAGCCCAGGATTGGCTTACTGTGTCATTCAAACCCAGGCTTGTTATAAAGCTCTTTCCTCCTTAGCGATGAGTTGTAGTTCAGAACAAACCTTGGCTACAGCTTGTGATTAAAGGGGACAGAGATTGATATAGAGCCAAGGTCCAGGAGCTGCCATGCTGCATTGAGCTAAAAGGACCAGGATGAACAAAGCGGCTATGGGCACCTCCCTGGATGCATGAACGTTCACACTAAACCATGGTTTGGTTTAGTATTATATGTGAATGCAACCCCTTTATCTCCCTTGGGATGTGAAATAAAAAAGTGGGTGATTCTTAAGTCGCATGTAGTGTATTGTATTTCTTTGTCACACCACACCACACTGCGCCACACCTTTGTTTATTTCTGATCACAGAGAATGACTGCACACACAGGGTGCATTGAAAAGAAGTCCTGTGAAAAGGAGGAGGGAGATGGAGAACAATCACAGCACTCCTCCCTCACCCTTGTGAAAAGTGAAAGTTTGGGGGAATGGGCTTTCAAATGAAATACATCTGTGCAGGTGCTTATTGAGACTCAGCACCACCACCCAAAAATATGATGATCAGTCATGGAGGCTCAGACTTCCTCCCCACAGATTCATTCCTAAAGAAAGGTGAAGGGGGGTGGGTGGGGATGTAGTTCTGGAGGATGGAAGGCACTCCCACCAATAATAGTTATAATGTAACATGTTTGTTGCACATAAAATAAATCTGAAAAATCCCAGAATAAAGTAGCAGAAGTAGTGGGATAACTGCAAGTTGGTGAATGAGTCATGATTCACGAGAAAGCAAGAAGCATACTACCACCAAAAAACCCCCACACTCCTCATGTGGACTGGGTCTAGGTTAGAGGGCAATTAGAATGTACAGTAGGTTGACTACATGGAGTAATCCAGCAATTTCTCATTTTTGGCACTGTTTTATGAATTTGATGTCATTAGACCCTTCAACACCTCCAGCAACAGTAGAACACATTCACTTAGCCATTTGAAAGGTCTGGATTTCTTTAGCTCTTTTTTAATCAAAGACGGAGTTTGAAATGTCAGCTCATGCCAGGGCTTAGATATAATGAAACTAAGCCACACTGGAGCTGCCAAAATACATTTTAAAAGAATGTGCTAATCACACAAGAACAACCTCAACATCCCTCCCTTTTGTAGCGTGGGAAGAAGGGGGAAACGTGACTGCGGGGATTTGTAAGTTGATGACCAGAGCAGACCAGGTCTCAAAAGTTTTGAAGAAAGAACCACAGATACAGTACGTGAAAGAAGAAGGCGGAAAAATGAACCTGGGGTAGGTGATGAGGAAAATGAGGAAATGGATTGAAAGTGAAAGAGCACACTGCCAAGAGTTGTATAGATAAGAAATACTTTCCTCTCTCCTTAAAATTTGAGAACTTGGGTTTATGTTTGGCCTGTTCACTGCATTGTTGTCTTAATATATGTGCAGAAGACAAGTAATTGCCAATTAATTAATGATAAAAATCCTGCCCAATGAACAACATAAGAGAAAATGACAAGCAATACCAATTGGAGGACTGTTTCTGAAGTTGGCTAACACCTTGGCCTTACTACCTATAGATAACAGTAATAGATTAAAATGCAAGACCTGAGTTATCTTTGTGCACCATTGCTGAAAGTCCATGCTATACTCTATGGAAGGGCAGGCAAGAACCAACAGAAACATCTCTACGTGCTTCAGATACGGTTTTCTAGATAAAACTTAGCACTTTTGTTGGTTTCCTCGCCACCACAGAAGGGAAAATGGCTAATTTTCTTTAACCCAGATGATGGCCTTTTAGTTTCTGATGTTGCATGCAAGTCAAATAACAAATTGGAATTGAATCTAATATGGGAGATGGATCTAAAGTTCAGCAAGAATGTCCTTAAACAAAAAGTGGGATGCTGCAGGAAAATTGAAACAATGGCAGCCTTCGACACTTCTGAAGTTACTGTACATGAACAAAAATAATTAGAGTAGTCATTTGTTTCAATTGAAATAAAGTACTTTAATATTTATAGTCTGTGCCAGAATTATAATGACTCTGGGGCTAGAAGTGAAGTGTCACAGCATGTTCCACATGTTTTTAACACTGTTTCTAAAAGCTCTAGAGGCTATTAAATTTAATGAACCCATCTGCTACGAAATAGAGGTCCAACATAATCAGTTTTCTCAGTGCCATATAATGCAGATGGCATTCCACAATCCACGTGCCCGGATAGTTTTGTTTTTTTATGGTCTTCTTTAGGTGTGCAGGGATTATTATTATTTACTTTGTTTTGATGGTTTGAACATCTTTTATTGTCTGTGCTATTTTATTTTACAAATACAGTGCACCATGATGCCTGCAATGCAAAGTTTAACTAATTAAAAATAAATACTGCCATTTAATAACACCCTTTCCCCTCCGTAGCAGTTTTGACAACCAGCAATTAGCTCAATGATATAATACTCTTGCAGCTAATATAATCGCTGAAAATTGCCCTAAGAACTTCCAGGTCTAGCACTAAGACAAAAGCAAACATGTAATTTATCAAATACAAAGGAGTTTGTTTCAAGAATCAAAGATTCCAGGTAAAAGACTAGATGTGCATAATGCAGTTTATTCGTGATATTGTAAAATGTCTTAGAAATCAGGTGTCAATGTGGGAATGGAAGCATTAAGTGGCCATCTTTACATTAGCTTGTCCATCTCCTCATCTGCTCTCTTTCAAGTGCTTTTATTTTATAAGAAGTGGTTTTATTGAGCCGAGCAACTCGACAGCTTCCTTAACCATTTGGAAGTCATCACAGCCCCTAGACTTCCACTGAAGCCGCATGTACATGCTTGTTCTTATTAACATCCAGCTGCTAAGAACAGGTCATCTTGGCTGCGCATCTATGATTAAAAAAACATACCACTGCTCACTGCACTTTGAGCTCAAGTTCAGTCAAGATTGGAAGGGTTCATTATGTTTCTGCCAATTGCTACTTTAGGATTTTTTTTTAAAAAAATGGTCATTTAATGCAATGGGTGTCACGAACAGTTCTATAGTTTGCCTTTAACGAAACAGTCATAAATGAAGCAAATTCACTTGTTGAAAAAGCAGGATGTTTGGATGCGACAGTTAGAACTCTGGAGCTAGGTTAGTCTTGAAAAATGTACATTTTTGGAAGATTTTACAAAGGCTTATTCTGAACTTCAGAAGTGTGCAGGAGTGCCTTTCGCCATATTTGACTGGTTTGTCAGCAGCCACACTATCTGGAGAAAGAGGACAGTGCCTCAGTGACACATGCTCTGGTTATCGCACAGCTAGATGACTCTAATCCTGGCTCCATTGGAGGCTGCCTGTAATGATGCTTCAGGGTCACCAGTTGGTACAGAATGCACAAATAAGAACTCTTATAGAAACTAAACTATCAGAGCATATTATACATATTCTGTTTCTGGGCCCAATTTGAAGTGCTGGTTTTGGTTTTAAACGCTTTGGGCCAGATTATCTGAATGCCCAGCTGCACGAGTCTGCCTAAGATCTAAAATCAGCTTCAGTTCAGCAGCAGGACCATAAAAATATGCCTTACATCAGTAGAGAGCACTCCTAAGTTTCTTGTTTTGTAGCTTCTAAACAGAACTTAGCACTGGCTAAGTTTTATTTGCTTTCAGTCAAGTCTGCACACAGCCAAATCTGATTGGCTAAATAATGCTTAAGCACCAGGCAAAACTTTTCTTTTTACCCAGGCATTTGCCCTTAATTTAAAGGGTTTCAGGTATCTGTGGCAATATATATATAAGACCTGTCATTTATCTGTATAGCTGTATTTATTGGGCTTTTATTGGTTTTGTTTGTTATAATTCACTTTTATACTATGTTTGTACGTCGTTTGGGTCACTTTTGTGAAGAAAGCGAAACATTCCAACTCTACAGCTCTATGGGCCTATAAATAAATAAATAAATAAATAAATTAAAGTAGCACTCATAAAAAGTGTTGAGAGGTGGTTTCTACAATGATGGACATGCCATGACAAACAGAGTTTTCATTTTTAGCAAGTAAGGTATCCACAGAGGTTACCTATATGGAGAACTATCCAGTGTTTGATAGTCAACTAGTCTTTTGTCATTCTACCTACAGCAAAACAATGTAAGGGGGAAATAGTAGAAGTTCAAGTAAGAAATCTATGTCTGAAAAGAAAAGTACAAAAGACTGATAGCATGTGCTACCACAAATTATGATGTTTAAAGCTATTTTGATTTTGTGAGATACTTGTAGAACAGGCACAAAATAAATTTCATTATTCCCTGCATAAATAACTGATTCACAAATACACTTCCTCTTATAAACGTTTTTTTACTATAATTTGCATTCACAGTAATTGCTAATATTTACTTGCCGTAGTCATGTAAGAGCATTTCAAACTAACTGTGAAATATTGCAATGGGCTTTCAGAGCAGCAATCCATAATGAGCACTAGAAATAAGAGACCCTGGGCTCCTTTTACTGTGCTGAAAATGCTAATTATATTCACTTATGATAATAGCTCAATTAACAAAATGCCGTCTTTGGGACTATCATCTGGGAGAAAGAGAGTGCAAAATTAGTTTGATTTCTTCCTAAAACCTGATAAGACATGGCTCTTTTATATATAATGCTGAGGAAAGGTGATTTGACATAAGCTCATAAAATCTCTGCCTAAGTCTAAAAGGGGGAAATCCTGTCCTACTAGATGCAGTTCATCCATAGGGGCAAACTGTGAGCCACTCTTACCAACACCATGGTCTGAATTGAGCCAGAAACTGTTCTTCTCCTTGGTATAAAGAGGACCTATGGATGAAGTAGCAGGGATGGCAAGACATCAGTGGCAATGACAAGTGGCAGAAAATCCCCAACGAGCTTCACCAAAGATAGGCAAATATGGGCTAGAGCTCATTTGAAGGTCTACCCAGGAGTAGCCAACACAATGCCTCCCATTGTTGCTGTTCTCCAACTCCCATCAGTCCCAGTCATCATGACCGATGGTTAGAGATGACATCTGGAGGGCCCAGCATTCGATACCTCTACTGTAAGTCATGGTCCCAGAATATATTGTGCTGAAGACCCCACACTGGGCTACCCTCTAACATATTTCCAAGCACTACCTACATTTGCCAAGTGTGCATTCATTGAACCCGACAAGGAGACTTAGGACACAGGTGTACCTTACATTTAAATAAGAGCTAACACACAGTTAATGTCCATAGCTTCCCCCCTCCCCCCGCAAAAAAACCCATTATATGAATTGTAGTTTCTTAAGAATAGTGAGGGATAAGCTAAAGTTCCTAGGATTCTTTTGTGGAAGCCATGTGCTTTGAATGTATAGAATGGGTGTTTCCAAAGAGCACAAAAATAGCAGAGGTATATATGCTATTCCTTGGCTACCTCTGGGCTCCTCTATTGTAGTGGTGAATGATTTCGCCAAAAGCTGAGTGAACAACTGTGCAAGGATAACTTCCAACCACATTTGTAAAGGGAGAGCTGGAGCAAAAGGGGAAGAAGGGTTGTTTGATGGGGATAAGGAAAAGACATAGAAGCTCCCCATTCCCTCAAAACAACCCATGCATGTTGCGGAGTGAAAGGGCAAGACGGGTTTGTACTGAGTTCAATAGCTAGTTTTCCACCTATGGGTGAATGGATTGTGTACTTACCATAAAAATCCCTAATGCTAATAATTCCCAGTGCTGAACTTTTCTTCTTTTTATTCCTCCCCCCATTGCCTACTTTTGGGTGAGTGTTCCACAGAGACCCCAATATCTCTTTCCTGGGTACAGTCAATTTAAACCTCAGCAATGTTTATGTGTACAGTATTTGGGACTTTATGTGTGTGGCACTTTGCAATTACCTACATTGGATCTTATCAGCCATTCTGTTGCCCAGTCACCCAGTTTAAAGGGATCCTTATGGAGCAGTTCAAAATCTGATTGCGATTTTATTATCTAGAACAATTTGTGCCATCTGCAAACTAGGGAACCTCCTTGTTCACTCCGGACTCCAGGTCATTCCCCCACCCCACCCCGCTGGAAATTGCAACTTTGGGTTTTCTGAGTTTTCCCTTCACTGAAATTAATCTTAGCTTTTGTAAATAATGGAAATATAACTAATTCCACAATAATCCACTTGAAAATATATTGAAGTTGTATTACAGTGATAATATGTTGATGTCAAGGTAGAGCAATTTGGAGTCTTGGTCACAATCTAGTGATCTTGAATTTGAAGACAATTAAAAAAAAATAGAAATACAAATACTGTATGCAGGAAATAAAGTATTGCCCGGATTCAACCAGCCAGGTGCACACACAGAAGACAGCTCAAGGGCTCCCTCTAGCAATGGGGCTTTCCTTCCTCCTCTTTCTGTGTCCCACCCCCAAATATGAGGGTCAGGAGAACCCCCAGAATAGTGTGAAGGGGAGGAGGACCATGCCATCTGGCAAGCAGAAATGCTTGTGCTGACAGAACGATTAGAGGAGAGTGGCAATGAACTCCTCCCTATAAATGGAGTTTGCCAAAGAAAGCAGTTTAGCTGCACTGCATTGCAATCTTTATCAAACAAACATAGGGCTGCCTCTGAAGAATGTTTGGAAACTTCAGCTGGTGCAGAATTTGGTGCCCCGGTTGGTCACCGGGGCAAGACCGTTTGATCATATTACACCAATCCTGGCCTGACTGCACTGGCTGCCAATTAGCTTCTCTAGGCCCAATTCAAAGAGCTGATTTTGATCTAGAAAGCCTTAAACAGCTCAGGGCCGCAGTGACTGAAGGACCACCTCTCCACCTCTCCCTATATAAACCGATCTAGACTCTGCATTCATCATCTGAGGTCCTTCTTTGTGTGCCTCCTCCATGAGAAGTCCGGAGGGTGGCAGGCCTTTTCTGCAGTGGCTCCCCGTCTGTAGAATGCTCTCCCTAGAGAGGTTCTTCCAGCGCCTTCATTATACATCTTTATGCACCAGGCAAAAACATTCCTCTTCAACCAAGCCTTAATATTATATGGCCTTTTAAATGTGTTTGTGGGAGGAGGCATTATTGTTTTATTTTTAACTATTTATTTTGTGCTTTTATCCTGTATTTTTATTTTGTGAACTGCCCTGAGATCTTCGGATGAAGGGCTGTATATTAAATACATACATACATACATACATACATACATACATACATAATTACACTAAGAAACGGGAAAGCAAACATGATAAAAACTGATTCTAAAACTGGAAACTGTCTTTTAACAAGTCTGATCAGCAGTCCACCAATGACTGGCAGAGGAATTGCAGTCCTCCCTGCAAGTACTAAACTTGGCTAGGGCTTTCAGCATACAGCAGAGCCTCTACCACTCTATCAGCAGTTTTGTGGGCAGTTACTAAGTGCTTAGGTTATAAAGTTCCAGTTAGCCTTCAACTGACAGATACTGCATCCATATGGTGAGATAGAAGAATCAAGGACAGCTGATGTGCACAGCAATTTCACACAACTAACCATTTGGCTCCCAGACACAAAATAACACTCTCAGGGCCTTAACTCAAGTGAGAGGTGCAATCAAAAGAACATTATCAGCTATTTTCCTTCCCACACGAAGGCAAGCATTTATTGATGACCACACCAAATGTTGCTGTGAAAGACAGATGATAAGTGAGCTCATCATAATTCCAATGTTACTTGAAGAAATCAGGTTTAAAGGTAGCTCAAGAGAGTATGAAAAATGGTATTGCAATTGGAGATGCTCAGATGTGACTAACATTACAAAAGAGGGAGACTTGCACAAAGACAAGACTGTATATATCGCAAAGCCACTGTCCTATATTGTGTAAGACCAGCTTGCATAAGTTGCACAAACAGCCCCAATAGTATAGTTGATATGTTGGACTCGCAGAAGGCAATGCTTCTATCATCAAAAATTCTAATAATAATAATAATAATAATAATAATAATAATAATAATAATAATAATAATTTATTTGTACCCTGCCCATCTGGCTGAGTTTCCCCAGCCACTCTGGGTGGCTCCCAATCAAGTGTTAAAACAATACAGCATTAAATATTAAAAACTTCCCTAACAGGGCTGCTTTCAGATGTCTTTTAAAAATAGGAAATAATAATAATTTACCTAGGAAACGCAGCCAGTAAATATCAGTTGAACCTATGGAGAAACCAAAATAATAACCAGCTTAGAGCTCCCCACCAGCCCAAAACACCTTCCCCACTTCTCTTTGCTTGCTGTCAAGATGGGAAGGGCAGTGGCAGAGAGTGAAAAGTGTTGAGGGCAGTATTTTCCCTCTCTCCCTCTCACACGTGGTGTCACCACAGGGGGCTGCCTTGTTGGTGCTGGCCCATGACAGGGTCTTCTTGGTGGTGGCTCCCTGTTTGTAGCATGCTCTTCCTGGAGAGATGTGCTTGTCTCCCTCATTATTAACATTCAGGAGGAATACTATATGAAAAGATCCCTTTTCACCCAGGGATTTGTTGGCTGAAAGATACTGTTTCCAGCACCATAATTATTAACTGTGAGAATACCTGACTGGTTTTAATGTTTCAGATGTTCCAGGTGTGGAGAGGTTATCCTGTGAGAAGGAGGAAGTGCTTTCGGGAAGTCTTTTGAGGATAGAGCGGAAGTAAAACAGGGATTCTTCCTTTGCTTGGATTATGATCCACAGCAGAGAAAGTGGAAGGTAGTGGACCTATGCTTTCAGGTGACTCATTAAGAAATTCTGATATTTGTCTCCAAGCCAAGGTAAAGAAAAACTTGACTGGCAACACTAAGAAGAAGCTGCTTTTATAGCAGTTGAACTATTTGTCCACCTAGCCTAGTCTCATCTGCCTCAACTGGCAGCAGCTCTCCAGGTAGATGTCTTTCACGTTACCTGCTGCCTGTCGCGTTTAGCTGGAGGTGCCAGGTAGTCTATGCATACAAAAACCACAATATAATTGTACTCCTGCACAATGCAAGTAGGTGGAATTTATTAATGCTTCTTCCTACTCTTGAGGAACTGTAAGATTCTCCTTTCTTCACCACCCACTTTAAAACTCCCTTATTAAGACAGAGGGAAGAAAATGGGCCTGTGGGGAAAGATTCCTCCTTATCAGGTCCTCACCATATGCCAGACAGTTGATCATGTGAGACTCAATAATGGACTTTACATAATGGGCCTAATTATCCTGTTATAATGTCTGAACAAATATCAACTAAAGATTTCTGCCAGGAAACTGCAATTAGCAATACGGAACCAGAGCTGTCAATTATTATCCCTTTAATATCCAAAAAGACAACACAAAAACCAGAGACCACAAAAAGGAGGACTAGAGAATATGAGATCAAGATTGGAAATCCACAATTTAACCCTGATTCAAATGACGAAGTATATTAAAATCTATCCATTGTCATAGATTTGTCAGAATAACACAGTTTAAAGTTGTACATTTCCTTTAGCACAGTAATGAACGTAGATGCTAACAATGTTTCCAGACAGAGGTAATGTTAGTTCTCATATAAATTTGCACAAAGCTAATAAATCTCACATTCATTTATATGTTTAACATTTGCAAAAAGTGAGATTGAGCTCACCTGGTGAGATTTCTGATATTTGTATAGTTCTGGTGGAGGTTAAAAAACAGAAAAGAACTATAGAAAATCTGTATAGGCAATTAGAACAAATGTTAGACACTACTCACAACTAAGCTACAAGTGTGTGTGATAGCTATGTTTATATAAAGAGATCCCACCATATGTTATCCCTGTTTAGAAATGTATTGTTTCTAAAATAATTGCAAGTAAGTTCTACAAACAATCAAAATGATCTACTACTTACCATAAAAAACACGTGAAAACGAAACAAACACAAAATAAAAGGTTATATTGTCATTGGAAAACAATACCGGTTCTAATATTTTCTACCAATCATGCTTATAGGCATACACTAAAAGGAGAAAGGGTATTTACTCAACTTCAACATGAAAGGCATCTCCCTTTTAAAAATGTAATAGTACATTCTTAAACATATTGTTCACATACTAAAAACTCCCAAGGCATTTCTGCAAGGTTTCCTGATGGAATCCTGAGCATACCAGCTTCTATGTACACATATCTTCAGAATATGTTTTCCAAACTCACCTTGAAGTTGTTGCCTCCCTTTTTTTGGTTGGGATTTAACTGGAAATGCCCCCTCTCCATTTTCCACCAACCCCAACCTCAAATTAGGAGTGCGCAATTTTGGATTAGATCTATCACATATCCACCAGATTTAGCTTAACATCTGCCACATTCATGAAAATGGTATGCAGAATTAGTTTATTGCGTGTAGGTAAAATATGTAGATTAGGAGCCATTCACATACCTGGTATCCTTGTTAGTAATTAACAAGTTACCTACCTCTGCTTTATAGCATTGGAACTATAACCTTGTAACTTGACCTACTGGTATTGACTAGGGGTATGTGTCAGCAATGTGTGCACCCCAAATAACAAGAGGAATTGGGGTGATTGGGGTCCTGATCTCACATTCCTCAGGCCAGATTGCACCATTAACAATGTATCTCAAGGTGGATCAGGGAACCCATAACTTCCAAGTTGCTCTGTGGTCTCATTCCCCCCTCCCCCAAAAAAACCTTAAATGTGCAACCTATTTGTTTGAGCTTTATCTAGGGGCACTTCCCTTTTGTCCAGTTTTCAATCTGATTGTCCACAAATAAAATTTGGGAGGGAACATGATTTCTATTCTCTATCGTGCTAAAGTCTTGCTTTGCAGAACCACCAGATCTATCTTTTTGAAAATTGGTAGGCTTCATCCCCTCCAAAAGCATGACCAAGCATGCAATTTGCATTCAAGTCTATCACGAAATTAAAACATTACAGATCTTTTCTTTGCTGAAAAAAATAATTTTAAGGGTTCCCTGCACAAAACCCCCTGGATGGATCTGCGTGAAATTTGACATGCTTATTGCACCCTGGGAGGGCTCATTTGCCTGCAAATTCCATCTACTTATGTGAAAAGAAAAAAATGTTATAGCTATTCTAAACTCCTGAGTTTTGGATGTAACAGATCAGATTCAGACCCCAAAAAACTAATTAATAGAATGACCAGAGCAGGTCCAAAGCAGATTGGGCTGCTTCCAAATGCTACAAATACAGATATAAAGCAAGTCTTGTGGCCGTTGCACATACAAATTTAATAAATTAAATTAAATTTTAAAAAATCCCTAGTATTGACTGCAGTTGTATGCGTCTTATATGCATTAGCTGATTTATACTTATGCCATACATTTGTACTTTATGTGCTTGACAAGCAAAATGGCAGCTTTGTTTACTGGGCTTTAATACATGAAGCCTTACATTCTCTACAAATGAAAGACTTCCCAGTAACTGCTGCAGGTGAAATTAGTCAATTCAATGTAATGTAATGTAAATTGAACTCCATCTTAGCAGCTCATGCACAATCCAGTGTCAAGGAAGCAAAAGCTCAGGACATTCTATGTAGTGTCAAATGCAATATGAGAACAATACCAAATTCCTTTGGGTGTTCTGCAAATAAACAGGATGTATTAAACGTTGCCTCTTGAAGACTTACAGTGCTGTCAACATAGGCTTCAGTCCATACCACGTCGTGCTCTTGATCGATCACTTTGGGTCGACTAAGCACATGGAGATATTCCATAACGTTTTCCTGAACATCGGCTAGAGTAGATATCTGAGTGAAAAACCCTGCGGAAGTTCAAAAGACACACACACAGAGAGAAACATGAGGCCATGCAGACAGAGGGGAGTGTAGAATATGCATAATAATTACACTCATCTTGTCTTCTGTTTGCGCCGAAAGAAATGGGGGGAGGGGGAGGGGTGGACTTGAAGGGAAAAAATTCTGAAGAAGCCTTGTCACGCATTAATTTGTGAAAGCACAAGTCTGTGAAATGATATGTCAGTCCTGAAAGGTTCCATTCCTCAGAGTGTTATACACCGTTGCACAGCCTGTCCTAATTTGTTTGGTTCCAAGTCAATTTTTCAGCTTCAGGATAAAGTGAAAGTGGAAGAAGTTTGTTCTTAAAGGTAAATGCTTTTTAAAAAAAATACTAGGGATCTATTAACTTTTTAGAGCCTACCCCCACCCCATTCTAAGTCCCCAGCATCACAAATGTAAGGCTGGTATTGTAAAAATGTCTGGTTGTATCCAATTCTGGTTCTTCACCAGAATACAGAGTTCCAAGCACCATAATTTCTTCTTCTGCCCATTGCAGTGGCCTGTGCAGTCCATAGTTATCCACTGAGCCAGTAAGGAACTAAATAACTCTTATGTACTGAGAGTACTATGTGGACTGCATCACTGGGCTTAGGAAGTGATCCTGACTCATAGTTTATTGCATGTTAGGAGTAATCCCAACCCCCAATCTACAGTGGCAGTTGGAACTTGTATCCCTTCCCTGGCAGAGGGGTTCAACCATGATGAAAATCCCTGCTGTGACCACTGCAGATCTGGGCTATTGTGAAGCCAGTGCAGCAGTGGTAACCAGAGTAACCAAATGGGGTTTTCCAGGGCAGAGCCAACAAGTCCATTTGCTGGAGAAGATCCTGATCTCAGCCTCTCTGCTGTGCCAGCCAGAAGTTGGCAAGGTTTCGAATGTGTTGGGTGGCTCCACTGCTCTGAGTGGCCCAGTCCTCTGTTAAAATTGCTCATGCTGATATTTTAAAGACTTTTTTGGTGTATTTCACTAACAAGGAAATGCAAGATTATGTGCATCTGTTGATATCTGGCACAGTGTGTGTGTGTGTGTGTGTGTGTTGTAAATTTCACGTTCTGAG
Organism: Lacerta agilis; assembly: GCF_009819535.1. Taxonomy (NCBI): domain Eukaryota; kingdom Metazoa; phylum Chordata; class Lepidosauria; order Squamata; family Lacertidae; genus Lacerta; species Lacerta agilis. The sequence goes on along the minus strand of NC_046313.1, from coordinate 78,227,196 downwards.
ATTTTGTCAATTTTGAGCATCACATTAGTCTCTGCACAGAAAAGAACAGCTGTGAAAAAAGACACAGCACAGTACTTGCAGACATTATTACAGCAAAGAAGCTTGAGGGCTAACCACACATATTACAAGCAAGGCACAGACATGTAATAATAATAAAAAGCCCAATGGTTATTTTTCCTAGGCGAAGTACCTTCAGGAGCAGGATCTGGAGCGGAGAACTGACACAGGGGCAAGGGTACTTGAAATGCTGAATGAGGTCATCCACTGGTTTGAGCAAAATTTATTTGTTTTTGTTTATTAAACCATTTACCGGTACATACCCCCTTTCACTTTAAAAGCACCAAAGCAGGCAAATGTGTGGATGGCACCCAACTCCACTACTTATTTCCACCAGCCACAGGTGGGGCAGTGGGAGTGCCAAGTCAGTGCCAGGATGCAGTAAAGGTCGGGAGGAGAGCCAGCAAACTGAAGCTCAATCCATACAAGGCAGAGGCAATGTAAGTGGGTGGTTCACCTGCCAGGTAAGTGGTGTTCAACCTGTTCCAGAGGGGGTTGCACTCCTGCTAAAGGGAACCTCAGGCCCAGAGGCTAAACACAGCCCTCTAGGCCTCTCTTTCTGCCCCATGGGCATCTTCCCCAGGTCACAGCCCCTCCCCAGCCACATTCCCCTCTCCCCAGGCCACACCACTCACCAGCCTTGCTTCACACCCTCCTTGAGTGTTTTTGCCTGGCTGGAATGTATCCTTGAACTCTGATAATGACTTTTGCTTGCCTGGATGGAAGATAGAGAGGGGTGTGTGAGAGTGTAAGTAGAAACTAGTCTGGTGCTCAAAGGTAAAATAAACACCTGTTGTTATGCCCACTTTTGCCTCTAGCCCTGCTGCCTACCATAGGCATGTGATCACTAGGAGTTTTTTTTTCCAGCCCTGCACTGCATATTCAGGTTGATGGCCTGGGGGCGCTCATTGATCCATCTTTGTCACTGGGGAGACAAACTGCCTGGATTGCCATCGGGTACACTTGAGCTGGTATGCCTGGTACAGCCTTACCTGGGAAGGAATAGCCTAGTTTCAGTCACCTATGTACTAGTAATCCCCCACTTGGTCTACTGTAATGTGCTGTAAGTGGGAAAACAGATAGAGGTCCAGAAATACAGTTCAAAATACAACTGTGAGATTGATAACTGGGGAGGGGAAAATATGAGTAAAACACTTCATCATCTTCACTGGCATGCAGTCAATTTCCAAACCCAGCTTGAAGTGTAAGGATCATTTCTCCACATCTGTATCTATCTAGACCTTAAGAACCTCAGAGGTCCTTATCCAAGTTTCCCACCTGGTGGGTTTAGCAGATTGCTACAAGTGAAAGGGTCTTTTCAGTGGTGACATGCCAGCTGTTGAAAGAGCTCCCTAGAGCTCACATGGCACCTTTTCCATGCTAGACAATAACTGTCTAATTTTCTACGCTGTGTTACTTTTTCTTGTTTTTTCTTTTTTTCTACCATTACTTTTAACTTTTGTATTATGTTTTAGGTTGCCTGGACATCTAGAGCTGCCAATAAATACGGTAAATAAATAAGTAAGAAGGGCAGTAAACTGGCAGGGGACAGTTTGGAACAGAAAAGCAGTGAGAAAAAGACCTAAGTGCTCCCATAACCACTTTTCCCTAGAAAAAAGTCAGTGCCTGCTTTTGTTACACTTATGCAGGTAGCATGCCATTTTGTCCTTCATTAAAATGTGTGAGCCATTCTAAGCAGAACATCACAATTTAGGATACTACAGCAGTGGGTCTAAACAGCCAATCTTTTAGTTACCCCACAGGTTCAGCTGCCTCTTGTCACCATTTTGTCCCCACACAGACTGATGTATTGATGAATTTTCTCAACCTCTTTCATCAGTGTTATGTAAAGTGCGAGGCGCATGGTGTACAATTAATATTTAAATAAACTAACACTAAAGGGAAGGGACTGTCAAATTACTATAGTGAGGTAGACTATTTTCTTAAAGACTCGCCTAATACTGGCTCTTTTGTTTGTGGCTAACTAAAACATTGAAGTATGCCTTTGTTTTCACAGCTGGCAAGCTTTCAGTTGTAATTGACTGTTGAGGGAGAGGCATGGCCGAATCCCTTAAAATTTGGCAAGCCAAACCTTTGGAAAATGTTACTTGTGCATCTGAAGCTCTTGGTAACAATTTGCCCCTTCTCCTACAAACTGCTAGGAAGATAGTTGAAAACTTTCATATGCTATTCTGTCGCGGTTTGGGGGTCTTGACTGTTTTAATGTATTTAAAATGGGCTGTCGCTCTGCCTCATTAAGCCCATGCTCCCTCAAGGTATGGCCTACTTATGTAAGGGAGAAACATGCTGCGGTAGGAGCGGGAGCTGGTGGTGGTCTCCTTCAGTGTGTGAAATTCCACCGTGATCCAGTTCCAGAGAAAGGATTTCACTATCCACAATCAAGTCGGCTGGAAATCTTTCAAACACCCTCCATCTCTGCTGTGTGCTTCCAAGGAGAAAATCACCACAAGGAAAATTGATTCTAGGGGCAATGACCTCTATGACAGCTACACGGTTTGGCTTACCCATGCATGCAAGAATCAGACTGCAGTGCAGTCCTTCTGAGACTCCGCAGAGAGGCACTGCCAGGTCTCAATCCTCTCTTGCTGATGTTATCTTTCATTCTCCCACCCCACAAAAAAAGAACCCAGCAGTGCTTCAGCTGATAAAGATACCCTCCTACTATTCCGTAAGTGAAAGAAACTTGTGCTAGTGACGCTTCTGCAGCATCTATATGGATTGGGTTCAATTAACAAGACATGGAGTAGCAGATAAATTCATGTTGCTCTTGACACTCTAAGCAAAGGTTTATGGAGATGTTAATGAAACCGACAATAAAAGATTCTGCTGACTTACACTAATTCCTTTTTTCTTTTTAGCTTTGGAATAAATTTCCCAGAGAGATGCAGGTACAGAAAGAGGATTATTGGAAGATTTTGTTGAAAGATTTCTACCTTGCCTTTTGACCCCAAGATGGCTCACTACCATAAAATAACTATAAAAGACAATGACAACGTAACAATCAAAATTGATAAAACAATTCAAGGCATCAAGAGAATCTGGTGAAATCTAATCTAACAGCAGAGCAGAAATCAAACACTAGTTTTGTTGAGACCAAATGTGTTGCATCATTAGAATCAGTGGAGTATCTGCTGTCAAATTGCCCTAAACCTTATTGGTTTAACCAGTGAAGCAAAGGAAATGTTGACAATCTAAATGAATAGTGGTTTTTTCTGCTTTAGTTCCACTCACATGACTCCTCTATCTAGTTGTTACCAGAGTGGTGTGAGATTGGAAGAAGTCAAAAAGCAACCCCTTGTACCCCCTTCTGCTAATATATCAAATGCCTAAAATGCATCCCAGGATATTCCAAGGCATGGGTAATTTATGTGATGTGCCCCATAAGTTGTTGGCATCCAGCTGCTCTCAGCATGGCCAACATCTTCAGGAAACCTCTTTGGCTGCCCCTGCTCTAGGGCATTGTCTCATAAGACATTGTACTGGAAACCTTAGACAGGACTACTTCACTCGGTCTCAAGATTAAATACTGAAACATTTGCTTAGCAACCTTCTAACATATTTCCAAGTGCTTCCTACAATCATTAAGTGTTTACACACTAAACTGGCAAGGAGACTTATCTGGGGGCTTTTTAGCATGGATAAGGTCAAAAAGGAAGTGATAAAGAAACCATTAGGATAACAAGAGCATTCTTTCAAAGACCACAAAAATATGGTGCAGAGCCATATATGCTATTTGTTCTTGGCAACTAACAAAATTCTTTATTTTTCCATTTATTGGAGACTGGGCTAGTACATGCCAAATTAGAAGAGAGGAAGGAAGCCACGTCCTCATGGTCCTACTTTCTGAATGGCTGCGGTTAGATCTTTATGAAGCATGGGTAATGTACTGTCTGAAAAGCTGACATACTTTGTTGTTGACGAAACTGTCTTTTAAAAACTTGCTTCAAAGGATTCTTATACAGTGACTAAGACTAAATCCTAGAGCAATATTAGCTGATTAAGACAAGTCTTTAAATTGAGTAATTTCCATCAGATGGGCACAGACAGCGGTTACAAGCAATAATCCATGACTAAATGGATGTACTTCAAGTGAATCATTAGAATGTCATGTGGTGCGCACACACACAAAAGTGGGAAAACTTCAGTACATGAAGCGATGGCAGAAAGAATTGTAGCTTCACCAGAGCTTTCTATTACTGCGCTGCGATTAGGCCATGACCAACCTGACATGTCTGCTTCAGTGCTGGCACATATGATAAAAAGAAGCTCCATTCCTGAGTAATACAGAAAGTAGCTGATTCCTCCAACACCCTCAGGGTCAAAATCCGCAAGTGGGAAAAGGACACTGCAGTCCACCTATTATCTGTGCCCCAAACCCTGTCTACTAACTGAACAGAAGAAAGCTCACATCCTGTTACAGGGTGTTTGGTGTTCTTTCATGGTAATAGAACACAATACAGTGGTACCTCAGGTTGCGGACACGATCCATTCCGGGGTGCTATTCGTGGCAATATTGCACATGCTTCTGCACGTGCGGCGAAACCTGGAAGTAAACACTTCCGGGTTTGCCGTGTTCGTAACCTGCGCCGTTCACAACCCGCAGCGAATGTAACAAGAGTTACGACTGTACAATTTCATTCATCTTTGCCGTAAGATATTCATTGCTACATTATTTCATTCTACACTATAGAACTGCTAGATTTCATTTATTTCCAATTTCCCCAATGTTCAAGGTAGATTAACATAAACATTTATTAAAACAGCACCAGCTTAAAACAAACATATTCATTGCTACATTATTTCATTCTACACTATAGAACTGCTAGATTTCATTTATTTCCAATTTCCCCAATGTTCAAGGTAGATTAACATAAACATTTATTAAAACAGCACCAGCTTAAAACAAACAAAATGCAAATTATGTTCTGAAGACTAAGAGAAACAGAACAGGCACACACCTTTCAAATATCCATCCTAAAAGATGTATCGAAAGGGGAAGGATCTTGCCAGCCTTCCAAAAACTGCAGGGTAGTTTTTGCCAGCCTTCCAATGAACTACAGGGTAGTTCTTGCCAGCCTTCCAAAAACTGTTAGGGTACGATGTTCCACAGAGCTGGAACCTCAACAGAAAAGGTCCCATTTCTCCCTGACAATCTTGCTTCCTAAAAGGAAGCATTAGCCAGATATATTGGGCAGATTCAAACAATTCTTTGCATGTTTATTTAGTCCCACTGACTGTGTTCACACATACATATGCATAGGATTGTAATCTTAATGAGGGTCTCCTGCAGGGAGAGGTGCTCTTAAACCTCAGTACCCAAGCTATGCTTAACTTCAAGAAAATCCAGCACCTTTAATTATTCCTAGGGGCCAGTTTTCTGTATCACAGAGTAGATTGGGAAAGTTCCTGCTTTCTCACTACAACTAGAAAGAGCTTCTGCCATCTGTACTAGTCTTGCACAGAATGCATTACAGTAGGTATAAAGGATAGTGACCAGATGAATTTGTTTCCTCTAGAAGCACTTCTAGTTCACTTTACAAGGTTACAAGTTAATTCTGCAGAAATAGTCTGAAAGTATCACCTTCTTGCACCCACCTGTGGGGTAGTGAAATACAGGTTTGTGCATAGATTTTGAGACCATAGAGTTAACTGAACCCATACTGGGATGTGCTCCTTTAGCATGCCATAATTGGGATCACAGTTCAGTCTTCCTTCAAACAAAGAGTTACCGTAAATGAGAACAGAGAGGATTTTACAGGGAGAAAGAACAGCCGCCATGGAAGGAGGAAATAAACATATTTTGCAAGGAAAATTAACAAACCTTTGTTGGCACAAGCCATCCACTTGAGGTTATCAGCAAAGGCAGCTTCTCTTCCTATCAAGTAGGTGAATATGCGAACCTGAAAATACAATGCTAAATTAATGTCTCTCTGCTATAGAAGTGTATTTAAAGGAAACACCTTAACCAAACTGATAAATGAGTACTAAACTGGTTATACAATACAGTAACATTAGATACAATCTAATATCCTAAACATATTCTACCAGAAATGCTACACTGCTTTTAAGGGAACTTTATTCTGAGCATCAAACTACATGTCACACTTAATGCGTAAAGGGTGACTTTGTCGGTGGTTTTTCTTCAATTATACCTTCCCTTCCTGTGAACAAAAAGAAAATTGTGGTCCCTGCAGAGCTAAGAGGACTGGAAAGAAAAGTTCCCATTGATGTCAATGAGTGAGTTTAGTGAGTTATCTTATTTGGCTGATACCCTAAACTCACTCATTGACATCAATGCCCCAATCAGGCATTGTTTAACCAAATTATATCTCACTTGCTTTTTGTAATAACACACACACACACACACACACACAAACAATTCAGCATTTTCCACAAACTAAGAGTAAGTGCAAATGAGAACTTTACACTACTGAGTTATAGCCTGAAGTCACATGATACAGAAGTCTGTTCTATGGTTCAAAATATAGTAGACTGTTCTGGTCTAAAGCTTACATTTAATTACTAAACAAATTATTACTACAGATGTGAAACATGATATGACCTACTGGCAATGCCTCTGCCTCTCTAACGCGTGATCATATACATATTAATATGAATCTTCCCACAGTATAGAAGCATGGATACATTATTTCAAACAAATTTCCCCACCCACACTACCTTGGAAAGAAAAACCACAGAACAATCCAACACAGTCTTTGTTCATGAGGTGGACACTTAATTTAAAATATCTTGGAACTCTGCACCAGACACAGTTATATGAGAAAACCTGACACAGTTAAGGCTGTGAAGGTCACATCACATTTAAGAAAGGCATACTCTCCATATTGCTAGAGACAGCCCTAGTTTTGTTGCTGTTGTTAGGTGTCCCTGGTAAATCACTGTCCCTGTTTCTGCACTGTGTGAAGACTTCATGCACTAAACTCCAGTCAAAAAGGCCCTGTCACGGGCCTTACACCGGGTCACGGTGGCCACTTACACAGTACCAAAAAAAGAGGACATCAATCATTTGAGAGACAGAGAGAGAGAGCTAAAAGAGGGCACAGATTTACAAAAATTACATACGCTAATTTATGTACAAAGGTGCAAAATTAGAAATAATTACTATAATTTTAATAGAAGTACATTTCACCACAGTGGGAAATACTGTGACCAGATGACCTGTGGATTGCTCACTTTGCTGTCCCCCTTCTTATCTTGAAACTGGACTTAGACTGGACAGCCCTTCAGACAGAGAACTACTTCATATGACTGTTCTATGACAGCCCTTCCAATAGAGATTTATCCACTGTGAAGTAGGACACATGGCCACCTTGCTCTTGGTGACCTGAAGAATGACCTCTGGAAAACATATTAATGCCTGAACAGGTTCATGTGCGTGCAAGTGTCCTTTGAAGAATGCTTGTCCCAAGTCATTTACAGCTTTGACATACTTTGAAATGTATCAGAAACAGGCTGGGAACTACAAGCCAATGTATTCTGTTCTAGCATTAATCTTTCTTCTACTATGGAACCCATGCCAGCATACACATTGTTCCATTTAGGCACCAACCAGACCCAGGTCTCCTTACCTTCCGCAAGTTATTGTGGTCTCATATACTTTCAGAACACACCTTAGGTTCGCTCAGTAATCAGCTGCTGTAATTAGCATTGATAGAAACTTCAAAGTCAGCCTCTTTATCTAATACACTGCAGTAAGCCATATGGTTAGCAGTGCTTGGATAACTGAGGCCAGGCCATCTCTTTAAAGGAGAAGGATTCAGCGCCAATGCAAAACTAAAATGAAATTGTAAAGAAGGATTTGAATTCATTCACTGTACTCACCCACCACCAGTCAATATAGGTTTGGATCATTCATCCTCCTCTACCAAGTTTATTGTTATCAAACTTGACAACATCCCTACTTCCTCCCCAAACCAGTTTTTGAAATCCAGTTTGAAATGAGAAGGATTGCTTGCATTTATTTATTTATTTTGCATGCCCGGCTCTCAGTACAGAGTCTTTATTTATCCCTCTCTCCACTTTTCCCTGGCCAAAGGTCAAGGTGTTTGGCTATGGAACTCAAGCACCCCAAATTGAACTTTAATAAGAGAAATGGCAAGAAGAACCAGCTTCATTTTACACATTCAGCATAAGTCAATAATACTTTGGGCATACCACCCAAAAAAAGGAAAGGAAAGGAAAGGAAAGGAAAGGAAAGAGCATGGTACATAAATTGTTGTCAATGTTTATCTCTGGGAAGATTGAGCTAAAATATACTGTAAGCAGAGAATGAATCCATCAGATAGATTTATGTCTGATGGTTTCCTTTAATCTACACATAATCAAAAAGCAACTATGTTCCTAATAAAAGGAGAACAGAGAGAAGGATAGACAAATGTAGCAACAGGCCAGAGCAGCATATAAACTTAATTAGATGCAAGTAATCAACTTCCAACAACTGTTGACTGCTACAAGAAAAGGACAGGATTTTATCATCTCTATGTGGAGGATGCTAAATCTTATCTTCCCATCTCCAACCACCACTGCAGAATGTAGACAAATACAAGTCCTAATATTTAGTACCTAAGAAAATTTAATACTTTGTTACAGGTGGGTAGCCGTGTTGGTCTGCCATAGTCAAAACAAAATAAAATAAAAAATTCTTTACAGTAGCACCTTAGAGACCAACTAAGTTTGTTCTTGGTATGAGCTTTCGTGTGCATGCACACTTCTTCAGATACACTGAAACTTCCACATGCACACGAAAGCTCATACCAAGAACAAACTTAGTTGGTCTCTAAGGTGCTACTGGAAAGAATTTTTTATTTTATTTTGTTTTTAATACTTTGTATTATTCATTGCCACTGAATTGCAAGGTGCAACGTGATTTTGTGAAGCTCATCTTGCATATTGTTTGTGATGCAGCTAGTGACAAGAGTCACAATTCCCCAGTCTTCATGCTGCACCATAATATAATTTTCTTTTTTAAAAATAAATTATTTGGATGCCGTACACTGTCCTTCTGTATAATCACAAAATTTATAGCATTCACATTGCTGCACCTATTTAAAGTATAAAGCAGCAGCAAGGCCCCACTCTTTTGTAAACCTGGTTTGTTTTTTGCTCTTTGGGTACCTTGCCCTTTCTATATTTGAGTATGCATTTTTTGCCAGACTTCTTCCTAAAGAGACACATGCCAATAGGGCGTTTAACTGTGTTTCATGGTTATCCCCTCTCCAGATCTGTTACCTCAAGAAGGGATATTTTAACAACAACAACAATACTCTGGGTTGCTTCCAACAAAATATAAAAACACAGCAAAACATCAAACATTAAGGAAAGGCCTTCAAGGCCACTAGCCAAACTGAGCTGAAATAGGGAAAATGTTTCCAATTCCAAATGTTTGCATAAATATGCATTCATGTTTCATTTTGTTTTATCAGAATAGTTACTGCACTGAAAATCGACCTTTAACTGTGAATAAATTATGATTATTTAAACGTTTATCGAACTGCTATGGAAAATAAATACAACAGTCTTTTGCAGTGTGATCAGCACATTTTAAGGGAAATGCCTGCTGTACTGATTTTCAGTGATCATACCACTACATGGAAATAGTAGGTAGATTATGTGGAAAATATGCACAAGTGTCACAGTATCTCTAATACAAAGTTAATGAGCAATCAGTCACACATGTTCTCCATTGATTTTTTGTTGAGCCAAAGAAGCAGAGTTGTACTCTTAAACTGATTGTATAAAATTGCCATCTACCCAGGCTGCTCCCCATTTGTAGCACATGACCCCGCGTTACACAGATATGGAACTCAGGTGCTTGGGAGATCAGCCAAAAATGAAATATTTTAATTTTCAGCCTTAAGCCTGTGAGGCCTAAATGACCTACTACGCCTCGTAGAGATTATCCTCTGTGGGAGAGGAAGTATGCTTCGGCAGAAACATTAGTTTTCAGATGTGAGCACTGCTTTATGTAACTTTGAAATATTGGACCACAAGCATATATTGCCTAAAAAGAAAAAGAAAATAACAGTAATCCTGGCATTGCTATAGCTCTGCATTTGCTATGTTTCGCAACTTTGATATGGACGCCTTACAACCCCTACTGGCTTGTAGTGCTTTGGTGTTATGAGAAGTACAAATAATTAACAGTTGTCTTACTTTTTCCACTTAGCATTTTCTCTTGGCCGAGTCATTTTTATTACTGCAGCTTGCCCTGAGTTAGACGACAGATGTATTTACACAGCCTTCTGTCCAAATCCTGTCTATGTGGTCCCCCTCCCCCAGTTAACTTGCTACTCTTACAGGTCTGAAGGGTTCAAAGATTATAAATCACATTTATGAATGAGGTGTCTGGCTCCTACCTTTGGGAATATTTTGTGAGAAGGGAGAACAGCATCTTAGAAAGACAAATTATTCCTTATTTAAATTTAATCCCACCCTTCATCCAATGAGCTTAGGTTGGTGTACATGTTGTCATGACCCCCGACCATGACACTTAAGAGTCCTCTTACAACTGCAGTTCTACAGAGATGGATCCATGCCCTAGTATGTCCTGTGTCTATCCACAGGCACCAAAGCTCCCCTCCCCTCCCCTGAGCACTACTCAAAGACCTCTCTGCTGTAAGACTCTGATGGCTGGCCACAGACTTCCTGGAGAATCATGAGAGATTCCCACAGCTGAAAACCCATTACCTGCTTCTGCAGTCAACGGCTGAAGAAGAAACCATTCCTTTAAATGGCCAGGAGGCAGCACTCAGGGGATGAGTCTTCCAGTCAGTGACTTCCTACCGTGTTTCTCATAAAATAAGACGTCCCTATAAAATAAGCCATGGCAGGATTTTCAACCGTTCACAAAATGTAAGACATACCCCGAAAATAAGCCGTAGTGCTGGGCGCAATTCTGGAGGGCGCCAAGGAAGATGCGAGGTTGCCCGCACCTCCAAGCCTCCTTCCCGCTGGAGGAGCCGCCCTCCAGCTGCTGCCCATCTTCTTTACTGCACGGTTGCCGTATGGAGCGAGAGTGACGAGCCGCGGCAGGAGGAGGAGGCGGCCTGCCGGCTCGGCGCCCGGAAGCGGCTGCTGCTGCAGCGCCGATCGGAGCGCGCCGAGCCCGCAGCCTCGCCTCCGCCTGGCCCAGCCGAGGAGGGCTGCCGGTTCGGCGCCCGGAAGCGGCTGCTGCTGCAGCGCCGATCGGAGCGCGCCGAGCCCGCAGCCTCGCCTCCGCCTGGCCCGGCCAAGAAGGGCTGCCGGTTCGGCGCCCGGAAGCGGCTGCTGCTGCAGCGCCGATCGGAGCGTGACGAGCCCGCAGCCTCGCCTCCGCCTGGCCCGGCCGAGGAGGGCTCCCGGCTCGGCGCCCGGAAGCGGCTGCTGCTGCAGCGCCGATCGGAGCGCGCCGAGCCCGCAGCCTCGCCTCCGCCTGGCCCGGCCGAGGAGGGCTGCCGGCTCGGCGCCCGGAAGCGGCTGCTGCTGCAGCGCCGATCGGAGCGCGCCGAGCCCGCAGCCTTGCCCCCGCTTGGCCCAGCCGAGGAGGGCTGCCAGCTTGGCGCCCACAACTGGCTGCTGCTGCAGCGCCGATCGGAGCGCGCCGAGCCCGCAGCCTTGCCTCCGCCTGGCCCAGCCGAGGAGGGCTGCCAGCTTGGCGCCCACAACTGGCTGCTGTTGCAGCGCCGAGCGGAGCCCCGAGCCAGCGGGACCCAGCAGCAGAACCCAGGAGCAGCAGCACCGTGCTGCGCGGAGCCCCGAGCCAGATAAGTGGGTATCTCCCCTCCCCCCTCCCATGGCTAAACAGTTTTTAATTTCTGTTTTTTTATTATTTCACCATTTTGACACAACACTTTGGACAGGGGACTTGCTAGGCTTTTCCCTAGGTTCCAGGGGGACCCTATCCTTGTAGGTTAAACTTTTGGGATTGGGACTTAATTCCTCCTCCCCCCCCCAAAAAAAAAAATACTTACCACTGTATTTGTGTTAAAGAAAAAAAAAAGTTTAGCAGAGAATGTACATAAGCTGTGCAGTCTTGGCAGCCTGCACCCACATTTAGTACTTCTCATGGCTCTCACTTGGTCCGTTTATAAATCTGTGGTAATAAAAAATAAGACATCCCCTGAAAATAAGCCATAGTGGGGGTTTTTGAGGAAAAATAAATATAAGACGGTGTCTTATTTTATGAGAAACACGGTAGGCCTGCTATAAAACTCAGCCAGTTGCTGAGACAACTTGGATGTTTGTTCAGCTGCAGGAGCACTATCCATGGTCCTGAACCCACACCTTGATCTTCCGAAATGCTGGCTGTTGCCTTTAATTGTTGTGCCTAGGGAACTGCTGACCTTCCCTTGCTTAGAACATCATCACTCCCCCATGGTAAATATTTTGCAGATAATGACTGCCCCTGCACACACATTTGATTTTCATACAAACACTGTGATAGGTTGAAAAATGGTGTTTGAGGATTTGAACTAATGTCTCCCCAGACTAATTCAAGTGTTGTTGTTGTTATTATTATTATTATTATTATTATTATTATTATTATTATTATTATTATTATTTTAAAAAAAGCAGTCCAGTGAAATGTTCTTGCATGAGTGATATTTCAGATTAGAAGATGACTATTGGTGCTTACAGGGCATATATCCCTCTCAAGCTCACGTTCAGAATGAGGGTAGTTCTTAATGCCCTCACTCTGAACTGGCTGCATGAGAAATTATTGTCCTTTTTTGTTGGGATCACTGTCCAATGAACAGCAAAAGGACAGCAGGGTGGGGTAGCACTGTATCAGTAGTTAAGAGGGACTGGCAATGCTATTTATAATGTATTCAGTATTTATTTATGTGAAATATTTGTAAGCTGACTTTCAGGGTACAATCTCCCAAGGAAGCTTCCAGAAGTATAACAAAATATAAAACATAATTAATTTAAAATAAGGGAGAAAAACCACAATAATTAGCAAAGAGGTACCATGAAGGAGAGGAGATTGAGAAACATTTTGCACATGAATGTATGCAATTAATATTCCTCCCCCCCCCCCTGGTCTGGCTGGCATTGTCTATTTGGACAATGGTGAGCAACGCTGGCAAGCTGCTTTTGGCTTTGTGGGCAACAAGTTGTGCACACCCACTCTAGAAAGCATGTGGTTTTCCTTTGTCAAGCATCCTTCTCTATGTGTTGCTTAAAAAAAAAAATGGAATGATGTATTTTGCCCTGCTGCTTCAGATGAAGAAATCCAGCAGTGGGCATTGGCTTGGGGGTAGCACAATCCTAAGCATATTTACTCAGAAGAAAGCCTCCCTA